>NC_064628.1:354001895-354639812 GCF_023864275.1 Schistocerca cancellata
TTGCGTCATAAAGTACGCGATCATCATTGATAAAATAGCCAGTGGACGCTTGCTTACTTCATGACGCCAGTTTTTCTGCAGGAAGATAGGGACTTCTGTTATTTATCCTTACGGAGATTTTGGGCAACTATGTATTGAAAGGTCAAGAGTTTATTACAATAAGATGCACTGAAGTGACAAAAGTCATGGGACGGTCCCTAATACCGTGTCGGACCTCCTATTGGCCGGAATACTGCAGTAACTCGACGTAGCATGGACTCAACAAGCCAGTAGAAGACCCCTGCTGGAATATTTAGCCGCTCTGACTCTATAGCCGTCCATAATTGCAAAAGTGTTTGTACTGGAGCATTTTGTACACGAACTGACATCTCGATTATGCTCCATAAATCTTCATTGGGATTCGTGTCGGGAGATTTGGGTGCACGAATCATTCGCTCGAATTGATCAGAATGTTCTCCAAACCAATCGCGAACTATTGTGGCCCGGTGACATGAGGCATTCTCATCCATAAAAATTCCAACGTTGTTTGGGAAGAAGTACTTATTTCCAGTCAATGACCTTTCATTTGGATCACAGGACGCAGTCCAGTCTATGTAAACACAGTCCACACCGTTACGGAACCACTACTAGCTTGCACAGTGCCTTGTGGACAATTTGGGTCCAAAGTTTCGTGGGGTCTGCATCACCGTTGAACCCTAGCACCAGCTCCTACGAACTGAAATCGCGACTCACCTAACCGGGCCATGGCTTTCCAACTGTCTAGGAAACAACCGATATGGTCACGAGCCCAGGAGAGGCGCTGCAGGCGATGTTGTGCTGTTAATAAAGACTCTCACATCGGTCGTCTGCTGTCAATTCCAATTATCTCCAAATTTCGCCGTACTGTCCTAACGGATACGTTCATCGTACGTCTCACATTGATTTCTGCGGTTATTTCAGGCAGTGTTGCTTGTCTGTTAGCACTCTAAGCAAACGCCGCTGCTCTCGGTCGTTAAGTGAAGACAGTCGGCTACTGCGTTGTCTGTGGTGAGAGGTAAAGTCTGAAATTTGGTATTTAACTCTCGGAATAGTGAATTCCTGAACTGTTTCCGAAATGGAATGTCCCATGCGTCCAGTTACAACTACCACACTTCGTTCAAGGTCTGTTAATTCCCGTCGTGCTGCCATAATGGCGTCGGAAACCCCACATCGCTATTGTAATGACTTTTGTCACCTCATTGTATGTCTATAATGTCATCAATCTAATCGTGATTAACAAACGATTTGACGTAGCTAGTGCGGTTTTCATTATTGGAAATGTATCATCACAGCTGTGGTTACACTCATTCCAAGTGATTTGCACCTTAATATATAGCTGAAAGGTAAATACCCTCCGCCATTCAGCTCACAGTGTTTTGCACTGTGCAAATGCAGATTTTTGACTTGTATGCTGCGCGGTTGCAGTGAGATTTGAGCTCTGCGTAAAACACTGTTTGCGGTAATTGACACCACGTCCAGAGGCAAGGCCAGATTCCACGTATTTAACGCTGGGCTGGCGTCTCGCGGAGCCAAAACTCGGCGCCAGAGAGCGTCTGCGGCTAATAGCCGGGCAAGATCAAAGCGAGGCCCCGGGGCGGCCGAAGTGCGTGTAAACGCGTTACGCTCCGCCTCGCGCGCCACAGACTTGTGCCGGTCCGCTCTTAGCGCTCGCCCCGCCTCGTTAGGCAAGCCTGAGAAGCAGCAGCAGAGGGCGCTAAGTGTCAGGTGTCTGGGTGAGGCGCGTAATCCGGGCAGCCGCTATACAAGGCGTGCCACGTTCCGACCGCACGGGGTAGCAGACAACTACATGCGGCTACGTGTGTGGCTACCCGTTGCACTGCAGATTCTTCGAAACAATGATGCTGACAGTCTACATAGCTCTGGTGACAATCTGCTCTTTAATAAGGTAAACCTCGGATCTGATTGGTGTTCAACACAGCTTGGACGTTGTTTCTGAGGAAAGAAATGTAATAGGCCCACTACCATATTGACCACATTTATGCTTGTACATTTTAATTTTTTTCCTTCCAAATTCGGCAAAAATGAAGAAGAGTGATGTCCTGAGATATTGATATGGGAATTGGAGAAAGCAATTCAGGGCCTCTGGGAGAGGAAAGAATTGGGCTGCGACAGAACACCATCTGAGGCAATGAAACTCTTAGGTCCAAATTCAATAACCAGACTGATAATGCAGTAAACAGAATTTATGACACAAGAATTTTCTCTCAAGGTCTACTTAAGACCATTCTAGTACCTTTATCTAAAAAGTGCAACTCAAAAGAATGCAAAGACTATGGCACAATTTGTTTTACCATTCATGCTATAAAGATTATAACCAGAGTCATACTAAGGTGAAGAGACAAGAGGTGATATAGGCTACCTGAGGATCATTGAAAAACAATAATAGAAACGAACCACGTAGTGTATATTTGTTTTATCAACTGAGAGTATACTGCTGACAATTTGAATGTGGGTATAGACCGGAAAGATAGGTTTATCAAGGGGATGTGTACAAAGCAACAATGATATAGATACTGTGGAAACTGAAGAAATGAGGATTGCAATGGGTGTAAGGCAAGGATGCTGGCCGTCACCGAAGTTATTAAATAAATATAGAGAAAAACTGATAGGTAAGACCACAGAGGATACAAGCGGCATTATAATTGGAGAAGAAAGGTAAAGACCATAAAATACTTAGACGATCAACCAGTGCTGGCGGAATCAGAAGAGGAATTACTGAAGACGTAGAAGGGTATTGAAAGAAGAGGGAAAGAGTGTGGAATGATGATAAATATGGAAAAGATAAAAGTGGTGAAAATGGGCAAGAAAAAAGTGCCAGTTACCACTTTCCTAGACGGAAAAAATATAGAACATGTAAAATCCTTTCTGTACCTGGGAGGTTTAATGACATGGAGTGGACGTCATATAGAAGAAATAAGGAGGATATCTATGGGAAAGTAAGTATACGAACAGGTGAAGCAATTACCAACATTTAGAAGAATTCAAATGGAGCTAAGGAAACGATTTGCTAAATATTACGCGCGGGGTGTAGTATTATGCAGCAGTGAATCATGGAAAGCTAAAAAGAAAGAAGAAAGATGTTTGGAAAGTTCTGAAATGTAGCTGTGAAGAAGAATTGTTAATATGAGAAATGAACTTAAAGGCCTAATAACGAAGAAGTAATAAAGAAAACAGGGGAAGGAAGAAGATTATTGAAAGTGATCAGAAAGAGGAAAAAAATCTTGAGTAGACAGATATTGCGTAGGAATTGTCTGCAATAAAATTCTATAGAGGGAAAAGTGGAAGGAGTGAGAAGAAGAGGTAGGAAGAGAATTGGAATGATGGATGATATTAGGAGAAGACGAACATACAGACAAATGACAGAAGATGCTCACAATATCACACGGGGTGCCTCCACTTGAACTTGTAATAAGACAGATATACTAAAGAAGAAAGAAGAAGAATGGCCTATGTAGAACTTAATGCTTCTTGACCTTTCTTTTCCTCTCTTGCCAGAACCTCTGTGTTCTTCACTTCTTTTTCTTCTCTATTTCTGGGAAATATAATGTGTGGACATCCATTTTAGTGGTTTCTCTTCAAATGATATTATGCTTTCGACCATGCTTCTGAATTCTTCTCTGTTTTGGATTACCTCCAACATAATGCGTTTCTTGTGAGCTCTTTTGACGTCTTCTACCCACTTAGAGGTGGACTTTAATGATACGACATAACTGTAGATACTTTTGCTCAGTTGACTTTCGTCCATTCTGACTAGGTATACATAAAATTTCAGCCGTCGTTTTCGAATTGTATCCATGATCTTTTAGGTGTATATTGCAAACCTTCTCGCTTTCCTTATTCTTCCAAGTCGCGTCAGTAGTCTTCTGAGGTCCCATAACTTTCCTGAGAATCTTCATTTCCTTCTTTTCAAGTTCTGGCAACTGTCCTTTTTTATTTAAAATAAGACACTCCGTAGCATAGAGTCCTTATGGCCTTATGACTGAATTATAGCGCCTGATTTTGTCCTTGTAGGATATCGTTCGTTTGTTGTACTTGTTCTGTTTTAGTTTGAGTGCAAGGTCTCATTTGCTAGCTTTTCCTTTAACTGCCCCTTCATCCGATTCGTTGGGTTGGATCCATTATCCTAAGTTTCTGAATTAATCTGTCCTTTTAATGTTCCCATATTTTACCTCCAAGTATTCCTCCCCTTGATATCTGTGTTCCATATATTCCGTCTTTTCATGTGACTCGTTTTTACAGCGATTTCATGAAATATCTGTATTCAGCTACTCGTCAAATGCGAGAATGCGGTTATCCCCAGTATCATTGAACCTCGTCCTATCCCATTGCAGTTTAGGAAAAGAGTAACGTTCTTGACTCGCAAGCAATGATATTCTTTACTTTGGGCCAGAGATAAGCTACGTCTAATTTATTCTGTATAGCCGTCACGCCATAACAGCTGGAAATTTACTTTCGTCTGTATGTATTTGTTATTATACAGTATACATAGCCATTATACACTTATTCGAGCCAACAGTCTTGTGACTGGTTTGGTACGGTCAGTCACGGTCTACTGTCCTGTTCCGACCCGTTCATATCGGAACAGCACTCCAATCTGTCTTCCTCTGCTGATTTCGTCCTTCATGGCTCGCTCCAATACCATGGAAGTTATTCTCTGCTGTCTTCACACATTCTAACACTCTCACACAATCCGGTCTTATCCTTTCGCAGTCCGCAGGACTTCAGTCTCTTTTCTGCTGCATACAAACCTACCGTTTTAGTATTACTGTGAAAGTATCGGACGATGATGCGGGCAATGAGAACCGTAAGTTAGAATAGTCAGTTATGGTAACAAGCTCGAGTTTACTGTCTCGTTTACCACATGTACATCAACAACCGAAAATACACAGTGTCTGTAAAATGCCTGTATGCCACAACTTTCGAGAAATTTCTTTATACTGAAACTTCGAGGTTGACAAAAAATTCTGACATGGCTAATCTAATACAAACTATCCTATCTGAAACAATAATTAGTGTGAAAATGTGCCATGATTTATCATGTAGTAAAGTCACCAGAAGATCAAAATAAATTGCAATATGATTTAGAAAAGATATCTGTATGCTGCGAAAATTGGCAATTGATGCTAAATAATGGAAAGTGTCATCCACGTGAGTGAGAAAGTGAATCCGTTAAACTACGGTTACAAGATAAATAAATCATATTTAAAGACATTGCGTACACTACGCTTGTCCTTCCTACTTAGGAATGCTGCTGTTTAGTACGGGGCTCTTACCAAATAGGATTAACTGAGTGCATCGAGAAAATTCAAAACAGAGCACCACGTTTTGTGTTATCGCGAAATAAGAGAAAGAGTGTCAGTGACATGATACAGGATTTGGGATGCGCATCATTAAAACAAAGGCGTTTCTCGTTACGGTGGGATCTTCTTACAAAATTTCAATCCATACTTTCCCCTCCGAATGCGGAAACATTTTGTTGACGCCGACCTACGCAGGGAATAACGATCACCATTATAAAGTAAGGGAAATCAGAGCTCACACGGAAAGATGTTGGTGTTCGTTTCTTCCGTGCGCTGTTCGGGAGTGGAATAATAGAGAATTATTGTGAAAGTGGTTCGATGAACCGTCTGGCAGGCACTCAAGTGTGATTTGCAGAGCATCCATGTAGGTGGCATACATATCCATGCATCCACGCCTCTTGACTACTACCAACGAACAGTAGCTACCAAGTAACTCACACTAATCTTACGCCAAGTGCTGAGAATGCAAACACCAACAATGAACGACGAATCATACTGACCCTCAAGAAAAATGTAGGACTTCAATGTCTTAAAAATATTTTACTTGAAATTTCCGTCACTTTTATTATACTAGTCAACTACTTCAAGATTAAATATTGGTAGTACAGTCCCACCTAGCTGCGTATCAATGAAAACTGACGATTTATAAATAAATTAAGCAAGAAATGCGAAAGTAACACGAATGGATTCATATCTTGTGAAGATATTGATAATTATGAGAGATAATTTTTTCTCATTCTTCTTTCTTTTATGCTGCTCCTGTTACTGTGTACACACATCTTTGATGGTTTAGAATATTTTTTTCTTTTGTTCCATATTGGGTAATGTGACTATATTTTGCTTTGTTAGTGTTGATACATGAATCTTTTATTAATCGTGTATATCAATGTATGTTTGATCTTCTTTGTAAAGATTTTGTGAAATGCGCTTTGTGAAACCAAATGCAATACACTGAACTGTTGTACGAACTGTGATGCGTGAGCGATATCCATAAATGGCAGTCGAACAGTGACACTGAGCGGGTGTGCAGTGTCGTGGCATACGCGCGTGCGTTGTGTAATTGAACTAGACAGCTGCAAGCGAAAATTTATGGCCACGTTCTCTATTTTCGGCCGCGGAGTAAATTAAATTTCGAAGTGGATGATATGATGCGAAACGTTAGACTATGAGTACTGTGGCCTTCATTGACTACTGTAAACAGCTGTCACAGTGCGTACGCGAATGGACGGTGATTGCGCATAACTGAGTTGCACGAACTAATGTACTCGGAATTTGTTATCTCGTGTGGTGCCACTTAATGAGCTGCTGCGCACGTTAAAGCATTAACTGTAGCCGTAGAGACTAACGAACAGATTGTGACATTTGGCGCTGTTTTCGCCAATCTGTGAATTTGCGATCGTGATTGCTACAAGTGTACGGGCTGTAATACAGCGATCAGTGGGTGGAATTGAATACTATACTGTTTTAAAACCGACTACGGAACATTAAAAACACAAAAGTGTATGTATGGATCGTTGCAATATCGCACTTACGAAACTGGATCTATACAACAACGATTGCGTCCGACCGGTCACTGGCCAAAGAAAGGCCATTACTGCATGGAGAATTATGTACTGACAAAGATGATGTAGTCATGGACGTTTCACGTCCGATGGAGCTATCGTGATTACGCCGCCAGCATCAATGAGCTGCCGTCGACGGCACAACGACAAAACGCTCAGATAACCTGCAAAGCCAAGTCTCCCCATAAACACTGAAACAAAGCATTTCAAACTCTTTCAATCGTAATTTCTTTTTCTTTTGTAACTAACTTTCTTCAATATCTACTTTCCTTAAAAATAAAGGTAGCCTTGTTTCAGCTAGGTGTGAACGCAAACCAGTTTTGACATTGTTGAGTCCACCATTAATAGTACTTATTACTGTTCACTTTCTCTTTCTTATTCATTTGTTTTATTGCAGTTGTTATCACATGTGAATTCTTCTGGAGGGTGTGTTTTCCTGTATGTGGACCATGTTCTATCAGGCGTATTTACATGTTTCGGTTGAGGTACATTCCAGCCTGCGTAAGTTGTGGCGTTAGTCTTTAATCTTTTTCAGAACAAATTTTATGTTACATTAGAAAAAATTTAAAATACTGTTCTTGACCCATAAATACTTCTAGCAACACATTAAACATGCAGTTTTAAACACGGCTGTTACTTAGCAACCGTATACATAGGATTATACAACCAGCCGGTTGCACAGAACGTAGATACATTGACCTAGGTTTCGACACTTACTAGGTGTGATTCATCAGAATGAAATGTTTATAAATCGTAAAATTACGTTGATAAAAGCTGTAGTCAGAATTTAGAGCAGTTATGCTCAAGTCAAAAGTCTTTTGACTTGGCCGCTGCATTGTAAGAGTACAGGAGCACGTGAACACTCTAACTTTTGACACCCACAAGATAGGTTTTTCTGTCGGTGTAATTATAAAATATATTGTTGTCCGATCTAATTATACTATGTTTTTCTGTCGGTGTAATTATAAAATATATTGATGTCCGATCTAATTATACTATGTTGTTGTTGTTGTGGTGTTCAGTCCTGAGACTGGTTTAATGCAGCTCTCCATGCTACTCTAAACTGTGCAAGCTTCTTCATCTCCCAGTACCTACTGCAACCTACATCCTTCTGAATCTCCTTAGTGTATTCATCTCTTGGTCTCCCTCTACGATTTTTACCCTCCACACTGCCCTCCAATGCTAAACTCGTGATCCCTTGATGCCTAAGAACACGTCCTACCAACCGTTCACTTCTTCTTCTCAAGTTGTGCCACAAATTCCTCCCCAATTCTATTCAATACCTCCTCATTAGTTATGTGATCCACCCATCTAATCTTCAGCACTCTTCTGTAGCACCACATTTCGAAAGCTTCTATTCTCTTCTTGTCTAAACTATTTATCGTCCATGTTTCACTTCCATACATGGCTACACTCCATACAAATACTTTCAGAAACGACTTCCTGACACTTAAATCAATACTCGATGTTAACAAATTTCTCTTCTTCAGAAACGCTTTCCTTGCCATTGCCAGTCTACATTTTATATCCTCTCTACTTCGACCATCATCAGTTATCTTGCTCCCCAAATAGCAAAACTCCTTTACTGCTTTAAGTGTCTCATTTCCTGATCTAATTCCCTCAGCATCAGGCGATTTAATTCGACTACATTCCATTATCCTCGTTTTGCTTTTCTTGATGTTCATCTTATACCCTCCTTTCAAGACACTGTCCATTCCGTTCAGCTGCTCTTCCAAGTCCTTTGCTGTCTCTGACAGAATTACAATGTCATCGGCGAACCTCAAAGTTTTTATTTCTTCTCCATGGATTTTAATACCTACTCCGAACTTTTCCTTTGTTTCCTTCACTGCTTGCTCAATATACAGATTGAATAACATCGGGGAGAGGCTACAACCCTGTCTCACTCCCTTCCCAATCAGTGCCTCCCATCCATGTCCCTCGACTCTTATAACTGCCATCTGGTTTCTGTACAAATTGTAAATAGCTTTTCGCTCCCTGTATTTTACCCCTGCCACCTTCAGAATTTGAAAGAGTGTATTCCAGTCAACATTGTCAAAAGCTTTCTCTAAGTCTACAAATGCTAGAAATGTAGGTTTGCCTTTCCTTAATCTTTCTTCTAAGATAAGTCGTAAGGTCAGTATTGCCTCACGTGTTCCAAAATTTCTACGGAATCCAAACAGATCTTCCCCGAGGTTGGCTTCTACCAGTTTTTCCATTCGTCTGTAAAGAATTCGCGTTAGTATTTTCCAGCTGTAACGTATTAAACTGATCGGTAATTTTCACATCTGTCAACACCTGCTTTCTTTGGGATTGGAATTATTATATTCTTCTTGAAGTCTGAGGGAATTTCGCTTGTCTCATACATCTTGCTCACGAGATGGTAGAGTTTTGTCAGGAGTGGCTCTCTCCAGGCCGTCATTAGTTCTAATGGAATGTTGTCTACTCCCGGGACCTTGTTTCGACTTAGGTCTTTCAGTGCTCTGTCAACTCCTCACACAGTATCATATCTCCCATTTCATCCTCATCTACCTCCTCTTCCATTTCAATAATTTTCTCCTCAAGAACATCGCCTCTGTATAGAGCCTCTATATACTCCTTCCACTTTACTGCTTTCCCTTCTTTGCTTAGAACTGGGTTTCCATCTGAGCTCTTGATATTCATGCAAGTGGTTTTGTTTTCTCCAAAGTTCTCTTTAATTTTCCTGTAGGCAGTGTCTATTTTACCCCTCGTGAGATAAGCCTCTACATCCCTACATTTGTCCTCTAGCCATCGCTGCTTAGCCATTTTGCACTTCCTGTCGATCTCATTTTTGAGACGTTTGTATTCCTCTTTGCGTGCTTCACTTACTGCATTTTTGTATTTATTCCTTTCATCAATTAAATTCAATATCTCTTCTGTTACCCAAGGATTTCTACTAGCACTCAGCTTTTTACCTACTCGATCCTCTGCTGACTTCACTATTTCATTCCCCAAAGCTACTCATTCTTCTTCTACTTTATTTCTTTCCCCCATTCCTGTCAATTGTTCCCTTATGCTCTCCCTGAAACTCTGTACAACCTCTGGTTTAGTCAGTTTATCGAGGTCCCATCTCCTTAAATTCCCACCTTTTTGCAGTTTCTTCAGTTTTAATCTACAGTTCTTAAACAATAGATTGTGGTCAGAGTCCACATCTGCTCCTGGAAATGTCTTACAATTTAAAACCTGGTTCCTAAATCTCTGTCTTACCATTATATAATCTATCTGATACCTTCTAGTATCTCCAGGGTTCTTCCATGTATACAACCTTCTTTCATGTTTCTTGAACCAATATTTTATTGTATAGTGAGTGAAATGGCATAGTTAAGGTGTGCTACCGTCTAGGGGGATTTATGCGAACCGTACCGGTGATAAAAGTCTGCTGCAATATGCTGCCACCTGGTGCATGCATTTATTGTTTACTTTTCTTGGAGTGCTGTTAAACGTAACATAGATCCGGTAGTCTGAAATACACGGCACTAAATATATCGCGCTATGCTACACTGTTACCCCTATAGACTCTGTGAAACTTGGTATCAAGACCGCAAGCAAATCTGCCATGGTGCATGTTTTAAGGAGCTTCTGCGCATGCGCATCTGGTGTGACGTAATTGTCTTATGGGCTAAATACATAGGGATTTGATAAAGAGAGTGCTCGGTTCACGGCGTGCACAGCTAGCCCTTACCACCCAACTAGATGCGTACGTCAACGTCACCAGGTGGCAGCACATTGTAGCAGACTTTTATCCCCGGTACGGTTCGCATAAATCCCCCTAGACGGTAGCACACCTTAAATATGCCAATTCACTCACTATATAATAAAATTAGATCGAACATCAATGTATTTTGTGGGATTCTGAATGAGATAGCATATTAAGTTTTGTATTTAATCATACATTAAACCATTTTATTCGTTGAGAACCATAAAGTACATCATCGTCGATTATGAGACTGTAACATTTACTCATGCTTCTGATATGTGTTGGTCTTATGGCGGATCAGGTTTATCTGTGCCGTAGGGTCACACTGTTTATGTGAATAGTCACGAAAATCTGACTCACTGCGTTCTTCGATATTCACTTAAATGTGAGATCGACAGCGCTGTGCTTTTGCTACTTATAGTTCTCAGCGCTTCATTTCTGTGCCAGTCAGGTGATCATGTTGGTAAACAGTACTACTTGAATTTAATCATTTCCAGACGGCAGTCTGTATTTGAGTTGGTTGTTTACTATGCAGGAATCGGCTTTCGTGTGTAATGTCAACATGAACTCTGTTGAATCTGAACAGGAAAAGTTTGCCGCACTGGAACTAGGGTTTCCCAGATCAGATCCTTTGACTGAGAAAGTGTGTGACTGCAAGTGAACAAAGAAGTGTATAATAAGGGTACGTTATTGTGAGCGTGCAATGTAACAATGTCTGATTTTCAGCCCGCAAGTTCATTCGTTAATTAATACGCGTGTTAGGGGTCTTGTCCAAAAAATAAAGAAGCACTAAAACTCCCACTTAAGCCAAAATGCGGAACGGACAGTAAAGAAAGCTTAAACGGTATTTCGTTCTTGCCCTAAACTGTACCTAATTATGCATGAAACAACAAAATTCCCCCAAAACAGTCCTTTCTTTTTTGAGATAAGTTATGCTTATTATTATTATTATAGGAAAAGGTGTAACTATGGACACCCTCTTTTATTTTTTACTTAAAGGTACTTTCTTTTGCAAAAATTCTACATTTTATACCTTCATTAACAACTATAACAAGTTTAAGAAATGGTGAAAGGCGAAACATATGATTAGTATCCAATATTTCTATTCGAAAACAAAGATTTACAAAAATTTTGTAAAATGGAACTTAAAAAAAGAGTGTGGAAATACGGGCATCTACAAAAAGGAGTAAGAAATCTTTTGAAATATTTTAATGAAATAGGTTAAAACAATATAAAATGATAGACAAGTCTACAAAAAGCAACTTTCGTACATTTATGCATGAAATTGGAAATTACTTACAGTAATCGTTAACGTAAGTAGTTCCTTCAGCGCCAGCACAATCTCAATGTACCCACATTTGGCAGATAACACATTTGATCTATACCTCTCCTCTCCTGTCTTCAGAGAACTTTTCATCACATAAGATGCAACTTGCATCGCTTGAGTCTGGTGTATCCCAATCGTTCACATCAAGGTCATTATCGCTGTCCACAAGATGAGGGCTGCAGGAGCCTGGAGAGTCCGATGATGAATCAGATAGTTTTGTGGAACAATTTTCTTTTTTTGAAGGCCTTTGGATTTTGCATCTCTGTACGCAGGGCGGCCTCTAAACACAGAGAAACTCAACGACCTCCTCTCGACAGCACTTTTGTCAAGCGACTTTGTCAACCGATCTTTGTATGGCGTTCCAGTGATATAGCAGGCGGTTGCAGCTTTTCGTCTCCACGTTGTGGTTCTCTTCTTAATGTTGGGGACAGGAGATATGACGAATGGCTTTGTTGAAGTCCCTGGAGAACTTTCCGGTGTTTCAATGCCTTCATCAACTGGCATAGCTATAGCTTGATTTGACTGTAGATCAGGATAACTCGAAGAAGTAGTAGATGATGTCGATGGTCCAGAGACAGCAAGTGGAGGAGCACGTGATTCATTAGGTCTATGTTCCACTGTGGAGCAAATTTTTCCTACAACCAACTCAACAGCTATGAAAGCAGCGTCGGTGAAGATGCAGTGGTTCATAGGGTACAACTCAGTTACTTTGAATCCGTTTTTTGCTATCTCAGCTGATTGGGCACAAAGGTAGGCTTGGACAAAAACCTCCATAACGTCGTAAGGTGTGAGAGGACGCCCATTGTGATGAAATTATTCTCTCACTGCCTCGTTGTAGTACGTTTTCAGAGTTCCCACGAACGTCTTATCTAGAGGCGGCAGTTTGTGGGTGCAATGTGGAGGAAGTGAGCTGATAGTCATTTGGTGGTCTTTAGCTAAGTCAATCACATCTGTATTTCGAACGTGGCTATAATGACAATCCAAAATGAGGAGAAAAGGCCTTTGCCTAGTGGACATGTTTTCTCAGTGAAATGAACGAACCGTTCGGTGAACAAATTGTTCTGAACCCAGCGTGAAGGACGGGCTCTACCAATTGCACCAGGGGGTGTAGCCTCTCATTAGAGCTTGGGACATGTTGGTTCTAGGGAAAATTATCATTGGGGGGACATAATGTGTTACCTGTGATTGTAGCCCCTCTTTCTGCAGACGTTAGAGCTGCAATTTGTTTCTTTTCTTTCATCCCTACCACTATTGGAATTTTGCTTTGGAGAATGGGCAGGCCTGTCTCGTCCACGTTATACAGTCGGTCTGTTGGATGTGAGCGTTTGTTGAAAGCGCCTGCCAATAAATCAAGGAAAACCATCACATTCGCTTTATTGAAGCCTAAGAATCTGGCATATGAAGTTCCACAAGGTTTGCGAATTGACAGCTGATCCTTGTGTCTCTCAAGAGAAAGCTCAGTCCAACCTCGTCCTGCTTCTTCTTCTTTGAAAGGGGTTGTCATACTGTTTCTCTGGGCAAGTAAAAATTCCGTTCTTCTAAGATCCGCCAAAGTGCACCCAACGAATTTTTGCTCCATCTCAAGGAGACAAGAAACTAGCTGTTTTTCAAGGTATGCATTTAAAATCGGCTTCCTCTCAAGCTTTGTCTCTTGAACCGCTTCCTCAGGGATTTTATCAAGTTTAAGAAATCTCTGCAAAGTGGTACGGGGCACTCCGAATGTCCTTGCAGCACCTTTCACAGAAGCCTCGTTTGCTTTCACAGCTGCAACGGCATGTACCATCTAACATTTATCCCACTGATGCCTCTGGTTCTTACATTCGTAGAGCCTGTTCGTTCTCGGCATTCTGCAAAGACGAACAAAAGCACTGGGGTCTATTATCGCAGTTTGAAAATTCTATTTGTTTGTTTATTGCAGTGTGAGTTGTATATATAAACTTTAAACAAAATTCGGCTAACCATATACCCATAAAATTATTTAAATATTTTACGTTGTTTAAGAGAAGAGATGGTGAAATTTTTACACCAACCCAATGGGCTCATATTTACACCAACCATTCTTATGCAACATGGCCACTATCGCATCTAATCTAAAAGCGTGTGTAACTTAAAACATGCTTCTAAAAGTAGCTTAGGATTCCGTTATTCCGGATATCACTGAGAAATTGTTTTACATTATTCAGAAGGCTACAAAAAGAAAACGATTTCACACCTGCCAAATGTTTGCACTCCTGAACAAAATACAATTCACACAATAACCGACGCTGTAACTACACTGCTTGAAACAATGCTTCCAACTGTTAACTGCTACCATCTATCAACAACAGGCAACGTTTTCAGTCCTTGTCGCCAGACTGCAGCAGTTCCCACACCATCTTCGTGAGGGGTGCCCATAATTACACCTGTGCCAATTTTTACACCTTTTCCTGTATTACTATTATTATTGTTATTATTGGCAGTGAGTGTTGTTGTATAAATATGTTGATAAACATAGCTATTATACAGCAAATGCTGTTAATCTCACACTCTAATTTTTTCCTGAATCTAAAAATTTGTCAACGCCCAGGTTGTATACCCACGAGCCGCCATCGATGCTGCGACTATCTTCCTCTAAGCCCATCAGCTTTTGCAGCTTCTTTAGGGCTTGACAGCATGTTTTCTCCAGAAATCTGATCTCGATAATCACAAAAAGTTCCGACAAACTTTTGCGATTGAAAGAGGAACAATACAAGGTACAACAATAAGTGCTACAAAAGTAAGAAAACATTATTACGTTAAATATATTGGTGTGTTTGCGGGGTTCAGCGGGAAAGCTATTAAAGCTAGTGCAACAAACAATCGTTGCCCCATTATTTGCTCGAAATCAACGTCAGTAACACATCAGTACCGTACCCCATCTAAACATACTCTTTGATTGCATAGATAATTAGAAATAATTTATTAAACAAATTCATAAATCAAATAATAATCGACGTGTGGCTGCTTATCTATACAGGGTGTTACAAAAAGGTACGGCCAAACTGTCAGGAAACATTCCTCACACACAAAGAAAGAAAATATGTTATATGGACAAGTGTCCGGAAACGCTTACTTTCCATGTTAGAGCTCATTTTGTTACTTCTCTTCAAATCACATCAATCATGGAATGGATTCACACAGCAACAGACCGTACCAGCGTGACTTCAAACACTTTATTACAGGATATGTTCAAAACGTCATCCGTTAGCGAGGATACATGCATCCACCCTCCGTTGCAAGGAATCCCTGATGTGCTGATGCAGCCCTGGAGTATGGCGTATTGTATCACAGCCTGTAACGCCGGAAATGCATATCCTCCTATTTCCATCTATTGCACTGCAAATTTTTTCCTTATTTTGTTACCTGAAGATATAACATTTCTGTGTCTTTGTATATTGTAATTGTTTTACTATTTGTATATATATGCATTTATGTCGATGTATAATTGGTTTGTTTTGTGAATATTATTTGTATTTATACGCTGGGTCTGGCCTGGGGAAAACTATACTATCCAACGAATACATCGATAGGTCGTGTGGAGAACGAAAGTGTTTAGGATCTTTGGTAGTGTTAACTCTGCCGCGTGGAGCGCGGCCTGAGCAGAGAGAGTCTGGCTGGAGTAGCGAGTGGAGTAGGTGTGTTGTGTGATGCTCTCGCGAGTTGCCGCGCTTTCGGGGTTTGGCAGCATGTAATTCCGCTGGACTTGCGATGATAGTTTCTGACATGGTGTCGCGGACGGGAAGCATTAGCTGGCGCACATCAAGAGCCCGTTTCGTCTGGTGACCGTGTCGAGAAGAAGGCGCGCTAACATCCAGCTTCTGCAACAGCGACGGCCGACAAGGAGTGACTGTCGCCACCTCCTCGATCGACGGCTTCAAACCTTCAATCAACCAACAACGAAGACTAAAAGCACGTAAAGTTTCAGAACTGTATGGCAGACCTCAGCATTTAAAATTGTTACATCACAAAATTACAGCAACTTAGCGTGAACCTTTGTTGCTCATTGTCCCAATTGCATTGCCAAGCAGGGTCCCTTCCTTTTCCGAAATGAACCCGAGTCTCGTTGAAATTGAAACGCCAGCATTAAAGTAATATAATTCGATTTCACTGCTTTAATTTCAAAGTTCAGTTAAAGTATTCATAGCTGGCTACAATATTTAGATTACACAAGCACAAATTAAGAGTGCGAGTTTTGTTACCGTATTTTAGCTTACCTGTGACTGCAGCTCAGCTTGGTACGTACTAAATTTTACTATTGATAATTGTTCAGAATCATTTAATTCAAGTTCAAAGTTAAATCTCTTATTTCTAAATTGCGTAGATTCAAGTAGCTTTTGAAACGATTGTTGAGGTAGTCCAAGACTAACCGTATTTTACTGAATTTCGATGTGCTTCAGAAAGAAAGCTCACTATTAACTTCAGTCACTAAATTAACTTTCGATTTTCCGGTTTTATTAATTCTTTTGCTAAGTTAAGTCAGAGTGTAGCGAAATTTATTACTTCTGACAAACTTTCAATTTTCACACTACACGTGTCGACCTTAGTTGCCACGCTTCTAGTGCTAATTACATGTGTAATAACCTTTCTTTTTCAGTTACTAAAGTAATTGTCCTTAGGACTGGCGACCGCTAGTTAGTTGTTAACGTAACGGCCGCACATTTACTTTCTTTATTAACTTTACCACTTTTCAAAATTAATTTCCACCAGTTTCATTTGCATTTTTCCTTTCATTTAGATGTAACCCTTTCCTCCCTCTTTACCGACAAATTAACTTCGGTGACGATTGCTTTTCCCAAATTTTCATTAGGTACATGCAGTTTAATTTTCCACTGTCATTAAGGTCGATAAGTGAGGGGGAGGTTACACGTGGCGACCTGGTGACAGGACAATCTTCAAATTTGAGGTTGTTCTGGACACGAATTTTGCATTGTGCAAATCTCGTAACAAAGTGCTGGTTACGAACAGGCTGTCACGTCATCGAGAATAAGTAGTGGTTGTAATCCTAATTATATTTGAGATTTGTTATTTATATTGAAAATTATTAAAATGAGTGAAGGCAACAATTACCAAAATTTGGTAGACTTGGATAAGGAACAATCGATCGAATAGTGGGAAACGCGCACCGCGGTACCCATTGTTCAGGGGCAGGCGGCTAGCATGAAAGACGCGACCGCCGAAACGCAACAAAGAGCAGAAATGGAATTCCAAACTTTAGAAAATGTTTCGGAATCGGAAGCGAAAATCAAATCTGAACCCGTTGATGACGAATACGGGGGGACAATTAAATAGGAAGCCGCACCGGAAGTAAAAGCGGTAGTTCCCAGGAATTTAACTGATTTATTGAATGTTTTGATTAATGAAATCAAGAGTCAATCGGCAGAAATTAAAGCTCAGGCTGCCAAGCAAGAAATAATTGAACAGAAGCTAGACAATCAGAACAAAGCTATTAATGTTGTTAACAACAGTGTTGGAGTTGTTAAAACAAAAGTTGATAAAATGATTGAAGATATTGTAATTAAAACCGAAATCGGTAATCTTAAACAGGAAATGGTAAGCGTTCAGGCGGAAATTGCGAACATAAATACTCGTTTTAATTCTGAAATTAGCAGAATCGAGAAAAGTGTAGGAGAAGCAGATGCTCCGATCATCGAGAATAAGGTGACGGAACAAATTCAATTAGTGATAAAAGAAGATCAACAGAAGATGGAATCTTTAAAGACTTCAGTGTCCGAGGTTGATGCTAAAGTGACGAAGCAGGCTAATACCTGCGAAGAGGAAAAGAGGGAAGTGGAAACGCTTGCGGCAACCACTTGCCAAGTAATTACGAGAGTGTCGGAATTAGAAAAGAAATTTGACGAAAAACAGAGGTATGTGCCAATATGTGCACATAGTTCGGAATTGTTGACGAAAGAGGAACGGTTCGACCCCTTGAAAAAAAAGCGGTATACACCCGACGGACATCATGACGTCCGTCATCGAGCGAGGGGATGCAGAGAGGGATGAGGTCTGGTTAAGTCAGTTCGGTCGCTTATACGACGAACTAAGAGATTATAGGGGCCTGTACGGGAGAAGTGTTTATGGGGAGCGCGTGCAGGATTTTCCGCGTCTCGTCCCGCAGGAAGATAGTGTTTGTGAAATGATAGAAAGTTCTGGCCCTAACCGGCACACTTTACCAGAAACAGTTGATGTTAATGGGGAGCACGAGCAAGATTCCTCGTGTTTCGTTCCACAGGAGTTAGATGTTGAAGTAGTAACGGAAAGTTCTGGCCCTAACCGGCAGACCTTACCGAAAGTCGTAGTGGTAGAAGTAGCCGACCCATCCGACGCAAACCTCCAGTTTAAACATTGCGAGAGTATTAAGGAGAAAGATTACGAAAATTTTAGTGATTGCCGGACACGATTGGTAGAAAAGCACATAGATTACAGCGTGTATGAGGTTAGAGCTGACATTATACGGTCAGACGATAGCAGTGTGGGTTGCGCAGATCTAGAGGAAGTAATTGCAGATACTACTGGGCACATTTCTACAGGTGGATTGGCAGATGAGATCAATCTGACGAAAGAGGAATTAACGAAGGTGACAATTAGTGAATTGATAGCAAAGCAACACTCACTAGTTGACGAGTTACAGGAAAAGGTTTCGGTATTGGAGGCGAAGCTACAGACTAAGCCTCAGGACAAACGTGTTGAAATTAAAACTGTATGTGAACAGAGGCTGAAAAAGCCGCCAGATAAGCCGGATTTAGGATCAAAGCCAGATGGGTTTTTCTGGAGTGACCTGGATATAGACGAGGATTTACTGTAGGAAAATAAAGAAACAGTCGAGGACAAGTGTAGACAGATAGTAGTGTCTGTTAATATGCACCGTCTACAACTAAACGTGTTGATTGACACCGGTGCAGAATTGAGTGCTGTATCTGGAAAAATATTTCAGTTACTGAAAGACAGACCTGGCATCGTAGTTATGCCAGTAACAGGAGTGAAAATTATCGGTGCTACTGGGAAGGCCAGTAAACCGGTCACAAAACAGATTTTTGTCCACTTCGAGATATGTGGGGCACTATTTGAACAAGAGTTTTTCGTCGTGCCAGACTTAACTACGGAAGTAATTATCGGGTTAGATTGTCTATTAAAGTACCATGCAGTGATTAACTGCGAAAGCAAAAGTTTGACATGTATGTCACTAGATAAAACAATGGTAGTTGGTTTTGACGAGGCAGGAGACGGTGTGCATAGGCAATACCAGCCTATACACATTGTTAACTGGCCGGATGACATTGACGTAGGAATGAATTTGAACTGCTGTAACGTGCGGAATTTCGGCATTGACAAAAGTGTAGACAGTGAATTGGAAGAGATAATCAAATTCCCTCCACGTATTGACATTAGTATAGGTGTGAAAAAAGATCGTTTGCGAGAAGTAATGAAGCTAAAAGCCGATGCTCGCATACGTCGTCATGACGCTAAAGCGCGTTTTGCTAAGTTTGCAATCGGAGACTTAATACTTGTAAAAGCTCATGAGAAATCGAGCGAGATAGACAACGAAATCTCTAAATTTAAGTTTGTTTATAATGGACCATATAAAGTTATTGGTATACCTCACACAAATGCTTATTGCTTAGAGTATCCAAACTCTGGAAAACGATTAGGTATATGGAATATTGTAGACTTGAAATTGTACCAACCTAGGATTGATTAATACCACACAATGGGTAATTTTTACAGTATGTAAATATAGGGTATAAGATTAAACGATTTGCTACATTGCCATGCTTTTGCCTGACCAAGAGGACATTAAAGAAGTTGTAATTAATAAGTAATTAATTTTTACTGAATGATTTAAGAGAAACTGATTATTAATCTACTGAAAAATCCAAGCTGCTAGTTTAAGTTTTCAGCTGAGTCACAGTAGATTAAGGAATGGAAATATGATTTTGTAACAAGCTGTAAGATTTCATGAATATGTGTTTTACTAGTCATTGCCGATGTACTTAGACGATGTTTTAAGTTTCAGGCTTGTACATGTGTGATGACGGGCAGTGTTGAGTTATCCACTGTGATAGTGTTAATGGACTCCTTGAGATTACTCGGGAGTGAGTTTTTCCGAAGGAATTCAGTGAAACGTACGTTCTGAAAATGTGGTTACACAGGCGAGTGAGATCAAGCGTGCCGCACAGGCGGGCGCAACAATACTGGCGAGGCGGAGCCGCTGTCGGCATTCTTTGCACTTGCGAGTACGGGAGGCGGAATAGTTTTTCTTTCCGGGCAGCTGAAAGAATTCTGCTGTCAATATTTATGTTTTTTTTTCGATCTGCTTTATATTATTTTCTTGTTTAGCGTTAATTGGACTCTCATGACAAGAATATTAATTATGAAAAGGTTACATAAAAATGTGTATAATATGTAATTAATAATTAATTTGCGTATTTTGATCTACCTGTTTTTATGACCATGTACTCTAATTAATTTTATAAATAGTATTCCATTTCTTGATAGTGTTACGAATTTTGACGATTTTGGAATAGCTAAACCTCTACGTTTTCTATGAATTTTAATATGTTGTCAACCTGTTTTATTTTGTGCAAGATAACAGAGTGGAATAAGATTAGGAGTGTCTCCACTCAATTATTATGGTCTAAAAATTAATTTATGCTAAATTAGATGATTACTAAATTTTGTTGATGTATTGAGCACATGCATTTCCGCTGTTTCTTTTTTGGGACATTTTCTGAGTCTGTTTAGGTTACACGAACATCCTCAGACAATGTGGGGCACGTGTAACGCTGGAAATGCATATCCTCCTATTTCCATCTATTGCACTGCAAATTTTTTCATTATTTTGTTACCTGAAGATATGACATTTCTGTGTCTTTGTATATTGTAATTGTTTTACTATTTGTATATATATATATATATATATATATATATATATATATATATATGTATATATATATATATATATATATATATATGCATTTATGTCGATGTATAATTGGTTTGTTTTGTGAATATTATTTGTATTTATACGCTGGGTCTGGCCTAGGGAAAACTATACTATCGAACGAATACATCGATAGGTCGTGTTGTAACGGAACATATTAAAGGCTTTACTTTACCGAAGTATGCGATACCCTCCAAATTCAACCAGTTTAACGAGCATTTATGATTATAGAAAAGTTATTGTGTATGTTAACAATGATTGCATAACATGTCTCCATAAACAGTCAACCCATTAAATTATACTGAATAACTGACCCACACAAAAGTTTATATCACTTGATCACTGATACAGCAAATGTCATCATGTAAAAACACTAAGTTCATCTTAAATAATTAATATGAAGTACGAAAAATAGTGGACAACTTAGGTATTTTGGATCTCCTTAAATAAAAATCACCCAGTCAAACCTATTTGTTTACTAGGAGCGGTTTCACTCAGTATTCACGAAATCAATCCTATTTTAGACGAAAACCAATGTAATTCTTAATAATTCATGTTATTTACTTATTTATGCAAATTCGAGAAGTCAATTGACAAGCTTCTAAAAAACGGCCTTTTTGTAACAAAGAATTATTCTGTCATGTCAACAAATCTGTCTGTCATTTTAATAACATGTTAAATTATGTCACTCGATGTAAATTAATAACTTTTCTGCACAAATTATGATAACAGATGTACATGTGACTTATAAACTATATCTCTTTTTAGTAGTTCTTTGACAATGTTATAAATACAAGCAGCAAGAAGGATCGGGGCGCAGTCGGAATGCCACTTTGGTAATGTGTGTTTGTGTGTTATTGTTTGAAGTGGATAAACAATGCAAAGAACATGTAAAGGAAGTACTACTTTGTGTTGTGTCATGGTCTTTGGTGGACAGTGGAATTAAGATGGCCACCAGAGTAATAAACATTTGAAGTTTACATATTTGTTGGTTTCGCTCGTTCTTTATCATCAAAAGCACATAAAAAACATGGGACCTCATGTTTTTAACCATAGACAACCAGATTTAGAGCCAGCATCAGCATCGAGACACAGCAGCGATCCAGCAAGTAGCAGCGATTACCACAACACAATACATTTTAATGGTGCCAACCTAACATCAAGTGCTAACAAGCTCCGTAAATGCGAGTGAAATAGTGCGATTATAGCAATTAGCAATATCTACGACTAGGCGACCATTGCAAAAGTGGGGGCTCAGCCAGGATCTTTAAGTGCATCGATGATACTAGTGCAGTGATAAATTTCGTAAGTGCTTAGCATTCCAAAAAAGTTTATTTGTGCAGTGTGGCAACAGTGAAAATATGTCAAAGTGAAAAACAAAAAAAAACGTGTGTATGTGCGATTACGAAAGATTATCATCACAACGCTCGGGAGATTAACATCTGGATTATGTCAATGGAATTCATCAATCAAGACTTCAGCTTCAATAAAACCGAATAGAAGTGAAGAAAGCCAACAAGAACACCGATCACGACATCATAGCATAGCTACATAAAGCAAGGTATTTTGTTGTTGTTGTCATTTTAAAAAAATTAATAGTTAACATGTCTCTACCTGAGAGTGATGAGATCGTAGGAAATGTAAAAATTGAAACATGGGATGGTGAACAATTAAACTTAACAGAGTGGCTAGCAGAGTTTGCAACTCAAATAAGCTCGCAACTTAAACAATCAAGTGAACAAGTATGTTTGAAACTTAAAGAAAACACAGATAGACTGGATAAGTTAAGTTTGAATTTTGATCTATTAAGTAGTCATCTCAATGAGAAGTGTGAGGAAATTAAAACTAACCTCAGTAAGAACACTAGAGAACAGTTGATACACTTCAGAAAAGAATTTCAAGTTAAAGTTGAAAGTTTAAATGAAAACATACAAGGTAACACAGACAGCATTGCTGTCATCTACAACAGAGTAGATACTGAAGTTGAAAGATTAGATCAGAGAATAGACAAAACATCAGAAAACCTTAAACAAGAATACTACCTGTATACCACTAATGTAGATACAAAAGTAGAAAATATACACACTAAATATACACAATTGGAGGACTCATTGATGTCCAAACAAACGATTTACAATCAAAATACACTGTATGGGCACATCCAAGTGAAATGCTTTCCTGGTGAAAATCTGCACCCTATTGACTTTATTCACCAATGTAAGGATATGTTTGCTGTAGGAATGTCAGATAACATAAAAATTAAGTTAGTAAAACGGTTTCTAGAAGGGGAGGCCCTATCCTGGGCAAATGAGAATAATGATTCTTGGAATACTTTTGAAGAGTTTGAAGCTAAATTTATTTGCAAATTTTGGTCAAAATCCATACAAGCCAGATTAAAGTCAGAATTTCTAAATGGACCAGTGTATAGAGGGAAAGTAGGGGGAATGGGAAAATTTTGCAGAGATCAATTGAAGAAACTTGCTCACTTGAATAACTCTTTTGATATTATGACACAAATTGATGTTTTAAAAAGAAGGTTACCAGAGAGACTGCAGTGGGAATTGGTCCATGGACCAGACTATTCAATGGAAGAGTTCCTGAAATTTGTAGATAGATTAGATAGGGCCTTGGAAAGAGAAAATAACCAAAGTTTTGGCTCTGGCAACAACCAGTATGGGGGGTGAAACAGGAATGTAAATAGAGATTATTATGGGAGGAGAGACTTTGAAAATTCTGGAAATAATGCTCCAAATAGGGGAGATAGGAGATATGAAAATTATTTCAGAAACAATACACAGGAGGGAGGATGGAGGAGAGATAACAGGAATGATAGAAATAGGTACTGGGGAAGAGAACAAGATAGAAGGGGGTTTGTTGAAACTAGTGAACAAAACAACTACAAACGGACAGACTGAGGGAACCAGCCGGGAAACGGTGGACAGTCCCGCTAGATGTCCGTAGTTTTGGGGCTAGACAATATTATGACAGGACAACACATAACCGAAACTGGAAAAGGAGAAGATACAATGTAAAGAGTAAGTACCATGAAAATACTGATGTTGTTAGAATGAATAAATTAGAATTTAATAAAAGGTTTAGGGATACTTTGAGTAAAAGTGATACGGTTAATAAAAACAGTGTTCAAGCACAGGTAGTTAGTGAAAGTGCAGAAGTTGAAGGTATTGCAGAGTTCCATAGTTGGGCTGAAAAAGATACTGGTGTTAATAACAAGTCAGACACACCACAAATAGAATCTATTTTGGGGGGTTTATTTGATAAGAAGGGGGATGACGAAGTGTTTAATGGAGCCAAAGACTCAATTGCTGAGATTCAGATACATAGGGGGGAAACTGAAGATGGGGTTGTTGTGGAGGAGGAGGAAGAAGTAATAGAGGGACGTTTAAATAACGATCCTAAATCAAGTGATGTTATTGATGAGAGTGTGGAGGAAGAAATAAAAGTATTTGTAGAAATGAAAAGTGATTATGTGGTAAAGGTAAGTGATGTGACAAACATGGGTAATAATGAGGTTAATTTAAGTGAAATGCAGACTAGGGAATGTGTATCTGAGGACAAGCTATTGCCTGTTGGGAACTATGAGACACTAGTCTATGAGAATGGTAATAATAATAATATTAAAGAAAATATAAAGGGATGGAATGTAAATGTGTGTTTCCAAGAAAAAGGGGAAAAGTTTTTAGAAGTTTTGTGGAACAACTATGGAAACTGTATAAACAAAGATGCCTTTTGGAAAGAATTAGCAAAGGTAAGTGCAACCTTGTATCCTACATGGTGGACAAGAATCCATAGTGGACTTTATAAAAAAGGGGGTGAAAACAGTAGTTTAAGTGACAACACAGTGTTAAAAGGAACAGATGAAAACAAAGGTTTATGTTTAAATGTCAATGCTTTGCAAACAGAGAGGGATGTGTCTAAGTGTAGGAAAGAGACATTAGACTTAGGAACTAAAGAAATTGAAAATGATCTATTGTTTGAAAATACTGAAATAGACAAAGATGTTGAGCTAGGTTGTCCATATGTTAAATTAATCATTGACAAGTGGGAAGGTAGAGTGTTAGTAGACACAGGAAGTCCTGTTTCTGCCATCACTTCTAGACTTAGAGATAAGCTCAGAAATTGTCAACATTTTCCTGAGATGCCAGTTGTTGGATTAAAAAGTTCAAACCAGGGGACCTTGTACTCGTCAAGACACAAGAGAAATCAAAATTATTGTCTGCCAAACTTAAAAAGTTTTTTGATATTGACATTTGTCCACTTGAAATAAAAGAAAGCCCACATCCTAATGCGTATAGACTTATCTTTCCCAGATCAAGAAGGTTATTTGCATTAAGAAACATCACTGAATGGGAACCATGTAGACATGATTAAGCACATTTCCCTGTTTGAATACAGTTACTTACCCATTTTCCATAAAGCATGTTATCAGCAAAGATTTTTACTGGGTATGTCAAATAGCAACTACCACTCATCCTACAGACCCTGGAAAAGTTCCAGATCTCTGAGAGAATGTTTTTATTTTTATTTTTTTGTCACTATTGAATATTAAATTTTGAGACATCTTCTTTACTTGCAATGAGCAAGAAGGTGACAAACATTTATTACTTTCTTTTTGTAGTGTTGAATATGGGACATACTTGCACCAAATAAAAGACAATGTAAAAATTGTTGTGCAAGACCCATCATTTTTTTACTATTGTGTTCTTAGGCATAAGATTTGTGTTCAATTTTATACAGCTAATCAGATGTTCACCAAGTTTGATGTTTGTGTTATGTTGTGACCAATTTAAGTGTCCAATTTTAGTATTAATATGTTATTGTACTGTCTTGACTATGTGTTGCAATGGGAGACAATATTTAAAAAACTCTTCCTTTTTTTGCAAATGCATATTATATTCATCCATGTGACTTCTCTAGTGTTTGTGTTTATATATCATGTCCACATTATGTTCTTTGTTTTCATTTCTTTTATGTGGCTCAAAAAGAGCAGACAGTTGCAATATTTTCCTATGGACATATGACCTGTCCATCTATGTAATATATTTATGTTCCTTCTATTATCTTGATTATTCTGTGACTCAATGAGATCTGACTTTGAAATAATTGATATATACTTTTTATATATCTTAAAATCGCATGTGATACATTTGTGTCTGTTTTTGATCATTTTCCATGTGGCTCACTGGGAGCAAAGATTAACATTTTTTTTTACTTTCATATATTACTAAATATTTTTATTATGCTGTCATACTGAGAGCCATAACACAAAGTGCATTTGAAACAACACAACTAAAATATTTGCAGGAAAAAGTCATTTTGAAACGGTGTAACGGTCCTTGTATACATACACATTATGCATAGTAAAACAAAAAAAAATTAAAGTAGTACTTTTCCAAATTTTAACCATTTGATACATTTGTCCTAGTCGGCTAATATAATTAACATTCTGTAAATGATATTACCCGAGGGGGGTATTGTAACGGAACATATTAAAGGCTTTACTTTACCGAAGTATGCGATACCCTCCAAATTCAACCAGTTTAACGAGCATTTATGATTATAGAAAAGTTATTGTGTATGTTAACAATGATTGCATAACATGTCTCCATAAACAGTCAACCCATTAAATTATACTGAATAACTGACCCACACAAAAGTTTATATCACTTGATCACTGATACAGCAAATGTCATCATGTAAAAACACTAAGTTCATCTTAAATAATTAATATGAAGTACGAAAAATAGTGGACAACTTAGGTATTTTGGATCTCCTTAAATAAAAATCACCCAGTCAAACCTATTTGTTCACTAGGAGCGGTTTCACTCAGTATTCACGAAATCAATCCTATTTTAGACGAAAACCAATGTAATTCTTAATAATTCGTGTTATTTACTTATTTATGCAAATTCGAGAAGTCAATTGACAAGCTTCTAAAAAACGGCCTTTTTGTAACAAAGAATTATTCTGTCATGTCAACAAATCTGTCTGTCATTTTAATAACATGTCAAATTATGTCACTCGATGCAAATTAATAACTTTTCTGCACAAATTATGATAACAGATGTACATGTGACTTATAAACTATATCTCTTTTTAGTAGTTCTTTGACAATGTTATAAATACAAGCAGCAAGAAGGGTCGGAGCGCAGTCAGAATGTCACTTTGGTAAACTGTGTTTGTGTGTTATTGTTTGAGGTGGATAAACAATGCAAAGAACATGTAAAGGAAGTACTATTTTGTGTTGTGTCATGGTCTTTGGTGGACAGTGGAATTAAGATAGCCACCAGAGTAATAAATATTTCAAGTTTACATATTTGTTGGTTTCGCTCGTTCTTTATCATCAAAAGCACATAAAAAACACGTGACCTCATGTTTTTAACCCTAGACAACCAGATTTAGAGCCAGCATCAGCATCGAGACACAGCAGCGATCCAGCAAGTAGCAGCGATTACCACAACACAATGCATTTTAATGGTGCCAACCTAACATCAAGTGCTAACAAGCTCCGTAAATGCGAGTGAAATAGTGCGATTATAGCAATTAGCAATATCTACGACTAGGCGACCATTACAGTGTGGGGAACAAAAGTGTTTAGGATCTTTGGTAGTGTTAACTCTGCCGCGTGGAGCGCGGGCTGAGCAGAGAGAGTCTGGCTGGAGTAGCGAGTGGAGCAGGTGTGTTGTGTGACGCTCCCGCGAGTTGCCGCGCTTTCGGGGTTTGGCAGCATGTAATTGCGCTGGACTTGCGGTGATAGTTTCTGACATGGTGTCGCGGACGGGAAGCATTAGCTGGTGCATATCAAGAGCCCGTTTCGTCTGGTGACCGTGTCGAGAAGAAGGCGCGCTAACATCCAGCTTCTGCAACAGCGACGGCCGACAAGGAGTGACTGTCGCCACCTCCTCGATCGACGGCTTCAAACCTTCAATCAACCAACAAGGAAGACTAAAAGCACGTAAAGTTTCAGAACTGTATGGCAGACCTCAGCATTTAAAATTGTTGCATCACAAAATTACAGCAACTTAGCGTGAACCTTTGTTGCTCATGGTCCCAACTGCATTGCCAAGCAGGGTCCCTTGCTTTTCCGAAATGAACCCGAGTCTCTTGAAATTGAAACGCCAGCATTAAAGTAGTATAATTCGATTTCACTGCTTTAATTTCAAAGTTCAGTTAAAGTATTCATAGCTGGCTACAATATTTAGATTGCACAAGCACAAATTAAGAGTGTGAGTTTTGTTACCGTATTTTAGCTTACCTGTGACTGCAGCTCAGCTTGGTACATACTAAATTTTGCTATTGATAATTGTTCAGAATCATTTAATTCAAGTTCAAAGTTAAATCTCTTATTTATAAATTGCGTAGATTCAAGTAGCTTTTGAAACGATTGTTGAGGTAGTCCAAGACTAACCGTATTTTACTGAAATTCGATGTGCTTCAGAAAGAAAGCTCAGTATTAACTTCAGTCACTAAATTAACTTTCGATTTTCCGGTTTTATTAATTCTTTTGCTAAGTTAAGTCAGAGTGTAGCGAAATTTATTACTTCTGACAAACTTTCAGTTTTCACACTACACGTGTCAACCTTCAGTTGCCACGCTTCTAGTGCTAATTATATGTGTAATAACCTTTCTTTTTCAGTTACTATTGTAATTGTCCTTAGGACTGGCGACCATAATTTCCCACATATCTCAAATATCTAATTACCGCTAGTTAGTTGTTAACGTAACGGCCGCACATTTACTTTCTTTATTAACTGTACCCCTTTTCAAAATTAATTTCCATCAGTTTCATTTGCATTTTTCCTTTCATTTAGATGTAACCCTTTCCTCCCTCTTTACCGACAAATTAACTTCGGTGACGATTGCTTTTCCCAAATTTCCATTAGGTAAACGCGGTTTAATTTTTCACTGTCATTAAGGTCGATAAGTGAGGGGGAGGTTACAAGCCGTCCACAATACGAGCACGAAGAGTCTCCACATTTGGTACCGGGGTTGCGTAGACAAGAGCTTTCAAATGCCCCCATAAATGAAAGTCAAGAGGGTTGAGGTCAGGAGAGCGTGGAGGCGATGGAATTGGCCCGCATCTACCAATCCATCGGTCACCGAATCTATTATTGAGAAGCGTACGAACACTTCGACTGAAATGTGCAGGAGCTCCATCGTGCATGAACCACATGTTGTGTCGTACTTGTAAAGGCACATGTTCTAGCAGCATAGGTAAAGTATACGGTATGAAATCATGATAACGTGCTCCATTGAGCGTAGGTGGAAGAACATGGGGCCCAATCAAGACATCACCAACAATGCCTGCCCAAACGTTCACAGAAAATCTGTGTTGATGACGTGATTGCACATGTTGATTGTGAAAATTTACAATTTGATCACGTTGGAATGAAGCCTCATCCGTAAAGAGAACATTTGAACTGAAATGAGGATTGACACATTGTTGGATGAACCATTCGCAGAAGTGTATCCGTGGAGGCCAATCAGCTGCTGATAGTGCCTGCACACGCTGTACATGGTACGGAAACAACTGGTTCTCCCGTAGCACTCTCCATCAGTGACGTGGTCAACGTTACCTTGTGCAGCAGCAACTTCTCTGACGCTGACATTAGGGTTATCGTCAACTGCACGAAGAATTGCCTCGTCCATTGCAGGTGTCCTCGTCGTTCTAGATCTTCCCCAGTCGCGAGTCATAGGCTGGAATATTCCGTGCTCCCTAAGACGCCGATCAATTGCTTCGAACGTCTTCCTGTCGGAACACCTTCGTTCTGGAAATCTGTCTCGATACAAACGTACCGCGCCACGGCTATTGCCCTGTGCTAATCCATACATCAAATAGGCATCTGACAACTCCGCATTTGTAAACATTGCACTGACTGCAAAACCACGTTGGTGATGAACACTAACCTGTTGATGCTACGTACTGATGTGCTTGATGCTAGTACTGTAGAGCAATGAGTCGCATGTCAACACAAGCACCGAAGTCAACATTACCTTCCTTCAATTGGGCCGACTGGCGCTGAATCGAGGAAGTACAGTACATACTGACGAAACTAAAATGAGCTCTAACATGGAAATTAAGCGTTTCCGGACACATGTCCACATAACATCTTTTCTTTATTTGTGTGTGAGGAATGTTTCCTGAAAGGTTGGCCGTACCTTTTTGTAACACCCTGTATATTGGTAGGAAATTTTATAATGCTTCTGTATCCTCAAACTTCATAGATATTTATCATTTTTAAATTGAGTTCGTTCTTTCATGCGGTGGCAAGTATCGCTAAATATCGACAGCGACGTAGCAACCGCTGGTTCGATTTCAGCCAGTAATGAAAAAGCAGTACACTGACCAGCGCGAAACGTCAGTCAAACCAGCTGTTGCTACGTCACCATCGATATTTAAAGATGCCGTACAGCACTGGAAAGAACGAAGTTTGAGGATGCACAACGGTCATAAAATTTTCTATCGTTGTACCAAAGTGCAGTAAGCCACCACACGTCGAGTATTATTTGATTTATTTCTATAGTTTCGTTCATCAGAAGCGAGAATTCTCAGATATTCTTTGCGCTGGTGGCAACACGTAGCACTTTAAAAGCACCTCTTGGCACCATCGTCCATATACCACCATGTGTTAAAGGAAATACTAAGCGGTGCTTTAAAACCGTATGAAAAACGTGATTCATCTGAACGGGTAACACGTTTTCACTGATCCACAGTCCAATCTCGTTGATCCTATGTCAACTCGAACCGCAACTGACGGTGTTGTTGGGTCGAAATGGGAACACGTCTGCTCCGGAATAACAGTCCTTGCACCAGCATTGCACTTTGTCGTCAGGACTGACACAGATCGCTGTCCATCCTGTTTTAAGGAGCGTGCAAGCCTTCGACTTCCCCGTTCTGTGATGAGTGGACATCCAACACGTTGTCGTTTGAGATGCTCGTTCCCAGGCACCGAACCATGACACTATACCGACAGAGTCGATTATGTGGATGGACTTCTCCATCTCCGTCCGTCTAGTTGCTAGACCGATTCCCCTTTCCTCTCTGTTCCGCTTACGTAGTTTTCTTATTCCGTCATGTTCCCGTAACACCACCTCGCAGCGTGCAATCTTAAAACGAGCAGTAGAATTTTCTCAGCTCCATGTCTCACAGATTCATATAGTTTGAAGTTGAAAGACATGTCAAGGAGACGTCGAAAAATATCTTGGTGTCGCTAGGAGTCCCGTAGAAGACAAGATGTAGCAGCTAACACATGCCGTTACAATCGTACACAAAATGAGCAAGTATTTCAAGGTGCAATATTCCCTAAGTTACAGTGGCGAAATGTCTGAAGTAAATAATTGTGTTACTGACATCTCTATGGGAAGTATATCCCTTTTTAGTGGTTTTGGATTTAGCTTTCCAAGAGAACTTCAGCGACGTGACGTATGTGGGCTATACTCATATAGTAACAAGATACCAGTGCCACACATTACTAACTGTCACGAGGACGGCCCACAAATATCCGCCGTAGTTACGTATACTTGAAACTCAGGTACGGTTCGTGCACTTACTTGTGCGTTTGAGGCCACTCAGTCCGTGATCTGATGATGTAGCGATCAGAAACTCGATCGTGAAAAATTCAGACTTCAACAATTTTTAAAGCAGTCAAAAATGTGATACGGTTTTCGTTTATGGTGAATGTCGCCGAACCGTTAGAGCACCATTGTGGTTGTGTGCTGAAAGATATGTTGAACGTGCCAAGTCCTCGCGATCTGAAAAAGATTTGCACTTTTATTTCGTCTCCTGACAACCGATGCCGGTAACAAGTACTATCATTATGCCACCCTACGATCACAACATCGCAGCACGTAGCTAAAATATTATTCAAGAAGCATTTGTAAGATTTTTTTCTCTTTAATAGCAAACGTGTGAAGTAAAATGCAACGTTGTAATATAAGCAGCTGCTAAATATAGGCGTGCTGGTCTCAAGCTCATTTTCCCAAGTAATAGTATCATATAGTAAAAAATGAAGGTCAATTCCATGCTTTACGCCCATTCAGACCAGAAGTGGTAAGAGTGCCTCCAATGTACGTAGTTTTTCTTATCGGTTCTGGTCGCAGTTTGAGTCTATTTGAAGCATACCACTGAACTTTACTATCGACTATAGACTAAAACTGGTTGTGTTGGTCGCTGTTCCAAGCGACAGCATCACAAAAATATATAACATGTTACGCCAACTATTTGTCACTGAAAACATTATAAGAAATTAAGTAACTCGAAGTGTGATGGGTAAAATATTACAGCGAAAAGAACAGCAACTGATAAGAGAAATGCAACTAACATTTTATGAGCGGTAACACACAGCCCACAAGTCACTACGGGGCAGTTTGAATATGCGAGGGACATCAGGCGAAGTAGTTTTCTTTGAATAGGACAGTACAACGAATTCAATCCCTTCCATCTTTCCATCAGCAGACAATAACGGAATCGGTTACAGTACACCCAATGGTGACTACAGGAACTATAAGGTACGCGGCGTTCCCATGTAAGATTTTGGTTGCGGATGAAGCATTGGTTACAAACCATGCCCAAGTCAATCTTCGCAGTATGCACCACTGTTCTGATGAAAATCCACGTTGACTGAGAGACGTAGATAATCAACGAACGTGGTCTGTCGACGAGTGGGGCAGATTTTTTGGGTTTTTCAGTAATCATATCGTTGGCCCCTATTGTACTTTCTAGCGTTAAAAGGTTTTTTGCTTTTCACATTTAACCAAATATAACATTGATGATGGTAATTTATGGCAATGTTTGCCAACAAGATAAAGAATGCAACCTTTTAACACTAGATTGCGTACTCACGGCAGTTCTCCTTGGCCGTTTTTTTTTTTTTTTTTGGTACGACTTGGAAAGAGAGAAAAATTAATGAATGATCGCCGATGCGTCGGTTCTCGATTGTGTTCAGGAGACATACAGATTGATTGCGCGAAAATAGTTTCTCAAATGACCTCTTAACCCGGATTGATTTCACGCAATCAGACTCTTCAATGAAATTACCTAAGGGACCTATTTGAAGAATAAAAAAATTGGAAATGAATGCAAAACAGTGAAATTTTGTAAAAAAAAAGTTGTCAGATCGGAAATTGAACACATTAATGGTCTCCCAAATACAATCGAGACACCGCGATAAAGAGCGAACCTGTAACAAAGTTCATTTAAATATAAACATTATTTGTGGTTAATTTAAAGAAAAGAATAAGCATAGATTTTCTGTACAGTGAAGCATCAATATATTCTCAAAGAACAAAGGTGTTAAACTATAAACATTAACAAATTTACAATGAATACAAAACTTACATTTTTATGTTTCTATCTTACATGGAGCAGTCCAACAATCGCTGCTTTTGTATGTGTGATATTTTGTAAAACTTAAATGTCCTGGCGTGCGTGTAAGTATTTTTTATCGTGACAAGGTTTAGAAAAGCGTTTCCTTTTTTCTTGGTGATAACGTGGTTTTTCACACTAAATGAAATATAACTTGTAGCAGTGCTACACAACACGTCTTAACAAGTCGGCGACTAAACATCAAAGGTAATGAAGTACATGTTAACATATCGGTGACCAGAAGTACAACTAACTATAAAGACTCTAGAATTTTCCTAACAAATGATAAATTGTTCTTTCTTCTGTTTCGCAGCTTCTTGCTATCGAGCGCTGCGGCAATGATTTTAAATATCTGCGCCCAGCGAGTCATAGTATTTAAAAGTGCCTTTTAAACGCTGGCCGCGCGTCTTGGTATGGGCGCACGTTATAAACAGATTTCTTCTTTACTCTCGCGTTGTCATGCTTAGTATCATTACAAACTACAGCTCGATGGCTGTCCTTTTCTCATATGCAAAATGTCCAATAATATCACAACTTACCCGACTGTAAATAGCCGCAACGTTCTAGAGTTCCTAACACATATGCTGCAACATTTGTTGGAAAAAAACTTGCCGGACAAAAGCAGTCCATGTGCTGTCTATATGTTGGAAGTTCCGCCTGACAATCTCGTATCATTATAGTCCTTCATAACAGAACATTTGGAGATCATTGGCCTGATCGTTCAGGAAACAGAAAATGGCCTGCGCGTTTACAAGACTTAGCACCTCCGGCTAAACGAAAAGTCTACAAGCGACGAATCCTAAACATATGAAATGCCATATGACACGGGCCATTGTTGAGATAAGTCCAAATTAAAATTCAACATGCAGATTAATCTGTCCACAATGGCAATGTGGAATGTTTCGGTGTCGGCTGCATAGAGCTGCGACTCTTGCAGTGTTGTAAAGTGTGGACACTCTCATTCGAAGTGATCGACAGAACACAATCACACCCCTCCTTCTCCATGAGAACCCAAGGCCTCACACAAGTCCGTGTGCCCGAGAGAGCTCATAAAACCTCGTTGGCCTGTTCTTCCTCCCTGATCTCGCACCCTCCGACTTCCATCCTTTTGCTCCAATGAAGTGTGCACCCCATAGGAAGCAGTACGTGGATGATGGGGAGGTTATTGATGTAGCAAGACGTTGGGTTGAACGTCCACCAATATAGTGGTGCTATGCGGGCATACCTGCCCTTCTACCAAGGTGGCGTAATGCAGTTGCACTGAACGGAGATTATGTTGGAAAATAGGGTCTTGTTGCCAAAAGAGTGGGGAATAATATGGTTTATTGGAATCTCGAATAAAACAAAACTGCTTCCTACAAAAAATGTGTTGAATTAGTTACTGAAAGCCCCTCGTAGTTATGCTTGCGGAGTAAGGAGGTAGGGAATCCTGACATAGCAGTCTTCCTGGACTTTTTCTTCGGATGTGGTCTCAATGTTACAGCCATAAATGAAAGACGTTTTTCATTCGGTGATCGTGTCAGGATACGCCGTCATCTGGACGAACGGCTGATCGAAACTTACGACGGATGCAGTTCAGTGGGGTTAGTACACTACTGGCCATTATAATTGCTACACCAAATAGAAATGCAGATGATAAACGGGTATTCATTGGACAAATATACTATACTAGAACTGACATGTGATTACATTTTCACGCAATTTGGATGCATAGATGCTGAGAAATCAGTACCCAGAACAACCACCTCTGGCCGTAATAACGGCCTTGATACGCCTGGGCATTGAGTCAAACAGAGCTTCGATGGCGTGTACAGGCACAGCTGCCCATGCAGCTTCAACACGAAACCACAGTTCATCGAGAGTAGTGACTGGCGTATTGCGACGAACCAGTTGCTCGGCCACCATTGACCAGACGTTTTCAATTGGTGAGAGATCTGGAGAATGTGCTGGCCAGGGCAGCAGTCGAACATTTTCTGTATCCAGAAAGGCCCGTACAGGACCTGCAACATGCGGTCGTGCATTATTCTGCTGAAATGTAGGATTTCGCAGGGGTCGAATGAAGGGTAGAGCCACGGGACGTAACACATCTGAAATGTAACGTCCACTGTTCAAAGTGCCGTAAATGCGAGCAAGAGGTGACCGAGACGTGTAACCAGTGGCACCCCATACCATCACGCCAGGTGATACGCCAGTATGGCGATGACGAATACACGATTCCAATGAGCGTTCACCGCGATGTCGACAAACACGGATACGACCATCATGGTGCTGTAAGCAGAATCTGGATTCATTCGAAAAAATGACGTTTTGCCATTCGTGCACCCAGGTTCGTCGTTGAGTACACCATCGTAGGCACTCCTGTCTGACATGCAGCGTCAAGGGTAACAGCAGCCATGGTCTCCGAGCTGATAGTCCATGCTGGTGCAAACGTCGTCGAACTGTTCGTGCAGATGGGGTTTTTTGTCTTGCAAACGTCCCCATCTGTTGACACAGGGATCGAGACGTGGCTGCACGATCCGTTACAGCCATGCGGATAAGATGCCTGCCATCTCGACTGCTAGTGATACGAGGCCGTTGGGATCCAGCAGGGCGTTCCGTATCACCCTCCTGAACCCACCGATTCCATATTCTGCTAACAGTCATTGGATCTCGACCAAGGAGAGCAGCAATGTCGCGATACGATAAACCGCAATCGAGATAGCCTATAATCCAACCTTTGTCAAAGTCGGAAACGTGATGGTACGCATTTCTCCTCCTTACACGAGGCATCCCAACAACGTTTCACCAGGCAACGCCGGTCAACTGCTGTTTGTGTATGAGAAATCGGTTGGAAACTTTCCTCATGTTAGCACGTTATAGGTGTCGCCACCGGTGTGAATGCTCTGAATAGCTAATCATTTGCATATCAAAGCCTCTTGTTCCTGACGGTTAAATTTCGCGTCTGTAGCACGTCATCTCCGTGGTGTAGCAATTTTAATGGCCAATAGTGTATTATGCCATGGGAGACATTCACCTGCCCTCTCATGCTACCTATGGTGGTAATAGAGGGCACCATGAGACTACTGAACTATGTGAACGTGATTGCGAAGAACACGAATGCCTTCGTCGTTTGTGTCTTCCACAATGGCGATGGCATCTTCCAGCAGGATAAATGTGGGTGTCAAAAATGCTAGACTCGTGCTGCAGTGCATTTTGTGGCTTGCTGCTGAACACAAGTTGATGCTTTGGGCATCAAATGGGCCTGATCTTGCGTTTATGGGACGATATAGGTCGCCAGCTCAGCAACTGCTGACTTTCAAAGATGGACCAATGCGACGTAAAGCAGGTGGTCCTTAAGTTCTGGCTCATCAGCGTATGTTGTTCATTTAAAATAAATACGTTGTTTGTAACTTTAAAATGCAAAGACTCTTAATTCCAAAACAAATAATACCAAATGGTGAGGATTAAAGTGCAGCTACTGACGGAGATCCAGAGTGGGTGTAATCATCGTATGGCAGCGTAACTTGGTAGATATTCTAATACGTTAATGTGGGACAGACTTACGCTGGAAAAAATAGTTCCAATTTTGACCACAAGGTACAAATTTGGAGCTGAGAATGCAAGAAAGACGTATAGAAATTTTTCCATGTGTAATTGATTGAGAACAGGCTGTGGACAGAAAAGATCAACAAGTGAGAAACGCATACTGTTGATATTATTGTAAATTTGTGGTAAGGTCTTATGGGACCAAACTACTTAGGTCGCCGGTCCCTAAGCCTACACACTACGTAACCTAACTTAAACTAACTTACGCTATGGACAACACACACCCATGCCCGAGGGAGGACTCGAACCTCCGACGGGGGGAGCCGCAGGGACCGTGACAAGGCGCCTGAGATCGCGCGGCTTGATATTATTATTAACCACCACATACACACGTTGTTCAATATGAGCACTGGAGTGCTCATATGCTGTACAGCGTCATATTTACATCTGGTGGCCAAGATTGGAACTAATTTTTTTCCAGCGTAAATTGGTTCCGCATTAACTCATTAGCGTATCTAACAAGTTTCGATGCCATACGATAATTACATTCCGCACTGGACCTCTGTGAGTAGCTGCACTTTAATTATAATTACTAGGAACAATGCATCAAAGTCCCACAGTCTGCAATGGTGACAAATGTCTTTGTTCCTTTACTCTTTATTTTCTCTTTTCATCGCTTCACTACTTTAATGTTTGCGTCTCTTCTTTTTTCCTTTCGCTTTAGACCGACGCCCACCGAGGATCTCCTCCAAAGTCAGCTCTTGAAATGTTTACGAGCGGGATACCGTCTACGTCGATCCACTCCTCCTTTGGTGCCTGCGTAAACACTGTATCCAGTGTCCATTGTGGGCGGCAGATGTACACACTTTGCACACAGATTTCTTTATACTGGAAGGAGACATTGCACCGCAAACGCGGGCAGCCTCTTTGAATGCTTTTAGCCGCATTCTCCACGCCCCCGCCTACCTCTGCAGACCTCGGCGTGACGACTCGAGACCTCACAGGGAAAACTGGGCCCGAGCAGCGTCTGCTTTCATCTTCTTTCTGGGTAAGCCGTACTCCGTGAGAATTGCTTTCGCCGTTAAGGTTACACGCCGCCCGTGCCCATCATCTTGCTAAGGTAAGTGGAACAAAGGAATTTCCAGCAGCGAGAAAACGTCTGCCGTTTGCTGCTCTTTCTAGCGAAATGCCAGCGAACACGCGAACTCAGCAGCAAGTACTATATCAGACACCGTTGTCCTCAGGCACGAGATTAGTGATCGTCTTCCTGTGTCCAAGTTACCGACATGCGAGCCGTCAAGCATAGGTTATGTCCTCGGACCTGTTCTGGGCGCATTGAAGGCCCTGTGATCGTGTCGTAATTTTACTAAACCAACTAGAATCATTAGGAGTAAGAAGTACAGGTGACGACTGCCTGCGATCATAAGTAGCAGATAGGGTACAAAGTTTAGAGGCAGTACAAATTTCAAATAAGACTGAACGTCGTTGAACTAGTTGTGAAAACCAAAACAAATTGATAAAGGAGTTCCTCAGTATTGCATGTTGGCGCCGATACTCTTCCTGATGTACATCAAAGACTTTCAAAATATGTTAGTCTTAGAAACAAATTATCTTTGCTGATCACAGCAACATTACTGTCAATGAAAAAGCAAAAGAACTCCATGAACAAAGAGCAAACGAAACTATCTAGGAAGTTTACAGTTGAACAGTACACAACAAAGCTACGTTAACATAAAGCAAATGAATGTTACGAATTTCAGTCGGAAGAGAAAAAAAATTACACTTTAAAATTAGATGTAGATGATACGTCTATAGATTTCGTAAAATTGGTTTCTGGGAATGAATGTTGAATCTCAGTTTAAGTGATCTAAACACACAATGATACGCGTGAACAAAATTTAATCAGCTTTATTTGCCCCTACAGATCTGTTATCAGTGTGCAACAGCTTTTAGTTATATACTATTCATATTTACATTCAGTTTTTTTGTTTCACAATGTTTTTCTTTAGAACGAATGCCAAAAATATGACCTTTGTTTTCAAATTTCAGAAGAGGACTGTAAGACTAGTAACTAAAAGGAGTAATTGCGCTCATTTTTAAGGATTTGTTCAAAAGTTACAACCACACGATCTGAATACATTTACTAACCAGTTACAAACATTAAAGGCGACCACTTTAATTTCTACACAAACGCCTCTGTTCACGACCATGGAAAATGACCTAACCTAACTTACATCTATCACGCAAGAATAAATATAAAAATGGAAACAGAATTTTCTTCCAAAGCATATAGGTGTGCAATAAATTGTCTAAGCACATTAAAGTTATTGCTAGAACAAACTTATTAAATAATCAGTGAAAAAGCACTTGTTAAGCGATCAATCCCATACAGTGCGGTTATAATTTGGTAGCACAGATTAGAATTCTGGTAAAACATGTAACACAATCAAATAATAATAACATACCCCTTTCATTTCACAACACAGTTTCACATTAAAGTACTCTTTTCTTCTGAAAAACTTTACATGAATAAAAATTTATTCCCATTATGGATTCAACAGCTCATTCGTTATGGAGGTGTGCTGTCTCAATTTTTCAAGCTATAAAATGGGAAGCTACGGTACACAAAATGGATGTCAAACATTATCTTCACGTAGCCGATATCTGTTGTTATTCTGTGAACAGACTGCAAGGTGATCGTCGTTTGGAAAGAAACTAATAGCGTAGCACTAGCTTTTTGCGTTATGATATAAATGCTTATATAGTACGAATGGTCATTGGTGCTGAGAAAATAATGAACAGTGTAACACTAAGTTATTTCATTATGAAATAACTTCTTCCGTAGAATGTGTAAACAAACCAGTACACCACAACTGGGATAACCAATACGACGTTATGATGTTTTGAACAGATTTTATTTCATTCGGAAGAATGGAAGATGTAATCCTCACCTGTACATTTTGATTTAAGTTTTCCTTGGAGTCCGTAACTTACTTCAGGTATAATGTTATATGTGGAGCGAAATTAATTTTTTTATGCACTGAAGTGTACGAGCCTTATGGTGAAAAAATTAGGAGTGGATCATTTGTAAAGCTGACTTTAAACTGAAAGAAAACAAATCCCGCTCATTACCGATCCTAAATAAGGAAGGTGACAATAATGAATAGAAAATTCTGCTCGTGCTAAGTGGGTCTACGGCTTCTATGAAGTCACTCGTTGACCCGTCTGATGTGGCAGCAGAAGATAGCAAATGTAAAGCCGAAGTTTAAAATTTCTCACTCAGGAAATCGTTGGCGCAGGAGCATCGTACAAACATACGGTCATTTGACCATTGCACATTTTCCCGTATGGGGATGTAGTAATAAGATTCGCTAGTGTAGAGAAACAACTGAAAGAGTTGAAGGCAAATAAGTCGCCAGGTCCTGACGGAAAACAAAGTCTGTTTTAAAAAGGTTGTTCTACAGCCTTGAGCCCTTACTTGACATTTGTCGCGAATCTGTCGCCGAGCCCAAGATCCTAAGTGACTGGAAAAAAGCGCAGGTGACTCCTGTATGTAAGAAGGCTAAAAGAACGGACACGCAGAATTACGGACCAGTACCTTTAACATCAGTTTGCTACACAATCCTTGAAATATTCTCAGTTCGAATACAATAAATTTTCTTGAGTTGGAGAAACTTTTATCCACAGATCAGCACACGTTTAGAACGCATCCCTCGTGGGAAACTCAGCTTGCCCTTTCGTCACATCAGATCTCGCGGACCATGGATGTAGGGCAACAGGTGGATTCCATATTGCTAGATTTCCGTAATGCATTGGACCCGGTGCCATACTGTCGGCTGTTAAGAAAGTGCAATCAGTGGGGGGACGATGTCATTCTCTTCGCAAAACACTACTGGGGAAATTTAGAGAACCTGCATTTGAAGTTAACTGCAGAACGATTCTACTGCCGCCAACGTACATTTTGCGTAAGGACCATGAAGATAAGATTAGAGAGATTAGGGATCGTACAGAGTCATACAAACAGTCGTTATTCCCTCCCTCTATTTGAGAGTGGCGCGTGAAATGATTACGAGTGCTACAGAGTACCTTCCGCCACTCACCATACGGTGGCTGGAGGAGTATGTATGTTGAAGTAGTTGTAGATGAGTTTATTAGTTATAAAAGGGATGTAATTAATATAGCGTTTTTCAGTTGATAAGATATTGGCGGGTTGTGTCACGTATGGCGACTGTAATAGAAAAACGAGACCTGCAGACACACATCTGGAGGTACAGTCTGATCGCCGCCAGCAAGATAATGGTGAGTGTTTTTCTACGGCCTGGCATCGAACATCGAAAAGGAACGACGTTGAATATGGAGTGAACAATGAATTTTCATTCTTGCAAACTATATTTTATTATTTAATTGCGTGTACGGGGTTCAAAATTAAAAATGAAGATCAGCAGTCAAAATGCAAGTATTTTATTGGAGGGGGGGGGGGGGGGGGGGCACTGTCAGAGCTAACTGAAACAGCAAAATGAGGTCTGACGACAACAACATACTTCCTAATACCGGAGAAGTCGAAAATATCAGTTTAGCTTCCATCACATCACGAGTTTTTTGCCTTTGTTTTATATTAGCAGCCGTTCTCCGATGACGCCGAATCGGCGTTGCAGCAATATAATATCCTGAGGAAGAGAGTAAGTACAGGGCTGCCACGAAAATGATCGTACACATCGCGAAATTGGCATTAATGTACCATCCAGTAATTACTGGTAACGATAAAATACGAGCTCTCCATGAATTCCCCCACCGTCGAAAGCTGCTAACGCCCACGAATTATATATAATGAGTGGCTGTAAATTTCTGCAAAGCATTCGGCATGCTTCATAATTTGCGTCGCCGCTGCTGCGTTAAGTCTTTCAGAATGCGCACGGTGGCAACACTAGAGGAGAAGGATGAATAAACCATGAGTTCCGAGGAATGCAGCGGAATTATCGGTCTCTGCAAGAGAAGGCGCTTCGTGTCCCATAGATCTTCATACAGGTGCCTGAAGATAAACAGCAAGGAAATATTCCATTCATGCGTCACTACAGGTGATCTAGTGTACCTGCAGAGACAATCGAATGATTTACTACACCTTCACGGACCGGAGTTGAGATATTCAATCCTACACAACGCAGAAAATTTTGATTTCTAAGTGAGCAGTGCGGGAGCTTAGAATTTGCCTCAGTTTTTCTACAAAGTGTAGACTGCAACTCTACGTTCGAGATTATGATTTTCGGTGGAAGGGCATCTTTCTTTATACCACTGTTTATCTGTTCACAAAAGAATACGCTGTATATAATTATGGTGGAATTTACCACTATTTCATGAATGAGTATCGAAGCTGGAGAATTACGCGTTCCAAGAACTTGAAGACAAGCATTTAATGTGTGGTGCAACGGGATGCAGAGTTCAGCTGCTGAACAACTTGACAGATAACAACATTTCGAAAATTTAAAGCTGGATGTTGACGAAAATTCTGAAATTTACAAGACGGTCCCATGGGAAGTTAGTATGACTTCAATAATAATACTTTGAATGTGGCAGAAATTCTGCAAGCGCAACAATGGGCTGTTCTGAAGTGATTATGAAAGATTTGGGTTACAAAACTGACGACTATCGTCGTACATTAAGCCTTGCCTTATAGACTCAGCTAGTGCAGATCAAATATGTTTACCATTTGTATCCTTCAGTGCCATGAAAAATCTGGTAATCTATGAGCTGGCGTGGTGGAGAGACTAAATTCTGGTGACGCTGTTTCTGAAACTGCATACCTCGGAGAAATGCATCTTGTAGCCTTATCCGTAACGCCACAAAAGCTCTATGAATAATAATATCAACGGCACTCCACAGTTAAATGGTTGAAATGGCTCTGAGCACTATGGGACATAACATCTGAGATCATCAGTCCCATAGAACTTAGAACTACTTAAACCTAACTAACCTAAGGACATCACACACATCCATGCCCGAGGCAGGATTCGAACCTGCAACCATAGTGGTCGCGCGGTTCCAGACTGACGCGTCTAGAACCGCTCGGACACACCGGCCGCCCACAGTTAAATGCTACTGGCAATGAAAATAACATGATATAGGAAAACGAGACCCATTTCCGCGAATCAGCTGTGATATAAATATGATCAAGTGAAGGACATGTGATCAGAAGCATAGACAAAGGGAAATATGTAAAGTAATGAATTCATGAACTCCAAAAGTATTTCGTATCCATTATAATGATCGAAATGGTTATAGATTGAGGGGGCAGAAGTCATAGGATACCTCCTAATAATGTGTCGGACCTCCTTTTGCCCTGAGTAGTGAAACATCTCGACACTGAATAGACTCAACAACTCGTTGGACGCCACCCGTAGAAATGTTGAGCGATACTGCCTCCATAGCCGTCCATAACTGCGAAAGGGTTGCTGGTGCAGGATTTTGTGCACGAACGACGTCTCGTTTATGTCCCATAAATGTTCGATGGGATTCCTGCTGGGCGATCTGTCTGGCCAAATAATTCTCTCGAATTGTCCAGAATGTTCTCCAAACCAATGGCGAACAATTGTGGCCTAGTAACATGGCGCGTATCGTCCATAAAAATTTCGTCCTTGTTTGGGAACGTGATGTCCATGAATGCCTGCAGAGGTTCTGCAAGCAGCCGAACAAAACCATTTCCAGTCAATGATCGGTTCAGTTGGACCGGAGGATCCAGTCCATTCCGTATAAACTCAGCCAACGCCATTACGAAGCCATTACCAGCTTGCACAGTGCATTGTTTGCAACTTGTGTCCATGGCTTCATGGGGTCTGCGCCATATTCCTACCTATTCAAGACTTTTGTCAACTAAGTGTAAACAGAGAAATCTTCATACGTGAATACAATCCATCAGATCAACAGTATTCAACATCCCAAATTTATGTTTTCAGACAAGATATCTTCAGGATAGTATTACGAAGCTGCTTGCTGTGATTTTACGAGAGAGAGTGAGAGATATACAATAAGTCAGTCACATCCAAGGGTGGATATGTCAAAAACCGAGTACTGACTCTTAAGTGCATAGATGAAGTCAAATGGAGCACAATAAACTCTACGTTTCCCCTGTTAATCGAATTAAAAGTGCGGTTTTGGAAGTTAGATTTAGCGTAGTTTGAACAATACAATGGCCGGCCGGTGTGGCCGTGCGGTTCTAGGCGCTTCAGTGTGGAACCGCGTGACCGCTACGGTCGCAGGTTCGAATCCTGCCTCGGGCATGGATGTGTGTGATGTCCTTAGGTTAGTTAGGTTTAAGTAGTTCTAAGTTCTAAGGGACTGATGACCACAGATGTTAAGTCCCATAGTGCTCAGAGCCATTTGAACCAACCAACAATACAATGAAATTCCAGCAAAGTAGATGAAACGTTAATGAATGAAGCAAGCATCTATCTCATAAACTCATTTGAACAGAATGTTGATTATGCCCATCTCATCGTAGTAGTCAGCGTCCAGAGCAGAAGTCGAAGCAAGTAATAGAAAGTGCTTTGTTCCATAACATGCCGTCCTCCAACTGAAGTATGGTGGCCACGCTTTTGTTTGGCTATCTCACGCCAAAGCATCACGAGCGACAAAGAGGAGAGACATGATGCCATGTAAAGACATACCTCGCTGGCAGACAAATTCGGCAGCGAACGAAACACTCTGAGGAAACAAGTGACTGACATTTGGCACAGCAGGGTGTGTAATACGAACAAGGCCACGCTGGAAGCAGCCATGTTTCACTCTATACACAGAACAGTTTCGCAGCAGATGTCGTCCTAAATGTAATCATTGTGGATAGTAAACATACGACAAACTGGGTCGTTCAGAACACAGAGTGCTGCACGAGATCTACATATCGAATTCTCTTGAGGAACTAGATGGATTAAACAGAAGTTGGCAAACATTAAGCGTCTTCTCTGATTTAATTAAGGATCTGATTGTGCCGATCACAAAATATTAAAGCAGAAAAAACATTTTGTCCATGGAGTGAGTGATTGATTGATTATTTTGTAAAAGTTTTTTGTTTGTTTATATACGCAATCACATTCTTATGACACAGTCATTCCGTGTGTATGCCGCCTTTAGAATCTGAAGATAGCCACTGTATGGCCGAAACCGGTTATGACTGTGCCATAAGAATGTGATTGCATCTATAAATAAACAAAAAAAATTTACAAAATATTAATTCAGAAGTTGGTCCATATGGAATAAGAGGAGCAGCTCGCAAATGGTCCCTCTCATACTTCAAGAACAGGCAACAAAAGGTCGTTCTCCACAGTAATGAGGATGGCTGTGAGATGATGTCTGATTGGTGCACAGTTATATTGGGGGGGGGGGGGGCATCAGGGGGCAGTGCTGGGACCACTATTGTTTCTTATACACATACGTAATATTCCCTCTGACACGACAGGATTCTAATATATTTCTTTTTGGTGATGACACTAACTTGGTATTGAAAAAAAAGAGTGTAACATAGGTGACATTTCAAGGTAGTAAAAGACATTTCACGACTTGTAGAACATAAATTGTTGTTAAATCACAGTAAGACTCAATGTTTAGAATTTCTTACACACAATTCAACGAAAACGGACACTTTCATTACACCAAATGGGCATATCATTTGTGTGTCTGAATAATCCAGTTTCCTAGGCGTTTAGATACAGTATATAGCAAGATGTCATGACAAGCCCATGTTCGGGATCTTTTTCAAAAACTGAATGCTGCTGTATTCATATTAGAGTAGTATCTGCAATAAGTGATAGTCCAACACGAAAATTGACCTATTTTATGTATTTCCAACCGGTTATGACACATGGCACTAGATTTTCGGGCAGTTCTTCCCGTTCACAAAGGCTGTTTTTGGCTCAGAAACCATCAGTTCAAGCAATATGTGGTGCACTTTCACAAACCTCTTGTCGCTCCATGCTCACGATTCAGGGGATTCTGACAATGGCTTTGCAATACATGTTTCCTTTGACGTCGTTTGTTCTTAATGATATGACTTTATTCCCAAGAACTAGCAGCCTTCATTCAGTTAACATCAGGCAGAAATCCAAACTGCGTTTTGATCGCAGCTCCGTGACTCTTGTGTTGCAAGTTGTACACTACTATGCTGCATCCATTTTCAGCAGGCTAACTACAAACAAATCTTAGCAGTATGAAATCTTCGCTCTGTGGTAGAGTGTGTGCTGATACGAAACTTCCTGGCAGATTAAAACTTTGTGCCGGGAAGAGAACTTGAGTCCTGAGTCGTGCTTGGTAACTCAGTCGTAGAGCAATTGCCTGCGAAATGCAAACGTTCCGAATTCTATGATGATGATGATTCTGATGATGTTTGGTTTGTGGGGCGCTCAACTGCGCGGTTATCAGCGGCCGTACGAATTCCCAACCTTTGCTCAGTCCAATCTCGCCACTTTCACGAATGATGTTGAAATATCCCGGTCTGGCACACAGTTTTAATATACCAGCAGTAAACTCGTCCTCTTGGTTCTAAATTAAATACACTCCTGGAAATGGAAAAAAGAACACATTGACACCGGTGTGTCAGACCCACCATACTTGCTCCGGACACTGCGAGAGGGCTGTACAAGCAATGATCACACGCACGGCACAGCGGACACACCAGGAACCGCGGTGTTGGCCGTCGAATGGCGATAGCTGCGCAGCATTTGTGCACCGCCGCCGTCAGTGTCAGCCAGTTTGCCGTGGCATACGGAGCTCCATCGCAGTCTTGAACACTGGTAGCATGCCGCGACAGCGTGGACGTGAACCGTATGTGCAGTTGACGGACTTTGAGCGAGGGCGTATAGTGGGCATGCGGGAGGCCGGGTGGACGTACCGCCGAATTGCTCAACACGTGGGGCGTGAGGTCTCCACAGTACATCGATGTTGTCGCCAGTGGTCGGCGGAAGGTGCACGTGCCCGTCGACCTGGGACCGGACCGCAGCGACGCACGGATGCACGCCAAGACCGTAGGATCCTACGCAGTGCCGTAGGGGACCGCACCGCCACTTCCCAGCAAATTAGGGACACTGTTGCTCCTGGGGTATCGGCGAGGACCATTCGCAACCGTCTCCATGAAGCTGGGCTACGGTCCCTCACACCGTTAGGCCGTCTTCCGCTCACGCCCCAACATCGTGCAGCCCGCCTCCAGTGGTGTCGCGACAGGCGTGAATGGAGGGACGAATGGAGACGTGTCGTCTTCAGCGATGAGAGTCGCTTCTGCCTTGGTGCCAATGATGGTCGTATGCGTGTTTGGCGCCGTGCAGGTGAGCGCCACAATCAGGACTGCATACGACCGAGGCACACAGGGCCAACACCCGGCATCATGGTGTGGGGAGCGATCTCCTACACTGGCCGTACACCACTGGTGATCGTCGAGGGGACACTGAATAGTGCACGGTACATCCAAACCGTCATCGAACCCGTCGCTCTACCATTCCTAGACCGGCAAGGGAACTTGCTGTTCCAACAGGACAATGCACGTCCGCATGTATCCCGTGCCACCCAACGTGCTCTAGAAGGTGTAAGTCAACTACCCTGGCCAGCAAGATCTCCGGATCTGTCCCCCATTGAGCATGTTTGGGACTGGATGAAGCGTCGTCTCACGCGGTCTGCACGTCCAGCACGAACGCTGGTCCAACTGAGGCGCCAGGTGGAAATGGCATGGCAAGCCGTTCCACAGGACTACATCCAGCATCTCTACGATCGTCTCCATGGGAGAATAGCAGCCTGCATTGCTGCGAAAGGTGGATATACCCTGTACTAGTGCCGACATTGTGCATGCTCTGTTGCCTGTGTCTATGTGCCTGTGGTTCTGTCAGTGTGATCATGTGATGTATCTGACCCCAGGAATGTGTCAATAAAGTTTCCCCTTCCTGGGACAATGAATTCACGGTGTTCTTATTTCAATTTCCAGGAGTGTATTTTCCTCCTAGCTCATTCCTTCTGTTCTGTCGGGGGGTTCCTGGAAAACGAAGGTAAGGATGCAGCTTTTTGTTTTGCAGATATATCGGTCGACATGTAACACTATAAGCAGAACATTACTATACGTGAAGTGACACAAAAATGGAATTCTGTAAGGTTCTGCTGTATGGCAGTGAAACCTGGGTTTTGAAGAGAAAAGAGTCAAGTGACATTCAGGCATCTGAAACTAAATTTTACTAACAGCCGAACATCTGTAAAGAATGAAAAATACAAGCATTCGAAAGATGATCATAGAATTATTAGACTACATTTGAGCATTTAGCATACCCCATAGCTGCTAACAAGTTTTGAACCTATTGTTCTATATAGCGAATAGACCACTCCTCATAAGATTATGTGATATATATTTGAAGAAAAAGTGGCGCAACGAAAACATCTATACATCTGAGTCCAAACAGGGGTGGTAAGATTAAACATGAAATATTGGTGCCATAGTCCACATAGATAGGGGTTTCATCAACCCACAAAATGAAACCGGAGGTCAGAATAAAATCTTGTTGCTTGCTAAGGTACATTGACTTGAGTCCAGTCATTGAATAGGCAAAACAAATAATTATAAAAGGCACAGGGTGTAAATGAATTAAAAAAGATACACGATAATCCCTTGGCACAGGTGGGTGAAATTGGACAGGAAGTGATACACTTTGTTATGTTCATATAAACCACTGTTGATTGCTGAATTAGTCAGTAGACTAAAGAAAAGGCCCAGAAACGTACAAGTGAGCACCAGTTCCCTTTCCTAACTGCATGTTGTGTTTAACTAGCTGACTGCTTGAATTAAGTTACAAAAGCAAAGTTATAGCCCAAAATAAACGACTTTGTCGTTTCCTCCTCGCGATGCACGCAAATGCTGTTCATGATTATCATACTTCTAAAATTCAGTGGCAATTCAGAGGCATCCTAAAGTTCAGTGATAGCTAAGAGTTTTAAGTTCAGCCCCAGCATCGTCCAAAACGAAGAGGCTCACCCTCTGAAGATCTAAGATGATGTCTTTCCCTTTGGGGCTAAGAAGAAGGCCGCTCTCCCTCTCATGGTCCAAGAAGTAGAAATTCGCTCTCTGGCCATGCTAAGCGAAGCGTCTGTCTTCTCTCCTTTCCAAAATCTTGTTGGTCCTGTCAGCAGTGGATTCTCATTAGCCAACTGTGGCAGACATTCCGAGTTCCAATCAATGAAACATTTATAATATTAGCAACGATCTTCCCTTTCGTAAAGAATCTACTGTGATTAACCAGTAATAAACATTTCTCTCTTAGCGTGGGGTGGAAAACAGAACTGCTCTGTCACCATCAGAGTGGTTTAACGATCTCTCCAGCGATAGGGATTGCATGTACTGGTGCAGTAACTGACGGTTAGTGCTTATGCTGTTGCTCTTCCAAACAGCATCCCATACATGCAAACTAGTTACGACTTGGCCTGATATTGCTCGCACCTTAGCTACTTGGGCTATGCATCTCTGTTTACAAAGAATAGCTCGGCATAATCATATGATCGAGCCATGAACGCCTGCTGCAAATAATAACCTGTAGCTGTGATCCTGCAGTCAAATAGTCTATGCATTGGCTAGAACTGCGAATTAATAAAATATGCAGAAGTACGAAATAAAAGTTAAACGTTAAATTTATTAACAGGAGTCGTGAACTAATACGTGTAATTGATATTAACGACAGAGAATTATGTTAAACAATGCTTATTCAAGAAAGGGCATCTGAAATAAATGGGAAGTGGTTCTACGATATTCACTTAAAATGCAGACAGAAAATACCCTTATCAAATGCAGTAAAGTTACATTGAGAGCGATACGAGAATGGTAGCAAAATACCCAAACTAAACAGCCATCAAAGACTCGCAAAAAAGAAGTCCATTTCGTGACCACATTACACGAAAAATTCATCAGCTCAAAGTAGTTCAGGGCTCAACAGGGTGATTCACAAATTAACAAAAGTGATACGAGGAATAGTAACTCACATTATGTCTACTCTCAGTTTCGTAAATAAAGTCGCAAAAGTTAGAGTCCTACTCTGGAGCACGTTCAAACCTCTCAAAATATGAAGTCCCTTGAAAAGTCCCTTTCACAGTCCAGAAACATTCACCCATATGACCGAATCGCATACATTTTTCTTCACTCGAAAAGTCCCAGTCTCGAACTCCATAGTGTTCCGCTACTTTTTGCTTTTCCATTGGCTGAAGGCCATCCCCACGAAAATACATTACTTTTATGCACTACCAACATGATTTGGCTCCTTTTGACTTCTTTCCCGCGCTGAACTAATATATTATAAAAATATCTAAATACAATAAATATTATAAACATTCGGTTACATTGAGATCATTTAAAATAAGTGCAATTAATACTTGGTTCATAAATAAATAACCCAATATTCTTGCACAAGTGTGCTCACTTTAAGTGACTACAGATTATCGCTAAATATTATTTAAACAATTATTTATGCCTCCTTAACAGAAGCGTCTTTTGGTTCTTTTTTCAGTCGCGGTGTCTGCTAACGTACGTGACTGACCACTTTGAAACTTGCACAGTTTTTAATAGCACTTGCAGTCATCATTTAAATAAAGTTACTAACAAAATAGTAAACTGTTCATTAAATAACTACACTGCTATGACAATATGTGAGGTATTCACGCTGTACTCATATGCTGTACAAATGTGGAGAATACGATGTTCTGACAAACATTTGCGTGACAAAAAAGATATAAAAGACATAATAAATCGATAAATAAAATAGATAGGGATGATGCCTGTAGTGATAAAATAGATGTCTGTAGTGCAATGCTATCATCTGAGATATCGTTTGCTGAAATCACATGAAGCGACGAAAAGTTGTCAAGTCAGAGGTTCATTGTGTAAATGTTCATTTGCTGTGAAATATTAAGTTCTATTGTTTTAAAGATATTGAAATATTGTTAAGTCACTGGATGTGCTTCATTTTTCTAAGATCGCAGATGTCTACATCTACATCTACGTGATTACTCTACTATTGACAATCAAGTGCCTTGCAGAGGGTTCAGTGAACCACATTCAAGGTGTTTCTCTGCCGTTGCACTCTCGAACGGCGCGCGGGAAAAACGAGCACTTAAATTTTTCCTCGCGAGCCCTGATTTCTCTTATCTTATCGAGACGATCATTTCTCCCTATGTACGCTGGTGACAACAGAATGTTTTCACAATCAGAGGAGAAAACTGGTGATTGAAATTTCATGAGAAGATCCCGCCGCAACGAAAAACGCCTTTGTTTTAATGATTGCCACTGCATAAACGTATCATGTATGTGGCACTATCTCCCTTATTTCGCGATAATAAAAAACGAGCTGCCCTTCTCTGTACTTTTTCGATGTCAACCGTCAGTCCCACCTGATGCGGATCCCACACCGCACAGAATACTCCAGAACAGGGCGGACAAGCGTGGTGTAAGCAGTCTCTTTAGTAGACCTGTCGCGCCTTCTAAGTGTTCTGCCAATGAATCGCAGTCTTTGGTTTGCTCTACCCACAACATTATCTATGAGATCGTTCCAGTTTAGGTTGTTTGTAATTGTAATTCCTAAGTATTTAGTTGAATTTACAGCCTTCAGGTTAGTGTGACTTATCGCATAATGGAAATTTAGCGGATTTCTTTTGGTACGCAGATTCGCTTTAATATGTAACTGTGTTTTAATGTCGAAGTTCAGAGAGCTGTAACATAGCCATCTTTAAGATTGTTTTGACACTCTGACGTTTCCTGGAGCATTGCCTGTCCTAGGCGATCATCCACAGCCAGTATTCCCATACTGGAATTAACCCACATCCGATCCTTTGCTGTCACCCTTGCACCCGACCGGCTGGAGTGGTCGTTTAACCAGAAGCCGGAATTGCCACGGCGCCCCCTGAGACCTGGGCCCGGTAGTGTTTAGCCGTACAGAAAATTAAACTTACCATGTAACACACTGAGCAGCTGATCAGCTCACCTAAGTATGCATAACGTTACAGTACGTTCTGGGTGAGTCTTCTTCTTCGCTATGAAAAGAATTCTGGTGAACTAACGTGGAACTCCCTTACAAAATTTATACATGTACGGCTGGTGACCTCCTTTGGCACTAATGGTTTCTTCTCGCTCTGAATGCATCGTGTTTTTCTACTCCCTTGCCGATCTTTATCTTTCTTGAAAGCATTCTTTACCCTGATATACACAATGAATGTTTGTAACTCACCGAATGTCTTCTTCAGCCCTCTGTGAAGCTTGTATGAGAATAGGGAACATTCTCTCTGAAAACCCCTGCATCCTTCACTTTCCCATAGTCAGCTAGTTGATCCAGCTTACAGAGGAACATAACACATTACCTCCACTGAATAGATGTAGTTGGGAAATACCTGTTATATTCACAATAACATATTGCTAATTCAGTTATATCCACACTTTCAAGCATCGCTAGCAGTTTGAAGTAATTTGGTTAGTCTAACTTGGATACTGCGTTGTTAAAAAGGTTATGGATCAATTTTCAGTAAAAATGTCATGTAACACAATACAATCCCAAAGGAAAGAGGGTGTAGGACAGCCAGTTGAAAGATGTAATTGAGGCCAGAAGAGGTCGATGGGGCTAATCCGTGAAAAGCAGAATAAGAAGAACTATATTCTAAGATAAAAGAAATGACGAACCACTAAGGAATTATCCAAATGTGACGGAAATTGGTAGATGTGATGTACATGTACAGACAAGCAAATGATTACGGTTTCAGAAAAATTGGAGAGAAAGAGCTTCACTAATTGAGCAAGTCAATAACGCGATGGTCCACTTCCGGGCCTTATGCAATCGGCTTGGAACAGATTGATAGGGTTGTTGGTCGTCAAAGTTCCGAGCATGTTGGAAGTCCCTGCCCATAATGCTTCAAATGTCCTAAATTACGAAGAGAACAGGCGACCTTGCTAGCCAAGATAGGATTTGGCAAGCACTGCACAAATAGTGGAAACTCTCGACGTGTTGTTTTTTGCAACGTAATCCCAGGATGGTTTGCCAAATGGGCAACAAAATGGGACGTAGAATACTGTCGATGTACCACTGTGATGTGAGGGTACTGGAGGGGATGACGATCAAAGGCGTCCCGCTATGAAAAGAAGTGGCATCCCAGACCACAGGTTCGTATCTCACCACAGTCAGGGACTTCTCCAAGCACCTTTTTGGCCTGGAATCTCATCGACTGGAGTACAACTGTATTCAGTGATGAATCTCGCTTCGAACTGTGCCACAATGACTAGTAAAGAAGTATCTGGAGAGGGCTGGAGAGCTTTGGAATGGCAACCTGACTGTGACGTACCGAATAACCCGACAACCAGGTCTGCAGTGTCGTTTCTTTTCATAGCAGGACCCCTTTGGTTGTCATCCGCAACACGCTTACAGCACAGCGGTACGTCGATTATACTCTACGCTCCCTTTTGTTCCCTTCATTGCAACCCACCAGCGTTTTCATTTCAGCAAGATATATCCCTCCTGCAAACGGCCAGAATTTCTACTTATGGTCTTCATGCTTTCCAAACCCTACCTTGGCCAGCAATGCCGCCGGATCCCTTGCAATTTAGAACATTTGGAGCATTGTGGGCAACGCTCTCCAACGAGCTCAGGGTGTTAACAGTCTCATGCGTCAATTGGACAGGATTTGGCTTGATGTCCCTCAGGAGGACATGCAACCACTCTTATCAATCAATGCCAAGTCGAAAAACTCCTTGCATAAGGATCAGAGGTGGATCAACACGCTATCGGCTTGTTCACTTCGTGAAGCTCTTTCTCCTGAATAAAACATCCAGTTTTTTTTCTGAAAATGTAATCACTTGCTTGTCTGTACATCCACATCATATCTACCGATTTACGTGTCATTTGGATAATTTGTTCGTTGTGTGTCGGTTTTTTTATTTATTTTTTTTATCTTAGAGTGCATTTGAAACAGCGGGTTAAAGGTAGCGATCAGTATCTAGTAGTTTGGTAGCTCTACGCGATGTAATTATCCGTGAATGGTTTCAGCTAGATATGGGGTATGTGAATAAATTTGTGAACTCTATTTCTCATCGAATGAAGGCCATCATCCAAGCTGGAGGCGGTATTACGCGCTATTAGCATGACGTCTGCAGGGAGTGGCACATTTTTTTGTGGGTTAGTTGGGCCACTCGGTGTACGCACAGTACGTCCGACCGCCCACACGCGACCTCCCGCAGAGAGCCGCTGCCGCAGCGCCCCTAGCGGCAGCCGTCGTAATGGCGGCAATTAGTGACGCGCCCCGCACTCTGCATGGGATTCACGTCCGGAGGTCGCGGACAGGAATTTGATGAGCGCCGGCGGTCGTTAGTGACTCCAATCCCACCGTCCGGCCGCGCCGGCGGAGAGCGCGATTTTTTTCCTATAAATTATCTTCGCCAACCTCTCATTTTGATACGTTTCATTAGCATTTCCTCGGCGTGTACGGCTACGAAGGCAGATCATCACTCACCTGCCTCTAATGAATCACCCATCGGCTTCGGTCATTCGGCAGGAGTGCTTTTTAACTCCGACGCGGATATAACAAAAGTTGTTGAAGGAATTGTAGCATTATAAGAACCAGGCACTGCTCGAAGGTGATTATAAGAGCAGAAAAATAAGTTTGGTTATCTCTTTTTTCCGAGTTATTGGTCTTCTGACTTGGTTGATGCAGCTCGGCACGAATTCCACTCCTGTGTCAACCATTTCATCTCTAAGAGTAGCTCTTGCAATCTACGGCCTCAATTTTTTGTTGGACGTATTCCAGTCTCTGTCTTGCTCTACAGTTTTTGCCCTCTACAGCTTCCTCTTGTACCACGAAAGTTATTCTCTGATGTTTTAACACGTGTTCTATCATCCTGTCTGTTCTTCCTGTCAGTGTTTTCAATATATTCCTTTCCTCTCTGATCCTGTGAAGAGCCACCTCATATCTTATCAGACCACCTTATTTTCAATACTCGTTTGTAGCACCACATCTTAAATGCTTCTATTCTCTTCTGTTGCGGTTTTTCCACAGTCCATGTTTTACTACCATACAATGCTGCATTCCGAAAGTACATTCTCAGAAATTTCTTCCTCAAATTAAGGCCTATGCTTGATACTAGTAGATTCCTCTTCTCCAGGAATTCCTATTTGCTTTCCAGATGGCAGAATTCCTTAACTACATCTACTTCGTGATCCCCAATTCTGATGTTAGGTTTCTGACTATTGTCATTTCTGATACTTCTCATTTCTTTCGTCTTTCTTCGATTTTCTCTCAGTCCATGTTCTACATTCATTAGACTGTTCATTCCAGTCAACAGATCCTGTAATTCTTCTTCATTCCCATTTAAGATAGCAATTTCATCAGCGAATCTTATCATTGGTATCCTTTCACCTTGAATTTTAATCCACTCTTGAACCTCTTTTTATTTCCGTCATTGCTTCTTCGATGTACAAATTTAACTGCGTCTGTGTCTTGCGCCATATTCTATTCGAGAACTTCGCTCTTGGTTTTCCAGTCTTATTGTTCCTTCTTGGTTCTTGTACGTACTGTGCATTATCTATCTTTCCCAATTCCTTACAACAATTTTTCCCAAAATTTCGAATATCTTGCACTATTTTACATTGTCGAACGCTTTCTCCATGTCTACAAATCTACAGAAAAATCAAGATACGTTCATAAATATTGTTTCAATCATCAACGGCAACGTCATAATTGTCTCTCCTGTGCATTTGCCTTTCCTATAGCCAACACATCCTCAATTTTATTTTCCGTTCTTCTTTATATTACTCTTGTCAGCAACTTTGATACATGAGTTTTTAAGCTGACTGCGTGATAATTGTCCGACCTGTCCTTGCTATCTTCAGAATAGTGAGAATAGTGTGGATGATGTTTTTCCAAAGTCTGATGGTAGGTTACCGTCTTATACTCGTACATTGTGCACACCAATGTCGATAGCCGTTTTGTTCCCTCATGATTTCAGAAGTTCCGATGGAATGTTATTTATCCCTTCTGCCTTATTTGATCTTAAGTCGTCCAAAGCTCTTTCAAATTCTGATTCTAATTCTGGATCTCCTGTCTCATCCCTGTCAACTCCTGTTTCTTCTTCTATCACGTCATCAGACGACATCTCCCGCTCGTAGGCTATCAAGCTACAAATCGTAACGTGTAGAGTGTGGAAGGATAGGGAAGTATGGAAGACAGGCTTTTCTTGAGTCGTCAGTCTTCTGTCTGGTCTGATGCGGTCACTCACGAGTTACTCTCTAGTACCAACCGCTTCTACTAAGAGTAGCAACCTACGTCTTCCTCTGCAGTTTTTAATCTCTACAATTTCTTCAATGGAATTTATTCGCTGATGTCTTAACACATGCCCCTTGTTCTTATCAGCGTTTATCAAATGTTTCTTTCTTCTTCGATTCTGCGGATAACCTCCTCATTCCTCACATTATCAGTCCACTTAATTTTCAATATCATTTCGTAGCACCATATCTCAGCAGCTCCGGTTTCCCTTCTATTCCGGTTTTCTCATAATCCATGAATCACTACCATACAATTCTGAAATCGAAACGTAGGTTCTCAGAAATTTGTTTCTGAAATTGAGGCCTACGTTTCATACTTCTTTGGATCAATAATCCCCTCTTTGTCTGTGTTAGTCAACTTTTTTATGTCCTCCTTGCTTCGTACTTCATGTGTTACTTGCAAGCTAATCATCTTTAATAGGCACCGAAAGGAATTAAATAAGCTTTATTCCTTCTGTCTGTAAGAAAATCAGTCTACGTTAACCACTTTCAAAAACATGAGTACAAATTTTATAACAATATTTAAATAAAATCGATGTAAGTTTCACAAAAGACGAAATTTCCTTGTTCGAAAAAGATTTACAGTAAAAAGCTATACCTAATTAGTCTGGCAAACATGCTATAGCAAATGTCATTGCATATTTTAAAACTGGTCTCGACAGCATAAAAATGGTAAGTGCCCGTCAGACAAGAATAGCTCATAATGTTCACAGTATCGTAAGCAAAAATTTAGCTAATTTTCGAAGTAGAGTTCATTGTGACAAAAAGTTAATTAAAGCCATTAATGTAAAGTTTAAAAAAAATAATTCATTAATAACGAAATCTGATAAAGGCAATGTAATAGTTATTGGTAGCAAACAAGAGTACATAACGTCAACCTTACGTTTTTTTGAGGAGAACTATGTTGTCGTGCTACACGATGAGCCTACTCCAGTTTTGCAAAGGGAAATTAGATTCGCTATTAGCGACGCTAAATCTTTACTTATACCCTTTGATAAAACAAAAGTAACATGAACCCTCAACTTCCAAAGTTGCGTCCTCAGTTTGAAGTCCTCATGATAGATCACCCAGTTTGGCCGATATTGTATAGTATGAATACTGCTTACAACGACATAGCAAAGTTTCTTCACGATAGGTTCAGAATATCTTATGTTTTTCAAAATAATTGTTCAATTTCTGACAGTCAAAATCTAACTAGCAAAGTAAAAGACTTGCATTATGATCAAAATACATAGTTGTTTCCTTTTGAATGATTTCGTGAGGCCTTCAGCTACCATTCTCTTTATTTGATGTACGACTGTACAGTTTCATCGCAGCTGCAAACCCTATCACTATGAAGATTATAAAGTTGCTTTCGATCGATATTAAAAATCTTTATATGAACGTACCAATGCAAGCAACTTTGAGTGTTGTAGAAGAAAAATACACCTTGTTAAAATAAGAGATTTCTGGTGAGCAGCTTACTGACTTCATGAATTTCGTTCAGATTGTAGCGAAAATAAGTTTTTCTATTACAGTGGACAGTTGTATCAGCAATCCGATGGTCCTGCAAATCCATTGGGTGGTATCCTTGCAGACATATTCATAAATTCCTTAGAATAACATTTTTTTTTTTAAATTTCAGCTGCCATTCTAGGTGTTCTTTCACACTCCAGATATGTGGACGACATTTTGATTATTTACAGACTGCCTAATAATGGCACTGATCGCCTGTTCAAAGTTTTCAACGAACTTCACGAAAAAATTACTTTCAAATGTGAGTTTGATAACGAATTCCGTCATTAAATTATTTAGATATAAAACTATCAATAATTCTTAACAATTGTTCTTTCAATACTTTTCGCAAAGAAACTTGCAGTGATCGAATAGTGTCGTCTCTTTCAACACACCTTCATTCTCACAAAAATTCCTTCCCATTCTTTCATTACAGCGCTGTGTCTACTCCTTTATCTGGTGAAAATCTCGAAGCGAAGATTAGCTCGATTCAAACTGTTGCAGTCAATAACGGATACGTGCCAACCGTAGTGGATAATATTTGCAAAAATAAAACCTGTGACAGAATTACCACTCTTGGCACTTCTCCTAATGTAGAAAAGAAAATAAATAAATTCTATTCTGCTTTTCCCACCTGTGTATTACAGGATTCAGCGTGTCCTCCAAAACAAGTACTACTGTAGCGGAGCATTTTCTACTAATAATAGTTTTAAAAAATTTTATTCATAATTTGAAACCAGAGCACTCTCCTTTACAGAATTCAGGTGTATAAAAGGTTAGCTGTGACACATGTGCAGCCTCTTATTTAGGACAAACAGGACGAGCAGTTTCTGTTAGATACAAAAAACATGTCTTCGGAAAAAATGTACAAACATATATAACTCGTCCTATGTCGAACATTTATTAATTAAAAGCTGTAGGCGAGAAGAAGTTCGTGACGTCAGTATCCTGCACACAGAAATTTATATTCTTAGAGAATTAGAAATTTTCAAACCTCATTCTCTTAGTTCTTAATTAGCAGCTGCAGTTACGTAATGGAAAAAAATTTAAAGGTAGAAATACCTAAAGTTCACTCCTATTTTTCTTCAGCATAGACTCTAAAATATCGTCTTCTTGTCTCTTCTTCTTTTATTACATTGTAATCGTTTCGTACAAAAATGTAGCTAATATTTGCTTTTGCATTGTCCTATATATTTTTTCATTTTGCTTAACACTGGCTATTGATATGTAAGATGAATGAACACTTTAAAATATTTTTCGTAAATTAAGCAGCTGGTATTGTTACTAGACGTCGCGACTTGTTTCGCGTCTACGTTGTGGCAACTTCGGCATGTGAGAGTGTTGGTCTGATGCGATATCCAGTGACTGTTATCTCTTGTAGCCTTTAGTTGTACTACGGCATATAGCTGAGGATTTGCTGGTTGTTACCAGATTTACGTTACTCTGAATGTTTTTAATTGTATGTTTTTTTACATATTAGCTTCTGAATGAAGCATTTTATGTGACGAGAGAATTATTGCTCTCAAATTTGTTCGCCAGAAATCACATGTGAACACAGCCTTGCTATGAATCTGTTCGAAATGAATATTGTTAATTCCTTAGGTTTTTCTCTTTGTTGGTGTTTATTTACAACATTTTTAGGTAATTGTGGATTTTCTGATGAAAACATCCTTAGTCGGTGTCAAAAAATGGTGAAAGGAATTTTTTTAAAAACTGCTTGGCTGTTTTATACCTATCACTTCCTATATTTCAGAATTCCCTCACTTCATGTTCTTCATGGACCCTAGTTATGATGTTAAGTTTACTGTTAATCTCATTTCTGCTACTCCTCATTACTTTCGTCTTTGTTCGCTTTACTTTCCATCCATATTCTGTACTCATCAGACGGTTCATGCCATTCAACAGATCCCTCATTTCTTCATCACTTTTGCTGAGGATACCAAAATCTTATCATTGATATCCTTCCACATTGAATTAGCGTCCCTTATTTGACGTTCAGACTACACATTAGGGGCGAAAGACTACTCAGTGTCTTATACCTTTTCAACCTATGCACTTCCTCCTTGGTCTTCCATTCTCACTGTTCCCTCTTGTGTCTTGCTCCTTCCTTAGTTTCTTTTGCATTCTCTCATCAGCAGCTTTGATACCTGAACTGTTGAAGTTTTACCATTGAGGGTTGATTGTGTGATTACACTTCATGTGCGATCTGTCATCCTGATACGTTCATGTCGCTTTACCTCGTTAGTAATTTCCGGTCGCTGTTCTCCGAGCTGATTACCTCCGCGGTCCTTCTACGCAGTGCCACAAACTCGTGCCGTTGGACTTCTTCACCTTGTGGCGGTGCGCTGGTGCTGGAACAGAGCTCCAATCTGTTCAAGCTATAAATGACGTAAACAGTTTTGAGTCAACTCTTCTATATTCAACGCGCAATGTTTTTCTTGAGCAGCTTCAGTTACAAAAACGGGTGAACAGATCTACCTTACTTATCAGCCCATGGCAGATTACAACATACTTATGTATAACTTTCACATTAGTGTTCAAAACAAAGATAATTCTTATAATTGTTTCTGATTTTTTACATTCTTGTATACGTCTTTTTACACATTGACCTCCAAGGTACAACCAGGTCGCGACGTTCAAAGAACAAGCGAGCCTCCACAGCAGGTAGAGAACCATAATCACCCCATCTGTATCTATGTTAATAATGTCTCCCGCAGACGGATGCCCCGACACTTTCAAACTGCCTGAACTACATTTTCAGTCACCACGAATGTCATTCGTCGGCCTAAGAGGATGAAGGTAGAACGCGTTGTTCCGAAGAATTCCATGTTACAGTACTGGTACCTCCACTTGACGAAACAAGTTATGTATGTCAACATAATTAATTAAAACATCACAAAACTAAAAATATTGTTTACATGATAATAAGATAATTTTTATTTCTATTAAAATGATTTTCGAGCTTAAAATCTTTTAAAAAATCTACTTCTATGTTTGATGTATCTCCATCAATTAACCCAGTTTGGTCAGACAACGAATAGAGTAACATTGAGCATACTTCGTTCCATTACTTCAGAAGATTCAGTCTTTCACTCTCTTCTGTCGATGAGAGTACGAGCAGTAGCTGAACTGTTCAGTTGGGCGATATTACGTGTAATTCAATATAACTGCCTTCTCCATACTTCGAAATTATCAGTCCCACAGGCATAAGAGTTTTTCAATTGTATTGATGTAGAAATAACCCGGTAAGTGCGAGTAGTACTCGCACACCGAGGGTTCCATACAAAACTTAGTCATATATATATATATATATATATATATATATATATATATATATATATATATATATATATATATAATAGTGGAACTGGAACATTAGGGAAGGTAAATCTTGCCTAGTGGATGTACACCATCACTAAATTGATCAGTGAGAGCTTACGGTAAACTGAAAAAAACACATCCACTAGTGAAAGTGAACCATCACTGTACTCGGCTAGGGAAAGTGTACAGTAGCGTATCTTCCACTAGCAAAGGTGTACTAGTAAAGGTTTACTAGTAAAGATGTACTATCGCTCCTGCCGGGTTATTAACGGTGCGTCCAAGAATGCTACCACGCATCAACATGAATGTAATTGTCGTCAGCTCGTTATTGCTGTATTATACGGCAATGCAGTTATGGTTGACAGTAGTGCAGTTATGGTTTACAGTAGCAGCTGTGGTTGACAGTAGTGCAGTTACGGTTCTCATCAGTGCAGCTATGGTTGAATCAGTGAAGTTCTACGAACATTTTGGAGTGGAGTGGGGAATTCTCTTCATGGACAGAGAAAAGTAAGAGTCACTTATCAGCAGGGCTAAATCACTAAAATCTGGACGAAAGAGGAATGCCAACGGCTTCAAGTTTTTGAAGAGATGTGAAGTGCTGGAAGTGACTGGAGTAACCGAATTAATACAACATGTAACTGAAGAAGGTAAGATTAAATACTATGTTTATGATGAAGAACTGTATGATATTCAGCATGATGCTCATGTAATGACTGGCCACAGTGGATGCGACATAATTGTGAAATGCTTGAAGTCAAAGTTCTGTAATGTAACATACAAAGATGCCCAAATTTATCTTAGTTTGTGTGCGCCTTGTTTACAAAAGCAAAAAGGTAAGAAAAAAGGAATAGTAGAGAAGCCAATGCTGTTCAACGGGCAAAATTGCAGATGTCAAGTTGATCTCATCAACTTTCAATCGCAACCAGATGGAGATTACGAATTCGTAATGGTTTATCAGGACCACCTCAGTAAATTCGTTGTCCTTAGCCACTGAAGTCCAAAACAGCTGAAGAGGTATTAGATAACATTATTGACATTTTTACGTTGTTAGGCGCTCCCTCAGTATTGCAGCCTGACAATGGTAGAGTGTTCGTTAGCAAAATAATGAGCAGCTTAACTGAACTATGGACCAATTTTAAGGTTGTCCACGGTAAAACTAGACACAGTCAGAGCCAAGGCAGCGTAGAGCGAGCAAATTAAGACACAGAAAATATGCTAACTACATGGATGCAGGAGCACAACACCGCGGAGTGGAGCCGTGCGTTAAGATTTGTGTTGATAATGAAGAATAGCGCTGCACGTTTTGGAATTAAAAGATCTCCATACGAAGCGATGTTCGGCTGCCCTCCTGAACATGACTTGTCTTCATCACATTTACCTCCTCAAGCATTGATGAACGTTCACTCTGAGGATGGCCTTGAAAATATAATTAATCATGTAAGTGTTATCAGTGAGACAGGGACTGAAACGTTGCTGGATAATCATCACAGTAAATCTCCATTGCAAGAGGATAACATGCCAACAGGAACAGAGGTTGAAAACAGAGAGAAAGAAAGTATTCCTGACAATGATGATTGCTGCCTGACTGATTTAGACAAGTCAACTGTGCTATTAAAAAACACAGAACTGAAGCGTACAAGTGCTTAGAAGAACAAGCGCAAAGAATGTGGCAGTGTTCAGATATCTGCTTTCCAACATTGGGAAATGGCGTACTGTGAGACTTCCAGTTCCCGACTTCGATAGAGGAAGAGGAGATGCTTAGTCGATCTTGGGTGTCGTTCTCGAGACAACGGCCGATGGCTTCTGCCGAATCGAGACGAGAGATGGTGTGCTGAGCCAACTACAAGCACGGTAATACATTGTTCGTTTTTTAATAATTATGGAAGAGACGATACGATATGCCACTGCGGCTACAACAACAACAATCTGTTTCAGGTCGCAGTTCAGTAATCTCAGAGGAGTAAGTTCCGGTAGAGAAAACTGTTGCCCTGAGGACAGTTGCGACGTCTCAGCATAAGGGAAGCGGCCAGAGGTTCTTCAAATGCTACTGCCAGCAAAAATGTCAGACTCTGAGATGCTTTTGCCAAAACAAAAACGTACTGTGCAACTCAAAGTGCCTTGGTGCACATCATTGCTGCAATAAATGAATTTTACATAATATAATTATGTTTTCAAACTACAGGTGGTAAATGCAACTTTCGAAGTACGACTGTTTTGTTATTCAGCCATGGCTCACGTTCCTTACCTCTTGGCAGTGAAGGTATCATTCACTAGTGATAGTACACTATCTCTAGTCGCTGTGTATTGTTTGTTGTTTGACAGAAGTGGAATCAGTAATCCACTTTCACTAAATGGGCCAGTGAACGTGCATTATCACCAGTGATGGTACACTTTAACCGAAACTTCCACAAAACGTATATATATATATTCATCCATCCTGGAAATCGAGAATCTCGACGATTTTTGCCTGTTATCGATAATCACAACATACCGGTCGCGGAATTCCAAGGCTTTCGATGTCAGTTCTAAGATAATTGTCGGATTTTTTTTCCCTTAAATGTATTGTGTAGCCTTGCTTCATGCCACATTTCATGATTCCCGGTCGACGGGATATGAATCTGCGAGTATGAAAATATCTGACATAAATGGCCGTATCGTTTGACTGTAGTCACTGGGACGTTTAAATTTCTTGCATCGCCAAGGGACCGATGCCCTTAGTGTATGAAATAAATCTGAATTGATACTCGTTCCTGAGAAATTGGGTTGTTAGGCAGGTAGACGGATAACAAATGATAAAACTTTTTTCGCGTGATGTAATTACAAATTAACAGTTTTCGAATTCTTCCTTTACTTTTACATCTACATCTACATCTATACTCCATAGGTCACCTGACGGTGTGCAGCGGAGGGTACCTTGAGTACCTCGATCGGTTCTCCCTTCTATTACAGTCTCGTATTGTTTGTGGAAAGAAAGATTGTCGGTATGCCTCTGTGTGGGCTCTAATCTTTCAGATTTTATCACCATGGTCTCTTCGCGAGGTATACGTAGGAGGGAGCAATATACTGCTTGACTCCTCGGTGCCGGCCGGAGTGGACGAGCGGTTAAAGGCGCTACAGTCTGGAACCGCACGTCGCTACGGTCGCAGGTTCGAATCCTGCGTCGGGCATGGATGTGTGTGATGTCCTTAGGTTAGTTAGGTTTAAGTAGTCCTAAGTTCTAGGGGACTGATGACCACAGCAGTTGAGTCCCATAGTGCTCAGAGCCATTTTTGACTCCTCGGTGAAGGTATGTTCTCGAAACTTCAACAAAAGCCCGTACCGAGCTACTGAGCGTCTCCCTTGCAGAGTCTTCCACTGGTGTCTATCTATCTCCGTAACGCTTTCGCGATTACTAAATGATCCTGTAACGAAGCGCGCTACTCTCCGTTGGATCTTCTCTATCTCTTCTATCAACCGTATCTGGTACGGATCCCACACCGGTGAGCAGTATTCAAGCAGTGGGCGAACAAGTGTACTGTAACCTACTTCCTTTGTTTTCGGACTGCATTTCCTTAGGATTCTTCCAAAGAATCTCAGTCTGGCATATGCTTTACCGACGATTAATTTTATATGGTCATTCCATTTTAGATCACTCCTAGTGCCTACTCCCCGACAATTTATGGAACTAACTGCTTCCAGTTGCTGACCTGCTATATTGTAGCTAAATGATAGGATCTTTTTTCTATACTGTGGAACTTTTCTTCTTGCTGAATTTCATGACTCTAGGTCAACAGGAAGTATCCTGTAGGTTCTGACTGGTGAATTTGCGATAGTTAATGACAAAAATGACCGTGATTTGTGACTGAATTCACTTAGAAGCTTAACGTTTTTTACACCGCCAAAGGTCCGTTGCCCTTAGCATGTGACAAAAATTTCTGCGTGATACGTCTACCCATTCCTGAGAAAAAAAGGTATCTAAACAGTCGGACAAACAAAAGGACAACAAAGCGATCCTATACGGCTTCCGTTTTATCCCGTCTGAGGCACAGAACCCTAAAAACGATTAAGTTCATCTATACCATAAGGTCTTACATGGTGACATTTTAAATTACAGCACTTTCTACAATCTCAAATTTCAGATTTGTAGTAAATCAAACATGTGTGTTGAAACGTGGATGCAAAGCATCAGTGAGTCTATTAGCTTCCAATTATTTTGCAGTGTGACTAATCGTCATTGTACTGCTACCTACATCTGTAAGAGCAGTACTGTCACCTTATTGTGTGGGCAGATGCCGTGTAATTACCTTTTCATCTCTTCTATTCGAGTATCCCTCTATTCACGACACCACATAAAAAAGTTTCGGATTATTGCTTCTGTGGATTCACCTGACCTAGTTGTAGGCCATTTCTTCCATAGGTCCGCCTACCCTTTACTCTTCAGTACCTTCCTGAAACCGGGTGTACATCATCTTAAACCTTCAATAGCATGCGTAGCCTCTAACTCTTATCTTTACACCACGCAAAGGCGAGGTTCCTCCGTAATCTACTCATTTTACCTGGCTTCTCCTACAGATGTTTCCTAACTCCTCTTTTTATAATTTCTACCTATACTTCTTTCACTGTTACATACGAGTACTACCTTCCTATAGATACCGTTTGTTGATTATTACTTGTCTGAGATTTAGTCACTGCTACTCGATTATATGATTTATTTTCCTTTTTTATAACAGGGGTTACTTTCTACCCACACTGAAAATCATGCAACAGAGCAATTTGTAACGAAAGATGAGGTACTCTCTAATCTTCACTTCTTGAGGCTTATACTCACATTATATATTTAAAGGCTCTTCTCAAGTTCTTTTGAGAATAATTCTACATTTCCTCCTTGGCTGCATTTACTCTCCTTTGTGATTATAATGTACGACACATTTACTTAATGAGCCGGCCAGGGTGGCCGAGCGGTTCTAGGCGCTACAGTCTGGAATCGCGCGACCGCTACGGTCGCAGGTTCGAATCCTGCCTCGGGCATGGATGTGTGTGATGTCCTTAGGTTAGTTAGGTTTAAGTAGTTCTAAGTTCTAGGGGACTGATTACCTCAGGAGTTAAGTCCCATAGTGCTCAGAGCCACCACCACTAGCCACATTTACTTAATGACTTGAAGTCTGCAAAATGGTTACATGTTAGCACGTCATAACTGATTTCGCTTACGGAAAGGTTTCCTTTCCCGTCCACTTCCAGAGTGACTAACGTATGTATTATCACCGAATGTCACGTCTGCATCAGTTTAGTGTGCAATTACTTGGTCGGCGAACGTGTGTTACTGCCCCAAGCTATCCTACTCTACGATCACCACGAAGTGGTCTGCTGAAAAGAAGAGTTTCAGGTATAGAAACGTAGGAACATGGAAAGACGGGTGATCAACTCGGTGCTCCTATTGGAGAAAAATGAAGTGAAAGGTAAGAGAAAATGTGTTAGACCGAAGAAAGAAAGAAGATACATCAAAAGACAAATTCCCATACCACCTCTATCAGAAAGAGGCATGATTTTCTTGCATTACTTTCTGTACGATTTCGAGAGAAGGGTACTAATTTTCGAATTATTTCACGATATAGATATCCGTCTCATTTTAATGAAGTTCTAAAACTAATCATTAAATATTTTGTTATTATAGTTCTGAATTATTTACATAATTGGTAGAGTAGATAACCGAAGTTATTTTATTATATTCCCGATTATGATTACATAACACATTGCATTATCATTTTGCCATCCTACCCATGATTTACTCCGTGAAAGATAACACAGCTCTGTTACAATGGAACTCTTTTTCATTACTTGTTTCCGGTCGTTGGCCTTGAAATTATGCGTCTAACAAATCTCTCTGCGTCAACTGATGGAGAGGGGACCCAATCAAATTTTAAGACAGCATTTATTAAGTTCAGATGCATTAATTTCAATTCTTGCAGTGAGTGAATTATTTCAACTTGTTGGCTGGGATTTTTTTTCAGTTTGATTTATCAGAATATCTTAAAATGTTAGGTACCCTGTAATAATATCAGGCTGTTTTAACACTTTAAAGACAGATAATTTTTGTGCTCATTCACTTATTGTCGAACTTTTTGTAAAGTTTATTTGATCTACATTAGATGGATGAAATAAATTCAAAAGTCCAAATAACATGTTAGCGTCACTTGGAGATACGTGATTTTCAGTTTTCTTTGTAACAAATAGATTAACATTTTGCAAGAGGAGAGCCGCTTAACTTTTTAACGAGACACTATATCCTTCAATAATCTCAATAAATAGTTCAACATGAACTGACGCAATTACATTTATCCTATCCTTCATTCCTGTTATTTTTGAAACCAGCAAATGAAAATAAGAATAATTAAGCCCTTCTAATTCCAATACAACGTCTGCAATAAACCTGCAACTCTTAAAAACAAATACTGCTTGGAATTTTACCAGATTGTAAAATCTGACATCTTACATTTCCGCCAACTAGTTTACTATGTGAAACAGGCAGCTTTAAACCAACTTCTACATCCCCTCAACTCAGGCTTAGAATACAATGAAACTGACATATCTGGGAAGTTTTTGTCTGAGTATGAACGGAACAAGTGTTTCATTTTCCTTAACGTATGGAAACTTTTGCTTTCGACACAATGGCATTAAGCTCTTTCATATTCCTTTGCAAGACATCACCTAACAAACTGAATTTATGAGCCCAGCAAGTGACGTGAATTAAATGTTCTCACGTAATTCCCTTCCATTCAAAACATTCTAACACACACGGGGCAGAATCATTTACTACATACTTCATATTCTTGTGGTTAATTTGAAGAGCTTGCAAAACAAGCAGAATTGGTTGAGAACACGTTCTGCTGTTCGCAGCATTTAGAAATGCGTACTCTAATAATAATATTTCCTGCTCCGATACTGGATCTTGAGTTTTGATCAAGAATGGCAACACAAAGCAGCCTGAAGAGTCGATAGTTCCATCGCGGATTAGAGTCAAGTTGAATTTCCCTTCAAAGGCTGTTTTATGCGTGGTAGAATTTCGTTTACACAACGTGGGACGTATTGTTTCCTTAGCTGGCTAGTTATGGGAAGGTCTCCAGCTCCTAAGCAATAGAAAGAAGAAAAATTAGTATCAGCGAGAGAGGTCATAGAAAGCCTAGCTTTACTATCAACGAGGTTTTATTGATAGACAGTGCATACCTGGTTGGTATGCTTGAAAGAAGTTCCGGATTGCAGAGTCGTCCGCTTTCTCCACCGGGATGTTAGCTTTGAATAGCATCGCAATAGTTTCGTGAATAAATTCTATCTTTTCACTCTTAGGTTTATTTCACTTATCTAACGGTAGTTCTATTCTTGCCTTCCGTTCACTGTTGAAGTGCTTAATATACGTTCTAAATTTTCCTTATTTTTCAAGCAATGTTTTGAGACAGTATCATTTTTGTCCAACTTGATACGAACGTTACAAAATTTACACATTGAAGTATTGAATTTGCAAACATATAAATCTTCACTCGCAAGCTATTTAGCTCTTCTGTGCACCGTGACATGTGTCGAGCGACCAGTCTACTCGCAAACTACCGGGTCTGACACGTCACTCCCTATTTTTAAATAGTTATAATTTCTTTATTTGTGAACCAGTTTTTGCAGAGCTACTTTTGTCAGAAACAGCATTCCTTGAGGTACTGTTTAACATAACTTTAAACCCCTACATAAATTCCAGCATACTCTAGGTATTTTATAAACGAACAGGGACATGCGATACTGTTGCCTGCAACATGTTAGGTGGAACATTGGCTAACACATCAGATATTACTGCTTCCAATTCACGCAAGTTCCGCGGTTTTCTCTCGTAAACCTCCTTCTTAGTTCACTCCAGGAGAAAAAAATTGCAAGGCGTTAAGTCAGAGCTGTGGGCAGGCCATGCATCACGTCTGCCAATCCAGTGACCTGCTAAATGATCAAGCAGCCATTTTCAGCCATCATTTGAAAATGTGCAGGTGCTTCGTCCTGTATGAAGTAAAACTGTGGGTTGTTCCATTGTGAAATTACTGTTCATACACGATCTTGCAGCGTTTCAAGGTATCTTTCGTCATTCATTGTGTTCCGCAGAGGAGAGGACCAACAACTTCGAATGAGGTGATACCACACCCTACGGTCACCTTCGGACGCCCCTGTAGTTTATAACACTTTCGTGTGGCCAGTAATGGCATTTACGACAGTTTACGAATCCTGCAATGTGGAAAACTGTCTTATCAGTCCACATAATGTTCTCAAAAGTTCAGGCCAACCCAAGAAAATTTCTCCGAACTCCTTTCTTCTCTCAAAGTCATCAGGAAAGAGCTGCTGCACTTAATGTGTTTTCCACGACGTAAAAGTGAGATCTTTTTTAAGCATCAGTGCATTGCATAACGTGAAAGACCACTTTCACAAGATCCTTGACGCAATGACTTCTTAGGGCTCCTCGTGAACATTTCACGAACTCTGTCCACATTCTTTGGTGTCCTCAAAGTTCATTGTCTTCCTCATATTCTTGCATCGGCAACACTCCCTATTGTTAGTAATTTGGGATGGCAATTTTTAACTGTTTTTGCATCCAATGCTGCATGGATTCCTCGTTCAGCACTGCACCACCTTTGTATTCGCACCACAGATCCCAAGACCGCTTAACGAGCTGCTATTTTGGCCCATTTTTCCGCAGTCAACAAACGAGACATTTTCCAACTGAAACAACAGAAAAAATGGTGTCAAACACAACATCAAAGAGTGTTGTTTTTAACAAAAGTAGTTGTAAGAAGACTGGTTTATAAATAAAGGAATTATAACTTTTTAAAAATAAGGATTGACTTATCACAGCTTGTACAGCTTGACATTTGGCGAGCAGGGGCTACGAGGAGCGGGTACGGTGGATAGGGTATGCTGTGGAGAACGTGGGATGCGGGGGGAAACAAACTTGTCCTCCACGTACTGTAAGTACACAGTGCAGGCAACAGAAGTTTGTGTTTTGAGCTTCCACGAACTGCTGATAATCGCTTTCTATTCTGAACTGGAGTAGAAATTAACCCTGCAGTGCGCCAGCAACCACACCATAACTCATTTTCAAAAGATATCACATTGAAAGGATCGCAACAAAACACATTGACATTACAGTTCAGCAACAATGTTGACTACAATGGCTAACGAACACTTACAAATCTCTACAGCACGAAGTCTTCCGACTGCTGCCGATCAGAAGTATGTAGTCTGTGTGCCAAGTTATAGTTCCCACTCAGTACCGACTGCGGTAACTTTATTTATTTTACCTGAACCAGGACGCCGAAATACACCAACCCTTCTTGCAATCAACTGTACAGTCAGTTGACGTCATCAGGAATTTCCAAGAATATTAGCACTGTAGAATGAGGAGATAGGCTGAGGTGGGATTTCCATCCACCCTGAGAACAACATTCCAGACATCCCGTTTTGCAGGAAGCCTGGTGTCGAGGTCAGCAATATTTGTGCCGAATTAATTAGAAAATATCTGAGCCTCCCTACACCCTTTCACTCTTCGGCGTCATGCCTTAAAGAGATTTTCCGTAATATTAAAGATAACAGGTATTTCTGTCCTGTTGAGGAATCTTTGTTCACTCTTCTCCTTCTCTTCATTCATACAAGACTGGAACAAAACTTCAAGCCCGTTGTTCTCTACAAGTTTCGCTGAAACATCGCGTTTACCGCAAAATAAGTAAATTTCACTTTCAAACGATCTTATCGCTTTAATTCTACTCTTTACTAAAGAGTAAAGAACTTTCGATATTAATGTGTTCATCCTTCGGTCCCCTCCTTCTAGTACAAGGGGCGTTCAAAAAGTTTGCCACAGTCGTCTGTAATATGTTTTTTTTTGCAGGAGGAGAATGAAATTTTTTGTGAACAAACTTGGAACATTTAGCTATAAGTTGGTATACGAAAGTATTTTCTTTTATTTACAGGTGAGCCATAATGAACCGTGAAGTAGATGTCAGGTAGCGTCAGCGGTCGGTGATGGAGTTCCTCTTCAAGACCGGCGATGACTGTGCCACATCGATTCACAGGAAGTTGCTCCCTGTTTATGGGGAAGTCACAGGAGATCGCAGCAGTATCCAGCGGTGGTTGCAGAGGTTTAAAGAAGGTGATTTCTCTCTACAGGACAATCCGCGATGCGGTAGACTATCGACGGCAGTGAGTGATGTGAATAAGGAGACCATTGATCAAATCATTCAAAATGACAGATATGTAACGACACGACAGCTTGCTTAAGTGATTCATTTGTCATTGGGTGGTGTGGTATCACTGGTACAGTCACTAGGATACAGAAAAATCTGTGCACGTTGGGTGCCTAGATTATTGACAAGAGAAATGAAAACGTTGAGGAAAATTGTGTGTCAGGGTCTCATGAAGACCTTTACTGAAGAGTGGAAACAGTGTTTTGACGGCGTCACAGGATGAAACATGGTTGTTTTTGTCCGAACCTGAAAGTAAAATCCAATTCATGAAGTGGCGTCATCCGGGTTCCCCTCGGAATAAGAAACCAAGACTTTCATGAACAGCAGCCCGAAAGGTGATGGCCTCCTTCTTCTGGGATAAGTGTGATGTCATTTTCATTGACGTTTTGGAACCTGGCTCCACAATTAACCGGGACCGTAACTGTTTTGTCATTGGACAATCTGCGTCCTGCTATCAAGGCCCACAGACCACAGCTTCAGGGTCAGCTCATCAGACTACATCATGACAATGTCAAACCCCATACAGCACTTATAACGCAGAGGAAAATCGGGAAAATGGATTGGAAAATTGTTCCTCAACCTTCCTACAGTCCGGGCTTGGCTCCGTTCGACTTTTACCTCTTTGGCCGTCTGAAGGCCCACCTGCAACGGTAAAACATTTGATAGTGAGAAAGCTCTTATTTCCTGTGTCAAGCGATGGTGTAAAAGTCAATCCCCAGAATTATACCAAAGTGAATTTACGTCATGGAAAGAACGTTGGGCCAGATGGATCACAGCTGATGGAGGCTACACTGAGTAGGCTCAATGTATAGGTAAATGTTCCCAGTATGTTCACATAAAATTTCATTCTCCTTCTGCAAAAAATAAAAATAAAATTAGAGACGACTGTGCAAAACTTTTTAACGACCTTTGTACATTGTTGCTGCAATGGCGCCTTCCACTGCAGTTCCACATATTTCTTAGCATGTGCTCGTTATCGAAACACTGGTTCGCAATAAAGTCATAGAACTCCTGAAGCTCCTGGTTTTCACGCGTGCTCTCATGAATACGCAGTCAATCATCATGCAACATTTCCAGAGGAAGATGTGCCAGAGCTGAAGACATTGTTATGTGATAGCGAACCCCTTCACTTTCCTTATAGACAGGAACAAGGCCGCAGCACTGAACGTTTTCCACAAACTCTAATTAAAATGATGATTACAACCCACCCTCTGTTTCACGAAACTCGGTTGTTGCTGATTGGACGATAGCAATTTCGAAATCCATCAAGAGGGACGCAGGATTCCATCCCGGCAACCTGGACTTAATAGCTTAAAAAAAAGGAAACGATCATATTTTTCTGGCGTTTTGAACGGCAACAAAGCTTAGACAGCAGGAATAGTGTTTGTTTCCTCTGAAATACTTCTAAGATCTGCGGGTGAAGTATTAACAACTGTCCAAAGCGCCTGCCCGAACTCTTTGAACGTTCCATCCAGAAAGAATGATTCACAGCTTAAAAACATGATTTTTCCCGTTTCGCTGGCAAACACCAATATTTCGTCATGCGGTCCTTTCTTAACTTCATCATTTATTAATAAATTATTTTCTTGAAAGAATATTCCTCCAGTGACTATCGGATATTGTGTAGATCGATATGTTTTCGTCTATGCGATGCAGCGATTGTTACGCACTTCTCTGTGACGGTAACGGTGTTACTAACTCGTAGCCACGATTGGACAGCTGCTCTACTTCTTCAGCGTAAATTGATGAAATCGTACTATCTGTTTCCTTTGCATGCTTTTCTTCACTTACAAAATGTTTCTGCATTTCATTTGCTGCTTCATCCGGGATACAAGCATGGCTACCTTAGCGTAAAAGAATGGTATTTTTAATGGACGGCCTTCCTTTGCACTTACTCTTCCTACACAACACCAATATGTTACACTTTCTTTGTTGATATAGTCCACAAAATACTGACGCCATCGTAAATCAATATAGACTTCCCTTTGGTGGTCTTGGTAAACCCCATATCCGCAACACTATATCACGGAACCCTACTTGCAATTCAAAGGTCAACTGCAGCTACACACCACAGCCGTTCTGGTCTGTCAATAAGTGACTCGCGGACGGGGTTGTTAGAGCAGGAAGTGAACTTCCCCAACATTACGAGGCAGGTAGCGGTTGACAGTCCGCTATATCCTACTTCTGGAACAGCCTGTTCATAGGCACCACTGCCTGACGAGGCTTGGGCTCCTTCGAAATGTCAACACATTCTATCTCCATGCAAGTGTTACTCCGTGCATGTGTCACAAAGTCATTTCCGGCCGCCGTTCGCGAAATTTATTACCTTCGTAGTCCTGCTACTCACTGTCATAAATTCGTGCCGTGGACATACTCACTTCGCGATGTGCGGGTCCTGGCCGAGAGCTCCAAACTGTCCGAGCTACTAAATGACGTAAACAGTTTTGCGCGCAATGTTTTTCTTGTAAACTTCAGTTGCATTAACGGGTGAACAAGTCTCTCTTACTTCGTAGATCATGACAAATTAAAACATATAGTTGTATTGTTTTGATATTGCCGTCGAAACAATAACAGTTCTTACAATGATTATTCAGTTATTTTTAATCGTTTACATTCCTGCTCGCGTCTTTTTGTTCCATGACCGCCAAGCCGCGCGTTTAAAGAACAAGCGAGCCTCCACAGCAGCTGAAGACGCACAAGCGCCATCGCACGTTGCCGATGTCTGGAGGTGATCGCTTTCACACGCAATCTGTACGTATGATGATAACAGCCTCCCCCCCCCCCCCTGCCCAACAACAACAAACTACGTTTTCAGATACCACGAATATATTTCGTCGACCCCTAAGAGAGTCGGCCTAAGAGAATAAAGGCGGAAAACGTTATTCCGAAGAACCCCATGTTACACCATACTGCTAAACCGACTGTGTGATAGTTCTCATCCTTATCTGCTCTTGCTATCTTCGGAATTGTGAGGATCATACTTTTTCTGAGGCCTGTTGGTACGTTTACAGTCTTATACACTCTAACACACCTCCCCCCTCCTAAAAAAAAACCACGACGCACCACGAAAAAATTATCCGAATGAGACGAAAATCGGTAGACGTAATGTACATGTGTAAACAAGCAGAGGATTACAGTTTCACAAAAATTGGATGATTTATTCAAGAGAAAGAGCTACAAATTGAGCAAGTCACTAACGCTTTGGTCAACCTGTGACGCTTATGCAAGCAGGTATTCGGCTTGGCATTGATTGACAGAGTTGTTCGATGCCCTTCGGAGTGATATCGTGCAGAATCCTGCCCAACTGGCTCGCTGAATCGTCGATCTTCCGTGCTGGTTAGAGGGTGCTCCCCACAATGCTCAGAACGTTCTCAATTGGGGAAACATCCGGCTTCCTTGCTGGCCAGGGTATGGATTGGCAAGCACGCAGACAAGCAGTAGAAACTTTCGCAGTGTGCGGGCGGCCATTATCTTGCTGAAATGTAAGCCCTGGATGGTTTGCGATAAAGGGCAACAAAAGGGAGCGTAGCATATCTTCGACGCACCGCTGTACTGTAAGTGTGCCGCAGATGACAACAAAGGGGTCTTCCTACGAAAAGAAATGGCACCACAGACCATCACTCCTGTCTGTCGTGTTATATGGCACGTGACAGTCAGGTTGGCGTCCCCAAAGCTCTCCAGGCCTCTCCAGACATGTCTTCACTGGTCATCGGGAAACAATTCGGAGTGAGGCTCGTCACTGAAGGCAATTCTACTCTAGGCAATGAGATTGCCCGGCCGAAGACGTGTCTATAGACACCCTGGGCAGAGGTGGGATACCACCCTGACTGTCGCAGCAAGACAACCAGGAGTGAAGGTCTGGGGTTCTGTTTTATTTCTTAGCAGGGCCCATTTGGTTGTTATCCGTGGCACCTAGCGGTGCGTCGACGTTATTTTACGCCTCGTTTTGTTGCCCTCAATGGCAATCTATCCTGGCCCTACCTTTCAGCAAGGTAATGCCCGCACGCACACCGTAAGGGTTTCTACTGTTTGTCTTCGTACTTTCCAAAACCTACCTCGGCTAACAAGGGCGCCGGATCCCTCCCAATTGAGAACATTTCATGCACTATTGGCAGGGCCGTTGAACCGTCTGCGAATTTTGAGGATCTAACGCTACAATTGGACAAAATGTGGCACGATATATCTCAGAAGGTCAGCCAAAAACTCTAACAATCATTGTCAAGCCGAATAACTTCTTGCATATTAGCCAGAAGTGGACCAACGTCTTACTGATTTGCTCTATTTGTGAAACTCTTTCTCTTGAATAAATCATCTAATATTTCTGGAATTGTCGTCATTTGTTTGTCTGTACATACAGATCACATCTATCGATTTCCGTCCTATTCGGATATTTCCTTCGTGGTGCGTGTTTTTCTTCTTTTTTCTTTTCTTAGATTGTAGATTCTACGCGCCACGCGCCGGTGGAATAGTCGATTGCTTACCATTTCCCCTCGTGATTTTAGAAATTCAGAAAAATATTAATTATGCTTTCTTTCTTATTTGACCGCAGGTCCTCCAAAGCTCTGTATAACTCTGGCACCTGCTGTGTTTGTTCCACACCGACTCATCCATATCACATCACACAAGCCCTTCCCACCGTAAAGGACTTCTGTGTGCTCTTTCTATGAAGACTTAGTAATTAATGAAGTGAAATGGAAAGACGACAAAATCTTCTGTACCGACTGAGTTAACTGCTAACAAGAATATCAACAAAGCGTGATGGAGCAGGACCTATCCATCTACCTAGATCCTAATTTTCTCTAGATTCCCTGTACCACTTAACGCTAATACTGTGCTGTTTCTTTACAAAAAAGTATGAGGACTTTCTGCTCTGTCTCCAGTGACATCGACATCGACGACCGAGCGAGACATCGTTGTTAATAAGGCATTGGACTCGTATTAGAGGACCCTTAATTTTTCACCGAAACAGACAGCTTTTCTAGTTTTCGTCCCATTATAGAGCTTGAATCTTTTCAGCCAGAGCTCAGCGAGTTGGGGCTGGAGCATTGACTTCCGACTGGAAATACATGATGCTGCAACAAGATTCATCCGATACCTCAAGACTATATCGTCTACATAGATGGAGACAGAAACTTGGAGAAAATTTGGAATAAAATAAAAGTTTACCTTGATGCAACTTGTATGCGGCAGTTTCTTGTGATTCACGGTACTGGTCTCCTCCGTGGAACCAGGGATGGTGAGAACACAGCAACGAACAGTGTTTTGCGATCTCAATAGTTGGAAATTACTTACATATGTGTGGTGTCATCACGGCCGGTATGAATGCTTTAAAAGTATTTTCCTGTAAATGTGTGTCGATAAAGTGGGAAGTTTAATAGGACAGTGTCTTGTACATCACATTTTTATTCCATCCACTAGAAGTTTCTCTGACCACCTCATCATAATTGTGTTTTTTCCTGTTTTATTTTTTGAATTGCTTTCAGCGATTGCACCTAAGATATATTGTTTGCAGCTAGCGATACAACGGAAAGGTTAAGTGATGTCTTGCGTGTGTGATAGAAATATAACACTCAATGTATGCAGCCAGTGCACACCACCTCTTTTGTCACGTCGCTTGACCTCAAAAATACACCACATGTGCGTGCAGCAACACTAAATAATCCACTTGATTATAGAATCGAGCAGTGACTGGAAAAAAGTTACTGGAAAAGAAGTTTATTTATGCATTACGGTCCAGTCACCGCCATAAGAATCCGTTGTGGAAGAAATAATGTTAGTAATAAACAAATGGTGGAGAATTACCGATAGCCGAATGCAGGATGTCTGCAAGACCTAATTTAACGAAATACATGAGATACATTGTTCACCTAGACTGTACTGAGCAAGCATTAGTTATTCATCTTATACATAGTGGTCACGACATCCATAAACTTTTTTTTCAGTAGATGCACCATTTTTCCACTGGGGCTGTATTTACGAGGGTCATTCAGTAATTAAAGAGACAAATTGGTCGGGAGAAAAAAGCGTTTATTTTTACAAAACAATACTTTTTCTACTTTTCAACATAATCCCCTTGAATATTTATGCACTTGTTTCAACGGACTACAAGCTTTTTTATTCCGGTTGCAAAGAACTCTTTATCTTGATGTTTGAACCAATTTACCAAGAACTTTTTCTCGTCGTCGTTGTGCGGCAACCTCTTCCCACGTAATGCCTCTTTCACTTCACCAAACAAATGGAAATCGCTAGATGATAAATCAGGACTGTAAGGAGGATGAGGCAGTATTTTCCAACCCATTTTGTCGATGGTTTCACGGCTTAGTTCAGCAATATGAGGACGTGCGTTGTCTTGCTGGAGAATAACACCTCTCCTCTGAGATCCACGACGTCTCTCTCTCATGGCTGGCATCACGTTGTTTAAAAGCAAATCCGAGTAGTATTGGCTGTTCATTGTATGCTGCTCTTTGCGATAATCACAAAATACTGGACCTTCAGCATCCCAAAACACCGTCTACATCACTTTTCCAGCTGAGCCTTGGGTTTTGAATTTTTTCTTGACAGGTGAGTTCGTGTGCTTCCACGCCCTGTTTTGTCTTTTTGATTCTGGCTTATAATAGTGGGCCGACGGTGTGGCCGAGTGGTTCTAGGCGCTTCAGTATGGAACCGCGCGACCGCTACGGTCGCAGGTTCGAATCCTGCCTCGGGCATGGATGTGTGTGATGTCTTTAGATTAGTTACGTGTAAGTAGTTCTAAGTTCTATGGGACTGATGACCTCAGATGTTAAGTCCCATAGTGCTCAGAGCCATTTGAACCATTTCATAATAGTGAAACCAAGTTTCATCACAAGTTAAAATTTTGTTGAGGAAGTGCTCATCTTCTCTTTCATTACATTCCTTTAGCTCTGTGCACGCTCTCAACCTTGTTTCCTTGTGTAGCCGCGTCAAGTTGAGGCGTAGCGCCGTGTAACGATCCTACCTTGGAGGCGGTTAAGTGGGAGATGTGTCTCAGAGCTGGATAGTGACAGATGGTGACGCGAGACTGGACGCGCACGTAGTTTATGTATCAGCCAATAGAGGACAAGATTGGATAGGGGAACTGTGATTTTAGTTTCGATTGTGCCCACTAGAGTGCACTAAAGTAATAGAATGTTTCCCATAAACTGTTCTAATATTTCATAAAGTGTTATTATGTCTTTTTGTGTATGTAAAATGTTATAAATATGTTTTAGAAGTATGAATGATGCGTTAGTGTGGTTTAAGGTTAATACGAAGAAAATTGTTTAACGAGTTATGTAGTAGGATTTAGTATGGGAACATTCGGAAGAAGTATGGATATGGACAAAGGGGACTTTTGTAGAATAGATTTGTAAAGTAGGTTTATGGTAAAGGGAAAGTTGATTCAGGTATAAATAACAATAGTACATAACTTTATGCATAAGCAAAACTTCAGCATATTAGATAATTACGTCGGTAAAAAGTGCAGTCGTTAGGTTTACTATTTTGCGATTCGTTATTGGTGAAAAGCGCGGATTGACGCGGGAGAATTTTGTTTTGCTATTGGCTGTTGAGTAAACTGACCAATGGTAAAGCAATATTCTTTGCGCGCCTTTCTCTGCTGGTAGAGAAGACTTAGAGTGTTCTAGAGAAGAGTGGGAGCCTAGCCATGAAACAGTTCGGACGTGTGTAGTAGTAGTTCCGATGGAAATAATAAGTTGCCGGATCTAGCAGTGTTTCATACATCAAAAGTGTGGTAAAGTGACGACATAATTATTCCGATGGGCGCGTAGAAATTTTGGAATTTTTAAGTGTATTTTGTGACGAGAAAAGACATATATTCCGCGTGGCGTATTGAGCAGGTCGGTTGCTAAAAACTGTGACTGCATTTGATACCGACAGACTTAATATCTGGCGAGCATTCTCAATCAAAAACAATGACAATGAATGTCAAATTGCATTTGAGGAACTAAAGAAAGCCTTATGTGAAAGCCAAATACTTCATCATCCTGATTTTTCCAAACCTTTTTGCTTAGTGACAGATGCACGTGGATACTGGATTGCAGTAGAGCTGTATCAAGTGTGTGAAGAAGGAGATAACAAAGTTCATAAAACCATAGCATAGCGAGCAGATAATTGCAACAGTCTGAGAAAAACTGTTGCATTTCAGAACAAGAGGCATTAGCGATTATCTTTGGATTAGAAAAATTTAAACAATACCTGTTGGGGCATAAATTATTTGCATACAATGACCATAGTGCGTTGACATATCTGCAGATGTGCAAATTAAAACACCCCAGGATAACTAGGTGGTCTCTATACTTGCAACAATACGATCTGGAAATTAAGTACATAAAGGGAGCTGAGAACGTGGTGGCTGATGTAATATCCAGGGGGATAGAAGATAATGAGGATAATGGAAATAGGTTGACAGACAAAGAAGGGGTTCATGTATTTGCAACTGCGATGAAGATCGAGGAGGAGGGACAGTTGGAAAAAGTGTGTAAAGAATTGAGAAGGGAACAGAACCAAGATGACAATTTGAAAACAGTAAAAAGTTATTTAGGTAATCCAGCTTATCCTAAATTTGCCGAATATTATAAGATGCATCAAGGGGTTTTATACCGTTGGAGAAAAAATGCTGATAGTCAATGGAAGGTTTGTTTTCCTGATCAACATGTGAATTTATTAAATGACTATATTCATAAGAAGTTTGGGTATTATGGGGCCAGAAAACGTGTAACTAAACTCAATGAAACTGTAATTTTTAATAATATGTGGAGACGAGTAAAAGCAAGGGTTGAAATGTGTGACAGATGTCAAAAAAAGTGACAGCTAATAACAAAATAGTTCAAGGAGACATGTATAGTGTTGAGCCACAGAATAAATTAGACCTGGTAGCCTGTGATTTGTTTGGTCCTTTGCCTGTGTCTCGAGGGGGTTGTGAATACGATTTTGTGTTGGTGGATGGGTTCACAAAATTGGTGAAACTATACCCAATTAAGAAGGCTAATGCGAAAGTGCTAGTAACTCGTTTGCAGAAAGAGTACTTTGTGGTGATAGGAGTTACAAAAGCTATCTTGTCAGATAATGGTCCACAATTTGTCTCCAACAAATTTAAGGAATGTTTAGAAAGCAGGAACATTGAGCACATAAAGATTTCAGCGTATTTTCCGCAAGGAAACATGTTCGAAAGAATTATGAAGGAGTGGAAAAGGTTATGTCGTACTTATTGTCATAGAAAACATATGGCATGGGCACAGTATATAGAATACTTTGAGAAGGTCATCAATAATATAAAGCATGAGGCAACAGGGTTCGCTCCTTCTGAATTGATGTGGGGGGTAAGGCCAGACAATTTGCTGTTTGACTTAGTAGAGTTTCCAGTTATTGTAGACGTGGTACTGAGTGTAAAAGAAAAAATTGCTAGAGAAAATATTAAGAAAAAAGCATTGGAACGTAAAAGACGCCATGATGCTAAGGCTCTACTGACAAGTTTCCAAATTGATGAATTGGTATTAGTTAAAACAAGGGAGAAATCAAAAAAGCTTACAGCAGAAACGAAAAAGTTCACTGATGAATATGTGGGTGCATTTAGAATTACTGAAAAACCACACCCAAATGCATATAGATTAGTGTACTGGAAGTCGGGGAAACCATTCGGTTTAAGAAATATTATTGATCAAAAAAGATACTTTAGTCCTGAGGTAGATGTGAGTTAAGCTTGGAGGCCTCGGAGGGTATTGCAACCTAAGCAATGCTAGGTGTTTGACAAACACCAGGTGCTCATGTTACTTGCAGTGCTGTTTCATTTTCTTTTCGCATTGCCAGTCTTCCCTTTCTAATCATTCTGAGCTGAATCTATCTTCTGTAATATTCTTCTCTATCAGGGAAGGTGTCTTTGTAGGTGTAAGATGGAGTGATGGGATTGAGAGGAAGTAATTTTTGTAGTGAGGGAGATTGGGGTCATTTTGTGATTGAAAGCTGAGTGAAATGTACAAATATGAGAGTAACCAGACGTGACAATGGCAGTTAGTAAAGGAGATCTAGGTGAAGAATACTTTTTACAAGTGGAGTATGAATGAAGGTGGAGAATATATGTCTCTTTTGTAAATACAATTCTTGATTTCTGTTACATAGTGGTGAAACTATGAGGAAGAAGTGATGAAAAGAGACACTACATAAAAAGTGGTAACTATGTAGTATAAAAATGTTTGTAAATAATTGCTATATAGGAAATGTGTTTTACCATTAAATATTTTCAAGTTGAGTGAAAGTTAAACAGAAAAAATAATATAGCCTTTGCTTGCAATAGCAAGTAGCTCTTTTAAATTCATTAAGTTTTTGGAAAATAAGTAAATTTTAGAAAAGATTTTCGAATAAGTTTGATCTTGCTGATTTGAGTAAGCAATACTCTATTAATTTACTTTCATTGGAATTCAAGTTAAACTAAATAGTAAAAAATGTAAATAATCTCCTATACTATAAGTAATTGTATATTAGGATGTATATAAAGGAAGTAGGCTTAGATGGAAGTGTGGTTTCACGGACAGCAATGCATGTAAACCATGGAGGGACCAACTAGTGGAGAATGGAGGTGTGTTATGGACTCTACAATGCAAGGTGCCATACTCAAGACTCACAGAAAAGTAAGTGATAAAGAGGCGGTAGTTATGTGCAGTTTTTTTAAGGTAGGACAAAATACTATTATTAAATAGTGGGACACCAACCGCAGTGCCTGAAAAAAGACATTCAAAAAATAAATGTAAAAAATTTATTAGAAAAGTTCGGAATATTTGAGAGATTTGCAAAAAATGTTTTCAAAGGAGAAAGGATTATTATCAAAGAAATTAAAGATTTTAGACTAGGTTAGTTATAGACTGCCAAGTCCGAAGTAAGAGATTAGTGATTTTAGTTTATAAGATTGAGAATATTTTTGTGAAATATTTTGTAATTTTAAGTCAGAATCGATATTAGAATAATTTTAAAACTTTTTGGAACCAAATTTTATAATCATAGGGGATGTGAGGCGTAGCGCCATATAAAGGTCCTGCCTTGGAGGTGGTTAAGTGGGAGATGTGTCTCAGAGCTGGATAGTGGCAGATGGTGATTGTAACGGAACATATTAAAGGCTTTACTTTACCAAAGTATGCGATACCCTCCAAATTCAACCAGTTTAATGAGTATTTATGATTATAGAAAAGTTATTGTGTATGTTAACAATGATTGCATAACATGTCTCCATAAACAGTCAACTCATTAAATTATACTGAATAACTGACCCACACAAAAGTTAATATCACTTGATCACTGATACAGCAAATGTCATCATGTAAAAACGCTAAGTTCATCTTAAATAATTAATATGAAGTACGAAAAATAGTGGCCAACTTAGGTATTTTGGATCTCCTTAAATAAAAATCATCCAGTGAAACCTATTTGTTCACTAGGAGCGTTTTTACTCAGTATTCACGTAATCAATCCTATTTTAGACGAAAACTAATGTAATTCTTAATAATTCATGTTATTTACTTATTTATGCAAATTCGAGAAGTCAATTGACAAAATTCTAAAAAACGGGCTTTTTGTAACAAAGAATTATTCTGTCAAGTCAACAAATCTGTTTGTCATTTTAATAACATGTTAAATTATGTCACTCGATGCAAATTAATAACTTTTCTGCACAAATTATGATAACAGATGTACATGTGACTTATAAACTATATCTCTTTTTAGTAGTTCTTTGACAATGTTATAAGTACAAGCAGCAAGAAGGGTCGAGGGGCAGTCAGAATGTCACTTTGGTAAAGTGTGTTTGTGTGTTATTGTTTGAGGTGGATTGTTGTTGTTGTTGTCTTCAGTCCTGAGACTGGTTTGATGCAGTGGTTAAAAATGCAAAGAACATGTAAAGGAAGTACTACTTTGTGTTGTGTCATGGTCTTTGGTGGACAGTGGAATTAAGATGGCCACCAGAGTAATAAATATTTGAAGTTTACATATTTGTTGGTTTCGCTCGTTCTTTATCATCAAAAGCACATAAAAAACACAGGACCTCATGTTTTCAACCCTAGACAACCAGATTTAGAGCCAGCATCAGCATCGAGACATAGCAGCGATCCAGCAAGTAGCAGCGATTACCACAACACAATGCATTTTAATGGCGCCAACCTAACATCAAGTGCTAACAAGCTCCGTAAATGGGAGTGAAATAGTGCGATTATAGCAATTAGCAATATCTACGACCAGGCGACCATTACAAAAGTGGGGGCTCAGCCAGGATCTTTAAGTGCATCGATGATAATAGTGCAGCGATAAATTTCGTATGTGCTTAGCACTCCAAAAAAGTTTATTTGTGCAGTGTGGCAACAGTGAAAATATGTCAAAAATAAATAAATAAATAAAGTGTGTTTGTGCGACTACGAAAAACTATCATCACACCGCTCGGAAGATCAACGTCTGGATTATGTCAATGGAATTCATCAACCAAGACTTCAACTTCGCTAAAACCGAATAGAATTGAAGAAAGCCAACAAGAACACCGATCATGACATCATAGCATAGCTACATAAAGCAAGGTATTTTGTTGTTGTCATTTTAAAAAAAATTAATAGTTAACATGTCTCTACCTGAGAGTGATGAGATCGTAGGAAATGTAAAAATTGAACCAGGGGATGGTGAACAATTAAACTTAACAGAGTGGCTAGCAGAGTTTGCAACTCAAATAAGCTCGCAACTTAAACAATCAAGTGAACAAGTAAGTTTGAAACTTAAAGAAAACACAGATAGACTGGATAAGTTAAGTTTGAATTTTGATCTATTAAGTACTCATCTCAATGAGAAGTGTGAGGAAATTAAAACTACCCTCTGTAAGAACACTAGAGAACAGTTGATACACTTCAGAAAAGAATTTCAAGTTAAAGTTGAAAGTTTAAACGAAAACATACAAACTAACACAGACAACATTGCTGTCATCTACAACAGAATAGATACTGAAGTTGAGAGATTAGATCAGAGAATAGACAAAACGTCAGAAAACCTTAAACAAGAATACAGCCTGTATACCACTAATGTAGATACAAAAGTAGAAAATATACACACTAAATATACACAATTGGAGGACGCATTGATGTCCAAACAAACGATTTACAATCAAAATACAATGTATGGGCACATCCAAGTGAAATGCTTTCCTGGTGAAAATCTGCACCCTATTGACTTTATTCACCAATGTAAGGATATGTTTGTTGTAGGAATGTCAGATAACATAAAAATTAAGTTAGTAAAACGGTTTCTAGAAGGGGAGGCCCTATCCTGGGCAAATGAGAATAATGATTCTTGGAATACTTTTGAAGAATTTGAAGCTAAGTTTATTTGCAAATTTTTGTCACAATCCATACAAGCCAGATTAAAGTCAGAATTTCTAAATGGACCAGTGTATAGAGGGAAAGTAGGGGGAATGCAAAAATTTTGCAGAGATCAATTGAAAAAACTTGCTCACTTGAATAACTCTTTTGATATTATGACACAAATTGATGTTCTAAAAAGAAGGTAACCAGAGAGACTGCAGTGGGAATTGGTCCATGGACCAGACGATTCAATGGAAGAGTTCCTGAAATTTGTAGATAGATTAGATAGGGCCTTGGAAAGAGAAAATAACCAAAGTTTTGGCTCTGGCAACAACCAGTGTGGGGGGATGGAACAGGAATGTAAATAGAGATTATTATGGGAGGAGAGACTTTGAAAATTCTGGAAATAATGCTCCAAATAGGGGAGATAGGAGATATGAAAATGATTTCAGAAACAATAAAGGGGGGAGGATGGAGGAGAGATAACAGGAATGATAGAAATAGGTATTGGGGAAGAGAACAAGATAGAAGGGGGTTTGTTGAAACTAGTGAACAAAACGACAACTACAAACGGACAGACCGAGAGAACCAGCCGGGAAACAGTGGACAGTCCCACTAGATGTCCGTAGTTTTGGGGCTAGACAATATTATGACAGGACAACACATAACCGAAACTGGAAAAGGAGAAGATACAATGTAAAGAGTAAGTACCATGAAAATACTGATGTTGTTAGAATTAATAAATTAGAATTTAATAAAAGGTTTTGGGATACTATGAGTAAAAGTGATACAGTTAATAAAAACAGTGTTCAAGCACAGGTAGTTAGTGAAAGTGTAGAAGTTGAAGGTATTGCAGAGTTCCATAGTTGGGCTGAAAAAGATACTGGTGTTAATAACAAGTCAGACATACCACAAATAGAATATATTTTGGGAGGTTTATTTGATAAGAAGGGGGATGACGAAGTGTTTAATGGAGCCAAAGACTCAATTGCTGAGATTCAGATACATAGGGGGGAAACTGAAGATGGGGTTGTTGTGGAGGAGGAGGAAGAAGTAATAGAGGGACATTTAAATAATGATCCTAAATCAAGTGATGTTATTGATGAGAGTGTGGAGGAAGAAATAAAAGTATTTGTAGAATTGAAAAGTGATTATGTGGTAAAGGTAAGTGATGTGTCAAACATGGGTAATAATGAGGTTAATTTAAGTGAAATGCAACTAGGGAATGTGTATCTGAGGACAAGCTATAGCCGATTGGGTACTATGAAACACTAATCTATGAGAATGGTAATAATAATAATATCAAAGAAAATATAAAGGGATGGAATGTAAATGTGTGTTTTCAAGAAAAAGGGGAAAAGTTTTTAGAAGTTTTGTGGAACAACTATGGAAACTGTATAAACAAAGATGCCTTTTGGAAAGAATTAGCAAAGGTAAGTGCAACCTTGTATCCTACATGGTGGACAAGAATCCGTAGTGGACTTTATAAAAAATGGGGTGAAAACAGTAGTTTGTTAAGTGACAACACAGTGTTAAAAGGAACAGATGAAAACAAAGGTTTATGTTTAAATGTCAATGCTTTGCAAACAGAGAGGGATGTGTCTAAGTGTAGGAAAGAGACATTAGACTTAGGAATTAAAGAAATTGAAAATGATCTATTGTTTGAAAATATGGAAATAGACAAAGATGTTGAGCTAGGTTGTCCATATGTTAAAGTAAACATTGACATTTGTCCATTTGAAATAAAAGAAAGCCCACATCTTAATGTATTTGGATTAAGAAACATCACTGAATTGAAACCATATAAACATCATTAAGCACATTTCCCTGTTTGAATACAGTTACTTACCCATTTTCCATAAAGCATGTTATCAGCAAAGATTTTTACTGGGTGGGTCAAATAGCAACTACCACTCATCCTACAGACCCTGGAAAAGTTCCAGATCTCTGAGAGAATGTTTTTATATTTTTATTGTCACTATTGAATATTAAATTTTGAGACATCTTCTTTACTTGCAACGGGCAAGGAGGTGACAAACATTTATTACTTTCCTTTTGTATTGTTGAATATGGGACATACTTGCACCAAATAAAAGACAATGTAAAAACTGTTGTGCAAGACCCATAATTTTGTTACTATTGTGTTCTTAGGCATAAGATTTGTGTACAATTTTCTACAGCTAATCAGATGTTCACCAAGTTTGATGTTTGTGTTATGTTGTGACCAATTTAAGTGTCCAATTTTAGTATTAATATGTTCTTGTACTGTCTTGACTATGTGTCACAATGGGAGACAATATTTAAAAAACTCTTCCTTTTTTTGCAAATGCTATTCATACATGTGACTTCTCTAGTGTTTGTGTTTATGTATCATGTCCATACTTATAATTATGTTCTTTGTTTTCATTTCTTTTATGTGGCTCAAAAAGAGCAGACAGTTGCAATATTTTCCTATGGACATATGACCTGTCCATCTATGTAATACATTTATGTTCCTTCTATTATCTTGATTAATCTGTGACTCAATGAGAACTGACTTTGAAATAATTTACATATATTTTTTATATATCTTAAAATCGCATGTGATATATTTGTGTCTGTTTTTGATCATTTTCCATGTGGCTCACTGGGAGCAAAGATTAACAATTTTTTTTACTTTCATATATTACTAAATATTTTTATTATGCTGTCATACTGAGAGCCATAACAGAAAGTGCATTTGAAACAACACAACTAAAATATTTGCAGGAAAAAGTCATTTTGAAACGGTGTAATGGTCATTGTATACATACACATTATGCATAGTAAAAAAAAAAAATTATTAAAGTAGTACTTTCCCAAATTTTAACCATTTGACACATTTGTCCTAGTCAGCTAATATCATTAACATTCTGTAAATGATATTACCCAAGGGGGGTATTGTAATGGAACATATTAAAGGCTTTACTTTACCGAAGTATGCGATACCCTCCAAATTCAACCAGTTTAATGAGTATTTATGATTATAGAAAAGTTATTGTGTATGTTAACAATGATTGCATAACATGTCTCCATAAACAGTCAACTCATTAAATTATACTGAATAACTGACCCACACAAAAGTTAATATCACTTGATCACTGATACAGCAAATGTCATCATGTAAAAACACTAAGTTCATCTTAAATAATTAATATGAAGTACGAAAAATAGTGGCCAACTTAGGTATTTTGGATCTCCTTAAATAAAAATCATCCAGTGAAACCTATTTGTTCACGAGGAGCGTTTTCACTCAGTATTCACGTAATCAATCCTATTTTAGACGAAAAATAATGTAATTCTTAATAATTCATGTTATTTACTTATTTATGCAAATTCGAGAAGTCAATTGACAAACTTCTAAAAAACGGGCTTTTTGTAACAAAGAATTATTCTGTCAAGTCAACAAATCTGTTTGTCATTTTAATAACATGTTAAATTATGTCACTCGATGCAAATTAATAACTTTTCTGCACAAATTATGATAACAGATGTACATGTGACTTATAAACTATATCTCTTTTTAGTAGTTCTTTGACAGTGTTACAAGCTGCAAGAAGGGTCGAGGGGCAGTCGGAATGTCACTTTGGTAAAGTGTGTTTGTGTTATTGTTTGAGGTGGATAAACAATGCAAAGAACATGTAAAGGAAGTACTACTTTGTGTAGTGTCATGGTCTTTGGTGGACAGTGGAATTAAGATGGCCACCAGAGTAATAAATATTTGAAGTTTACATATTTGTTGGTTTCGCTCGTTCTTTATCATCAAAAGCATATAAAAAACACGGGACCTCATGTTTTCAACCCTAGACAACCAGATTTAGAGCCAGCATCAGCATCGAGACACAGCAGCGATCCAGCAAGTAGCAGCAATTACCACAACACAATGCATTTTAATGGCGCCAACATAACATCAAGTGCTAACAAGCTCCGTAAATGGGAGTGAAATAGTGCGATTATAGCAATTAGCAATATCTACGACCAGGCGACCATTACATGATGCAAGACTGGACGCGCACATAGTTTATGTATCAGCCGATAGAGGACAATATTGGGTAGGGGGACTGTGATTTTAGTTTCGATTGCGCCCACTAGAGTACACTAAAGTAATACAATGTTTTCCAGAAACTGTTCTAATATTTTTGTAAAGTGTTATTATGTCTTTTTGTATATGTAAAAGTTATAAATATGTTTTAGCAGTATGAATGATGCGTAAGTGTGGTTTAAGGTTAATACGAAGAAAATTGTTTAACGAGTTATGTGTAGGATTTAATATCGGAACATTTGGAAGAAGTATGGATATGGACAAAGGGGACTTTTGTAGAATGGTAAAGGGAAAGTTAATTCAGGTATAAATATCAATAGTAAATAACTTTATGCATAAGCAGAACTTCAGAATTTAGATAATTACGTCGGTAAAAAGTGCAGTCGTTAGGTTTACTATTTTGCTATTCGTTATTGGTGAAAAGCGCGGATTGACGCGGGAGAATGTTGTTTTGCTATTGGCTGTTGAGTAAACTGACCAATGGTAAAGCAATATTCTTCGCGCCCCTTTCTCTGCTGGTAGAGAAGACTTAGAGTATACTACAGAGAGTGGGAGCCTAGCCATGAAACAGTTCGGATGTGTGTAGTAGTAGTTCCGATGGAAATGATAAGTTGCCGGATCTAGCAGTGTTTCATACATCAAAAGTGTGGTAAAGTGACGGCATAATTATTCCGATGGGCGTGTAGAAATTTTGGAATTTTTAAGTGTATTTTGTGACGAGAAAAGACATATATTCCGCGTGGCGTATTTAGCAGGTCGGTGGCTAAAAAACTGTGACTGCATTTGATACCGACAGACTTAATATCTGGCGAGCATTCTCAATCAAAAACAATCAGTATTTTTGTAGCTATTGCGTTTTCGGGAAATGCAACACCATAAACTTGCTAACGTGAGTGAAAGGGATTGTGAGTGACTGTGTTAAGACTAGCACGGGCTTGGCAGTGATACTTGTTCACCTAGGTTTCAGAATATATTGATTGAGGACAAAATCTCCAACCTTTCATTTGTGTGAAAACTTTCTCCCGAAACGTAGATTAGTGACTTAAATTGCAGCCTGGTTCACGTCGAAGTACAGTAGGTTTCACTCGGCTTTCCTAATGATGATCTGGTGAGACAATGTTCACAGGTTCGTCGTAAAGGGACGGAAAGAACAGCGCCGCCGCAAAGTCCTTCGGGACCCATCTTGCACATTTTTTGTGGTACTTCAGCTTGTTCCATATAATGTTATGAACTGCACCCACCATTACTAACTTGAACCTTTTTCGACAGTCATACAGTGGTCGCCACGAATAAAGTCATCAATTCGACTTTCAAGTGAGGGAATTGAAACTGCAACTGGTCTGCCAGAACGGTGTTCGTCAGTCCCTGAGTCGTGACCATTTTTGAACTGCTCTACCCACTTGTAAAAATTTGCACGACTCATACAACCTTCACCATAAACTTTAGACATTCTACGGTATATATTCACTTGTCTCTCGTCTTCAGCAAGTAAAAAACGAATAACAGAACGTTGTTCAACTAATGGGGACGTTTCAAGCAAATACGCCATCTTGAAATTATTTTGGGGTTATAAACAAAACAATGTTCGTACAATCAGGACTCATCCCAGTGATGCTAACTTAAAGCCATAAAAGTACCAAACTTGCCTTACTAATAGCTTTTCCCCAGGTCAATTTGTCTCTTTAATTGTTGAATGACCCTCGTATTTACACTTCTTCGAAGAAGCCTAGCTGAAAACATAAATACAGCCTAAGTGGAGGATGCGTTACATGACGATCAGTTTAACATTAGATACGTTAAAGTACACGAGAGGTAGTTCTGACGTTGTGCTCGGAAGCAGGTCTTAAGAAAAATCAAGACATTTTCATTTTGCGTTCGGCAATGTAAAAGGGCGCAAGATGCTCGAAATTCCCAGAAAAATTGTCGTAAGCTGTAGAGAAAGACGGGTAATTGTTTATTATCCAGTCACGTCAATGTGACGACCTGCCGATGTTCGACGTCAACGTGCGATAGCCACTGACAGGCGGCAGGCGGCAGCACGAGCAGTGGAGGGTGTATAAAGCGTGTCGGGGTGACGCCGAAAACATTGCAGTCATTGATGTAATCAGAAACGGAGCGCTTTATCGGACGTCCAAAAGGGCATGAACATTGCCTTTCGGACCAAGAGTGGAAGCATTTCCAAAACGGCTCAGTTTGAATACTGTTCGCGTGTCCCCGTGGTTTACGTATGCCGCCCACGGCAAAATAGCCCTATTAGCCGATTCCGAGGTAACTGTGGAGCATTGTACTGTGTCGTCATATCTGGCACAGAACGCCTGCTATCCTGCTTTACAGAGAGCGTGAGCTTTCGACCTTCACATTCTGTGATGAGGCTTGAAAGTTCAATACCTTGTCGCTCATCTGCCTTTTGTCAGAGTCGCTTACGTTGCAGTGTAACAGGTCCTGTCGTAACGGGAGCAGCATAGGTGATAAAACGGTTCTCCCTTAGACATATTTCACTCCGTCGTCAGGCCACGAGTGGCCTACCGGGACCATCCGGCCGCCGTGTCATCCTCAGAAGAGGATGCGGATAGGAGGGACGTGGGGTCAGCACACCGCTCTCCCGGTCGTCATGATGGTATTCTTGAACGAAGCCGCTACTATTCGGTCGAGTAGCTCCTCAGTTGGCATCACGAGGCTGAGTGCACCCCGAAAAATGGCAACAGCGCATGGCGGCCTGAATGGTCACCCATGCAAGTGTCGACCACGCCCGACAGCGCTTCGGGGATCTCACGGGAACCGGTGTATCCACTGCGGCAAGGCCGTTGCCCCCTTACACATTTTGAGACTACGAAATGATTGTGTGTTGTCCCATCTCTACCACGACTTCTGATATTCCATTTCTTATGATTGTGCATCGCAAATGCTGTAAATGTTTGCAGGTTCACACTATTCGAAGGACAACACGATGAGAAAGGAAAACCTCTTTCCGATATCTTGTATCAGAAGCCGCCGTGATTTACTTATTTTCTCGTATACTTTACATGATCTGCTGAATGAAATCAACAGTCTAATGAGAACAGCATATGGACTGAGAGTAAATCGAAGAAAGACGAAAGTAATGAGAAATAGCAGAAATGAGGACAGTGAGAAACTTAACATCAGGATTGATTGTCACGAAGTAGTTGAAGTTACGGAATCTACTACCTAGGCAGCAAAACAACCAATGACGGACGGAGCAAGGAGGACATCAAAAGCAGACTAGCACTGGGAAAAACGGCATTTCTGGCCAAGAGAAGTCTACTAGTATCAAACATAGGCCTTAATTTGAGGAAGAAATTTCTGAGAATGTACGTCTGGAGCACAGAATTGTATGGATGCGCAACATGAAATGTAGGGAAACCGGAACAGAAGAGAATCGGAGTATTTGAGATTTGGTGCTACTGGCGAATGTTGAAAATTATGTGGACTGATGGGGTAAGGAATGAGGATATTCTGCGCAGAGAAAAGGAATATGTGGAAAATAGTGACAGGAAGAAGTGACAGGATGATAGGACATTTGTTATGACATCAGGGAATGACTTCCATGATTGTAGAGGGAAGTGTACAAGGCAAAAACTGTAGAAGAAGGCAGAGATTGGAATACATCCAGCAAATAGTCGAGCACGTAGGTTGCACGTGGTACTCTGAGATGAAGAGGTTGACACAGGTGAGGAACGTATTATTTTCGTTACTTAGACAACCAACGATGGTATTTAATCCGACACTCACTCAGCTAAATCAGTCAATCTCTGCTTTTTGCACTAGGACTTATATTTGAAATTAAAAGTCTTTCATATTAATACACAACTTTATGGTTAAAAAGTAATTCCTCCTATATCGTAAAAAATTAATATTGAACATATAACAGCGATATTAGTACAGACATTACCATTCAACACAGCCACTATGCATTTGTACACATTTGCGCCTTCGTTGAACCCAGGAAACAAAAGCAGTTTCAAAAAATTGAGCGTTTTGCTTCTTGACACATGATTTTAAAACTTTTTTTACCTTATCTATGGAGAAAGTATGTGGAGACGCGGTAATGGACATCAGCAATGTGTGGAGTCGAGTGACAGAGAAACGGATATTGTAGATGAACTGTGCAAGGACACCTGACAACATCTGTCACACGTGCCAGTCGCACTGGTGAAGTGAAGTGATTCGAGCACACAGTTGCGTTAGAGCTGACAATCAACAGCAAAACCTGTGCAAGCAATAATGCAATTAGAAAAGCCCCTGATTTTTTTCCAAGCTGATTTTGATGACTGGGGTCAACGATTCCGCAAGTGTGCACAGATGCATGGAGACTACGTTGAACGGTAGTGACGTATAAAGGACTGTTATGTACAAGTTCCACTGTTACATGTTAATCATTAATTTTTATGACACAGGAGGCAATAGTTTTTGATCCACCTTCATAGTTTTCCATTAAATGATGTATAGCCATGAGAAATCATTAAATTAATTATGTGTTGTACAGTATATCGTTTAGGCGGGAACGTTCTCTGTGATACTGCACAATTTCAGTATCACCACACAACCCACTTACTAGCGCCGTGATATTTGGTTTCAGGAATTCACTTCGAACTGTAAACAATTAATTGTAACTCACTCTGTACTTTGTCAAAATTTAAATAGTTTTTTACTTTAGAATCACTAATGTTCTGTAATTTTAACAGCTCTCATTTACACAGTACGTGGTAGGACTACGTAATGTGGCGTGTGCCTCGGCTTCGCCTACGACGCCGCCAACCAGCAACGCATAGCCCTTAGCAAGTTACCGTCAGCTCAACCCCTACGTTCAGGCTGGTTTCCGCGGTATCCAGCTCAGCCCCCAAAAGTCCCCCGATAACCGTACAGAGGGCGCAGAAGATAGCAAAAGGGGTCTCTCCAACACGCACCTCTTGCTGCATCCGCCGGAACCTGTTTAGCCACTTGGAAAATTGTAACCCTTGTCCGCGCGAGTGTTTTTACCTGCGCACAGCCGGCCAGAGCCAGTCGAGGCGAGGAGGGAGAGGGAGCAGATGCGTGAGGGCGCGCACCTCGGCAAACTTGTCGTGTTGTTGTTAGCACAGCGAACTATCAAACTGTCTTTGAGATGCCGCGATCAGAAGGGCAACAAGCGATGCGGAAGCCGCAAGGTGACGAAAAAGACGACTGGATCGACCGAGGACCCACTCGCCAAGCCGTCTGAGGGACTGATTGACGCTACGGATGACGATCGACGAAACTTCGGACAAAGAAACTCACACAACGAGATGGACGGACCAGACGAACAATTATGAAGAATGAAAAGGCGAAAATCCGACGGATAGATGCACTTCGGCGTGACTGTGCACATCGGCACACAGGAGATGACGCGATGGAAACTGACAACGAACTCGCAGTGAAACTTCGTTATGCATCCAAGGTCAAATCGAATGACAATGAAGCAACATTGAAGATTTTTGAATTCTCCTTGAATGGTGAAGCAACAGTGAAGAGGATGATGAAGGATTATCTGATGATAATACGGCCGGCCGGTGTGGCCGTGCGGTTAAAGGCACTTCAGTCTGGAACCGCGTGACCGCTATGGTCGCAGGTTCGAATCCTGCCTCGGGCATGGATGTGTGTGATGTCCTTAGCTTAGTTAGCTTTTAGTAGTTCTAAGTTCTAGGGACTTATGACCACAGATGTTGAGTCCCATAGTGCTCAGAGTTATTTGAACCATTTTGATGATAATACAGTCAGAAGGGAACTTAAAAAGAAAACAACGCAAGTCAAGGCCTTACTGCGAGGTTTTCCACGGATCTTTAATACAGAAGCAGTCCGCAACCTGCCGCAACGACGGAACGGGGAGGCTGCATCAGCGGTGTAATAAGAAACGACCACCACTGTTCATCCTAGTGGTGGGCGCGTGAGACGACGCTGCGACTAGGAAAGCATCGCAAGATGTGGCCTCCGACATTTTTAAGGTGTCCAACCTCGCAGGTTTCGATGTGAAAATTGAACCTCTCCCGGCACGACTCGAGTCGAAGCCGCAGTCCTTCAACTGTGAACAAGAAAGCCACATGGTACAACATTGTCAGCATCAAACGAAGATACACCTACGCGTGGCCGTTGCGGTGGGCAAAATGTTGCAAGTTGGCGAGGCTGTAAGGCCTTCTCAGGCAACAACAGCTCACACGAGAAGAGGACATCGGATAAGACAATCCTGGTGAACTCAGCAGGCGCTGAAAACGCCAATAATGTGAAGAAGAGAAGAAGGAGAAAAATGCGTGATCAGACCGCGGCTCTTCCCCCGGAGACAGGCAAGAACGCGCCGACGACGGCCCACCACTTTGGTCGGCCGCCAGCCCCCACCGCGGCCAGTGAGAGACACCTTGGGGGCGGAGGCCGACCGATAGGAGCGGAGGGCCAGCAGTCACCACCGGCACGCCGCACAGACAGAATCGATGCCGCCACCATGACGACGTGCGGGAATCAAGCAAAAGAAAGAAGAGTTGGCCTGAGTGGCCGTGCGGTTCTAGGGGCTACAGTCTGGAGACGAGCGACCGCTACAGTCGCAGGTTCGAATCCTGCCTAGGGCGTGGATGTGTGTGATGTCCTTAGGTTAGTTAGGATTAAGTAGTTCTAAGTTCTAGGGGACTGATGACCTCAGATGTTAAGTCCCATAGTGTTCAGAGCCATTTGAACCATTTTTTGAAGAAAGAAGAGCATCCTTCAGCCACCGAAGAACGACTTCGAAATGATGATCGGAGTTGCCATCTCCCGGCGACATGCACAGATGGAAAAATGGCTGGTTGACGAGGTCACAGCCGATGTTAGGGCGGCAGCACAACAAGAAGGAAGGGTCAACGGAGCAACATCAACGCAAGAACGGCAAGAAGACGGAAGAGAAAACCGAAGACTAGGGCTTTAAGAACCAAAAAAATAAAAACACCGCAACCATTGTTTATGTATCCCCAACAAAATTTTAATTGCAATGTCAAACCAAATCTCCAAGAAAATGTTAATTGTAACATAAAACCAAAATAATCTTGGCAATGTAGCAAGAAATATGAAATAAATGAAAGCATAAAACTAAAAAAAAAAAAAACTTGTTAAGCCATTTTCCAGCAAGGGTAAGGAGCAAGTCCTCGAACAGCCCGCTCTTTCCCTTAAGGAAGGAGAATGAAAAAAAAAAAAAAAAAAGGCTAGAGCCAATGCCGTCTTCGCGAGCCAGCGACTGCTGTAGCATCACCGGTTTGGACACTGCCTCGGATTGGACTTGGCCCTCACCACCCTGACGGTCGCTCTCCCGTGACTTATGCACTGAGCCTTGGTATTCTGCGCCGTGGACAAGTCGTGCTGCTCATGAAATAGAACTTTGAATATGTACTCTGTTTTGAAGACACATTTTTCATTGTTTGAGAGAACGTAATCTACGCTCTGAAGGATCTACTTTCGTTTCTTTGAAAAACAGTTGTTTGAGACAAAAATTTCCTTCACATTACTAAGCAGAATTTCTGAAGAACGTTTATTTTCTTTTGTTGCAATGCATCAGAGGAGACTGTTTGTGTCTGAAGTTTACTTGTTCAAATAAACAAAGTTTAATTACATCTACTTGTGATCTTGCGGAAGTATTCCGAGTGAGGAATGCCTCATAATGCTCCATGCACAGCCTTATATTTTAATATTGTGCTCAAATAACGTCACTCAAGAGCTTGAATATTGGTTCTGCACAAGTGGCATCAGATTTGAACTATGCTATTCGTCCGTGGAACAGTGGATGTTTCGACTAGCCATTCACTTGGTTTAGTACAAGACCATCCACCTTCTGTAACAAGAGACGAGATTTGTCCGACCAGGCGACCCGTCTCCACTGTGCAATCTCGATGATCCGAGGCCAGTTTTGACGGTATCCGACCACGTCGATGGTTCACCATGGGAACACGTTGGGATCGTCTGCTGCAGAGCCACATGTTCAACAACATACGCTGAGCGGTGTGCACCGAAACACATGAGCTGGCAGTAGACCTGCCACAGATCGCTGTCGATCCGACCCTTGTTTACGCTCTGCCCAAGCCTGTGATGAGGCTTATATGTTCAACACTTTGTCGCCTACTCGTGGTTTCATCATTCTTCCGTAGCTTTCCAAAGATATCTATGACAGCAGTACGCAAACAGCCGAGCATCTTCGCCATTTCCGTGGCGCTCTGTGGCGTTACACTTCAAGTGTAATATACAGGGTGAAAAGTATTTAAACCGACAAACTCTGGGAGGTTGTAGGGGACATCAAAACAAATATTTTTCCCTAATGTCATTTTTTCCTCTGAGGAGTATTTAAACCGGTAGAGGAAGATTTCTCTGGAAGCAAATTAATCAAACCAACAAACACTTTTCCATTTTTTTATGACCAAGAGACAACACATTAACACAACCCAATTAGAATTACAGCAGATTTTCAAAAATGCCTCCATTGACATGTAAACAAAGTTTACACCGTCGGATCATGTTCTGTCTGACACGGGCAGAAACCCCAGGAGTATCTTGAATTGTTCCCGCTGCTGCTACTGTTCGGGCTACCAGATCCTCTTCTGATGCAACAGGAGTTGTGTAAACAAGGTTGCGCATCTCTCCCCACACACAAAAGTCCAGAGAGGACATATCTGGGGATCGAGCAGGTCATGGTACAGGACCACCTCTGCCAATCCACGGTTTTGGGATACGTCGGTCCAGGACTCGACGTACAGGACGACTGAAATGTGCTGGCTCCCCGTCATGTTGAAACCACATGCGTTGTCTAGCAGGGAGCGGGACGTCTTCCAGCAAGTCTGGACATGCTCTGGCGAGAAAATTGTAATAGTGCCTGCCATTTAATGGCCTAGGTAGCAGATACGGCCCAATTAAACAGTCTCCAACAACACCGACTCACACATTAACGAAGAACCGCATTTGTTGTTGATCAGTCCGCTGTGCGGCTCGTCCGTTGTGGTGCGCTACGTAGTACGTACCAACCGCATCACAGTACTCACTCTAGGCGTATCGCTCCATTAGTAAACAGAGACAATGCACTACTACTCTGATGGACAGCAGTTGCCTACAACCGAAGAGGGTAATACCCCCTCTAACGACTAAAAATCGTAATACGGCCTCTAACAACTGAAGAGCGTAATATAGCCTCCACCGGTTTAAATAATCCTCACAGGAAAAAATTACATTAGGGAAAAAATATTTGATTTTGTATCCCCTACAACCTCCCAGAGTTTGTCGGTTTAAATACTTTTCACCCTGTATATACACAAGAGCCATGTTGCTCGCCCCTGTTTGTTTTCTGTTTTCCGCCTGTTTGTTCTCTCTCGTCTGTGGGTCGATGTTTGTATAACTCGCTGTCTGTACAATTTTATGAGCTTTAAAGTTACAGTATATTGTTAATTGAAAGTATCTTATGTTTCCTTTCAGAAATACTTCTCCCTCCACGTCAAATTTATTTAAAAATAAAAATATTGTGGTCGATTGCCCATCTCGCTTCGACTGTTTCGGTGGCGCTGAGTCCACCATTACATGTACAAAAGAATATTTCAATGTTTGCGAGCTTCACTCGCAAAGGAAGATAAACTGCTACGTTACATTATCATTGCTGTAGGTTGCGACGACTCCTGCGCACGTATTTGAAACCACACTTAGCAATCTGCACTGACTTATACGAAATGACTAAATTAATTCTACACCACAACAATTACGGAGAAATGAGGTAATGGTACAGCACCTAGGAGCTTGGCCATAACGGTACTCACTTTGTCAAAGTCATGTCGGCGTATTTCGCCATTTGTGGCCGGTACCATCGCTACAATGATTCCCCAATATCCGATTCTGCCACGGATCTTCACTGAATTGTCCACAGTTCTAGACTGTTATTGAACTTCCTAGCAGGGGAATGCTTTCCCTCGTATTCTGTGTTGATTTATGTATCGCTTACATCAGCTGTGATTGTATTTTTGTTTATCCAGTATGTCTTGTGTCAGCAGCAGCTGCCTATGCAGTTAGCTGTTACGACCATCTCGTATGTGATGAATTTTTTCGTCTTAGCGCCCGAATTATCGTGTTGTACGACCGTCACGTTTGCTCGTAGAAGATAACGACAGCCGCTCTAAAACTAACTTTCGGACTCGCGATCTCAGCTATTTCGTGCGGCTGAGTTGTACGAAAGGTCCTTGCCAGGTGCAGAGACAACCGCAGTGAGCGCTTCTCCACTTTTCATAGTGTCTGCGTATGCGTTTCGGCGGCTTGATCCCAAACGACGGCAGCGTATTCTGGTACAGGGCGGCACCCTGAGAAATGTTACAACAAGCTGCGGCGGTAGGTTAGAGACGAATTCAGCAGCTGGTGAAATTCGTTTAGACGGCGATCTAGCGTGACACCAAGGTATAGAGCCGTGTCAGTCCATGGTACAGGGCGGCCTACGATGATGATGGGTGATAGTGCTGCAGGGATGGCGCGACGAGTGACTACCAAGGATTGTCCCTCTTGGTAGCGCGCCAATTCACAGTCCAGATGAGAAAGTTATCACAGGCGAGCAGCAGTCGTCGTTGGAGCGTGTTGGCGTTCATACTTCGGATGAAGATCGCTGGATCAACAACGTGCAGCGCGTACTGTGCACGGTAGGTGGCAGATGCGTCGCGGTGTAGAGCGAGTGGTACAGTAGCACAGGTATTATGTAGCATAGGTATTATGAACTACCGACATTCCAGCTCCAGCTCGCACACCTGTCCCGTCCAGACAGGAACGGATGAGGCCTGCATGTCACATCAACATCCCCCTTCTAAAGTAACTTCAACTAGAGGCTGGTCGAATACGTTTTAAATGGCTGATATGGCTATCATGGATGATGATAATCTGGAAACCTTCAAAAATCTCCACGCAGTAAAGTTGCCGCAGAAAGTCTACTGGGAGAAAAAGGGACCCGTCTCCGAACATAGGTCTCAATCGCAGGTAAATGAGTTCGCAGACTTTATTTCATTCGTGAGATACTGGGAAATGCAGTCTACAAAGGAGACCCTAGAATATTGCTCACATTTTCTCGAAACAAAGCCAGATAGGACTAACACGGGATACTGAACGTATACATGGTCATTGGTTTATTTGCCTCACTGGAGTACGGCAGGTAAACGCTGAAAAAAACTAAATTTGTCACAGCTTGAAGACAGACGCCTTGTGAAACTGCGGAACACATCTTCTACTACATGCTCTTCGGTTTCCATATTTTTCGAGGACTTAGGATAGACCAAAACAAGAAAAAAAACAGTGAACATGAGTTCTAAAATGCATACCTTAAGAGCTATGGGCACTTGTTCAGTGTTTCTTGTAGCGAAGATGAATAACTAGACTTTTTTTCTTGTTTTGGTGCCTATTACCACCTCTGAAGTCCACCCCTGGTATCTGAGTGGTCAGTGCGACGGAATGTCATACCTAACGGCCCAGGTTCGACTGAGTCGGAGATTTTCTCCGCTCAGGGACAGGATGTTGTGTTCTCCTTATCATCATCATTTCATCCCCATCGACACGTCAGTCACGGAAGTGGCGTCAACTCAAAAGACTTGCACCAGGCGAACTGTCTACCCGACGGTATTTCCATTTACCAACGCTGAAAGTTACCTATTCTGTAATCTTAGCAACAAAAGTTCCAGTACATGTATTACACTGTCAGAGGTACCTATATATCTACATCCACATCTTCTTGATTACTCTGCAATTCACAATTAAGTATCCGGCAGAGGGTTCATCGAATAATCTTTCAGCTACTTCTTTATCGTTCCACTCTCCAACGGCACTAGGAGAAAACGGTGTCTTTCCATGCTAATTCTGATTGTGTATTGTGTATTTAAACAGTGACCTAGAAACGACGGACAGGCTTCGTCCCCCCTGTAGCCCTCAGTGGTTCACAACCACACAACAGGCTACAGCAGTCCATTCACTCCACCGCCGCCCCACACCGAACCCAGGGTTATTATGCGGTTCAGCCCCCAGTGGAGTCCCCCGGGAACGTCTCATACTGGATGAGTGTAACCCCAAATGTTTGCATGGTACTTATGGTGTACACGTACTTGGAGACAGCATTTGCGCAGCAATCGCCGATGTAGTGTAACTGAAGCGGAATAAAGGGGAACCAGCCCACATTCGCCGAGGTAGATGGAAAACCACCTTAAAAACCATCCACAGACTGGCCGGCACACCGGACTTCGATACTAATCCGCCAGGCGGATTCGTGCCGGGCACCGGCATGCCTTCCCGCTTGGGAAAGCAGCGTGTTAGACCGTGCGGCTAGCCGGGTGGGCTAGCTCTGATTTCTCTTATTTTACTATGATGATCATTCCTACCTACGTAGCTGTGGGTCAGTAAAATGTTTTCACCTTCCGAGAAGAAAGTTGGAGATAGAAATTTAATGAGAAGGTCCTGCAGCCGCGAAAAACGCCTTCGTTTTAATGATTGCCACCCCAATTTGTGTATCATATTTGTGGCACTCTCTCCCTCATTTAGCGATAATACGAAACGAGCTGCTCTTCTTTGAACTTTTCCGATGTCCACTGTCAGTCCTGTCTGATGCGGATCCCATACAGCACAGCAGTACTGCAGAAGACGGCAGACAAGCGTAGTGTAAGGAGTCTCTTCAGTAGACCTGTTATATTTTCTAAGGGTTCTGCCAATAAATCGCAGTCTTTGGTTTCCTGTTCCCTCAACTTTATCTCTGTGATCGTTCCAATTTTATTCGTAACTGTAATCCTTAGATATTTAATTGAGTTTACAGCCTTTAGATTTGTGTGATTACCTAGTAACTGAAATTTAGCAGATTATTTTTATTGATCACGTGAATGATCACAGTTTTCGTGATTTAGAGTCAATTTGCACTTCTTGCGCCATACAGATATCTTATCTAAATCGTTTTGCAATTCGTATTGATTATCTGACGACCTTACATGAGGATAAATGACAGCATCATCTGCAACCAATCTAAGACGGTGTAACCTCCCCTTTACTAATCGGCCTATCCAGCTTGCGATATAAAATATGACCATGCGTCACATGTATACCTAATGGATTTTTACTAATTGGATAAGGCTATCTTTCCCGAAGAAATAATACCGGTAAGTAGGAGTAGAGTTACAACAGACCCTTCTGATGGAGAAGTCTACTAAAAATAAAAAGCAATAAAACCGAACAGGGTTATAATGTGGAAAAATGAAAGTTATTTTGTGCATTCACTCACGAACAACACTGGACAGAAAAGGGGTACCACTGATCATGAATCCAAACGTTACACTAATGAAAAAAAGGAAATAATTAATGGTCGCCAGACCACTAGGGGTCTCGTCGCGTTCCAAATTTCCCTGCTCGATAACGGGAACTTTATTCGACATCGGCTCTATTACTTCCACTGACGACTCATACTCTACTGAAACTTGCGTAAACGTTGTTGCTTTAACAGTGGCCGCTTCCTTCTCCCCTACCAGTACACTAATCTCATTATTACATTTACGAGCAGTGACAGCTGCATCGACTGCCGTTCCCAGTTCAGTTATCATTACTCTATGTGCGTCGCTCTCTTTACTCTTTCGCACATTCTCCAATAGCTGAGTTATCCTCTCGGATTTATCATAGCGGTATTGTCTACGTTTTCGTTTGGGCCGCCAAGGTCTCCCCACGCCCGGTGTGCCCCTAACCGGCGCGGCTAATTTCGACAGACCTGTTGCTACCAGACTGCCATGCTGTATTATTCTGCTCCTGTCTACTATCGTTCCTCCAAGTATCACGTACCATATTTACTTGATACTGGCCTCTATCATTTCTACAGTTGTTGTTGTTATTGCTACTGTAACCGTTATTGTTATAGTGCTGTGGATTGTTATTACCATGGTGGTTGCACCATTATTGCCATGGATTTTGTAACTGTTCTCATTGTGACTATGGTGGTAATTCTTATCATTACCACGGCTTTTAACATTTTTGCGGTTATTCTGCCAATTGTCTTTGTCTTCTACTTTCTCTAAAAACGCAGCAGTCGTTCTTGAACTACTGCCGATGTATCTCTTGGAGTAATAAGGAAGCTTCTTCCACTGCTCCCAGACAATCTCCGATTCAGTTTTCCGTTCGCGCAAATATGTTAATTTGCGGATCCAGTTTTCACAATATTCTTTCATGGAGCCGCATGTATTTACATCGTAGGTCGCGACACTACGAAATTGCGCCATACACACTCTTGTCTCTGCTCTGACCAATACTCTTTCAAGAATGCATTTTTGAACTCTTGAAACGTCATGTTTGTTATATCGAGGTTTAAGCCCCATTGCTTAGCCTCGCCAGCTAACACGTCGATTCCTGCATTTATTTTTCTCTTGTCTGTCCATGATTCCAGCAATACTCTTTCACAGTTCTTAATGAAGTCTGCTTTTTGAGTGGATCGAAACGCTCCTCCTTTACTAATATTTCAGCACTATGTGCGTGGTATGACACATAGTGCTGATTTTCTCCTAATCATTTCCCTAACTCATTTATCCTTGTAACTACTTGGCAAGTGGTAACTGATAACGTTTCCACCTCCTGATTCTTTTCATTACACACAACCAATTGTCTATTTACTTTAGCACCTACGTCGGATACTAAGGTCTGTAAACTCATTTTTTCCATACATTCTCTTCTTGGGCTACTTTCACTTCCTCAGCTACCTTGCTCTCTATTGTGAGACCTACAGTCTCTACCAGTTTCTGTTCGATCCTCCCTACTTCACTTTTGAAACTACTATTTATGTCTCCTATCTTTGTTTGGGCTTCCTCCACGTCACGCTTCAGATTACCGACTTCGGTACTCAATGCTACTACTTCTGCTCCAATTTTGTCTACCATTGTGTTAACCGATTTCGGTGCTAAATGCTACTACTTCTGCTCCAATTTTATCTACCATTGTGTTAACAATTCCAACATTACTGTTAACAGTTTTAATTGCTTTATTCTGGTCATCTGTTTTTGCGATTGGGCATTCATTTGCTAAAATGGGTATCAATTTTACTGACAAACTGAACAAATCTTTTATATTTTCGGAAATCACAGGTTGCAACACCGGTTCTGTCTTAATAGATTCCTCATAGCCCTCATCAATAGGATCTGTTTTAATTTTTATTCCATATTCCGTAGCATTTGCAAATGCCTGGAATTCCATTTCTGCCATTGTTCGATTTTCAGCAGCAGCATCTGTGATGGTAGCCGCTGAACTCTGAACAATGGGTCCCGCTTCCTGGCTCGTCCTTTGTCTGCTCGATTGTTCCTCATTTGGTACTATCAAATTACTCGTTTCGCCTATTTTATTCATGTTGCCCAGTTTGCTGATTACTGTGAAATTTAAATGAGCGTCTTATTTCTGCCACTTACTGTTATTGTACGTGAGTGGCTTTGTTTGTAGCAAATAGTTATTATTCGCTACAAAACTGCACAATGCAAATTCGTGTCCAGAACAATACCAAACTGATATTGTCCTGTCACCTGCAGCGCCACGTGTAACCTCCCCCTTATTAATCGGCCTATCCTGCTTGCGATATGAAATATGCCCATGCATCACATGTATACCTAATGGATTTTTACTAATTGGATAAGGCTATCTTTCCAGAAAACATAAAACCGATAAGTAGGAGGAGAGTGTACAACAGACTCTTCTGATGGCAAAGTCTACTAAAAATAAAAAGTAACAAAACCTAACAGGGTTATAATTTGGAAAAGAGAAAGTTATTTTGTGCATTCACTCACGAACAACACTAGACAGAAAAGGGATACGACTGATCATGAATCCAAAAGTTACACTAATGAACGAAGAGGAAATAATTAACGGTCACCAGCCCACTAGGGTACTTTACATCCAAAATCCTGTACAAGATGATGGGAAAGAAAAAAATGTATTATTAAACACTGACATGGCAACTGATGGTTGCGATGTTTTTTTTTACACTAATTTAATGATAAAGAAAACTGAGAAGTCACTCTTACGTTATGTTTGGCATTAAATTTTGAAAAAAAAACCAGTTGCGTAATGATTTGAAAATACGCAATTAAACAGTATGTTAGTACCGAACTTCGTTACGTGCACAATGACTTTCAGTGGCCTCAATGTAACGTCATCAAATAAATTTGGAAAAAAAAGCAATCACTTTTACTTTGTGGTTACTTATTTTGCAGATTGGATATCTAATCATTGTCTGAACAACTGAGCCTTTTTTACTGACTCGAACAGAAATAAATAATAGAATACGTACCAAACCAAACAGCCATGTGATCCAAGCTATATTTAAAATAAATAAAACTTCTGCACTGTTAATTTGTACATATCTTTAGAATTGGATTTTTTCCAGTGTTTGATTCTCAAACTTGAAAAATGAACTTGCCTTACTTTACTCATATACTGAAGCCTCTGTTGTGCAACAGTTAATTGAAAGTAGACTGAGGCTAAAATTCTTAAAGTGAAATAAAACTGGCTGTAACTATTCAATATGTTTCTTATGTCACTCAGTTAGCATGTAAGGAAAAAAAGGAACAAGGACCCTGCTAGGTAACAATGTCTGAAGACAATGAGGACACTATCACCCTGAGTTTAACTGATTATTATTTAAATAAATTTTATCAATCAAAAGTCATTCAATTGTGCTACTGGGTTAGCCATTAATAGTTTCTACCAATGAACAGTCTTACTTCAGTGTTGTGCATACGACGAAACTCGGAGCCGATGACGAATCTGTGTTGCTGGAACTGCTGCTGTTGTTGAAGACGGTAGCATCTTGAGGAGCATGGCGAATTACTGGAACGGGCAATCGTAATTAATGTAGACTCTTCCACCAGTCCATTGTCCTTACTCCTGCTACTAGACATCTAGCCGGCGAGCGTACATGATGCCGCCGAAATGGTGCTCTCTACTGCGAGAGCGTTAACACCACACTTCTGCACACTACTAGTGATAGAGGCTCTCTCTCTCCCTCCGCGCGCTCCGCCCAACAACTCCCTACCCAAAGGTTTTACAACGCACAAGCACTGCTGTTATCGTTGCTAGGCGATGCGAATAATAATTCCTTTGGCTTTTTCACAGAGCTTATATGTTTCACAGTAAGATATAGATAAATACAATGAAATGTCAACAGACTTCCACCTAAATTTACAAATACAGTGATGCAATGTCCTTACTTATTAAAAGAAAGCATTTAAATTACAAATATTTACATTTAATTCAGCAAAAAATTTTACATATAGGTAGCAGGTGCCATGCATTCTGCATTTTCGGTGTTACAACGGCTGCTAAGATCGTCACCTAAATCGTTTGTGTAGATCAGGAACAACAGAGAGGCTATGACACTTCCTTCGGGAACGCCAGATATTTCTTCTTTTTTACTCGATGTCTTTCCGTTAGTTATTACAAACTGTAACCTTTCTGACAGGAAATCACGATCCAGTCACACAGCTGAGGCGATGCTCCACAGTGACAAAATGTAATTAAAAGTCACGTCTGAGGAACGGTTACTGTCCAGATGAGGACGCGGAATGAAATTCACAAAGACCTGATAGCCTGGCATTGGCTTATTCCCTTTTCACTGTCTTTGCCAGCTGCACGGTGAAATTGCGCTATAGCAGGCCTTAACAACTGGCCGGTTTTGAGCGCGAGTACTCGCGTCTGCTCAGGCACGTGCTCGCGAGCAGGTGCAAGATCGCGGAGTAGGGAAGGAGGGGAGGGAGGGGAAACGCGCGCGCGTTTGAATAGGGCCGCAGCGTGCCTATTGAATTCTCGCCGACTGTGTAACGTTTAAAGTACTACGATCAGCTCTAACAGTCACTTCGCTGGTTAAGAATCATGTCAAGTCGCCGTTGTGTAACCCCAACCATGCTTTCGCAGTTCAACCCCCATTGGGAGGAATTTTATCTGTTTACAGAAAAAGATGGTGTTGCAAAATGTTTAGTATGTCACAAAACGCTGAATTCTTTTATGAAATATAATTTGCAGCGACATTATATGTCGTAGCACGCGAAAGACTACGGACGTGGAAAATGTGATGGACCAGATCGTGCACAGGAAGTTATTAAACTTAAAAGGAAGCTATCCGAAGAAGAACTGGACGACTAAGAAAAATCAACTGAGGCAGCTCTCAGAGTGGGTTACAAAATTGCTTTGCTTTTAGCAAAATCCCTGCGCCCCTTCACTGATGGCGATTTAATAAAATAATGTTTGGTAGCGGAACATTTGTGTCCATCTCAAGTTGAACAGTTTCGGATTGTGCCATTATCTAACATGACCATTATGCGTCGCATACAGGACATGGCAGACGACGTCCAGAGCCAGCTTGCAAATATCTGTGAAGATTTTATGGCGTATTCTCTAGCTCTGGACAAAAGTATTGATATGACTGGAACAGCGCAGCTTGCCATATTTATTAGAGGTGTTAATAGAGACCTTCGGGTGAGGGAGGAGCTCCTCGATGTAGTAGCCATGAAGAACACTACAACCGGAGGTGATATTTTAAGTAATGTTGAAGAAAGTGTTGAAAATATAGGATTGTCGTGGAATTCTTTAGTTTCAGTGTCTACAGATGGTAGAGGCATACACTAAGCTAATAAAATTATGTGGCACGTGTACATTCTCCTTTATTTGTTTCATTTGTCGCAGTAATAATTCGTGAGTGATATCCCTGCAGGTAGCCGCGGATTTACATTGACTGGCGGCAGCTGTTGTGTACCCCAAATGACTCTCCCCACTCTCCGCTCTGGTCCGGTAGTGGGGGTAGCGTGCTCGCGCTGCTCCATGCTCGCGCCTTGCTGCTCACAGCTTGCTCCACGAACACGTATGTTGTGAAGCGCTGCGCTACAGCATCACACACACATGCATCGGTGGCTAAAGTATGCAAATTCGAATTTTCCGCCTATACTTGTATGAATACGAAGTTATGAGCAATTTGTGTAATTACTTCTTTGTGCGTCTCTCTCTCTTTTTTTTTTCTTAAGCCTTCCCTCCGGTATCAGTGGTAACGTCAGAAATGCCTCTCAGGTTCTCTTACATTTCCGAAAGCCAAACAGATCATCTAATAGATCCTCAATTTTCTTTTCTTAGCGAATAGTATTAAATGTAGTAAAGGACCCGAACCTGTCAGCATTTTAAAGTTAGAGACTGTGGAGGGATGTTATCAAGCACCACGAAGCCAGAACAAAAACCAGACGAAAATCACAAGTGTACGGAACGTAGAAAGGGTAAACGTCGCCTCATCTCGCGTGCCGAGCGGTCCCGTGACGTGAGAATTAACTAAGGTTTGGTTGGCTGGCGGGAGCGGCTGTGTGAGTACTCTGGAGAGCACTTGAGAGTGAGAGACAGTGGAGCGGCCAGTCACGCAGGCGGCGACTGAAGGAACGAATCAGCGCGTCACGGCCCCCGTGGGAACGAGGCCGCCGCCTGCGCGGATGATGTACGATGTCATTGCACTTTAAATAATAGCTTCCGAGGGCAATTTTCCAGCTCGCCACCTGGCGCCCCCGGCTCGCCATCGACCGCGTGGAAAGGTCGTTAGCGCGATGAGAACCGCGCGCGCTGCCGCCGACGCCTAATGTCGCCGTGACAGCTCGTCCAGTCCAGTTCTCCAGGCTCGCAGCTGGAGGAGGTGCCTCCAGCCCACGGCGATTCGTACCTTAATGAGCGCTCACTCCTTAACGACGAAACGTTTTTTGGGATATTATTCATCTGTGCTTAGGCCATTAATGTACGAAGTATAGGATCTATTTGTTTTATTTATTTATCCTCCACACTTTCTGAGTCAGTATTCTTATTAACTGGTCTGATGAGTCCCACCACGACGTCCTCATTTGTGTCAATTTCATCTGATAATAGTAGCACCTGCACTCTCCGTCCTCAGTCGGATGTACTGTAATCTCTGTCTTCCCTTACACTTTTTAATCCTCTACAGCTTTCTCCACTGCCATGGGACTCTGATGTCTTAACACGTGTTGTGTCATTCTTTCCCTTCTTCATGTCAATTATTTTCGTGTTTTGCTTTGTTCGCCAGTTCTGCGGAGAACCACTTCATTCCTTATCCGTCCGCCCAATTTTCATAGCACCACATCTCAAACCCTTCGACTCTTTTCTTTCCCTGTTTTCCCTCAGTCCGTGATTCATGATGCCGACCTCCAAATGTACTTTCGCAGATATTTCTTCCTGTAATGAAGGTCTGTTTTTGATACTAATAGACTTCTTCAGCATTACAGTGCCCTCTTCACCGGTACTGGCCTACTTTTTATGTCCTCTTTGTTTCATCTGTCATGTGTTACTTCGCATCAAAAGTAGTAGAATTCCGTAACTTCGTCTGCTTCATGGTCACCAATTTTGGTGTTAAATTTATCGTCACGCTTATTTCTGACACACTTCATTACTTTCCTCTTTCTTCAGTTTAAGTTCATTCCATATTCTGTAGTCAATTAAACTGTTCGTTCCATTAACTACGTCCTGTAAGTCTTTTTCACTTTCACGGAGGATAAAAATGTCATTACCAAATCTTATCACTCGTATCCTTTCACCCTGAATTTTAAACTCGCTCTTGAACCTTCATTTTATTTGCATGATTCCTTCTTCTATGTATAGGTTGAATAGTAGGAGTGAAAGACTGCATCCCTGACGTACACCCCTTTTTCGTCTTAGCATTCTTACTGTCCACTCATATCCTTTCAACATGAATTTTAAACTCGCTCTTGAATCTTTCTTTTAGCTGCATGGTTCCTTCTTCCATGTATACACTCCTGGAAATGGAAAAAAGAACACATTGACACCGGTGTGTCAGACCCACCATACTTGCTCCGGACACTGCGAGAGGGCTGTACAAGCAATGATCACACGCACGGCACAGCGGACACACCAGGAACCGCGGTGTTGGCCGTCGAATGGCGCTAGCTGCGCAGCATTTGTGCACCGTCGCCGTCAGTGTCAGTCAGTTTGCCGTGGCATACGGAGCTCCAACGCAGTCTTTAACACTGGTAGCATGCCGCGACAGCGTGGACGTGAACCGTATGTGCAGTTGACGGACTTTGAGCGAGGGCGTATAGTGGGCATGCGGGAGGCCGGGTGGACGTACCGCCGAATTGCTCAACACGTGGGGCGTGAGGTCTCCACAGTACATCGATGTTGTCGCCAGTGGTCGGCGGAAGGTGCACGTGCCCGTCGACCTGGGACCGGACAGCAGCGACGCACGGATGCACGCCAAGACCGTAGGATCCTACGCAGTGCCGTAGGGGACCGCACCGCCACTTACCAGCACATTAGGGACCCTGTTGCTCCTGGGGTATCGGCGAGGACCATTCGCAACCGTCTCCATGAAGCTGGGCTGCGGTCCCGCACACCGTTAGGCCGTCTTCCGCTCACGCCCCAACATCGTGCAGCCCGCCTCCAGTGGTGTCGCGACAGGCGTGAATGGAGGGACGAATGGAGACGTGTCGTCTTCAGCGATGAGAGCCGCTTCTGCCTTGGTGCCAATGATGGTCGTATGCGTGTTTGGCGCCGTGCAGGTGAGCGCCACAATCAGGACTGCATACGACCGAGGCACACAGGGCCAACACCCGGCATCCGGATCTGTCCCCCATTGAGCATGTTTGGGACTGGATGAAGCGTCGTCTCACGCGGTCTGCACGTCCAGCACGAACGCTGGTCCAACTGAGGCGCCAGGTGGAAATAGCATGGCAAGCCGTTCCACAGGACTACATCCAGCATCTCTACGATCGTCTCCATGGGAGAATAGCAGCCTGCATTGCTGCGAAAGGTGGATATACACTGTACTAGTGCCGACATTGTGCATGCTCTGTTGCCTGTGTCTATGTGCCTGAGGTTCTGTCAGTGTGATCATGTGATGTATCTGACCCCAGGAATGTGTCAATAAAGTTTCCCCTTCCTGGGACAATGAATTCACGGTGTTCTTATTTCAATTTCCAGGAGTGTAGATTGAATAGTAGAAGCGAAAGACTGCAGCCCTTTTAGTCTGAGCATTCTTACTGTTCAATCATGGTTCTTGAACGCATTACATACTACTCGAAAGCCATGCGCTGCATCTCGCATTTAACAAGACTTAAGATCTGCAAAATGACTCCTTTACCTGCTTACAAAACTCCTCCATCTTGTCGCCATCATTGAACTATGTATATTTCCACAAACTTGATATCAACAAGATCTTCCGTTCTCCCATAATTTGTAAACCAAATACTGCTTTACATATGTCACAATTTTGTTCTCCAGCCCAGTTTGAGGTAATTTTTCTTGTGCCCCGAACCATGGCTACCATCAATGTTATTAGAAAATTTCTAAGACATATAAACCAAGCCCAGTTTGAGGTAATTTTTCTTGTGCCCCGACCCATGGCTACCATCAATGTTATTACAAAATTTCTAAGACTTATAAACCAATATTAATTTAAGCTTAAGGAGCTTGTTAACAGTTGATACTTGATTGAGGATTTTTAGTATTGCCTGAAAAGGTTTCCTCCTTGAGCTAGATTAATGTAATAGCCTTCTAAAATATTGTAACGCCATGTTACTTGTGATGGACTCTGTAAATTGGTGAATTTGGCGGTGGCAGAAAGTGTAGAAAGTGTAAGTACAAAACAGTGTAAGATAATTCCAGTACTATAATCTAACATTAACAAATCGGAAAAAGCAATAGCGAGTCCTAATATTTTGTCAACAGTATGTAATATACTACTGAGAAATCCCAGTAATTTGCTGACGACAAACTAGAGCTAAATATTAGCTGTAGCCCTACTGCAAATAATAGACAGCTAGAGGAAGATCAATATATGATATTAAGATATATATTATGTCAATAATGTTATGAATACAAATACCGTAACCTCAGAACTTTCTATGTGTCCTTATTAAATATTTTCGCCTTATTCGACAGAAAATAAAGTGAACTCGCTGACAATGGTGAAATTTCACCAGAACACGTATCTGTCTTAAAGAAGAAAATTGTATTTGCTGGGGGCAGACCCTATTTAGAAATTATATATTTGAAAGTAAACACCGATGAACACTGAACTTCAATCACGAAATGAATTCCCCATGTCGATTTAATTGGCGACGAACTTCAACAAAAATCTCTCTTTAAGAAACGTCGAAAGAGGAAATACTGCATAATATCATACTAGGACTGATTAATACTCCATATGAAGCTTAATTACGTTCATAAGCGCGAAATGGATTGTATGCTGGGTAGACAGCAATCGCACCCACTCTCCTTATGTCGATCTACGCGAACCCTGCGCAGCCAGTATTGTTGAACTCTAAAAACTGAAGCTGTTTTTATCAACGATTACGGATTTCTCTGGTGCATCGCTGTTCTGCAATGTTATGCCTGGCGAGTATTAACAATTGTACAGTGCTAAAGAAATAAATAAAGCAGTGAACAGACACTCCTTTGAGCATGGTATGTTCACAACCTCCAATCTTAGTCGGAGAGTAGGTTTATCTAATTTAGACTTGACATCTTACCCCTCACAAGATAACAACTTAATTAATTGGTCTCTACCTGGTCTCTTATGTAATTGTGCTCCGTTCACTCTATACCTTCTCTGTCGCTCCCTCCCCCTCTCTTGTGTCTTAACTCCTCCTTGGCCTAGTGTTTTGCGGAGTCCAGTAGTATTTCACTATCGACGCATTATGGTCAACGTGTTCCTGGGCCCGTGGACTCCGCGTGGGGAAGCATTTCGTACTATCAAATGGCTGGGCTGCACCAGTGCCATCTGCCCTCTGTACTTCGAACAGTAATCATGACGAAGTGCATTCAGCAGCAGCTAGCAGCCATGAAGAATAATAAGGACACTGCATTTAAAAGTAAGTGCTTGCTCATTATTATTGGTGCTGCTGTTATTATTATTATTATTATTATTATTATTATTACTATGTGTGTGCATATACGGGGTGTTCAAAAAGTCTCTTCGCAGTGCCGTATGATTGTTAGCCGCGCGTGTCGTATAACTGTTCGCCTGCCTAGGTTAGTTCCCTTCAAGTGGACTCTCCCATCATTCCACTGTTTATCTCAGTAAAAATGAATATTCAATAAATTAATACTTGTATTTCACTGAGTTTCATTTCGGTATATTCGCTGCGGCATACGGCATGCGCGGTTAACAATCATACGGCACTGCGGAGAGACTTTTTGAACACCCCGTATTACTACTGTTGCAGAACTGCATGGCTCCAAACAGCACTAACGGCAGCAGTGGCGGCAGCAGTGGCTGCGGCAGCAGCATTACCAGCTGAGCTCTGCGACCTGTTGGCGTTCGATCGACCCCACTCAGCAGCAACAGCTTCAAAACTGCAGTCGAGTGCAATTATTAGCATAATGCCGCCACTGCTCTTTGCTAGTATGTTCAATGTAACAGCAATTGATTCGTGGCGTGTGAATGTGGAGCTAACGCCAAAGAAGGACTTTGAAGTTGTTATGAACATGGAGAACGTACAGGAAAGTGGTACTTACGTGCGCTATCCGTGGCTGGAATCAGACTGCTTGTGTGTCATGACTGAGTACATTGAAAGAAAAATGACTGATGAGTATAGTTCTTTGCTTATTCCAATTAATGGCAGAATATTAGCAGGTGAAGCAGGAGCAGTGGGCGTGTATGGAGGGGCGATGCTCGAGTTAAGAGCTGATGGTGCAGCCATATACTTAAACATTCATGAGCAGAGCATTTACGTGAACTGTACTATGCATTAATGATGGTGTCAGACAAACTGTATCGCTGGCAGCAGTTGTTAGAGCAACATTCCATAATTTTATTACACATTTGCACGCCAATTAAGTGATTAATACGTGTATTTCACAAGTGCTGCAGTCGATAAAACTTGATCTTGTAACTGTGGACGCTGAATTTACTGAGGGGATAATGGCCTCAATAGGATTAAATGTAATCCAAGCCGAATTCAAGGCGTGTAAAGATGCACTATTTAGACAGTATTGTAAATGAATATGTATGTATATATGTGAAACAATATTGTAATAGAATATATTATGCGCAAAAAAAGGCTTCTTTTATTTTGTCAGACTCCTCCTATCATCATCAATACATAAAAAACTTATAAGCTTACAAGGAGCGACTTCATGAATGAAGAAGAACACTTTTTGTAACTCATAATTCTTTTGAAATTTTTTATTCCCAATATATTCACAAAACATTCTTTGGTGATTTCATTTCATATTTATAACATATATAAACATTCTTTGGTAATTTGCTTGTATTTATTATGTGTCCAGAGATAAACAAATATTACTAGTAGACAGTAGCGAAATTTTTTATTTACCGTATGTTTACAACAGTAACAGTGGCAGCAGGAGGAAAACCACACATACATACATCATACACACACACACACACACACACACACACACACACACACACACACATATATATATATATATATATATATATATATATAAGATTTATAGACAGACACACACACACATTCATAAATACCTATGACAAGTGATTCATACTTCTATACTTCTCCTATTCCGCATGCAAACATGTCCACCTCTGTATTTACAAATAATACCCTCATTCACACACACAGGCATTCAGTCACAATGAAGTGCATAGTTTGAGAATGGAAGAGTCATAATTCCATTACCACAGATGAATCGCTTGTTGTCATGACGTGACAATCCTACTTTCAATTGCTGTGTGGTGTGCACCCATGATTTCACGACTGAGTGTCTAGTTTTCGCACCATATGCAATGGCTCTTGTGGAGCACCACCGATGCCATCTAAAAGGCACATCTTGTAGTCTTTGATCATTAGATACATTAAGGCCGCTTGCTGCACATCCTTAGCCCTCCTGTGATTGGTGCCAGTATCTGTACAGTATGTGTACACCTAAAGTTGGAACCCTACGAACTCCAAAATCTGCCAGTCGTTCACCTCGTCTTTCATCAGACTGATATCCTTTTTTTTCGGTGTTATACTGTAACGATTATCGATCGTGAACCGCGATGTGTCGAATTTCTCTGGATGGTACCAAATTTCTTCATATGGATTGCAGCCATGCACTCAGTAGATGAAACTATCTGTATCCAAAGTAACTCTGGGTTTGCAAAGTGCTCCTTAGGGATATTGTAATGAAAGCTGCACATGGCGAGTTTAGAGAAGTCCTGCACGAACATACTGACATAGATAGGCTACGTAAATCACACCAAAACCTTAGCCATCTCCAGAGCAACTAGTTTGTAATCTGGTTTCTGAAGATAGAGCAGATCAGGTTATGGTTGTGGGAAGGGGCTGTAATGAGTTACTGTTAGTTGCACAAACTCACAAACTTTTATTTTCCTAAGAATGACTTAATTACAATGAATTAATTAGAATGACTTAAAAGGATGACTTAAAAGGATCAAATTAAAACAATACGGCTGAAGCCATAGTTAAGAAAACTTGCGATACCTCCTGGGCTGAAGGCCCAAAACCTCACCAAAAACAAGAATGGCCAAAGGCCTGAACACAATTTATTAAAAATTGCTTTAAAGAATACACGAAGCTGAAGGCCTTTAAAAGAGAAAATAAATACTTGGCTCAAGGCCACACACAAGACATTGAACAACTCAGAACTTAGGGCCGGGATAACAAGAATTTTAGATAGCAATTTAAAAAAAATTAGTATTAAACAAATCAACTTTCAATTTTTAATTTAAGACAGTTAAAGGCCTTATTGTAAAATTAAAACAAAGTAAATTACTAGATGGCTGAAGGCCTCACACATTACTTCAGACTAAAATGAAAATCACAATCTAAAACCAGCAGAACAGTGGTGCTCAGAAGTGTTCCAAAGGTCATCCTGAGGAGGTAACTCTAACATAAGGTGAGGTGAGACAGGCAGCCAAAAGTAAGGTTAAACAATCGGATGTCAATCCGACCCAGGGACGGCTAAAGAACCGACCAACAATCTAATCAATTCCCTTCTGCCCAACCAATGGCACAGCAACGGAAAGTATCAGCCGAGGACGGAGATACCAGCAGCACTACGTCTTCAAAATTGGCATCTAAAAACAGCCAAGGCACAATAACCATTCTAAGAAAAACAATATCAACAAGCAACTAAAAGGCTGTCGAACTACACGTCATGCTGGACAGCATCAACACAGTGAGGAAAAACACACTGCCAGAAAACTACGCTAACGACCAGGGCAGGTAACTGGGGCGTCAGGGGCCACAAGTCAGAAAATACTGCTGGTGCACTTAACTGATAAGTAACAACGAATTTAATAGTTAAAGACCATATAGGAAGATGGCTGCAAAATTTCGCCGACTCCAACACATCATATGTTGCTGCTAGGTGGAACAGCCCAGGAAGCAACAACCGACAATGGAGGAAGAGATGTCACACCAGTTGAGGTTTCATAACATGTTAACTGATCACTCAAATTCAGTGTTCAGGTTCGGTGGGCAACGAACTTTGTAGCTCTCGCAGCTAGCGCCTCACAACCCGACCGCGCGTGCACGCCGCCAGTGGTCTCGGCCTGACCTTGCGCCGTGGAGACTTCCTCATTGCTCCGTCCCAACCGACCGACAGCCTGCAGAACGCAAACAGCATTAAAATAGCTGCTCAGTCAAACCACAAAAGCTATACATGGTTCCACGAAACACTTCCACAAACAAATCGAACAATACTGAAACCATTGACTATGGAACAACAAGCACGAATCCGATGTCGACAGGCACGGAGAACTCAGAAGTGGTCAGCGACACAAATATACGTTGTCCGATGAGACGACCGACCAAACGACCAACCAAGGTCGTCCCCCACTCAAGTCATGTGTGTCGGCAACGGTCGGGCAAGTCATGGCTGTCTGGAGCTCACTGCTGCTCCATCCCCGACTCAACTCCCGACACACGACAACCCGGAAATACTCGCAGTCGCTCCAAAGATAATACGACAGTGCTCTTATCGATAAGCGCTGCTGCTGCCACTCACAGGCAGGCAAGGCAGCTACTTAGTGACACCAGTAAATCGAATAAGAAACGAGGCTGCAGTACCGTAAACACAAGATGACAAGCATAAAACGGCATGAGCACGAGCACCGCATGGCTCTTAGTCTTTGATTCAAGATTTTGGCCTGTTTAAACTATGGTCTCCCAAAGATAACATAACTGGCTATCGTGATACTCTATAACATTTTTCATAGGTTTTTCGAAAATAGAATGTTCATTAGTTTTAAAAAAATCTTTTTGAAAATCACGTGTCGCAAGATTCCTCTTATCTGTATTTATTTATTTATTGTTCCGTGGGACCAAATTAAGAAGTCTCCATGGTCATGGAACGAGTCAAGACATGAAATTATAACACGCTAGTAGAAGCAGATAAAATGAAATATAAGAAACATATTCAGGTGACAGGTCGCAAGTTTAAATAAAGAAAATCAACAATGTAACACTGGAATTTGCTTAATTTTGAGCTCTTCCAGGAGCTCCGCGACAGAATAGAAGGAGTGAGCCATGAGGAAACTCTTCAGTTTAGACTGAAAAGTATTTGGGTTACTGCTAAGGTTTTTGAGTTCTTGTGGTAGCTTATTGAAAATGGATGCAGCAGAATACTTGCACTCCTTTCTGCACAAGAGTCAAGGAAGTGCATTCCACATGCAGGCAGATTTGATTTCTGCCTAGTATTAACTGAATGAAAGCTGCTAACTCTTGGGAATTAGCTAATATTGCTAACAACAAACGACATTAAAGAAAATATATACTGTGAGGGCAATGTCAGAATTCCCAGACTATTGAATAGGGGTCGAAGAGAGGTTCTCGAACTTACACTACATATAGCTCGAACAACCCGTTTTTGAGCCAAAAATACCCTTTTTGAATCAGAAGAATTACCCCAAAAAATAATACCATACGATATAAGCGTATGAAAATATGCGAAGTAGACTACTTTTCGTGTTGAACTGTCACTTATTTCAGATGCTGTTCTAATGGCAAATAAAGCAGCATTTAGTTTCTGAACAAGATCCTGAACATGGGCTTTCCACAACAGCTTACTATCTATCCGAACGCCTAGGAACTTGAACTGTTCCGTTTCGCTTATAATATGCCCATTCTGCCTGATCAAAATATCGTTTCTTGTTGAATTGTGAGTTCGAAACTATAAAAACTGAGTCTTGCTGTGATTTAGCATCAGATTATTTTCCACAAGCCATGAACTTATTTCATGAACTACATTATTTGATACTGTTTCAGTATTACACACAAGATCCTTCACTACCAAGTTGGTGTCATCAGCAGACAGAAATATTTTTGAATCACCTGTAGTACTAGAAGGCATATCATTTATATAAATAAGAAATAGCAGTGGCCCCAGCACCGACCCTTGGGGAACGCCTCACTTAACAGTGCCCCATTGGGACTGAACATTGCTACCACTCTCAGTATTGCGGAGAATTACCTTCTGCTTTCTGTTCTTACAGTAAGAGGCGAACCAATTGTAAGCTACTCCCCTTACTCCATAATGGTCCAACTTCTGCAGTAATAGTTTGTGGTCAACACAGACAAAAGCCTTCGTTAAATCAAAGAAAACACCTAGCGTTCGCAACCTTTTGTTTAATCCGTCCAAAACCTCACAGAGAAAAGAGAATATAGCATTTTCAGTTGTTAAACAATTTCTAAAACCAAACCGTACATTTGACAGCAAATTATGTGAATTTAAATGATCCAGTAACCTTGTATATACAACCTTCTCGATAACTTTAGCAAACACCGATGGCATAGAAATACACTCCTGGAAATGGAAAAAAGAACACATTGACACCGGTGTGTCAGACCCACCATACTTGCTCCGGACACTGCGAGAGGGCTGTACAAGCAATGATCACACGCACAGCACAGCGGACACACCAGGAACCGCGGTGTTGGCCGTCGAATGGCGCTAGCTGCGCAGCATTTGTGCACCGCCGCCGTCAGTGTCAGCCAGTTTGCCGTGGCATACGGAGCTCCATCGCAGTCTTTAACACTGGTAGCATGCCGCGACAGCGTGGACGTGAACCGTATGTGCAGCTGACGGACTTTGAGCGAGGGCGTATAGTGGGCATGCGGGAGGCCGGGCGGACGTACCGCCGAATTGCTCAACACGTGCGGCGTGAGGTCTCCACAGTACATCGATGTTGTCGCCAGTGGACGGCGGAAGGTGCACGTGCCCGTCGACCTGGGACCGGACCGCAGCGACGCACGGATGCACGCCAAGACCGTAGGATCCTACGCAGTGCCGTAGGGGACCGCACCGCCACTTCCCAGCAAATTAGGGACACTGTTGCTCCTGGGGTATCGGCGAGGACCATTCGCAACCGTCTCCATGAAGCTGGGCTACGGTCCCGCACACCGTTAGGCCGTCTTCCGCTCACGCCCCAACATCGTGCAGCCCGCCTCCAGTGGTGTCGTGACAGGCGTGAATGGAGGGACGAATGGAGACGTGTCGTCTTCAGCGATCAGAGTCGCTTCTGCCTTGGTGCCAATGATGGTCGTATGCGTGTTTGGCGCCGTGCAGGTGAGCGCCACAATCAGGACTGCATACGACCGAGGCACACAGGTCCAACACCCGGCATCATGGTGTGGGGAGCGATCTCCTACACTGGCCGTACACCACTGGTGATCGTCGAGGGGACACTGAATAGTGCACGGTACATCCAAACCGTCATCGAACCCATCGTTCTACCATTCCTAGACCGGCAAGGGAACTTGCTGTTCCAACAGGACAATGCACGTCCGCATGTATCCCGTGCCACCCAACGTGCTCTAGAAGGTGTAAGTCAACTACCCTGGCCAGAAAGATCTCCGGATCTGTCCCCCATTGAGCATGTTTGGGACTGGATGAAGCGTCGTCTCACGCGGTCTGCACGTCCAGCACGAACGCTGGTCCAACTGAGGCGCCAGGTGGAAATGGCATGGCAAGCCGTTCCACAGGACTACATCCAGCATCTCTACGATCGTCTCCATGGGAGAATAGCAGCCTGCATTGCTGCGAAAGGTGGATATACACTGTACTAGTGCCGACATTGTGCATGCTCTGTTGCCTGTGTCTATGTGCCTGAGGTTCTGTCAGTGTGATCATGTGATGTATCTGACCCCAGGAATGTGTCAATAAAGTTTCCCCTTCCTGGGACAATGAATTCACGGTGTTCTTATTTCAATTTCCAGGAGTGTAGGTCTAAAATTGTCAACATTATCCTGTCTCCCTTTTTATAAAGTGACTTCACTACCGAGTGCTTTAATCGGTCAGGAAACCGACCACTCCTAAAGGAAAAGTTACAGATATGGCTGAGAACTGGGCTAACATACATAGAACAATACTTCAGTATTCTGCTAGATACCCCGTTATATCCATAAGAGTTCTTGGTGTTTAGTGATTTAATTATTAACTCAATCTCCCTCTTGTCAGTATCATGGGGGAGCATTTCAGGTAACAGTCTCGGAACACTTTTTTCTAAGAGCGCTATATGATTCCCTGTTGGGACTAGGTTTCTATTTAGTTCACCTGCTATATTCAGAAAGTGATTATTAAATACTGTACATATATGCGACTTTTCAGTAACACGGACATTCTAACACGGACATTCCCACTACACACTGATTCTATATCCTCGAATTGTCTCTGCAGACTAGCCACTTCTTTTATGACTGACCATATGGTTTTAATTTTATCCTGAGGCTTAGCTATTCTATCTGCATACCACATACTTTTTGTCTTCCTAATAACATTTTTAAGCACCTTTAAATACTGTTTGTAATGGGCTGCTGCATTTAGATTTTGACTGTTTCTAACGTTTTGATATAATTGCCACTTTGTTCTACAAGATATTCTTATCCCTATAGTCAGCCACCCAGGCTGCCTGTTTGTGCTAGTACCCTGTTTTGAACGTTCTAACGGTAAGCAACTTTCAAAGAGCACGAAAAAGGTGTTGAGGAAAGCATTATATTTATCGTCTACTGTATCAGCACTATAAACAACTTGCCACTCTTGTTGCTTGATAAGGTTTACAAAGGTCTCTACAGCAACTGGATCAGCTTTCCTAAACAGTTGATAACTATATTTAACATGTGTTCCAGCACAAAAATCTTTTAGAGTTAAAATTTGTGCATCATCATCTGAAAGGCCATTCACCATTTTGCTAACAGAATGCCCCTCTAGTAATGAGGAATGAACAAAAATGTTGTCTATGGTTGTTCTACTGTTCCCTTGCACTCTCGTTGGAAAGAATACGGTTTGCATAAGATTATATGAATTAAGGAGGTCTACCAGCATCCTTTTCCTTGCACAATCACTTATACAATTAATATTAAAGTCACCACATATAACTAACTTTTTGTATTTCTTATAAAGTGAGCCAAGAACCTCCTCTGGCTTTAGCAAAACTGTTGTGAAATCAGAGTCTGGTGATCTATAAATAACAACAGTTAGAAGTTTAGCTCCACTAAATTTAACCACATCTGCACAACATTCAAACACCTTTTCAGTGCAGTACTTTGAAACATCAATCGACTCAAATGGGATGCCGTTTTCACATACATGGCTACTACCCCAGACTGCAAAGAGCTCCTAGAAAAACTGCCAGCCAACTTGTATCCTGGTAAAGGATGCCTCTAAATTATCTCCTTATTTAAGAAGTGTTCAGATGTACCAATAATTTCAAAGTCAACATATATAAGCAGTTCACTAACTTTATCTCTAATACCTTGTATATTTTGATGAAATATACTAATTCCCTCATTACTCGGATACCTAAGCTTCGTCGAAAGTTGTTCCTTTGTTAGAGAGACTTCCCTTAAGCAGGAATTCCTATCAGCTGACTTCAATCTAAAAAAGGTGTAGCTCTTACACCCACTACTGCAGGAATTTTCCGATGAGTGATCCCACCACCCCCACCTATGCTGTCACCTATAAGCTTTGCCAACCTCTCCTTCCCACACCTGTTGAGGTGCAGGCCATGTCTAGTGAAACCCGTCCTGCTGATAGACTCCACCGACACCACGGAAATGTGACCCATGCCTTCTGTCATCAGCGCACCCCCAAGTCTCATGTTATTACGCCTGACGGCTGTATTAAGATGAGGCCGATCATGACGCTGAAACAGTTCCACAAAATGCACATTCGTGTTGCCAGTCTGAGTCTTTTCCAGGTCACCATCTATGTCATACTCTCCATCCCTATCAATAATATTACCAGCCCCACCCCCAATCACTACCTGATCCTCTTTAGTAAAATCCCTACATAACCCCCCTATGTTAACACCCACCTGAGCCTATCCTGCATTAGGCTTCACAATGTTGGTGATCTGGTACTCACTCCCCAACACTTCCTGCAACTGCTGCCCTACACCTCTGCCATGAGAACTACCTAACAGCAGAACCTTCTTCTTTCTCTTCGATCTTGCAACTGTCCTAGCCAACGTAACTGCTGAGATCTGCTGCATACTTCCTACATCTACAGCTACTAGAGATTCCTCTCCACTAGACTCTGACAGTTGGTCATATCTATTGCAAACACCAATAGTAAAACTATCTGAAAATCTCCTTCTCCTAGCTCGACTCATCATCAGAAGCTTTGTACTCCTCTTTACTCACTCATAGGTTATTCATTTTAGCTCACCTATGCACACAATGGCAAATTCCCCACAAATCCCATGTTCGGAAACTAGTAGCACATCAGCATCAGTTAAAATCTGTTGCTGACAAACGTATGTCTTAACATTGTGTCACAGAAGCCCCTAAATTAGGCTACTGAACTCCTGCCAAGCATTCACTGCAAGCTCATACTCTGCTTCCATTGTGGGGGTGCCTTAGAATCCACTAGAGAATGCAGCTATGTCGGGCAGTGTGGCTTTGCTGAGTATCTCCTTCACAAATATTCTTAAGGAAAGAATCCTTCTTCATCAGAAGTTCAAACTTTGCATCACTGTGGTGTATGGATCTCATGACATTCATACCGTCTTGGTGGATTGTTTCACCAACTTTCTGAAGGGACACAGGTATTCACTTACAGTGAAAATGCGCTTAATTCATTAGACAAAAAATTGCAGGCAACTGGTATATTTTTTGATCTGTCAAAGGCATTTGACTGTGTAAATCACAATATCCTTTTAAGTAAACTAGAATATTATAGCGTAACAGGAAATGCTGCAAAATGGTTCAAATCTTATATCTCTGGCAGGAAACAAAGGCTGTTATTAGGAAAGAGACATGTATCAAGCTATCAGGCATCATCCAACTGGGAACGAATTACATGTGGGGTCCCACAAGGTTCCATTTTGGGGCCCTTACTTTTTCTTGTGTATATCAATGACCTTTCATCAGTAACATTACCAGATGACAAGTTTGTTTTGTTTGCCGATGATACAAACATTGCAATAAATAGCAAATCAAGTGTAGTCTTAGAAAGATCAGCCAATAAAATATTTGTGGACATTAATCACTGGTTCCTAGCCAATTCTTTGTCACTAAACTTTGAAAAAACACACTACATGCAGTTCAGAACTTGTAAGGGGTGTCCCAAGAGTATATGTCTAACATACGATGACAAGAAGATAGAAGAAGTGGACAGTGTTAAATTCTTGGGATTACAGCTTGATAATAAATTCAACTGGGAGGAGCACACCACAGAACTGCTGAAGCGTCTTAACAAATCTCTGTTTGCAATGCGAATTTTGTCAGACATAGGGGATACAAAAATGAAAAACCTGGCATACTATGCTTACTTTCATTCCATAATGTCATATGGGATTATTTTTTGGGGTAATTCATCAAGCCAAACTAAAGTTTTCTGGGCACAAAAACGTGCAGTAAGAATTATATGTGGTGTGAACTCAAGAACATCCTGCAGAAGCCTGTTTAGGGAACTAGGGATACTAACTACAGCTTCCCAATATATTTATTCCTTAATGAAATTTGTCATTAAAAATATATCACTTTTTCAAACCAACAGCTCAATTCATGGAATCAATACTAGAAATAAGAATAATCTTCACAAGGATTTAAAGTCACTTAGTCTTGTACAAAAGGGTGTGCATTATTCAGGAAAACACATTTTCAATAACTTGCCAGCAGCCATAAAAAGCTTAACAACCAATGAAATTCAGTTTAAGAGAAGCCTAAAGGATTTATTGGTGGCCAACTCCTTCTACTCCATTGATGAATTTTTTAGTAAAACCAACTGATTTGTATATAAATACAACATAACTTCTGCACAATTTCAGTGCAGTAATGTGTTCACTGAAAATTTGTGTGTGTGTGTGTGTGTGTGTGTGTGTGTGTGTGTGTGTGTGTGTGTGTGTGTGTGTGTAAGTATAATCTAACTTCTGCACCATTTCAGTGCAGTAATGTGTTTATTGTAAATAAGTATTACAGTAGTTGTATTACATGTTTATTACCTTATAAATAAATAAAAAACTTTTTTATTTTAAATTCAGTGCATTAGTATTTGTAAAATGACTCTTAGTGTTCATTAAAAAATGACGATCATTCCACTTGGGACCTGTGGAATGGTACATTAGCTTATTTGTTTTGGTTGTAAATATTTGTCATGTATTGTTGTTTTTCTGACATGTTCCACATCCTGGAGGACCTCCTCACTACGGATCAATTGGAATGAAAGTAAATCTAATCTAATCTAAACGAAGAGAATCTATGAAGCAGAGCGTAATTTTAGATGTGATCAACTTGGAGAATGAAATCTATCTTTCAGTAGTGTCACGAATGTCATTACTTTATAAAGCCAAAATCACCCAAGTATTGAATAGGAATTTCAGCAGCATACCCACTCAAATTATGAAAGAAAATAGGCATGTCTCATCGTAACTGGTGCTTCAGAATCCATGCATTGTGAGCTGCTCTGCAGAACTTCCCCGTTAGATGACAGTAGTCTTTATGAGGAGTTTCTGCATCTTTGTCCAGTGGGAACCCACAGATATGACAATCGATACCTTTCGTGTACAATTCCCTGTTCTCCTGCAATTCAGCCATGAGAATTTTGTCATTCTAATAGTTATCAAGCACCAAAGCGAGTTTTCCGATCTGAAAAAACTAAGATTGAATCAAACGAGCACACAACCTGCAATGCAGCTTTATTCTGTGAAGCTAACCTTCACAATAAGGCACAGGAAATATTTACCTAAATACTCGCTCAAAGTAAATCAGTTGATGCGTCCTTGGCAAAAATATTGTTTTTACCCATGTTTAGTAATTTGGGAGGAAATAGGTGGGACTTGCACTCGGTCTGTCTCCTTAGCAAATTAACAGCAAATCCACATATTTGGGGTGCAGACCTGCTACTTTTGATAAATAGAGAAGTTCAACTCTTTTATGTTTCACTTCCTTTTTCCTTTTTTGCACATTGTACTCATTTCCTTCTTCTGTTGTCTTCATTCAGGCCATAAATATCTACAGGATAATTTGTATTCTGCCTGTCAAATTTTTAGAAGCTCTGGAGTTTGACGGGGAATGATACACATTTGAAGTTATAATGTCTATGGAAATTATTCATTTTGTATTTAGTACAACATACTGCATCCCCCTCGTAATTTGTGTCACTAGCCAGAAGTGACCATGCAAAGCCAAATACATCTCCTGTAGCAATATTTTTGACGTTGATACAGACTTTTTTAGCGGCTGAATTTTACGAAAAATGGATGAAGCTGGACGCAACATTTCTCGGATGATAGAAATACGAGTACACATAAAGGTGGAGTACATGAATGAGCGCCTTACCAGACCCTCTTTCTTGCATTCTGGTGAACTGGCCCGGTATGACGCTTGAGATAATAGTGCTGAACTATTCTGCACTTGAATCACCCCATGATACCACACCATTTCCCCGCAAATATAGACAATGTCTGTCTCACCAACATCACTGATGCTACGTTTTTTATTTTTTATTTTTTCAGGGGAAAACTGAGTTCATAGCACAGAACTGCACTGTATTTAATTGCAGAATAAGGGGGTTTCTAATGATTCTAAGAATTTCTATTTCCAAAACGGGCATTGAGGAAAGAGGTAGGGTCCCTATACACTGTAGCGAGGTATCTATCTGGGCATAGGAGATCCTATTCCTAAAAGCACCAGCAATCATCAAGTAAGTTAAAGCAGGTGTGTGACTAACCTGACAGTCCCCATTGACAGGACGAGCTGGTGGAAAACTGCTGCTACTGTTGCTGCATAGCATGTATGTTGGGGCCACTCACTGCTCCCATCCCTCCATCGCCAGTCTTTTCTGGTGGCCGCCAGTTTGAAGGCCCAGGTCATGGTGATGGTATTGATGTTATGGTGGCAATATGGGTTAGCCATCAGTTGGATGGACCTAGCTGTGGTGATGCGGGCAGTCACCAGTGAGATGATCCAGCCTGTGCTGGTGGGGGTGGGAACACCAGTGAGGTGGCCTGGCGCAATGAGTGGGTAATGGCCGAGGTGGCGGCCCAGCATGTGGCTGCCAGTGGGGTGGGTCTACCTGCTGACATGGTTGGCCCGTTGTGAAGGTGGTGGCAGTTCCACCTGCTCAGACAGGGCTGGCTGTGCCAGCAATGGTCACGACAGAAGTGCGAGCTCGCCAGCATCCATTAATTCTTCACAGAAGAAGAAGATTGAACGAAATTGATAAGTATCTAATGCTTCAGAAGTTAAAAAATATAAAGATAACAGTATGTGGGGATTGATATTAATTTCCGACCACATATGCATAAAATGACTGTTAACCACACAGTCGAAATATGTATCTACATCTGTCATCAATTTTCAGGTCATCATTAATCACTAGAAACGTATCCAGCAGCTTTGGCATTTAAGACGTACAGCATCACGCCATCATCTGTAAATAATAATAACAATAGTGTGGGGCTTCCGTCATTCGACATTTGGTGGCCGCTTGCTGTGGTCTTCATCGCTGTCACTACTACTGTTACTGCCTGAACCTATCATTTTTCATATAGTGGTACCAGGCGACGATCTAATACAGAATGAGGCGAGGCTGGCGTTAAGCTCCTCAGAGCTATTTACAATCTCTGACCCTACCAGCCATGCTGATAAGGATTTCAAGTAGTTGCCCTCTGCTGCTGCTCCTTCTCTTACACAAGCAATACTGGCAGTAAAAACGACTTACCCATAATGTGCTGCGACAGGTTGCAGTGTGTTTGAGCATTCTCGGTACTACTACCGCTACCACTACTACTGCTATGTGGACCCAATACCATTACTAACCACATAGTCGAAATATGTATCTACATCTGTCATCAATTTTCAGGTCATCATTAATCACTAGAAACGTATCCAGCAGCTTTGGCATTTAAGACGTACAGCATCACGCCATCATCTGTAAATAATAATAACAATAGTGTGGGGCTTCCGTCATTCGACATTTGGTGGCCGCTTGCTGTGGTCTTCATCGCTGTCACTACTACTGTTACTGCCTGAACCTATCATTTTTCATATAGTGGTACCAGGCGACGATCTAATACAGAATGAGGCGAGGCTGGCGTTAAGCTCCTCAGAGCTATTTACAATCTCTGACCCTACCAGCCATGCTGATAAGGATTTCAAGTAGTTGCCCTCTGCTGCTGCTCCTTCTCTTACACAAGCAATACTGGCAGTAAAAACGACTTACCCATAATGTGCTGCGACAGGTTGCAGTGTGTTTGAGCATTCTCGGTACTACTACCGCTACCACTACTACTGCTGTGTGGACCCAATACCATTACTAATCATGGAATACGTCGGTTGCAGGCAGCTACATTTTTTTTGGGGGTGACATATTGGCTCTTTGGCGGTAAAATATTTATCCATGAAGCACTGAAACAGGTTCCAGCTTGTTGGTACAAAAACATTAACACTTACTAGACATGGAGAAGATGCAAGAGAGGGATAATTTCTCGAAAGCAGAAGCAGTAGTCTGCATATCAAACGAATGGGATTACGGTGTACACAAATATGAACGAGAAGGAATATTTTGGCCGCAAGGAGCTGCTGACTGCCAGTATCTTGAGAGACTTCTAAAATCATTTATTAATTCTTGAAGAAGAGCATAGACATCATGTATTAAAAATTTACCTAACAGATAAACCCATGAAGAAGAAAAAAGTGAGGTCAGGAGCCCATTGGCCAAAATGTGTCGTTGCTCAAACGCTATTGGACCCCTAGAAAACTAGGCCAGGTGGAAGAGAGATTGGGGAGGGGAGGAGTGAGCTACAGAGAGGGTTCAGAGAGAGACACAGTTCAGTTGTGTGAGAGACCAATTACAGGCCAATAAATTGTCATCTTATGACGGGTCAAGAGTCAAGTCGTAATTTATACAAAAGTGGCGGGAAATCGGGAGTTAGAAGTACAGTTGCTATAGCGAAAATGAATAGATACACTCACACGTAAGTGTTTAACTAGTTAAAATTTCCAATCTTTTCAACATGCACTTGTAGATAAAGTTAGGAAAGGAATAGATGGGGATAAACATAACAAAAATCAGACACCAGGACAGTACGCCTCACCTACTTTGGTGCTATTTCACAGAAAATTGCTAAAGTACTGCGACCATACAATGTAATAGTTTCTTTCTCCACTAGCAATAAATTATGTGACCGAGAGAGATGGCATAGTGGTTAGCACATTGGACTCTTATTCGGGAGTACAAACACGCTTACGGCCATCCAGATTTAGGTTTCCCATGATTTTCCTAAACCGCTCCAGGCAAATGTCGGGACGGTTCCTTTGAAAGGGTATGGCCAATTTCCTTCCCTGTTCTTGACTCAATTCGAACTTGTGCTCCATCTCTAATGACCTCGATGTCGACGGGACGCTAAAACCAATCTTCCTCTCTTTCTTCCTAATAAATTATGTGATAGACTCCCACACAACATAAACTCCAACAATGAAAACTTGTCCAACTCAGGTGTTTGCGAGATAAAGTGCAATGAATGCCCAGTACAATATGTGGGTCAGATCCAACAAAGATTCCGAACTAGATTTAAAGAACATATAAATGCATTTAGATACAGCAACCCCAATGAATCTGCTATAGCTACTCACATTATTTATTATTCGTATGACACACATGCAGTACATTTATAATATGTAATTATACTACGTAATGAACGTTATTGCATAAAACCAAACAAAAATCAATTGGAAATTAATGTAGGTTTTGAACTCATTCCACCACTGAGGCATTAGCGTTCATATAATCATTCCACGTGCCCTTATAGAATCGTAGGACACAGCCCTCTCTAATGTATCTGATAGGTTGTTTCAGCGCACCATAGTCACAGCTTGGAGACTCCATAATATCCCATTTATAGAGTGAGTCAGAGCACCTACCACATCCAGTGCGGATTCTATTTAATTTGACCCACAGTCTCTTGACAAGTTCGACACATGCAGTACCACAGTTATATTTCTCGAATCATTCTCGTTCTTGATTATTTCCGATGAGGTTGCTTGTTCCATAGATCGCTTACGAGTACTTTGGTGTTACTTGCAGCTAGCCATTCAGCGTACAGTAGCGGCGGGTACCTCGAACGAAACCTATTTCTTCGTGAGGCTGGTGTGTCGTGATGAATCGGTAGTTCCTTATTCTCTTCCATAATGTGGTAATCTCTAAGCAGGGACTCAGTTCTGCGGATCTGTGGTAGATAGATATCGTTTAACAGGGGAAGCCAGTAGACAGGAGTTGTTCTGTCTGTACCAGTAATCGTGTTCATTATGTTGTTGAGCTGCACATCGTGAGACTATTATACAACACTGAAGCATAATACTCCGCGGCCGAAGAAACCAGTGCAAGAGCCGACGCATGCAAGGTCTCCATTGAAGACCAACAGGTTGTGCGACACAGCTTCTGAATGGCAGTTTTGGAAGTTTTTATCTTGGACGATGTGTTTTCCAGACGTTTTTTGTAAGACAGATTGTGATCAAGTGTGATGCCAAGATACTTGGGGTACTTATCGTGGTGGAGAACACTGACAACAAGTTGCATCTTGAGCTCAGCGGTAGCTTGTTTGTTGTCAATGTCAAACGCACAAACCTTACTCTTATTGGTTCTGGGCTTCAATCTCCTTTTTTGAAATATGAGCTAAGGGCCACTAAGCCCTCTGTTACCAAGTTCTTTGGATTGACATGCCAGAGCGATATCTTCTTCATAGCAAAATTTCCTTGAAAATGTATTTGGAAGATCAGAAACATGGAGGCTGCACAGGCGGGAAGCGAGAACTGAGTCCTATGGCCGGCCATTATTTAGTTTCCTGATTGAGCTTACATTTTCACCCAAGCAAATCTGAAAATATCGAGTACTTATGTAATTAATAAGAGATGCTGCTGTTCGGCATCTAGTTATTTTCAGTAATTTGTAAATCATCCCTTTCCGCCAGATGGTGTCATTTGCTGCCGTAAGGTCGGTAAAGGCCACAGATGTTTTTAGTTTCACCTGGAAACCAGCCTGTATGAAAGTCGTCAGTGCTAGTACATCCTCGTTGCAGCTTCGATGGGACCTAAATTCCGCTTGTTCTATTCGAATGTGTTCTAAAATACCCCACTAATTCTATTGTAAATAAGTCTTTCCAAGAGGTTATATGGGCAACTAAGCAGGAAATTTGGTCGAGAGTTCTGGGAGATATGTCGTGATTTTTCAGGTTTTAAGATTGTCACAATTTTTGTATTTTTCATTTCCTTGGGATGTGTTTGTGTTTTCGTAATAATAGAGAAGAAGCGAGGCAGCCAGTGTTTGGCACTTTCTCCAAGATGGGATAAAATTTCAGGAGCTACTCACATTAACGATGCAAGACATACCTTTGACGACATAGAGAATAATGTAATAATACTTCACAGACTAAACAATGACCGCAAACCGACCCTCTACGAAGAATCTGAAATTTTTATCCACAACAGAAAACGTGGGCAGATCGCACTCCATGACAAAGCTGAAACAGTGGCAATGGAGGTCTTTAAGAGCTTCTCAACCATATTAGGTGATGTACCGTAACTTTCGCTACTATCTGTTTTCGAGCAACCAGAGTTACAACATAATCTCCATATCATAAATTCCAAACATAACAATTAAACATGCTGAAATTAGGTTCTTCATATTTTATTTTCGGAGTAATAATATTCTTAAAAATAAGGTTTGTAAAGTATTAAACAATTATCCATTTGTTATCTGTACCTTTGATTCATAGTGTAAGCTCTTAATGAATGTTCTTTGAGTTACAACAAACTCTGGAACTCTACATCTGCACAATCTCTGGGCTACTTATGTTATTCGTTCGCGTTTGTGTGGCATCTAAGAATGAAAATGTATATTTCTGAGGCCATAGAAAATCACGTGACAGGTAACCTCATCAACAGGGACACCAGCTTTCAACTTAGCAAGGCCTGTAAATCATTATTCAACACCATCAAAGAGCAGCGCAGCGACGCAAGCGGACGCGAGATCCTTCCGCCACGGCGGACGGAGATAAACTGCGCCTACCACCGTGCGTGGCTGCAGCTACCCCCACCCCTCCGACCACGTGGCGCCGCGCCGGCCGTCCGCGCCGCGGTACGACTCGGGACCCCGCGGACATAAATACCACGGACACAGCGCAGACAGAAAATTCCATCAGCACCACCTGATGATGGCGGAACTGTTATTCGCCGAAATATCGTGGAACTTCGACGATCGGATCCGGCTGGACACCCGAGAACCTTGGATACAGCACATTCTCTGGGAAAGCCTCAGATCACATATATTGTAAGTAAATTTATAATCATTTAAAATTTGCTATCATAGAGCCGTTTTACGTTAAACAATTCCTAATTATATCTTATCTCTAGCGAAATGAAATTGAAAACAGACAGCTGGCTACCTAGGGCAAACAAAAATGTAATTTAACCTACTGATCCACCTGAGTAGGAGGGTGAAAGCCCTCGAAACGCGTCGTGGGAGTAAACAAAAAGTGACTGACACAGGCAACTGTTTTAATTTACATTTTATCCCTTTCTTTTTATCTTTAAGATTACTTGCAGCGTCACAGTTACTTCGCATCTTTTTCTACATTTTTCTGAAGCCCAAATTCATTTTCCTTTGGATTGGGTTCAGAAAGTCGTTCCATACTTCAGTAAATAATTCGTACAGTATTTGGCAACTATGACTTATTAAACCTATAATTCGGTAATAATGACGCTTGTCAATAGACGCCTCTTTGTAATTGGAATTATTACATTCTTCTTAAAGTCTGACGGCATTTCGCCTGTCTGATATATCTTGCGCACCAAGTGGAATAGTATTCTCACGGCTGGCTCTCCCAGTGAATTCATGAATATTGGAGAAAATCATATTCAATAATAGATTAACAATATAACGATTAAACTATTTTAAAGTGCACTCATCAACCATGCAGCTCAAAAATTTACTGGTGGCCTATAAGACATATTACCCAAGTAGTCCCACTTGCACACAAAATACAAGTACCAACTGGAAGTTTACTGAAATGGCAGTGAAATGAGAAAATATCACAGTTGTGTAATTACTTCTCGAACTCAGTACATTTAGGGCAACTTTTACACTACCGTCCCAACTTTGGTTTGTACCCCTCAAAATGCTCTACAAAACCTTGGGCCATAAACACTGCATGTCCTTATTGACGACTCACAGACACAGACACAGAAAAAAGCATCAACATATTATATCCGTACTGGAATAAACATGTGTGTACCAGAAGTCTGTCTGTCAGCATTGTGCAGTTACTCTTTCTTAAGATTCTACTGTATTAAAACAAACGGATTACATCCTATCACTTGAAAATGTCAGTGTTACACTCGACTGGTTTCAGTAGCGATAAACTTTTGCCGTTAATTATACCTGACATTGGAAACCTATCAAATACCAGGTTGCACAAGATAAATCACATTCAGATGGACAGTGATTAGAGCCCCTAACCGGTCAACCCAATGTGTGTTTACTGTGGAGTCCATGATTTAACTCTCTGTCATTGTCCAACTACACAAACTCTAATGACTTTAATGTCAGCCGGACGCTATCTCTAACCGATCGTTCTCTCATTTCTCGACTTTATTTTCCTGGCTCCCGGTTTGCAGTTCTCTCTCGCCCAATATCCATAAATGCCAAACTGTAGACCGTTTGCTGTAAGACACATATGCTATCCTGATTCTTCAGTACATCTGCTTGTAAATTTCATTAAGTGGACGTTCCAATGACTTTAGTCAGTTCGCTGGTAGACACACATAAGTTAACGAGCAAGTAGTGTATCAAGTAACGTCAGATGCTGTGTCACAGAGTTTACAACGTCTAAACCTGCAATCGTGTTTGCGAAATGGTCCTGACGCTTTAAAGGGGATGAAGTACGGAGACATTCTGGTGAAGGCTTGATCATTTGAGGTGGAGGGGCAATTCTGTAGGTCATTACGTCGATGAAAGAAGTCATTCCATCACTAACTTTAAATGTTGACAACAGATAACCTAGAATTTTGTATTTGGACAGGGATTTGAGTCCCGGACTTCCCTAGTGCGATGTGTATGGTGTGAAATAGAGTTCATTGTCTTAGATGCCACACGACCTTTCTCAGCACCGGATCACGAATGCAAGGAAAACATTTTATATGCAATTCTGCTCTACATCCGCTGAAAATTTTGCACCAGTGATGTGATCTGTGCCTCAGGTGACTAGTTTAGTATCTCAATAACACTTCATTAAGCGATTAATATTTCTGCATTTTGTTTCACGAATCGTCCTGGATTAGTTCGGGTATCAGCTTGGGCACCTACCGGCTTATTACGCTGATGGAGGAGTCGGTGGACTAAATCAGGGGTCGCCAAACTACATCCTGCGGGCAGGATCCGACTCTCGAGGTCAGTTCATCCGACCCGTCGACGGTTCTTGAGTATACCTGACAAAACGTATGGAACACGACACTTTGTGATACAATTTAATTTTAAATTTTGTGTTTAGAATACTAGGACATCTTCACACGTGCGCCGGCCTCCTGACTGAAGGCTTGATCATGTTAGGTGGAGGGGCAATTCTGTAGGTCATTACGTCGATGAAAGAAGTCATTCCATCACTAGCTTTAAATGCTGACAACAGATAACCTAGAATTTTGTGTTTGGACAGGGATTTGAGTCCCGGACTTTCCGGGATGTGTCAGTGCCGTACCGCTCGCAGGTCACACTGTATCCAGATGACAGTGCAGTTTTCGGACGCAGTATGAACGCTTGGTACCTCGACAAACGCGTCCAAGATACGACTGATCACATGAAGCATGAACTGGTGTTCAATGAAGTCCAATTAATCATTTCTGTCACTTTATTCCGCATTCATGGACATCCAATGCGAAGGAGCAGAAATCCACCTTACCACTGGTTCTCGCTGGGTCTACTGTTGATGTGGCGCCGGCATGTACAGCAATTGCCCAAGCGTGTGCATCCACTGCTGAACCCAACATCAGCGCCGCCAGAACATCTCGGCGTCACCCTCCAAGAGTCACTGTTCAAAAATTGCTGGAGTACGTGAGCGAATACAGAGGATTTACACATTTCCCCTCATATAACGAGTCCAGAATCAAGCACTGCCTCTGGCATAAAATTTGACATAGTATCTCTCCACAGTGCAACTACAGGCACCTTTAGACGTCTGCACCCTTATGGATGCGTTTCTGGGAGAATTCACTATTCTTTTATGGGCCGTGACGGTCGTCTTAGAACATACACTTTCAGGAACATGGACACAAAATCCATTATACTGACCGTACTAATTGGACAAGTCTAATGGCACAACAGCCGTTATCTGATTAATGGTAGCGTTAAAGTAACCATAACAAAATAAGAGTAAACATAATGTATAAACTACTAACTATACTATACAGACTACACAGAAAGAAAAACGGAAGGTGCGGTAGCGTTCTCGCTTCCCGCGTCCGGGTTCCCGGGCTCGATTCCTGGCGGGGTCAGGGATTTTCTCTGCCACGTGATGACTGGGTGTTGTGTGATGTCCTAAGGTTAGTTAGGTTTAAATAGTTCTAAGTTCTAAGGGACTGATGACCATAGATGTTAAGCCCCATTTGAACCAAAAACAGAAGTTTGCGTAACTCAACACAGTCAGGACATAATGAACAATACCCTACTAGGATTCCTCTGGGCACATTCTTATTCAGCACCTACTTGAGTTTATACATGGATAAAAATTTATCAAATAATTATGTTCGCTTCAGTTAAATCTCTTTCTTCAAAAGGTGCTTCAATTAATACATGTTCCGGTACGAGAGCGATTATTGTCCATTAATCACTGAAAGTGGATCGTTAAGACAATTTTTGCTTCTATACATCTGGTTAGAGACAGCTGTGCCAAATTCTCTGAGGGAAGAAAAATATTAATAAGAACTATCTTAACCGCTGCATCCTATTCCTCTTAAATTATGATATTCACTTCTAGAGCGCGCCGCCGTAAGTGCATGGAGTCTATGGCAGAATTACTAACAACTAGTCAGAAAGGTAATCTGTACTTGACAGACGATTGTTATTTACTCTGCGCATCACACATTCCGGAATTGGTTCAAATGACTCTGAGCCCTATGGGACCTAACTTCTGAGGTCATCAGTCTCCTGGAACTTAGAACTCATTAAACCTTACTAACCTAAAGACATCACGCACATCCATGCCCGAGGCAGGATTCGAACCTGCGACCGTAGCGGTCGCGCGGTTCCAGACTGTAGCCCCTAGAACCGCTCAGCCACGACGGCCGCCATTCCGGAATTCAAGGTCTTCCCAGAGGATGTGGTAGTGACTATTCAAGTCCTGTTGTGAATATCTTGAAGTAGCTTCAGTAAATCCAATCGTTAAAACGCCTAAGTGCCACACGAAATATTTTTTTAACCTTCCTTCGAAAGACTATTTATACTTGCTTAAAATTACACTTCCAGTTAACAGCACTCGTTAAAAAATTGGAGACATTTATGGAATTTGTTGCGTTTTCTCTTCTAACGTACCAATAATTCTTACATTCTGCTCTCCATCACTTGCCACGCAAGAATCGCTCTGAGTGTGTGCAGAAGTGTTTGTAGCCTTCGCCTGCTTGGTGGGGAGCATGAATCGCAGAATTGATTAGGCATCAGGAAGGAGGTTATTTGAGAATTCCCTACTTTTAGGACAAACAACCAGTTCCCTGAACTATTATAATGTTTTTTATTATCATATTGTTAACAAAATGATACAGGATAGAAATGGTTTGCTGATAATTAAATTTAAAAAAAGACAGATGAATGTTAATGCAAGCATCAGATAATTATATACGTCAATGCACTGCCACCGGATAAGTTAATACGACCATGTAAGAACAGAAATAACCTCTGCTGAAATGGATTCTGCAATCTACTATACTTAAACGACGTTAATTAACGTAGTTGGACAACCGTTCTTGAGTGAAGTTCTTCATTACATTCTTGCTTGGCTGAACGCACCACAAAGGAGGCTTTAGTACACCACTCCAAACTAAACACCGAACTGGACGAAGAGGCGTTGTTGTGACAGCAACATACGTAACGCATTCCCTGCGCGATTTCAGTGCATCATGGTTCGACGAGTTCTCTCATTTCCAAGTCTGTGCTGCTGCCGAAATGTTTGTACGTACAAATGAGAAAAGGGATTACTTAGTATCGTATTCCAATCAGCCAAATACACTTTCATTATCATTTGATAGGCAAGTTAAGTCTGTTACGATCATTCGAATTGTCTTGTCGAGGAGATGCTCTTGGAAGGTGGTCAAATGGACTGTCACCTTATCTGTTTGCCTATGGAAGTTGGTAAAAATGGACTGCCACCTCACACTCTAACAAAGCCGAATTCACCAACTACGTAATAAATTAAAAGTTCCTTACAATAAAAACAGCCGAAAATATCAGAATTTCCAGAAATGGAACCAAAATCAGTTACAAATACGAAACCCACAAGGCAAAAATCTTACCGACAATTTTCCTACTGCGTTGTGCACGACACTGAATAATCATAGCATCAAAGCCCTTAGCGAAGAAACAATGCCTTCACGCGTGACATTTTCGAAGCCTAAACCGAAGGTCGCTCTCGCATGCACTGCAGTATCCGAACAGAAGGTTCCTAACACGCGAGCGCGCGCACGCACACCCACACACAAGCACACACACACACACACACACACACACACACACACACACACACACACAGACACACACACACACACACACACACATTTAAAGACATGCTGCTGATGAGGTTGCATGAAGACGCTCCGAATTTTACAAGCATACTCTTCTGGCACTCTGGGCGCTAACCTTTTGTGGTTGAAGTTTAAACGAACCGCTCACTTCCCAGAGCCACTATTTGTCTCAGAGCCTGACTAATGAGTCACAAAAACACATATTCAATGCTCAAACAGCAGCAACATGTAGTTTATGCATGACACACAGCGTGAATTTACCCCATAAATAATATTTATAGTTGCCACTTTGTTACTTCAAAAGAAAGCGACAAATTTTTCAACAGTAGGAGATCACCTCCTTTACAACATCCACGATGCATGTTTGCCCCCCTAGGATAATTATTAACCAGCTGGGCTCCTCAAGCATAATATGTAACAAATTAATAGTTGTCGCTACCTTTTCGAAAAATTCAACGTTTTCAGTTTTTGCGTATGCTTCTAACACTTCTCCAAACAAATTGATCAATATTTAAAAATACTTTTTAATTACAGCAAATATTCTATGTTCATGATTACTTTTCTTGATCTACTTAATCTGAATTGACTATACAGCAAATTATAGTAATTATCTAATTTCGACAAAACATTAATTTTTTAAGGAATGTGAAGTTTTGTCATTATTTTCTTTTAATTACACGGTAATGAGCACAATTTTACTCCCTTAACATTGACAGTGATCACTTTTAACACTTTGAATGAAGAAATTATTTTGTAAAATGATTTCACTAAAAATAGAACTAAAATAGATTGAAGAAATATTGACACCCATCGTTTTCTGTATGTGATTTAGAGTATCATTCAAAGGTGTGTAAAATAATGCTCTAATCTACTTTATTTCCTACGAATTATTTCACAAAAAATATTGTTTTGATACACAAAACATATATGTTTGAAGAAACGTGAAACATGTTATTTAGTTTTAAATGTACCAAAGTGCCGCCCCACACCTCTTTGCATAGCGTTCTTCTCTCATACATAGCTGTATTTCGCTATGTGGAATTCAAAAGTGTATATTTTCACCGGGAACGGTCATACGTGAAACAAAGGACTATCGATATTATTGAACTTATTCAAGCTTAGAAATAAATGTCTTCATGGCGGTACCCAACACCCAAATGTGTATGGAAAAGTTTTCCAAAAACCACTTTTGAGGGAAGAAATGCATTTGCTATTGGCGTTTATGATGCGGTTTCATGTTTTAATTATTGTGCGCAAAGAAGGAAACATGATTAGGAGCAAACAGGGAATAATCCCAGAGTGAACTGATAGAAATCTTTGTGATAGACAGAGGGCATGTACTCAAAGCAGACAAATCTTTTTCAGAGTGACAAAATCAAGGAGAATCCCTCATAGGAATGTGAAGAGGAAGAAAACTGATACAGAAAGTGAAAAAGAACATTCTTATATTCCTGGACAGTTCTAAAAGAATGCCAAATACAAGCAGATATTTTAATGGGATTTTCCACAAATTACAAATTTATTTACATAGGCACATACAACAGCCAAGGTAATAGTTCTGTTACTTTGAGACGGGTTATACTTATAAAAGACCATCTCCTTAAGGCAAAACTCTAAAATTTTCCAAATGTATTAAAAATGTGGTAGATATTGAGATAATTACATAAAAAATTTCGATTTTTTTCTAAACATGAAGTTTAAATGTAAGTAATCATCCATTTTTTTCACCAATTAAAGAAATTCTATAGTTTCAAACTCCTGCAAGTATGAACTGTATGCTCTGCAAAATTCATCAGAGACCCCCTCTTACTTAAGCAGAAAAGTGTGCCTACATCAACAGGTGCATCCATAAGTTAGATAAAAAAAATGAAGAAATTTTACACGTAAAACAAATTATTCTGTTAGATTTCAGAACTTTCATTACTATTAGTGTGAATCCTGAATACTTCATGGTCATGGCGAAAAAAGTTTTTCTTAAATTTGTTTGGAAAAGTATTGACAGTGGAAATTACAATGTTCTGTGGTGCTCAGTCGGCCACTTTGATGTCCTATTCCACCCACCCTTAAATGTCTTCCGAAATAACTATTCGCTCGTTTTGTAATTTTCACGAGAATACCTTCAGAATATTCTAACTTCAGTAGTGAACCTCAAATTTCTACTTTATAGGAAATTATAATATATGATCATGTAGATTTTGTCATTGTGTGGCTTATCAAGACTCAAGAGTAATGGGCTATAGATCTTAATTGTCTAATTGGACAGAATGTATCCTACCTACACGCTCCAGTTATCAACGACATGTGTACTTAATGTTCTATAATCCTCTGAAAAAAAAATCAATTCCAAAAAATTTGACCTAACAGAATGCAGATAAGTGAACCGCTGATAGTTGCAATGCCAACAAAAAAACGTTGCACTGATAAAGAACGAAAACAAAAAAATGTTTTCATTTGTTTTAAACAGTTAACGAAAATGTTATTAATTATAAACATGAAATTTGGTAAAACTGGTTTTTATTGAAATAATTTGAACGCCAGTACGTTTGAGGACTAAATTTATGAAACTGACTATGCTGGGTAAACTTTGAATTTACGTAACAAAAGTGCAATATGTTATGAAATGTGTGAAAGCTTATTAACATGCCGCTGAACAGTTTGCAGTCATTTAAAATCAAAAGCATTTTACTAACTGGAACAAATAATGCAGTAATAATAGAGAAACGTTACTACACAATAATTTTAATTTTATTCAGGTTTCACTAATCATTTCTTTCTAATAGCCATAACTCACTACCAGAAATACAGTAACTGAACAAAGAACGCGCCACAATGAGCAGTAATTACAACAGGCAACGACAAATGTTCTGAAGCTGTCACATAAAAAAGTACTTAAAATTATAAAATACTGTTGAATTACACTACTGGCCATTAAAATTGCTACACCACGAAGATGACGTGCTACAGACGCGAAATTTAACCGACAGGAAGAAGATGCTGTGATATACAAATGATTAGCTTTTCAGAGCATGCACACAAGGTTGGCGCCGGTAGCGACACCTAGAACGTGCTGACATGAGGAAAGTTTCCAACCGATTTCTCATACACAAACAGCAGTTGACCGGCGTTGCCTGGTGAAACGTTGTTGTGATGCCTCGTGTAAGGAGGAGAAATGCGTACCATCGCGTTTCAGACTTTGATAAAGGTCGGATTGTAGCCTATCGCGATTGCGGTTTATCGTATCACGACATTGCTACTCGCATTGGTCGAGATCCAATGAGTGTTAGTAGAATATGGAATCGTTGGGTTCAGGAGGGTAATACGGAACGCCGTGCTGGATCCCAACGGCCTCGTATCACTAGCAGTCGAGACGACAGGCATCTTATTCGCATGGCTGTAACGGGTCGTGCAGCCACGTCTCGATCCCTGAGTCAACAGATGGGGACGTCTGCAAGACAACAATCATCGGCACGAACAGTTCGACAGCATGGACTATAAGCTCGGAGACCATGGCTGCGGTTACCCTTGACACTGCATCCCAGACAGGAGCTCCTGCGACGAAGCTGGGTGCACGAATGGCAAAACGTCATTTTTTCAGATGAATCCAGGTTATGTTTACAGCATCATGATGGTCGCATCCATGTTTGCGACATCGCGGTGAACGCACATTGGAAGTGTGTATTCGTCATCGCCATACTGGCGTATCACCCGGCGTGATGGTATGGGGTGCCATCGGTTACACGTCTCGGTCACCTCTTGTTCGCATTGACGGCACTTTGAACAGTGGACGTTACATTTAAGATGTGCTACGACCCCTAGCTCTACCCTTCTTTCGATCCCTGCGAAACCCTACATTTCAGCAGGATAATGCACGACCGCATGTTGCAGGTCCTGTAAGGGCCTTTCTGGATACAGAAAATGTTCGATTGCTGCCCTGGGCAGCACATTCTCCAGATCTCTCACCAATTGAAAACGTCTGGTCAATGGTGGCCGAGCAACTGGCTCGTCACAATACGCCAGTCACTGCTCTTGATGAACTGTGTTATCGTGTTGAAGCTGCATGGGCAGCTGTACCAGTACACGCCATCCAAGCTCTGTTTGACTCAATGCCCAGGCGTATCAAGGTCGTTATTACGGCCAGAGGTGGTTGTTCTGGGTACTGATTTCTCAGGATCTATGCACCCAAATTGCGTGAAAATGTAATCATAAGTCAGTTCTAGTATAATATATTTGTCGAGTGAATACCCATTTATCATCTGCATTTCTTCTTGGTGTAGCAATTTTAATGGCCAGTAGTGTATTAGGCGAAAGGCTCGTCTTCCATTTACGAGCAGAATTTAATATATAAGGGGCGATAATAAAGGTCGGACTTAGGGCATCGCTAAAGCGCATACGCAACGTAGCGCGGCTCCGATGTGTTCGTACAAGCACCGACATGTAAGAAGGGATGAGTGTGCGATTCGTATATTCCCGACGTGCGTGCGGATAATGGTGACACATGAATTGTGGTGATGTTATTACGAAACACTTGCAACCGGGACCAACGCGCTTGTTATATTTTTCTTGGCTACCGAAGGGCAAACATCAGTATACGTCCATTGGAGAATAAAGAATGTGTATGGGCAATAATGGCGAAACGTCCGGGAAAACTGCGACAAGGAGTGCTGCTGATAGATATAACGTACGTCTCCATATCGCCAATGTCAACGGCCTTGACGCAATGGATACACCGGTTCCCGTCAGATCACCGATGTTAAGCGCTGTCGGGCGTGGCGGGTACTTGGATGGGTGACCATCGGGGCCGCCATGGTCTGTCTCCATTTTTCTCGTGCGCTCAGCCTCGTGATGCCAATTGAGGAGCTACTCGACGGAATAGTAGGGGCTCCAGTCAAAGAAACCCATCATAACGACTTGGAGAGTGGTGTGCTGACGACACACCCCTCCTATCTGCATCCTCAGCTGAGGATGAAACGGCGGTCGGATGGTCCCGATGGGCCACTTGTGGCCTGAAGACGGAGTGCCATATCGCTAATATGGTATTTCACTCGAAGTGGGAGACACTAGAGCATCCGGTCCTGTACTCTTGATCTCTCCCCATCCAATTATCCCACCTTCGCTTTGTAAAGGGATCCGTGATCCCACGAACATAGATGCTAGTATCCGACACCCAGATCGATAGCAGACAGGAGTCGATGGTCGAGCGCTGCAGGAGGCAGTGAGACGAGTGTCGAGTGATATGTAGTACTGGAGAGACAGGCAGGAATTGTGGTCGAGTGAGTAGTAAACGGTAAATTCACCGGACTATGACAAATGAGCGCGTCCCGCTGATCGTCGTGGGGTTGGCCCTCATCGATACCGATTCGCGAGTGATATGAAACCAAAAGTGACAAGGGCCGAATTACGTGTTTCGCGTCAACCGCGTCGGCCAGCAATAACCATGGATTGGAGTGAGGATTGTTGTGAATGTTAACCATGATCATTGCGTGTGACGAAGTACTTAGGTACTTCGTAAAATATATAACCGTAATTAAACGTGTAAGGCGAAGGTAGCAACTGCCTCAGAATTTGTGTGTTAGTGAAAATACATATCAGTTTGTACATCGCAACCTCTGTGGTCCTTAATAATAGACAAACTTTCAATCATACCACTATTCGGTCTCAGAACAGCAGCGCTCGGTTGAAATACCCCCGAAACCCCAGCAGAAAAACCGATGGCCTTTCATCCATTAAGCACACGGTCATATAATTACAATAATTAACTGTTTGGCGGCTTCGGTAAATTACACAAAACCCAATTAAAGACAAAACGTCGCTGTTTCAGCTTCCTTAAAGAAGACCTTAAGGGTTGACAAGGCTGCACAGCAGGCAGTTACGAATTTCTTCACGCAGGACACAGTGTTTTACCAAATAGGTATCTCAACATGGTGTGCTAGTGGGACGATTGCCGCAACGCTCAATGTGGTTTTGCCTATTAGTATAGCCATTCTGGACTGTACAGCCTTCAAAAAGAAACTTTCTGTTCGCCCCTTACACTTGGACAACCAATCCTCTTCCACTCTTGAAACTCTTCGCAAATAAATATTGTACTGCGGTCCACACCACTGTCTGTTCGTTAAGTTCAGAACGCCTTGCCTAACATTTTACCACCGCGAAGTTCACACGTATAACCTGTGCGCACGTTGTAGTGATACGAATATTTCGATACGTTACCTTACACGGGAGTATGCTAACGAGACAATTTTATGTATATAAAGACATACTGATGATCCAAAACATTATAACTCTGGCCCTCCGCGAGTTTCAGAGCCGCCTGGTGGCGTCGCAAGCATGTAATGCCGAAAGGACAACATACAAGCGGAGCAGAGGCGAATAGGAAACGATACGGCCCACACGTGGGGAAACCAACCGACATGACAGATTGTCATGACCGGGTGTCTGGGAACGAGCATCTACGAAACGGCGGAGCTATTCGGTGGTTCTAGTGCTACAGTGTGAGCATCTATGGAAAGTGGTTGAATGACGCTAAAACCACGAGTAGGCGAGGGGTTATTGCAAGATCACGTCTCAACACAGAATACAGAGGCCGGAGGCTTTTTCAGTCTGTAAACCCGGACAGAAGGCGATTTGTGGCAGATCAGACGATAGAGTACAGTGCTGGTGCGGAAAAATAACAAGGATTTCAGAGCACACCACTCAGCGCACATTGCTGGATATGGCTCAACACATCGTCAGTTACGAATGCAGTGGGCACGGGCTCTTCGAGATTAGATTATTGATCAGTGAAAACGCGTCGCCTGGTCAAGTGAAAGACATTTATTGCTAAACAAGGTCGATTGTCGTGTCTAGATGCGAGGGTGGTTTGATAATTCTCGCAAATTTACATGAAAGAATGGAAATTTTTTGTGCCTTCGTGGTTGATAACCTTGATTATACCAAGGGCCGTGTAAAGAATTTAAAAAATGTACAGTGTACAGTATGTTGTTGAAAACCGTCTGAACTGACAAATGTGTCGACTGTGGCTTAAAATGGTGGAAACGGAGTTATTTAACATTCTCAGCACAAATCAAAACAGAATTGGATGAAGTTCACGCGGGCTCCTCACCATCACTGAAAACCATTTACTTTTGTGTTAATGAATTTAAACTTTTCCGGACAAGCACCGAAGATGAAGCGTGCTTCGCCTATTCGATTGATGTCACCACAAAGGAAACCATTGACAAAATTTTTGATACGGTAATGCAAGACTGCCAACTAAAATTCGTGACATTTCTGAGACTGTAGGCATCTCAGATGAGCGAGTGCTTAATATCCTGCACGAAGATTGGCTATTATGAAGCTGTGTGCGAGGTGTGTGCCACGATTGCTCACAGTCGATCAAAAGCGCATCTGGCTAACATTTCAACATAGTATTTGGCGATGTTTAATCGCAATCCGCAAGACGTCTTGGGCTGGATGTGACTATTGATGAAACCTGTATCCGTCAATACACACAAGACACAAAACATCAGTCAAAATAATGGATAAAGACCTGTTAAAGGGCCCCAAAGAAGGCAGCTGGTAAGGTGGTGGCCACTGTTTTTTTGGGATTCCCAAGGAATAATTCTCACAGATTACTTGGAAAAAGGCACAACCGTAACTGGGCCCTATTATCCTTCATTGTTGGATAGTTTGAATATGCGTTGGCTGAAAAAAGATCAAGCTTGGCAAGCAAACAATCTGCCCTTTCACCAGGATAATGCAGCCTCCCACAGATCAGCGACAACAATAGTGAAAGTGTATGAGTAGGTCTTTGAACTGGTTTTTCATCCATTCCATTCACCAAACTTAGCCCCGACTGACTTCTTCCTGTTCCCTAACTTGAAACTTTGAGGTGCTGGGAACAAATTTTCACCAAATGAGGAAGTGATAGTTGCGCTCAATGCGTGTTTTACAGAGTTTAACAGAAACATTTTTCCTATGGGATGAAAAATTTGGGGGATTGCTGGACCAAATGTGGATCCCACGAAAGAGATTATGTCAAGAAGTAGGTGAACCGTAATTTATTTTCAAAGAATATTCTTAAGAATTTATTTTATTTACTAGCGATTCATCAAGAACATTAACACATTTAATCACACTATGTAAGCATGAAAGTAATTGCCAGGGAGTAACTGATGAAATCATAACCAAATTCCTTTTAACAAATGGGAATTTTATTCACTTTAACAGTACCTAAAAGCATTTTTTAAAAGAAACAGATTGAAAATTATAATCAGAAAGCACCCTCTAAATATCAAAGTTACAATTTATTCAGAGGCAGAAAAAAACAAGTTTTGACTGTATGAGCTTTCGGGCAGAGAACCTTGCCGCTCCCTTTTGACGCGGCCATAGTTACGACCGCTCACAACAGCCTCTGAAAGACTACACTGTTGCAAATCTGCAACACACCAGATAACTTTAAACTAAGAGTTTTAACAATTTACACAAGCACACAAACTATGCACCCCCGTAGGAGGGATGGAAATGGTACAAACCACTAAAAATTAAAATATTAACCCTGCTACCGAAGGTGCAACTTCATTTTAACTTCTAAGAAAAGTCTTACGGTGAAAGGGTGGCAACTTTATTTACTAAAATGATCATTTAAATAAAAACCATAAAACGAATCTTATATAAAGTTCTACAGGGTTGGCCAAATAAGTTAACATACTCTACAGTACACATATACCGCCTCTCAAGATGATAGGCAAGATCAAAACATCTTTCAGGAATTAGACCGTTACACTCCAAGCAATAAATTCGTTAACGCACCAAATCCGACAGACATGACAGAGGCAGCTCGTACGGTAGATAGATAGGAAGATTAGCGAACAACGCGAACCGCAGGTTGCTCTAACCCGCCCCTACTCTACAAGGGAAAATGGACCACCCAATTTATAAACAACCACCTTCCCGCCCCGAAGGTGGGCAAACGGAGAAGAATGGTGGGACGACCCCAAAGCAAAACGGCTGGTGACCTCATCAAGAAAACAAGCAGAATTGAACAAGAGTAAACAACATATCACGAATCACTTGACTTCTAATAAACTGCGATTTCTCGAGAAGACCTGGCGCAGCACCCCCAAAACGCTCTCCGGAACCGTCCGCCGACAGCCGCTTCAACGGACGCAGGAAGGCGCGCCGATCTCCCGTCTCACGGCGTCGCACCTCGCACCGGCCAGACTGATGTCGTGGGTTGACTCCTGTTGCTCTCGTGTCGACAGCGAAGTACTACCCCTCGCTATACGCCGCGGCCCATTGGACTCACGTGGCGACCTCACATGCGCCGACGATCAAGACGGACAAGTCATCTTTTGTCTCAGTGCGCGACCGACCAACCGATCGATCCAACCGCCAATGACCATTGCCTGAGCAAATTCGAGCAGACTGGCGGCCTAACGCGCAGACTCAGATGGAGGAACTAAGCCCCGACCGGGCGACCACTCGCTGAGTTCTCTTACTGGCGGAGTGGAAAGACTCATTTTGCCTGCTTTAAAGGTTGATCCGAACGACAGACATACTAGCACTCCGAACGACAGACAGACACTAACTGCCTAACATTGCGGACGAGGGACAGACTAGCAAGCTGGGGACGAGAGACTGGCCCAGACTGACCGACTGGCGAGTTTTTTTTTTCTTTTTTCTTTATTGATTTTCAATTCCCCCCGAAGGGGGCGGGCTGGCAGCAGCTTACTACGCTGCTCTACAGCCTACAGACTTTCTGGTAAAAAAAGGAAGAAGAAAGAAACAAGAAAAAAAAACAGGCGATAAAATGGTGATTTAAAGTGTAAAATGTCGTAAAAATGCGGAAAGTTAAAACAGAAATCAAAAGGGGTTGGCAATGTTGATAAAATACACAGGAATCAGACAAGTAACATAGTAGACACACAATTAAAAAAAAACAGGGCGACAGTCTGGTTTCTGTTCGCAAGAGATAAAAAAAAAATTCACACCCAGCGACAGTATGATGGCTGTTCGCTACACGTCCCAAAAGACACAACACGGAACACTCACTGGAAAAACACACCGTAAAACACCGCACGAAAATGGCGGCACAAATATGGCACTCCCGATCCAAAGGCAGATGGGGGGGGGGGGGACCTGGAGAAGGGGGAAAAACAAGGAGGGATGAGAGGAAAAAACGAAAAGGGGGGGAACCAAGGAGGGAGAGGACTAATAAAGGGGGAGAAGGGCAGACGCGAGAGGGAATGAGAGGAGGCAGAGGAGGGAAATGTAAAAGGACTCGGGGGAGAGAAGGGGTCAAAGAGACGGGAGGTGGGGAAGGAAGAGGATGGAAGAGGGGGGGAGAGGGAGCCCGGGAAAAGGACAGAGGAAAGGAGGGGGAGTGAGGATCAGAGTTGATATGAGGGATAAATGGAGGGAGAGTGGGCATCATCCGGGAGGGGGAGTTGATGGAAGCTACCTTTGGAAAGGAGATGTAGGGTGTAGAGATGGAGGGTAGGGGGGACACAACGGTGAAGACGTGGCAGGGGGCGGGGATCGGAGAGGAGAGGAGCAACCAGGGGGGGAGGGGGTTCAAGACGGCGGGAGGTGTAGAGGATGCGGATATGTTCGAGGAATAGGAGCAGATGGGGGAAGGGAATGAGATCATAGAGGATCCGCGTGGGGGACAGGAGGCGTATGACTGGCGAGCTCATAGCGCCCTTAAATGCACGTGAATAGGCAACCTTTCCCCTTTCCCACCAGAGGGAGACACCAAAGCTGCGATTGCCACAGCGGCGCCACCGCCAGAAACGGAAGGCGACTGCTTCACACTATGCGCTGCGGCGCGCTCTTCAAAACAGCAATTTTTACCACGGTTCAGTAGAGTGAGTTGTTTATGAAACAAATATTTTTCCTCTCACTTTTACCAAACTTATCAAACCACGCTGGTATGCTGCGATCCAAGCGAACCTGCTCGAAACATGCATGCAGTCCAGCAGGAGTAGTAGAGTTATCGTATTGGGGGGGGGGGGGGGGGGGAGCGGGGGCGAGAGGATACAATTTACATGGGATTCCATGTTGCATGTGGGAGCAATGAAAGGCACAGTCAAAGCTGTGGGGCATAACTGCAGATCATTTGCATCTCTTCATGCTTGATGTCTTCCCCGATACGATATCAACTTCTAGCGGGTCACAAGGCAAAAACTGTGCTACAGGGGTTTGAGTGATCTACATCTACATCTACATCTATACTCCGCGAGCCACCTTACGGTGTGTGGCGGAGGGTACTTATTGTACCACTATCTGATCCCCCCTTCCCTGTTCCATTCACGAATTGTGCGTGGGAAGAACGACTGCTTGTAAGTCTCCGTATTTGCTCTAATTTCTCGGATCTTTTTGTTGTGATCATTACGCGAGATATATGTGGGCGGTAGTAATATGTTGCCCATCTCTTCCCGGAATGTGCTCTCTCGTAATTTCGATAATAAACCTCTCCGTATTGCGTAACGCCTTTCTTGAAGTGTCCGCCGCTGGAGCTTGTTCAGCATCTCCGTAACGCTCTCGCGCTGACTAAATGTCCCCATGACGAATCGCGCTGCTTTTCGCTGGATCATGTCTATCTCTTCTATTAATCCAACCTGGTAAGGGTCCCATACTGATGAGCAATACTCAAGAATCGGACGAACAAGCGTTTTGTAAGCTACTTCTTTCGTCGATGAGTCACATTTTCTTAGAATTCTTCCTATGAATCTCAACCTGGCGCCTGCTTTTCCCACTATTTGTTTTTATGTGATCATTCCACTTCAGATCGCTCCGGATAGTAACTCCTAAGTATTTTACGGTCGTTACCGCTTCCAATGATTTACCACCTATGGCATAATCGTACTGGAATGGATTTCTGCCCCTATGTATGCGCATTATATTACATTTATCTACGTTTAGGGAAAGCTGCCAGCTGTCGCACCATGCATTAATCCTCTGCAGGTCTTCCTGGAGTACGTACGAGTCTTTTGATGTTGCTACTTTCTTGTAGACAACCGTGTCATCTGCAAATAGCCTCACGGAGGTACCGATGTTGTCAACTAAGTCATTTATGTATATTGTAAACAATAAAGGTCCTATCACGCTTCCTTGCGGTACTCCCGAAATTACCTCTACATCTGCAGATTTTGAACCGTTAAGAATGACATGTTGTGTTCTTTCTTCTAGGAAATCCTGAATCCAATCACAAACCTGGTCCGATATTCCGTAAGCTCGTATTTTTTTCACTAAACGTAAGTGCGGAACCGTATCAAATGCCTTCCTGAAGTCCAGGAATACGGCATCAATCTGCTCGCCAGTGTCTACGGCACTGTGAATTTCTTGGGCAAATAGGGCGAGCTGAGTTTCACATGATCTCTGTTTGCGGAATCCATGTTGGTTATGATGAAGGAGATTTGTATTATCTAAGAACGTCATAATACGAGAACACAAAACATGTTCCATTATTCTACAACAGATTGACGTAAGCGAAATAGGCCTATAATTATTCGCATCTGATTTATGACCCTTCTTGAAAATGGGAACGACCTGCGCTTTCTTCCAGTCGCTAGGTACTTTACGTTCTTCCAGCGATCTACGATAAATTGCTGATAGAAAGGGGGCAAGTTCTTTAGCATAATCACTGTAGAATCTTAAGGGTATCTCGTCTGGTCCGGATGCTTTTCCGCTACTAAGTGATAGCAGTTGTTTTTCAATTCCGATATCGTTTATTTCAATATTTTCCATTTTGGCGTCCGTGCGACGGCTGAAGTCAGGGACCGTGTTACGATTTTCCGCAGTGAAACAGTTTCGGAACACTGAATTCAGTATTTCTGCCTTTCTTCGGTCGTCCTCTGTTTCGGTGCCATCGTGGTCAACGAGTGACTGAATAGGGGATTTAGATCCGCTTACCGATTTTACATATGACCAAAACTTTTTAGGGTTCTTGTTTAGATTGTTTGCCAATGTTTTATGTTCGAATTCGTTGAATGCTTCTCTCATTGCTCTCTTTACGCTCTTTTTCGCTTCGTTCAGCTTTTCCTTATCAGCTATGATTCGACTACTCTTAAACCTATGATGAAGCTTTCTTTGTTTCCGTAGTACCTTTCGTACATGATTGTTATACCACGGTGGATCTTTCCCCTCGCTTTGGACCTTAGTCGGTACGAACTTATCTAAGGCGTACTGGACGATGTTTCTGAATTTTTTCCATTTTTGTTCCACATCCTCTTCCTCAGAAATGAACGTTTGATGGTGGTCACTCAGATATTCTGCGATTTGTGCCCTATCACTCTTGTTAAGCAAATATATTTTCCTTCCTTTCTTGGCATTTCTTATTACACTTGTAGTCATTGATGCAACCACTGACTTATGATCACTGATACCCTCTTCTACATTCACGGAGTCGAAAAGTTCCGGTCTATTTGTTGCTATGAGGTCTAAAACGTTAGCTTCACGAGTTGGTTCTCTAACTATCTGTGATAGTGAACCCACATTAATGTCTGACACACCAAATTGGCCTGATCTCTACCCGATAAAGCACATGTTGGACGCTACTAGATATCAGCTCCACGGCCACAAACCACTTGTTTGTAATTTTTAGGAATTGCACGACCCGTGCCTAGACACCTGGAACCACCTAACTCGGGAAACCTGCGAAGGACTTGTAAAATCCATGCCACGCAGAGTCGTTGCTATGTTGTCTTCCAAAGGTGGACCAACATGTTGTTAAATAGATTGTCATAATCTATTGGCTCCTCACTGTGTAGCTTTAAACCATTCAATGACGTGAGTGGGGAGATAACAGGCCGTAACAACAGCTTGGCGTACATTGGGCGACACATGTCCCTTGTTTGGTTCTCACGGCAACTTTTAATCCGTCACTTCTTGAGATAAGAAACGTGAGCGAGACCGTTAAGTTCAGACTCAGTGGAGTAGCAAAGACGGTCCTGCCAGGAAACTCAACACAGATAAACCCTGCTTTCATTCCTGAGTGAGCAGCGCGCTTTCAAGACCAACTGCGTGGGCGAAATGGGAAGAGACGTTGCTGAGAGATCCTCTGATGCCAACCGACAATGAGAGGCCAGCAGTTCTCGGGGTCAGTTAAGATAACTTCTGGATTAGAATGTTAGGGAGAAGACGTGTTGCATCATCAACTACTAAAAGGATGAGCCTTTGCTTCCGACGCTCGCTCCACTGACGTCTTTGCGCCGCAGTAAACGACGTTGCGTATTGCAGGTAAGTTTTCAGTGTGCAGCAAAAACCTATCGCAGTTGTTCCTCTGGCTTCATCATGCTCTACAGAATTCTATGTGTCAGCATACATATGCAGTGAAAGTAAATAAGAATATAAGCAGGTTTCGGGAAGGAACCAGTGTTTACAAATTCTTTTGCATAACTAGCCCAAATAATAAATTGTGTGTTGCAAAGTACACCAATGTTGCAGCTATAGTATCGATCCACGGTCACAAAATTGTTGGCGAACCCTGCAAGTATCATCAAACCCTGTTGTTGTTGTTGTTGTGGTCTTCAGTCCAGAGACTGGTTTGATGCTACTCTCCATCCTACTCTATCCTGTGCAAGCTTCTTCATCTCCCAGTACCTACTGCAACCTACATCCTTCTGAATCTGCTTAGTGTATTCATCTCTTGGTCTCCCTCTACGATTTTTACCCTCCACACTGCCCTCCAATACTAAATTGGTGATACCTTGGTACCTCAGAACATGTCCTACCAACCGATCAGTTCTTCTAGTCAAGTTGTGCCACTCTCTTCTCCCTGATTCTATTCAATACCTCCTCATTAGTTATGTGATCTACCCATCTAATCTTCAGCATTCTCTGTAGCACCACATTTCGAAAGCTTCTATTCTCTTCTTGTCCAAACTATTTATCGTCCACGTTTCAGTTCCATACATGGCCACACTCCATACAAATACTTTCAAAAACGACTTCCTGACAAATCTATACTCGATGTTAACAAATTTCTCTTCTTCAGAAACGTCTTCCTTGCCATTGCCAGTCTACATTTTCTATCCTCTCTACTTCGACCATCACCAGTCATTTTGCTCCCAAATAGCAAAACTCATTCACTACTTTAAGCGTCTCGTTTCCTAATCTAATAGCTTTAGCATCACCCGACTGAATTCGACTACATTCCATTATCCTCCTTTTGCTTTTGTTGATGTTCATCTTATATCCTCCTTTCAAGACACTGTCCATTCCGTTCAGCTGATCTTCCAGGTCCTTTGCTGTCTCTGACAGAATTACAATGTCATCGGCGAACCTCAAAGTTTTTATTTCTTCTCCATGGACTTTAATACCTACTCCGAATTTTGCTTTCGTTTCCTTTACTGCTTGCTCAATATACAGATTGAATAACATCGGGGATAGGCTACAACCCTGTCTCACTCCCTTCCCAACCATTGCTTCCCTTTCATGCCCCTCGACTCTTATGACTGCCATCTGTTTTCTGTACAAATAGTAAATAGTCTTTCGCTCCCTGTATTTTACCCCTGCCACCTTCTGAATTTGACATTGTCAAAAGCTTTCTCTAAGTTTCCAAATGCTAGAAACGTAGGTTTGCCTTTCCTTAATCTATTTTCTAAGAAATACAATCGCCAGTAAACTTACTTGCATTAGAAAATTTTATTTTATTTGATGAACCGATAGCCATTTAAAGGAACAGGGCTCTTACTTTACTTGTACTTTATTGAAATAGAGACGTTAAAAAATTTGGTGCTGGACTGTGAATCGAATTCGTATCTCCTCTTTTGAGGATCTGAATGTCTTGCAACAGTATAATTCAATCATTTCGTTCCTTTTCTCAAGACTGCATTCTTCTCTAGGTCTCCCCCAGAGGCATGTATGTGAGTTCGAATCCTGATACAGTACAAAAATATTCAAAATTTCATTTCAAGCCCTATCACGTGCACACCGGCCTGTTAGTGAAAATTAACGTGCATTTTTAATTTCTGTTCATGTGTTGCCAACAATCACAATAGGTGCCGTTATTTCTGGTCAAACACGCACACATCTTACTATTGGTGAGTAAACAACTGATACTTAAGCTATATTCGTGGATGAACGGTAGGTGTGCAGTTCGATTGTCACTTAGGCACAAAAGTTTGTATCCATATTTTAGACTCAAACACCTAGCAGTTGGTAAGAAAAACCGATACATAACATTTGAATTTGCTTAGTTAACAATCCGATTACGTGTTGGGTTCCTATCTCCGTCACAGAACTTCACATCATGCACTTCATCTTTAAATGCATGCACACTTTGCTACTTCAGAATAGAGGTATATCAGACATCTTTCGTGGTTAGTTAACAAGGACGAAAGGGTCTTGATAGAAGTCCCGGTTTATTACAAAAACTGTCGTCTTTTATTTTCAAGTTTAGATTAGGTTACTGGTATTGGCAAAAATTTCGGTAATTCATGACTCTTCATGGATATTCATCAATATGATATGACTAGATTAGATTACATTAGATTAATTCTTGTTTCATAGATCATGAATACAATATTTCGTAATGATGTGGCGCGTGTCATTTTAATGAAAGATGTCTTTACATACCATGATTCAATTTCTTTACAATTTTTTACTCTCTCTCTCTGTCTCTCTCATTCTTTTTGATTTTTATCTCCCTCTCTCTCTCTCTCTCTCTCTCTCTCTCTGTCACACACACACACACACACACACACACACACACACACACACACATTCGACTATCGGCGAGGCACGAAAACGTCTGTGAATGAGTTTCTTAGTTTTGAGTACACTTACGAAAGCAATATAAAAACAACTACGAGAGTTACTGATTTATAATGCTTAGGTTGCATGCTGGTATTGTAACTGAGATTTGGCAACAAGGCAATGTATGTTTGGTAACTCTGTGATCGACGAGTTACTTCCTGGTGTGCACGGAATTAAGCCTCAAAGTTCACTTGATTTTTCCTGTCATTTCCATTGAATAATCTGAGTTATTATCTCTTGAGGTGTAACAAAAGATTGTAAATTTACGGTTTTCAGCCCAGGAAAGTCGTTGCACGTGGAAATCGCAACTAATCTCGTCCTTCAAATAGCGGTTTACGAGTTCTAGCCACTATTGGTCTCATAAGAGGAAGCTGAGACACGTACTTCTTCGCCAGCTCTGCTGACCTGTGAAAAAAGCGTCTGTTATGGTTCGCAGTTCCAGTCTCACTGAGTGTAGCGTTTTTATCCCTTCTGTGAAAGAGCTACAAACAGTCAGATCAAACATCGATAAGGAAATCGCAAGAAAATACTTTCGGCTCATAGTGCAATGGTGAAACACTAACAATGCTCCACAACAGGTAACGCCTCGTTCCGCTGCTGACAAGCAAATTTTGAGTTTCTAGGAATACATAACTTTATTTATGAAATGCCACATTTGCATACCTCTTGAGTGTACTACAGAATACCAATTAAACACAGACCCCATCAAAATCTAAGTGAATAGTATTTTACCAATTCGTGTCGATAGAGGCACGCTTGTGTACAGATACTCAGTTATATTACAATAGACTTTCATCATAAGGTTAGTGTGGCTAGTTTTATTACATTTCTTATAATACAGCTCACAATTTTCGTAAGGTTTCCTTTAGTGTTGTTAAAACAATAGTAAACATGAGAGAGAAATTAATCGTCAACGATATATGCGAATTCTCTGATGTTATCTATAACAGTCAGAAAATGCAAATGCAGTTTATTGATTACATGCATGTAGTAAACTTGTTCTGAGTTAAAGCTGTCAACCAAGGTTTGAAGAAGAATAAAATGCCACTATCAGACGACAGCTAATGTGGAAAATAATTTTCCGGCGTAATGTGGCTAGATGCGCTCTACCCATACGTAATACAAAAGTTTCGAGATGCATCTGCTGCCTAGTTGTCTATTAAACCTGAAAAGAATAAAATGTCGCAGAAGTTAGCCCTTTCCCCATATGCGACTATTTTGGGTTGAGAAGTGAAGGGAATTATGTTACAAGTTCCATTAGATTGATAACTTTAGCAGAAGCAGAATTGCGTTTTAAAAAATATAGCAGTGAATGTACTCGAACTTACGACGTCTTATCCACCGTGTGCGGTACTTACCATTACGCTACTAGCTTTCACGTAGCTGCAACAGTTCCAGAAGTCAACAAAAATGCCTCCAGAACTTCTGCATTCCCCAGCGCTGTGCTATATGGCATATGGCCAGGTGAATACTTATGAGAGACAAACAGTTATACCTTTTCTTTTGCACTGCACGACGTTTTCAACAAACAGATAGCGCAATAGAGTAGCTCAAGTAGAAAGGAACACTTCCTATTTAAATTTCTGTATCCTACACTGTTGGAAGTTCTGTGTTCGTGGCAGTTAACGTGATTTTATTTTGGTGATTACAAAATAAAGTTGAATGTATGCACTGGGTAGCCGAAGCAGCTAGTTCATGGTGATTTGGTCAACCAAATAAATGAATTTATCGAACATGATGCAAATTGATACAGGGAGCCTGTGTGTCAGATCTCTAAGCCAGAGTGGCACAACGGCGATAGCTAGAAAAATGAGCCACTGCGAAGAGGATTTGCTGGTCTGTTGGGATGATGATAGGGTCATATATCTATGGTCTGGGTTCGATTCCAGCTTCGGTCAATGATTTTAGATAGGGAGAGACAGATTCCATTCTCTTCTGGCTACACCAAGTGAAGAAGATATAATGGCATTGTGGTCTGAAATTCACATTAAAAATGATATTCCTTCTCTACCAAGTAGACGTTAGGTTGAGCCACAATAAAGTCTGCAGTGGCGACATGTAGAAACTGTATCACCAGTAACCTTTCTTATACTAGTTATTTATTTATAGTGACGAAACAAACGCTATGTAGGCTCACAGGACACTTATTCCATCTTTTATCTGAGCTTCTGTATGTCGATACAATTGGTTCTGAACTGGGAATGCAACTCAGACCGCCCTTAACGTGGAAATTGATCCCTTCGTGACAGTACAGCTCGGCTACAATTTGTTGTTTGTTCAAAACTGCAGATTCCTAAACATCTCCACATATTGCGCGTGAATAGGTTCGAATCCTGGCCCGCCACTAAAGATTTCATTATGTATTTTCAAGCTCTAGCATGAGAACACCTATCTGCTGGTGGATAATAATTTCGATTTTTAATTTATTTTCATTCGTTGTCAACACTAACGATATCTGACGTTTTTGACTCCCAGTTAGACACAGTACTATTTGCGAGATCACTGTAAGTTCATGATGTTATTCCGAGCTGCTGGTGGAGAAAAATTCTGTAGCTGACGTCCCTTTGTGTGTAGTCAACAACGACATGTGTGGAGCTCTATTCCCAGTCAGCACTGAACTCTTCGTCATATTATTTCTAGTTAAAACATGCTCACATGTCGCTGCTGGTGCAACAATCCCATATTTAACGTTCGCTTTCTCTAGAATACAACAGCGATAGGTACCGGGTTGGAGTCCTGGGAAGGAAAAAATTAATGTTTCGTCTCGTCATTTCAGTTGAAACATCTAACTACTGCTGAGAAAATCCGATATGTCACAGTTGATTGTGCTTCGATATCTATCCGATTAGGTTCTGGATTCGAATCCCTGTCCAACACAAAGCTTTACATCACGGCATTTCAAGTAAGTTACTTTTTAAGAAGCAATATTTAACATCTCTCGTAGTTCGTTAACAGGGACAATAGATACTGGGTAGGAATTCGCGTCCATGAAAAATGTTTGCGGTATGTAATTTAAAGTTGGTATTTGGTAATTGATACTGTCTAAAATCGAGGTATATCACTCTCTCTATGCCTAATCAGGAATGACTGTTAGTTTCCGTCAGTCACGAAATTTTTGCTTAGTCTCCATGATCTGGGTTTGAATCCATATGCAGAACGAGACGGTTCGTCGTGTCATTTGAAGTTCATACATATTCTCAACTAGCTGCTCGCGAATAACTTAAATTTTTAATGTTATTTTGTGTTAAATAATAAGGAAACTTTGAGGAGGAAATCATGAATACGACAAACTTACTACGTGCATTACATATCTGATGTAATAATGAGAATAGTAACATTTCAGGTATGTCATTTATTGTAATAAATGTGAGCTTACAAGCCTTAAGGACAGTCTTACCTGTGATAAGGTGTTCCCTGATATTTGTAGTATCGTAGTATTACTTTACATCTTGAATTATTGCGATACAGAGCAGTGTTTTCTAGTGGTGACTTGTTGGAACCATTTTCAATAGTCAAACTACCGTACCAAGGATCGATTGGAGGACCTGCTAGACAACTGCGTTATGTGGGTTGGGTGCGAATCAGGCGAAATGCAATTCACGTCGATCGGATACTTTTGAGCATGACTGTACATGGGAACATATGACAGATTTCCACCTGTAGTCAGCTTTGTAGTATAGTTAAAAAAGGAAACCTCGCGATCAGGCCCTGAAGACCACGCGATAGTCAATCGACCTCCATGTCACCCTAAGTCATTCATCATCAGATGCAGTGTGCAGGGGTTTGGGGTCAGCACACCCCACTCCCAGCCGTTGACATTTCGACCTTGGAGCTACTACCTCACAATCAGGTAGCTCCACGATCGATATCATGAGGCTGAGGGCACCCCGGTTGAGTCTTTCAGCCACGGAATAATCTCTGGCCATACCAGGAATCAGACCTGGATCCCCTGCATAAGGATCGCTCGTGCTGACCACTCGGTTATGGAGGCGTACAGCTCTTTAACATAGAGTTAAACATATTTTCTTATTCCATTTTGAAATGATAGCATTCATTTCATATGTGCTCCAGTCTCGTTCTGAGAGTGAAAAAATTACCCCAGATAAATAAATTTTTTCTAAACGTGGAAAAATGTTCCGAGGAACAATATGGCCAAGTACGTAGGGACAAATATTCTCTTCAGATTTAAAAGTGTTGCAATCCAAGAAAACTTGTTAATATTGTATTTAATAGACTACGTGTTACGTTTTACTCTGTTACGTATCAATAATCAGTTAATGAAATGAAATTAAGGAAATGTACTATCAAAACAGAGTTATGCGTTAAAAAACTGACATAGACTCTACTAGCAACTAACACAGATTTCCACTGTCGAGAAAGGGAAAACTGTTAAGAGAAAGTAAACTCACTTCTTTTCAACATATCACATGTTCCATGGTGAATAGACCTTCTGTTTCGAGGTGCAAGATGATGCACAACCAACAAACTATGGCTTAATGGTCCACAAATTATGTACCCAGTTTTAAAAATATGTAGTTTTTTCAACGTAAAACTCTTTAACTGAAGTACCAGCAGTATCCTCAAAATAGTTTTAATATGCTGTACGCACTTAAATATGTAGAACTCGTTGTGCGAGTACACTGACGGAAAAAAGATCGCAATACCGAAAAATAGTTAATCTAAAGGAATTAAAATTTCGGGAATACTTTTGACTATGTAACATATTTAAGTGAATTTGTATTGAAATATCACAGGTTAGTGTAAGGGTGAGATAATCCACTGAAAATGTGAAATGCTGGTACATTAGTAACCGGTGTAACCACCAGAACGTTGAATGCAAGCAGTAAAATGTCCGTGCATTGTGTTTACGAATGACGGACGTAGTTTGTGGGATGGAATTACATGCCTATTACACTTGATAGGTCAATACTGGGAGGGTTAATGCTTTTCCTGGATGACGTTTCAGTTCTCGTCTGATGATGTACCATACATTCTCGACTGGAGACAGATCTGGTGACCCAGCAAAAAATGTTCAAATGACTATAAGCACTATGGGACTTAACATCTGAGGTCATCAGTTCCCTAGACTTAGAATTACTTAAACCTAACTAACCTAAGGACGTCACGCACATCCATGCCCGAGGCAGGATTCGAACCTGCGACCGTAACAGCAGCGCGGTTCCGGACTGAAGCGCCTAGAACCGCTCGGCCACAGCGGCCGGCGGTGATCCAGCAGGCCAAGGCAACGTATCAACACTGAGTAGACCATGTTAGGTTACAACAGCGCTATATTGACGAACGTTATTGTGTTGGTAAACACTCTCTGGAATGCAGTTGATGAATGACAACGCAGTCACCAGATTGACGTACAGCCTTGCCGTCAGGGTGCTCCTGCTGTCGTACGAAATCGCACCTCAGACCATAACTGAAGGTGTGGGTCCAGTGTGTCTAGCACACAGAGAGGTTCGTTGCAGGCCCTCAACTGCCCTCCTAATAAGAACACGCAGCCATCACAGGCACCGAGTAGAACCAGTTTCATCAGAAAACAAAACAGACCTCCAACATGCTTACCAATGACCTGTCGCTTGACACCACTAAAGTCGCAAATGGCAGTGGTTTGGGGGTCAATGGAATGCATGCTAAAGGGCGTCTGGCTAGGAGATGTCCTTGAAGTGACCGATTTATAACACTTCGTTGTGTCACTGCCGTGCCAACTGTTGCTCATATTGCTGCTGCAGATGCATTAGGATGCGCCAGAGCCACACGCGGAACACATTCTAGTGACTACCGTTGTCAGCTGTCATGTACAGTGGCTACATTCCGGCCAACACTTTCTGCAGTATCGGAGAAGAAGCATCCAGCCTCTCGTAGCCCTATTACACGACGTCGGTCAAACTCAGTTGTTTGTAATGGCGTCTTTGCCGTTTTAAAAGCATTCTTCACTAACATCAACTCACCGTCTCCAGTGTCAAAGGTATCGTTACAACCTGTGTTTAAAACAAACCTGATTTGCAGTCTCATAGTGGCGCAGTAGGAGCCACTCTTAGGCGACTGCTGCGAAATTTGAATAGACGTTATCTTTCAGATGTGAAACATGCCTACCAACTTTCGTTTATGTCTTACAACTTCTTCTTCGTGTTATGATTTTTTCCGTGAGTGTGGAACTCATTGTCAACTAACACAAATTTCCATTTTCAACACAAGGAACATGGTTATGACATGAAATAAATTCAGTTGATTTAGAAATTTCACATGTTCCTTCGTATAAAGATCTTCCGTTTCAAGATAAAATATGGTGCACTACTAAATAAGTATGGCTAAATGGTCCACAAGCTATGTACCTAGATTTTAAAATATGCAGAAGTTTACTCACCATAAAACTATGTAACTGAAGAGCAATCAATCCTCTGTAAATAGCTCTAATATACTAACAGTACTTAAATATGTAAAAATCATAGTATTTCAAAGGCTGCATAAAACACAACCTCATGTCTCGCAGCAACAAAAACAGCAGAAAATGTTGGAAACTGCTTACGGTGATCTCTGGTGCACATTCCGTCATGTGATTCTAAAGTCAGCCACTAGACTGAAACACAGACCAAGAAACATAATGTGTTCCTAGGTACACTATCCGGCTTACACTGACTTGTAGTCTCTGCAATTAACAGAGCCCAGATAGAAGAGGAAACCATGGAGTACCACAAACAATTACACAATGGTGGCATAACAACAAACTCAGCATAGCCGAAACCAAAACAACGTATACAGGTACAGTACTGAAAGGATCACTCGAAGGAATACTTCAGTTAAAATAAGTGGACGCAAACATCAAATGAGCACATGTTACACGCTATCTTGTGGTACACATGGACGACAAGTTGAATTTCCACGAACACATAAGAAAAAATACCATATAAAGTGGTGGGGCCAAATTCAAAACATTAGAGTCTGTCTCTGCCAGTCATACTGATATACCACTTTTTGCTTTTCGAATCGGTACTCAGCTTCACAGCTAGCACGTGGGCAAACAGACTGCACCCGGTCACCAACAAAGCATCAGTCAGACGAGGGCAGAGAAATTCCCTACTTAGGCTATCTGGTGTCTTCGGCACGACCTCAGTGGATGCGCTCTGTGTGGTGTTCGGAGTACGCCCCACAGACATCACCATCAAATACATAGCTGCGAGGTACTGTATAAGATGTGTAGGCTAGATAAGGTACACACAGCAACTGGTATACCAATACTGACGACACGCCACCTTAAAAGTTAGGGTTTGGATACATTCCACAGTGAGTGGGATGTAAGTGATAAGGGACGTAGACTGCACGACTTCCTCACTGATATAAGGGAGCGGTTGAGAATGTGACATATCGATCCCAGCAGCGGCATGGTACATTTCTTAACCGGGCACGGACCTAATCCCATATATTTAAACAGTGTGAGTCTGAGACAGACAGCCCATGTGGGGAAGAAGGTTCCCAATAACACGCTGTCTTCTTCTGCAGGCAGTACGAGATCAACAGACATACAGAGGGGTCCAAAAAATATATCCACTGTTTAAAAGACCATAACTGGCAAGCAGATTGACGGAGTTGTCTCGTCTTTGGTAGTGTAATAGTTTGTAGTTTCGGCAGTCACCACACAAGCTTTGTATTGCGTTGTTTTGTTTTGTCAGATGACAGTCACCAGATATTGTTTTGTTCTTAGTTGCACCTAGTTACTGGAGTAAACATTATAACGTTGTTGCTTTATTTGTGGTGTAAAAGCGGTGCTGATCGACAATAAAGGCAGGTTAAAAGCTGTGAGCTGTCTGGGGAAGTTGACCTTGCATTACTGCGCAACTGTTTCACCAGGTATCCAGTCTAGCTTACCAAATTCCCAACCAGACTAACATTAATTATAATCTTTTAATAGTCATACGACAACCGGTGATATATATATATATATATATATATATATATATATATATATATATATATATATATATATAAAAGAGAATTTAAATAAAAAGAAATAAATCAGTTTATATTTGGAAATTTATTTTAACATTGATCATTGAAATTTCAGCATATTAAACTTGAGTCGTAACTAAGCTGGTGCCTTATTTAGGATTGTGAAAATGTGAGATTGTAATCTTACGGAACACATCAAATATGGAGCCAAGATTGGGAGACTGCATACAACACTGCATTCATAAAATAACACACGAAGAACGTTGAAACATATGCAAGAGGAAATTAACCACAACCAACCGATTCAATTTTCACCCAAAGAAATTACGTTCGTAGCACAATTCTGTCCGTCATGTAATTACCACACACTGGTATACTAAATTCATACTAACTCTCTGTGAAATCTTCCCAAAAAGAATAGCTGAGGGCTACTTTGATGATTACACCACATGCTTCACGTGGTCAACTTGGTTTACACAAAGCGTGTAACTCCACAATAATTTTGATAATTAAAATAAATTAGATCGAAAAGCAATTTACAAAAGAAAAACCTCAAACTGGTTACTAACGTCTTACTATTAACGTGATGGGTCAAACAATTATATAAGCACGTGGTAGTGGTCTCACAAAGTACACCCCCCATGGGTTGAACATAAAGAAAAGTTGCTATATTGAAAAATATTGTCAAGACGAGATGTTATAATCTCACGCACACTCGCATTTAAGATTGATGATCTTAGTTAGAGTTACTGATCAACACGTGGTTCCACTTAACTCACAAAGTAGTGACAAAGCAACTACCGGAAAATGTTCTGAATTTCACACTCGAAATACACTGCGTTGCAATTTAAGATAACATTAGATATTTTAGAGCTAAACCTGAAATAAAGGTGATTAAATTTTCAGTTAGGCTAAACTTAAGAAATCCATTGTCCTACGGACTTAGCAGACACGCGCTTAGCTGGAGATCTTACCACTTCAGACGCTCGCCACGGACAGACTGACCTGGTCCCTTCGTGAGGGTGGCTCACAAATATAAACGGAAGTGGTCAGAGGGGCAGCTTCCTATACCAACATGACAAGGGGCGGACAGGTCCATACTAAGGATAGAAACCTCTTTGCTTTTAGAAAGCGTAGCTACCTGTTCCGATGATGGTCCTACTGTTCTCTAGCAGACAGGCTTGTCTGCTACCCTCAAGCATGCAACTAGAAATACATTTGCTCATTCATCCTCTCACACAGAAGGGAAGGGAGATGATAGTATCTTATCATATACAGTATATAAAAGAAAGCGGATGTAGGTTCCGTATGAAACTGTGTGACATGAATTACATATAAACTGTGTTTTAAAGTGTAGTAGTGTGACAGATCGTTCTTGTTTATGTGTAAAAGTAACATGTTCCACTACTCAGTCTCCTCCCAGATAGAAACGCCACAGTAAATTTAGAAGAGGAATTTATGCCGTAAGTGACAACATATTTTAGAAATTAACATAAAAGGAATCCAACAGAGACCTTTCATAACCCCAACGCTCCAGGAAAAGACTGTGCAGGGAATTTTCTGGCCATGCTAGGACATTCCCAAGCAGGCTTCACACACCCTACTTAAACCAAAAGTGTAAAGAAAAGGCAAAAGGTCACCAGCTACTTGCTAAAACACAATAATTTCAACAAATCTCTAAAATCTACCAATTTCAAACAGAAAAAAGAACACAATCTGTGACACCTGTTTAAAAGATCGTGTAGACCTAATTTGGTCAGCAAGTAAAAACAATGGTTCCTGTGTCATTAATATGAAAACAATTTCTGGTTGTTATCCTTATGGAGTTCACCAGTATTTGCTCATTGCAAGAGCCAACTGATCACAGGAAAATTTATGACTGTTTATTAAGAAGCAAAATTTATGAAAATAGCAAAGGTGCCACAGCAATTAAAAAAAAGAACATGAAAATAACATCAGTATTATAACGCAGAACATTACAATGCACAATCCGCAAAAGCAAAAAATGATAAGAGAAAAAACATGTTTTACAAAGTGGTTATCGCAAAAAAATTCTATATCTTATAAAACTAATAATTTGTAAAATTAAAATAACTTTGTGGCACTAATTTAATCACTCTACTATATTTCAGTTAGTTAGCAAACAATGATCACTGTGCCATTATACTGAAACTACAATTAATTATGTGATTGTTACCCTTATGGGGTTCCTCACTATAAATATGCCCCATGCAAAGGCTAATCGATCACAGTCCAATGAGAATGAAAAGCTATCTGACTGATAAACGAAGCAATGCCACAGCAATGAATTTACGAAACAAAATATCACAAATCTAATACATCACACATAAACAAACTTTGATAAATAAAACAGCTCTGAAAGTACAATAGTCAACGTCTAAAAAAAACAATAAATAAAGCACCTGCAAAATACAAGAGTCAAAGTCTAAAAAAAAAACAATAAATAGAACACCTGCAAAATACAAGAGTCAGTCTAATAACACCAATAAATGGAACTCCTGCAAAACACAAGAGTCAAAGATTCTCTGACAGAAAGACACGTATATGCATTGAACTAAGAAGCGTATAATCACTGTTCACTGACACACTTTGTAGTTCCACTGTTCCGTGGCACAATATAAGGGGGGGGGGGGGGGGGGTTCTTCGCCGCAACTGTCAGTAGGGATTTTTGTCCATCTGTTGCGTGCAATCCCGCCGTCTCTGCCCTCTCATGAAGTTTCTCTTGGTGGCCCGTGTCACGTACATTTCGATTTGGTTCCATGTTTGTGTTGTCAAATTCGTGCGGTATTCTCGTTTGACACACCAGATTGATATTCCTGGGCAAGGATGACACTTAATGGCTCTTCTTTGTGCCACCCTTAGCAATCAGAGAACATCGAACTATGATTTACTGTCGCTTGACAGTAGGCATCCGTCATCTTAATTTTTTTTCCCTGCAGCGCTCAAACAACTTCTGCGCTGTTTCTGAGCAGACTTTCCAAAGATTCACGGCGTTGTTGAGCGGCGTTGTGTTGTTTGTCTTGTTTTGTTTTCTATATTTGTGTGTTTTATATGTATGCGTTTTTTTTCTCGCTTGTAAATTGCACTGACTTCGATCAAAGATATAAATTTGATGTGCGTGTGAAAAAGTGCGTACTAAGTTGGGTACCTTTCGTGTGACTGTCGTAATTTTTGCGGGATACATTTATTCTGATTAGTGTGTTGCGTACCGAGTGTAAATTGAACTAATGCAGACTCGTAACCAAGTTAAAAGTAGGTGGTCCAACAACTTAAGCAACATGGACCATGGGGATAATTTGATTTCGAATATTAACACGCCGGACGGTTCCGAAAATGCAATGGGGAGTACTTCAGAGGAAATGCAAAACAGAACGAACGGGCTCACATCAGAGCCAGAGATTAGTTTGCCTCCAACTAACCAAATTGATTTGGCAGAACTCATGAAAGCCTTATTGCAACAAAATAAAGAAAACGCAGAGAAATCTGAAAAATCGATCCGAGAGCTAGGCGAACAAATGGCGCAGAAATTTGAAAAATCGATCCGCGAGCTAGGCGAACAAATGACACAGAAATCAGAAAAATCGTTCCGAGAACCAAAAGAATCATCCGAAAAATCGATCCGCGAACTAGGTGAACAAATGACGCAGAAATCAGAAAAATCGTTCCGAGAACAAAAAGAATCATCCGAAAAATCGATCCGCGAGCTAGGCGAACGTATGACGCAGAAATCAGAAAAATCGAACCGAGAGCTAGGCGAACAAATAGACGAAAAACTAATCCAGCAGACAAATAAAGTTGACAAGTCGATGCAGAGAGTGTCCGATGATATCTCAAAAAGAATAAACAACCTGGCAAGTGAAATAAAAAGTGATATTATGAAAGAATTAGGCCATACATTTGAACAAATCGATGACCGTCTGCAAGCCTTAGAACAGGGCAAGCGGAGTCGCGATGCGGAATCTAAAGAAAGCGGATGTAGGTTCCGTATGAAACTGTGTGACATGAATTACATATAAACTGTGTTTTAAAGTGTAGTAGTGTGACAGATCGTTCTTGTTTATGTGTAAAAGTAACACGTTCCACTACTCAGTATCCTCCCAGATAGTCAGAAACGCCACAGTAAATTTAGAAGAGGAATTTATGCCGTAAGTGACAACATATTTTAGAAATTAACATGAAAGGAATCCAACAGAGACCTTTCAACATGGCTGGCGCAAGGCTTACATTCGATGAAAGGAAGTCAGTTTTGAAGTGGTATTTTAAGTAGACAGCAAAGTGCAAGTGCTACATCCCACGATTGCTCCACGCAATGAACGAGGACGACCCAGATCGTAGAATGGAGTACTGCGAGTGGTTTACTAACATGGTGCGTAACGATGAAGAGTTTGCAGAGATGACTGTGTGGTCTGATGAGGCACAGTTCAAACTCAATGCTACAGTAAATCGCCACAATTGCATCTACTGGGCCGCCGAAAATCCGAACGTCCATGTAGACAAAGCCGTGAATTTGCCAGGAGTAAATGTGTGGTGTGGGTTGTTCTACCGGTTCTTGATTGGGCCATTTCTCTTTGACGGCACAGTTACCGGTGGAGTGTACCTTCAGAAGCTTCAGACATCCATTTTACCTCCCATCCGAGACTTGCATGGAGACGGAAGAGTTTACTTTCAACAAGATGGTGCACCAGCCTACTACCAAAATCGTGTATCTCGACGAAAATCTACCAGGAAGATGGATAGGCCGTAGAGGTGCTGTGGAGTATCCACCACGTTCCCCAGACCTAACTCCTCTGGACGTTTACCTGTGGGGAACACTAAAGGACGTAGTTTATCGACAAAAGCCACGCACATTGGATGAACTTCGAGAATCCATCGTACTTTCATGTGCAAATATCCAGCTGAACACGTTGCAGTCAATAGTTCGTGCCGCAGTTCGGCGGCATCGTTTGTGTGTGGATGTTAATGGTGACCATTTCGAACACCTACAGTGCTATCTCTAAGTTGGACTTTAAGCTACACTTTCACCAAAAATGAGACAATTCAGTCAATTAGTTTGCAAGTTATGGACTTTTAAACAGTGGATACTTTTTTTTGGACCCCTCTGTACATTACTCTTGGCGTGTGCTTAGATAGACATACATATATGCACAGCAATAAGAGACCAGGAGCAATGGCTACAATAAATGCATTAGGAAACAGCATTAAAAAAAACCACACATGAAGAGTTATCAGCGGACACGATATAACAGACATGCCTATATGCAACGTGACAACAGTCTCCAGAGGGTGGACAGGGACACTCATAATGACAGCAAAAACACTGATATTGAAGACGAACAGAAGGAGAGGGAAGACGAGCTGTAACAGTAACTAAGACACCTAGAAATATGAATGCACTGACAAATTGTACATATCAGTCAAATAATTTTTAGGGATAACGAATACTAGAGTAAATGTAGTGTAAGGTGCTGGCGATCAACCCACGAAAACATCCAAAGTTGTACACGGATGAGCACCTGACCTTAATGCATAGGATTAGCAATACACTTTCTCTACTACTAACTAAATTTTTTTGTTTTTCGACAGCTCGAAGAAACCATTCCGAGGTTTTCACCGACACTCAAAATCGGTGATGGCACTAACATATGGGTCCTCTATCCTACCATATTTTTACATTCTTCTTACAACACCAAAATCCTGCTTATTTTTCAGTCTCAAATTACTGTCATTTCAAAAAAGTACTAGTCTTTGTGAAATGTTATATATAAAAACAAATGAAAACAAAAAACTACAAGAAAGATCACAAACTAAAACTGTAAGATGTACGACCTATTTTAAAAAAAAACATCAGGTAACAGGACTTTAAATTTGCAATAAATAAATAAATAAAATACTTTATCCTTCAGGAATAACACTCTCCACTCCCATTTCGATTACTGTACGTGGTTACGCTTTCAGAGATGCTGTCTATATGTTTATTGTTTTTTATTTATTTGTTTCAATCAGCTATAGAAGGACAACCGGTCGGAGTGTTTGGAATAATGTTTGAGGTGCTTGACATGAACTTCCTTCGAGGAACACGAACCATCTTTGCGCGTGTGAGTGTAAATGGAATTCTGCCAGAACCAGGAGACGGGTCGCGTGCCAAGGCACGGAAGCTCGCGAGGGACAGTGCGGCTTTGAGGCAGGCCGTGCGCTCCCACGGCTGTCCGACCAGACAGCTGTCAGGACCTCGCCTCCGCGTCGGACAGTTGGCAGCCGTGGAACGCGGTGTCGGGTTGCGCTGGGTCGCTGGTCGCTGATCTCTGACAGAATGCGCGGCGGACGCGCGGGCAGTCCTCCCGACGACAGTCTGTTGTTTCACGAGAGAGCACCGATCTGAGCATGCGCAGACCTCGCCGAATACTAATACCGACGGTCAAGTTCAGTGGGTTAACTAAACTGGAAGTCCGTTGCTCGAAGCAAAGACGTGACGCGTGACGTCACAGCCGCCATATTACGTCGGGGCAAACTATAAGATTTTTCTGCTTTAGGGCAGAAATACAATTACTATTTTGGATAATTCGCGTCGCTGTCTAGAACATATTTTGGACATACCATAAGTAACAGGATCTCTATTGGACTACTGTAAAATAAGCACATAAAGCAAAAGTAACAAAAAAATGAGTCGGGAGCAGAAAGACGATAATCAGGAGCCTATAAGGGCCTCAGTTATTTTTTAAGATGAAGAATGAATATCATAGCAACGATGACTACAGAGTAATACAGATACAACGTACAATTTTATCTTTGCAGTAGCTTAGCGCCCGCTGCTTCGCTCGTGTAGACTGTATGGCCTGTAGAGATTTCTGTTTTGTCTTTATTTAATGGAATTTTTATGATGTTTACAAATTGAAACACTTTCTAAGCTTTTCTCACTAGTTAAGGTCAAATAATCATAGCCTTTTCCGAATGTACTTCTGGCAAAAAGCGATTCTGGTGGCTGGAGTTCAAACTTTTTGTCAATCACGCCTTCTACCTTCTTCCATAGCAACTTTCACCCCCTAACAAATATTTCTGTATATCTAACCGAGAAACGAAACACCAATGTTCACTAATTCTGCTTTAAATTGTTTTTTAATGAAACGAAATACACACATCAAAAAATTTTGCTTCACCCCAGTTACCAGAACTCCCGAAGATAGGACGTTGGCAGCGAATATTGTGTTACAGACACAGTCCCTTTGAATGTTCAGAGATGTCACTAAACCCGCCCAAAGATATAAACAACCATGCATGACCAGCGCCTATTAGGCGCAGGGAGTCCGACAGCCGATCAGTTGTAGTCATTCTACCAAGAATGAGTACACGTTTCGTGTTGTCTGTAGTTCAACCATGCCTAGACGGTCAATACCGCGGTTCGATCGCGTCCGCATTGTTACTTTGTGCCAGGAAGAGCTCTCAACAATGGAAGTATCCAGGCGTCTCGGAGTGAACCAAAGCACGGAAAGCGGGCATGTAAGAGATACAGAGAAACAGGAACTGTCGATGACATACCTCGCTCAGGCCGCCCAAGGGCTACAGCTGCAGTGGATGACCGCTACCTACGGATTATGGCTTGGAGGAACCCTGACAGCAAGGCCACCGTGTTGAATAATGCTTTTCGTGCAGCCACAGGACGTCGTGTTACGACTGAAATTGTGCACAATAGGTTGCATGCTGCGCAACTTCACTCCTGACGTCCATGACGAGATCTATCTTCGTAACCGCGACAGCATGCAGCGTGGTACAGATGGGCCCACGCAGAATCAACCACACAGGATTGGCATCACTTTCTGTTCACCAATGAGTGTCGCATATGCCTTCAACCAGACAATCGTCGGAGACGTCTTTCGAGGCAACTCGGCCAGGCTGAACACCTTGTAGCATGGTGGAGGTTCCTTGCTGTTTTGGGGTCGCAGTATATGGTGCCGACGCATGCCGCTGGTGGTCAAGGAAGACGCCGTAACGGCTGTGCCATCCTCCCATCGATAGTGCAACCACATCGGAAGCGTACTGGTGTGGCATACGTCTTCATGGACGACAATTCGCATCCCCATTCTGCACATCTTGTGAATGACTTTCTACAGGACAACGACATCGCTCGACTAGAGTGTCAGCATGTTCTACAGACCTGAACCCTATCGAACATGCCTCAGATAGATTGAAAAGGGCTGTTTAAGGACGACGAGACCCACCAACCACTCTTGAGGGATCTACGCCGAATCACCGTTGAGGAGTGGGACAGTCTCGACCAATAGTACCTTGATGAACTTGTGGGTAGTATGCCACGACGAATACAGGCATGCATCAATGCAAGAGGACGTGCTACTGGGTATTAGAAGTACCGGTGTGTTCAGCATTCTGGACTACTACCTCTGAAGGTCTCGCTGTATGGTGGTACAATAAGCAATCTGTGGTTTTCAAATGAGCAGCAAAAAGGGTGGAAATGATGTTTACATTGCTTTTTATTCCAATTTTCTGTAAAGGTTCCGGAACTCTCGTAACCGAGATGATGCAAAACTTTTTTTGATGTGTGTGTTTTCTTAAAAATTTTCATCCCCTATTTCCAGAAACACTGAAACACGTATTATTTTGATTTCTGACCGATAAGCCTTTAGTAGTAATTATTTATTTTCAAAACAACTCTCACCATTTTATACAATTTCCAAAAATTCTGAAAACGAATTTTTTATTTTCCGACTGAGATACCAAATACCAGTTTTAGTAGTTCTAGCTTCAAAATTTCCTTAACAGCGACATACTTACAAAAAGCCTTTCATCCCCAATTTCATCCTCTTAGAAGTAGAGTTTTGTACAATCTCTTCTTAAACGATTACTGCACTATAAGATCCACACCCTCTCCAAACTTCAAGTTTCTATCCTTAACGATTTGGGCTGGGCAATGAGGAGTCAGTGAACCAGTGTGACCCTATTTCATCCCCTTAGGGGTTGAATTTCTAAAAACAGTGAAAAACATATTTTTTCATCTCTAGCCGAGAAGCCAACCACTAGGCTTCAAAGATTTACCTTTAAAAATGCTTTCACAATGAAATTTTTCCATCAAGCGTGTCAGCTCCTATTTCACCACCTTAGGGGTTGAATTTCCAGAAACAGTCCCATGCGTATATTTTATTTTTAGCAGAAAAGCGAAATACAAATTGTCATAGATTTAGCTTCAAAAATGCTTGCACAATGATATATTTCCATCAAAATTTTCATCCACCAATAGGGGTTGAATTTATAAAAACAGTGAAACAGGTATTTTTTTGTTTCTAACTGAAAAGCCAAATTTAATTTTTCATACATTTAGCTTTAAAAATGCTTTCAGAATAAAATATTTTCATAAAGAATACCATCCCCTATTTCACCCTCTTAGGGGTTCGGTTTCCACAAATACTGAAACACTTATTTTTTTATTTCTAACCGAGAAGAAAATACCAGTGGCCATAGATGTAGATTAAAAATAATTTAGTAGTTCTTTAAGAATGATATATTTTTAAAAAAATCTTTCAACCATTATTTCACACCATAGGGTTAAATTTCCACAAATACTGAAAAAGTATTTCTTTATTTCTGACCGAGAAACCAAATACCAATTTTCACAGGTCGCTTCAAAATTGCCTAAATATCGACATTTTTACAAAAAAAGAAAAACACCCTTCATCCCCTATTTCATTCCACACCCTTAGTGTTCGAATTTCGAAAAATTGCAACTTAAACGACGTCTATAGTTTAATGTTCACATCTTCACAAAAATTCAACTTCCTATAAATCAGTCAGTCAGTCCGGAAATCGCCTTTATGTGTAAAGATTAAGAAAATTATTCGAACAAATTAATTTATTAACTCATCCTTAAGAAAGAAAGTCTTCATTGCCCATAAACGTCCCCTAAGAATAATACGTGGTGCTCACATACGATCTTCTTGTAGACATCTGTTTAAGGAGTTGGGCATTCTGACTACTGCTTCACAGTATATTTATTCCCTTACGAAAGTTGTCGTAAATTTCGTTAATGACAATTAATCATTTCCCATTACTTTTTGTGACGCTGACGATGGTTACTCGACAGCTGAAACACGCAATCTAATTGCTTCTTTATATCGAAATAAAGACAGGCGAATGTACAGTGAATTTTAAGCTTTTACAAAATTCTTCACAAGCCCCAATTTTGTATGTAGTACCAAAAGAAATTCTTTGCTTGGTTCAGTCAGTGGCTCATGCATAGCTTCTTTTTTTTTTCTTTCCGGCATCATAGCTTCTTCGACAAATTTTTCAGTGGGTAGGGTTTATCGGTTACTCGACTACTTCACTCTCATATGGGACGACAGTACTTGGTGCGGTCAGATTGCAATCTCAATAATATGACGCTTTAAAATTCCTACAACCGTCCCCACAGGTCACCTGGAGTTTTGTCATATTTGGATACGTTTACTTTGTACTGACAGCATACGTCACACGAATAGAAGGAAACATTACCATTGCGTAAAAAAAGTATTTTAAGATTTGTGTTTGGGATATCAACGAATAGTTGTTGATCACGGATGCACATCGCATACAGTGAATTTATCACACCACATGTACAATTTAAATCCAGCTCCGGTTTTCTGGAACTATTCCAGTTCTTTAATTCTAATGACGAATATGGAAACTTCACGAAATCGTGTACATGGTTTCGCTGCTCCAAAAGTGTTTCTAAAAGTTTTAACTTATTTTAGGAAGTTATAGATTTCTATTGAGATCGCTGTGCTTCCTTTGTGTCATTTTGTAAGTCGAAGAGGGTGTACTTGAAGAGGTGTTCACACATTTCTAGCTAGACGGTTTTTAATCTTCAGTTGAATATTCATTAGAGCTCAGAGAAACAAAACGTTCTGTCATGAGATGCAGAGGAAAATTCTTGGGTTCTTTCCGTTCGAGAATAGATCTTTGTTTACAGAGAGAACCATTCGGAAATAACATCAGCGTGATATAACATCAGCGTGAATGATGGTTCCCATGGTTTTTGGCAGTTCATGTAAAACATGATATCCTTTTAGATTAATCAACGCTTTGAAGCTGCACGAGCACGTTGTACAACGTATGCCTGATGTCAGTTTTTTGTCAATATCCCCAACTTACAGCCAAAAATCCTTTTTTTTGTATAGAATGCGAGATTAACACTTTGTCGGAGCCATAAGAACTAAGGACCGTTATCTGGTCGCAACGCGATGAGCACGTGCAGAGACCGTTCCCAGTCGTGTAGCGATACCATACTCTGAGGATTATATGCTCAGGCAATGCTGTCAACTGTTTATATGCGGCACTTGATACTTAGTGTGAAAGCGTAGTTACAGACAATGTCTGCAATTCTGAAACTGCAGCAATATGCATTTCCAAACAAAGGCTCGTTCATTTCATTATCATAACACTTTGTGTGCTGAACATTGTAATCTTTCCTTTGTCGAACATTCCACAACAAGAAAATGGTTTATTTATTTATAGTATTCTCCAAACTAAACTTCGTCCGAACAGGCCTTGAAAGGCCCATGGCACCGACCGACCGCCGTGTCGTCCTCACTAGAAAAGCGGTACTGGATGCGTATATCGAGAGGTATGTGGTCAGCACGCCGCTCTGCCTGCCTTCGTGAACGAAACAGTTACTTCTCAATCAAATAGCTCTTCAGTTGGCCTCAAAAAGGCTTATAACATTACCGACTACCAGTACATCAGCAGTACACCAATAATGTTACTCCTGCGAAACGATTTTAATTTCTGAACGTGAATGGTTGTAAGGCATCAGATTGTTTTTCGTCTCTCGAAACATTCCTGTTGAAAGGGAACAATAAAAAAACACACAGGAATGGAACCAAAGTACAATCAGTAATAATGTAAATGCATAGAAGGAAACGGTCGCCAATCTACTTAGGCAAAGTTGTGTCAAGTACTAGCACTGTCCATAAATCAACTGCTAAGACGGCCTTTACCTGACACTGAAATTCTGTTTGGCTCAATACATACAAGGCAGTAAGGCAATTTAGCAAGTAATGTACCGGTGGTTTGACATGAACTATACAGGAAGAGTATTGATACTTTAAGGCAACAACTAGTTCTCAATAACACTTACTATCGATACATTACGGTAGGAATCTAACGATCATTACAGGTAAATGATTACTAATACCCGAACACAACTAACTTGGGCAAGAGGATCTTCTGTCAGTTTTATTATTGGGAATATCTAATACAGAAATAGTTTTCAGGTGATTGTATTATTTGTACTGACTATAATTTGCATTTTCAAGGAGCATTCACTTCCTTATACTGTTTAGCTCAAATGACAGATGTGATACCTGGATCTAGTGCAGTTTCTGTGGTGTCACCGCCAGACACCACACTTGCTAGGTGGTAGCCTTTAAATCGGCCTCGGTCCGTTAGTATACGTCGGACCCGCGTGTCGCCACTATCAGTGATTGCAGACCGAGCGCCGCCACACGGCAGGCCTAGAGAGACTTCCTAGCACTCTCCCCAGTTGTACAGCCGACTTTGCTAGCGATGGTTCACTGACAAATTACGCTCTCATTTGCCGAGACGATAGTTAGCATAGCCTTCAGCTACGTCATTTGCTACGACCTAGCAAGGCGCCATTACCAGTTACTATTGATTCTGTATAACATGTACCGTCAAGAGCGATGTTCACCAATTATGGATTAAAGTTAAGTATTCCAGAAGCTACGTACGTTTTTTGCTAGTATAATTTCCTTGACCTGTTCCAGACCTCACGCCAGCCTGCGTGAGCTAAAACGCGTGCCATTCGGCTTCCTCTCATAGTGGGTTGGCTGTCTTGCCAATCCACAACTGTTTCAACAGTCTACATCTACATCACAGTACGCAAGCCACCTAATGGAGTGTGGCGGAGGGTACTTTTCGTACCTCTAGCTGAGCCCTCCAACCCTGTTCCAGTCGGGAATAGCGCGCGAAAAGAGTGATTGACGGTGAGCCTATGCACTGACTTCTATTTTTCGAATTTTCTCCTCATGATCGTTACGCGCGACGTATGGAGGGAAAAGTAATGTAATAAATCTCTCCGTGATGCACGATGCCTTTCTGTTAACATCTGCCAATAGAGTTCGTTGAACATCTCTGTGACTATTTGCTTAGTATAGCACACACGAGTTACAAGAATAAAAGTTGTACTTCTTGAGTACTTTTACTGTAATATCAAATTTAAATCTAGCCCAACTATTATCATGGGGATCCAGACTCTAGTCTATCAGTAGACTCGGATATAGGTTCAACTTTTTAGTCACAACACAATATTAGAAACACTATGAAGTATATAACACATGAAATGATAAACACTATTATTTTCAAACCGGCAAAATAATTAATCCTTATGCTGATCCTTCAAGTCTACTTGCCAGTAACTATGATGAATCAACAATATTTTTTAAGGTAACTGCAGTACTGATCGGAGTTTTGAACAAGAAGAATTTTTAAACTGAATACTTTAAAAGAATCTTCTCTTAGTAATTGTACTTTGATGGAACTTTAACTATACTTCTATAAAAATTATGTGGAGTATTTTCAACATAATGCACACTGAACAATTATGTACTTTGCTGCTCCATTAAAGTTTATTAACTCTAGTGAAAAGACCTGAAATTACTTTCAGTTCAATAAAATAGAATACTCGGAAATATTGTATGGCAATTTAAGGCAAGAAGTTTTATCTCTCACAATTATTTCTCAGTTTATCTTACACTTAACAGCACCCATTCTACAACTTTACAAGCACAATTCCGTTCACAAACATATTTATCTCCTCCAGAAATCTTAAACTTATGCATTATAACTTTACAGAAGAATTAAATTGTTCACTGACTTTTACAAATATATTTAATTCCTAATCCTACTAATTACGTTGTAAATATTAAATCAACATCATGAATTTGCAAAACACTTTTTGCATATAACCTATATTTTAACAAACACATTACATACTAGAATATTAGGCTCCAAAGAAAATATCATTTGGTTTTCTTAACTTACAGGTGTTGTCAAAATATAGAATACAAGAAAATATCATGTATCTATCAGGATAAAAAAAACTTAATAGTATTGTTAGCAAAAATCTGTTTCTTACACAAAACTCTTCAAAAATTAAAATTTTTTAAACAATAACAAACTCTTTGTGTTCATAAAATTTATTTTTTTCAATTTATCCTGATACTAGTCTGTCACAGACAGTCTTTTCTCATATATCTTCAAAGTGGTTAACTGAAGTCGTCTTCCTCATCTTCATGCACCTTGACATGTCTCCTCTGAGCATGGTTTGGCGGTCGGCAGAAAGAAAAATTGCAGAAGGTCTGAATGTATTGTGAATGCTTGATTGCCTTTTTGCCATTCCGCATGTGTCCATGGCGAAATTATATTAGAGATCTATTATTAGCAGCATAAAACATATTCTTATTCAATCCTCGAATCTTTGTGCTAATCCAACGTTGACTAATTAGTCTCCTGTTTTCTATATGAATAGTCATCTCTCATCTTTTGGTGTGACATTTTAAAGTATTGCAATCTGCTATAAGCAATAACGGACATTTTTCTTGATAGAACAGTTAAAATTGGATTTTTTTTTATTGGTAGGTTGATGGTCTTGGGGTATCGTCTTTGATTCATAATCAAAACGTCTTTGATCACAGGTTCGAATCCCGCCACTGCTTAAATTTTGATTAATAATCAGAATTGGCAGCCGAAGACTTCCTGCATAAGAAGTCACCGTCATTCTGCCAACGGCCTTGTCAAAGAGGACAGAGGAACGGACAGAAGGTTCAGGGCACTCTCTTGTCCTAGGGGTGGGAAACTGCCCATGAAGGCGGAAGAACCAACAAAGATCAACGGCATGAGGATGCAGAAGGCTATGGAAACCATCGCATTAAAGACACATAACGTGTATCCACAAGACATGTGGCCTGTAATTGAAGAAGTGTCATGATGATCTCTCCTTTAGCAAAAGATTCCGGAATAGTCCCCCATTCGGATATCTGGGAGTTGACTGCCAAGGGGGAGGTTACCATGAGAAAAGGATTGAATAATCAACGAAATAATAACATTCTACGAGTCGGGGCGTGGACTGTCAGAAGCTTGAACGTGGTAGGAAAACTAGAAAATCTGAAAAGGGAAATGCAAAGGTTCAATCTAGATATAGCAGGGGTCAGCAAGTGGTCAGATGACTACAGGGTAATATCAACAGCAGCAGAAAAATGTATATCGGGAGTAGGATTCTTTATGAACAGGAAGGTAGGGCAGAGAGTGTGTTACGGTGAACAGTTCAGTGATAGGGTTATTCTTATCAGAATCGACAGCAAACCAACACCGACAACGCAAGCTGAAGATGAAGAGATTGAGAAAGTGTATGAGGATATTGAGAGGGTAATACAGTATGTAAAGGGAGATGGAAATCTAATGGACATGGGGGACTGGAATGGAGTTTTAGGGTAATGAGTAGAAGGAAAGGTTACAGTAGAATATGGGCTCGGGACAAGGAATGTGAGAGGAGATAGATTAATTGAGTTCTGTAATAATCAAGAGCTCAGATGGAAACCCAGTTCTAAGCAAAGAAGGGAAAGCAGTAAGGTGGAAGGAGTATATAGAGGGTCTATACAAAGGCGATGTACTTGAGGACAATATTATGGAAATGGAAGAGGATGTAGATGAAGATGAAATGGGAGACACGATACAGCATAAAGAGTTTGACAGAGCACTGAAATACCTGAGTCGAAACAAGGCCCTGGGAGTAGACAACATTCCACTGGAACTTCTGACGGCCTTGGGAGAGCCAGTCCTGACAAAACTCTACCATCTGGTTAGGAAGATGTATGAGACAGGCGAAATACCCTCAGACTTCAAGAAGAATATAATAATTCCAATCCCAAAGAAAGCAGGTGTTGACAGATGTGAAAATTACCGAACTATCAGTTTAATAAGTCACAGCTGTAAAATACTAACGCGTATTCTTTACAGAGGAATGGAAAAACTGGAAGAAGACAACCTCGGGGAAGATCAGTTTGGATTCCGCAGAAATGTTGGAACACATGAGGCAATACAGACCCTACAACTTATCTTAGAAAATAGATTAAGGAAAGGCAAACCTACATTTCTAGCATTTGTAGACTTAGAGAAAGCTTTTGACAATGTTGACTGGAATAATCTCTTTCAAATTCTAAAGGTGGAAGGGGTAAAATACAGGGAGCGAAAGGCTATTTACAATTTGTACAGAAACCAGATGACAGTTATAAGAGTCGAAGGACATGAAAGGGAAGCAGTGGTTGGGAAGGGAGTGAGACAGGGTTGTAGCCTGTCCCCGATGTTATTCAACCTGTATATTGAGAAAGCAGTAAAGGAAACAAAAGAAAAATTCGGAGTAGGTATTAAAGTCCATGGAGAAGAAATAAAAACTTTAAGGTTCGCCGATGACATTGTAATTCTGTCAGAGACAGCAAAGGACTTGGAAGAGCAGTTGAACGGAATGGACAGTGTCTTGAAACGAGGATATAAGATGAACATCAACAAAAGCAAAATGAGGATAATGGAATGTAGTCGAATTAAGTCGGGTGATGCTGAGGGAATTAGATTAGGAAATGAGACACTTAAATTAGTAAGGGAGTTTTGCTATTTGGGGAGCAAAATAACTGATGATGGTCAAAGTAGAGAGGATATAAGAAGTAGACTAGCAATGGCAAGGAAAGCGTTTCTGAAGAAGAGAAATTTGTTAACATCGAGTATAGATTTAAGTGTCAGGAAGTCGTTTCTGAAAGTATTTGTATGGAGTGTAGCCATGTATGGAAGTGAAAAATGGACGATTAATAGTTTGGACAAGAAGAGAATAGAAGCTTTCGAAATGTGGTGCTACAGAATAATGCTGAAGATTGGATGGGTAGATCACATAACTAATGAGGAGGTATTGAATAGAATTGGGGAGAAGAGGAGTTTGTGGCACAAATTGACAAGAAGAAGGGACCGGTTGGTAGGACATGTTCTGAGGCATCAAGGGATCACAAAGTTAGCATTGGAGGGCAGCGTGGAGGGTAAAAATCGTAGGAGGAGACCAAGAGATGAATACACTAAGCAGATTCAGAAGGATGTAGGTTGCAGTAAGTACTGGGAGATGAAGAAGCTTGCAGAGGATAGAGTAGCATGGAGAGCTGCATCAAACCAGTCTCAGGACTGAAGACCACAACAACAACAAAAATAATAATCTTCAGCTAGTAATAGCGAATACTCTGTTCAGGAATCACATGAGGAGGAGGTATACGTGGAAAAGGCTGGGTGACACGGGAAGATTTCATTTAGATTACATCATGGTCAGACGGAGATTCAGAAATTAGATACTGGAATGTAAGGCGTACCCAGGAGCAGATATAGACTCAGATCACAACATGGTGGTGATGAAGAGTAGGCTGAAGTTTAAGACATTAGTCAGGAAGAATCAATACGCAAAGAAGTGGGATACGGAGCACTAAGGAATGACGAGATACGCTTGAATTTCTCTAAGGCTACAGATACAGCAATAAGGAATAGCTGAGTAGGCAATACAGTTGAAGAGGAATGGACATCCCTAAAAAGGGCGTTAACAGAAGTTGGGAAGGAAAACATAGGCACAAAGAAGGTACCTGCGAAAAAACCATGGGTAACAGAAGAAATACTTCTATTGATCGATGAAAGGAGGAAGTACAAAAATGTTCTGGGAGACTCAGGAATAGAGAAATACAAGTCGCTGAGGAATGAAATAAGTAGGAAGTGCAGGCTGCATGCTGCAGGCTGCACGAAAAATGTGAAGAAATCGAAAAAGAAATGATTGTCGCTACGACTGGCTCAGCACACAGGAAAGTCAAATAACCTTCGGTGACATTAAAAGCAAGGGTTATAACGTTAAGAGTGCAACGGGAATTCTACTGTTAAATGCAGATGACAGAGCGGATAGGTGGAAAGAATACATTGAAAATCTATATGAGAGGGAAGATTTGTCTGATGTGATAGAAGAAGAAACAGGAGTTGATTTAGAAGAGATAGGGGAGTCGGTGTTAGGATCAGGATTTAAAAGAACTTTGAAGGTCAAATAAGACAGAAGAGATAGATAACATTCCATCACAATTTCTAAAAACTTTGGGGGAAATGGCAACAAAACGACTATTCACTTTGGTGTGTAGAATGTATGAGTCTAGAGACTCTGACTTACGGAAAAACATCATCCACACAATTCCGAAGACAGCAAGAGCTGACAAGTGTGAGAATTATCGCACAATCAGCTTAACATCTCATGCATCCAAGTTGCTGACAAGAGTAATATACAGAAGAATGGGGAAGAAAATCGAGGATGCCCTAGATGACCATCAGTTTGGCTGTAGGAAAGGTAACGTCACGAGAGAGGCAATTCTGACGTTGCCGTCACTTAGGAAGCAAGACTTTAAAAAAGTCAAGACACGTTCATAGGATTTATCGACCTGGAAAAAACGTTCGTATATGTAAAATGGTTCAAAATGTTCGAAATTATGAGAAAAATAGAGGTAAGCTATAGGGAGAGACGGGTCATATACAATATGTACAATAGTGAAGAGGGAGTAATAAGAGTGGACGACCAAGAACGAAGTGCTCGTATTAAAATGTGTAACACAAGGATGTAGTCTTTCACCCCTACTGTTCAATCTGCACACCGAGGAAGCGGTGATGGAAATAAAGGAAAGGTTCAGGAGTGGAATTAAAATTCAAGGTGAAAGGATATCAATGATACGATTCGCTGATGACATTGCTATCCTGAGTGAAAGTGAAGAAGAGTTACATGATCTGCTGAATGGAATGAACAGTTGAATAAGTACAGAGTATAGATTGAGAGTAAACCGAAGAAAGACGAAGGTAATGAGAAGTAGTAGAAAAGAGAACAGTGAGAAACTTAATGTCAAGATTGATGGTCACGAACTAGATAAAGTTAAGGAATACTGCTACCTAGGCAGTAAAATAACGAGTGATTGACGGAGCAAGGAGGACATTAAAAGCAGACTATCAATGGCAAAAAGGACATTCCTGGCCAATACAAGTCTACTATTATCAAACATAGGCCTTAATTAGAGGAAGAAATTTCTGAGAATGTACGTCGAATGTTGAAAATTGGGCGTACTGATAAGGTAAGGAATGAGGAGGTTCTGTGCAGAATCGGAGAGGAAAGGAATATGCGGAAAACACTGATAAGGAGAAGGGACGGGATGATAGGACATGTGTTAAGACATGAGAGAATGACTTCCATGGTACTAGAGGGCGCTGAAGAAGACAAAAACTGTAAAGGGAGACAGAGATTGGAATACATCCAGCAAATAATAGAGGACGTAGGTTGCAAGTGCTACTCTGAGATGAAGAGGTTAGTACAGGAGAGGAATTCGTGGCGGGCCGCATCAAACCAGCCAGAAGACTGATGACCCCCACCCTTCCAAAAATAAATAAATAAATGCAATAGTGTTCTTGTATAGGAAGGGGTTTAGAAAGGTTTCTTGATTTCTCCTGGTCCAGGACTTCTTTCTTCCTAACCTTCTGCGTTGAATCTTCTTTTCTTGTTGCATCTTGCTGTCTCATCACTTGTGTCTTCGTTCTTCTCTGGACCGGGAATTGGTATTTAAGACCTGCTTAACCTCCTTATTGTATAATCTACACTTATAGTATTTTCTTTCAAATCGTTATGTATCCTTTATTGTATCAGGTTGTTCTTCAGGACAGATTGGACAGCCTTCCAACGTACCCTTGCTTACTCCCATGATTGTTCAGGGAATGTTCGGTATTCACTGGATTCCGTATGGTATGACGATAGTTTCAGCCATTCTGTATCTTGGGTTACAGAAATGCGCCTCTTCTTCTTCCGGTGAATTCAAACATTCGTTCGTCCTTCCTGCAACACGTCCGCCTCCATTCCGGTTTGGTGGACGTCTGTCATATCTCCTTATGCTGCTCTAAACAGTTTGCGAGAGAAGTGCTAAGTATCTACCACTTTAGCAAAATTGTTGTTATGAAGATCGTAGGTGACTTTCAAATGAAAAAAAAAATTGACATATGTTCGCAGGATTCGTCGTAGGTCCCCATACTTTTCGCCAGTAGGTCCCCATACTGGCTTCGAGCTCCAGTGGAGCAACACAGTATATGCATAATGCTCAATGACATCACACAGACGGTCGCACACGTGGTCATCTGTTATCGGTAGGTCCGCAGCTCGTGGTCTTGCGGTAGCGTTCTCGCTTCCCGCGCCCGGGTTCCCGGGTTCGATTCCCGGCGGGGTCAGGGATTTTCTCTGACTCGTGATGACTGGGTGTTGTGTGATGTCCTTAGGTTAGTTAGGTTTAAGTAGTTCTAAGTTCTAGGGGACTGATGACCATAGATGTTAAGTCCCATAGTGCTCAGAGCCATTTGAACCATTTTTTTGTTATCGGTGGGGGTGCACTTCGCTGGATGTCGCAAAATAATGAGATGCGAATTGTACTCTGAAGTTGAGCGTAAAACCTATACCGATTTTGCTCATAAAACCAAAAGAAAATGGACGTTGCCTAGTTTCGTGGAAAGAGGACGTTCATTATCATCGCAATTGTGTTTTCCTTTTTTAATAGTTTCTTTATTGTAGAGGTGACGTTGATGTTAAATACAAATGGTGCAGTCCAGTGCTCAGAATGGCGTGGTGGCCGAGTTTCTCAAAGAGGTCACGGCTGTCTCTTTAGACAAAGAACCGACATTCGAGATAGCCCTTATTTATCACAGGTGTGTTCTGAGGGCTACCGGCGTTGCACTCTGTTGTACGAGGTGCATTCAAGTTCTAAGGCCTCCGACTTTTTTTCTAATTAACTACTCACCCGAAATCGATTAAACTGGCGTTACTTCTCGACGTAATCGCCCTGCAGACGTACACATTTTTCACAACGCTGACGCCATGATTCCATGGCAGCGGCGAAGGCTTCTTTAGGAGTCTGTTTTGACCACTGGAAAATCGCTGAGGCAATAGCAGCACGGCTGGTGAATGTGCGGCCACGGAGAGTGTCTTTCATTGTTGGAAAAAGCCAAAAGTCACTAGGAGCCACGTCAGGTGAGTAGGGAGCATGAGGAATCACTTCAAAGTTGTTATCACGAAGAAACTGTTGCGTAACGTTAGCTCGATGTGCGGGTGCGTTGTCTTGGTGAAACAGCACACGCGCAGCCCTTCCCGGAGGTTTTTGTTGCAGTGCAGGAAGGAATTTGTTCTTCAAAACATTTTCGTAGGATGCACCTGTTACCGTAGTGCCCTTTGGAACGCAATTACGGAGGCTTCTTTAGGAGTCTGTTTTCATTACTGGAAAATCGCTGAGGCAATAGCAGCACGGCTGGTGAATGTGCGGCCACGGAGAGTGTCTTTCAATGTTGGAAAAAGCCAAAAGTCACTAGGAGCCAGGTCAGGTGAGTAGGGAGCATGAGGAATCACTTCAAAGTTGTTATCACGAAGAAACTGTTGTGTAACGTTAGCTCGATGTGCGGGTGCGTTGTCTTGGTGAAACAGCACACGCGCAGCCCTTCCTGGGCGTTTTTGTTGCAGTGCAGAAAGGAATTTGTTCTTCAAAACATTTTCGTAGGATGCACCTGTTACCGTAGTGCCCTTTGGAACGCAATGGGTAAGGATTACGCCCTCGCTGTCCCAGAACATCGACACCATCATTTTTTCAGCGAAATTTTTTTGGTGGCGGTGAATCTGTGTGCTTCCATTGAGCTGACTGGCGCTTTGTTTCTGGATTGCAAAATGGCATCCACGTCTCATCCATTGCCACAGCCGACGAAAAGAAAGTCCCATTCATGCTGTCATTGCGCGTCAACATTGCTTGGCAACATGCCACACGGGCAGCCATGTGGTCGTCCGTCAGCATTCGTGGCACCCACCTGGATGACACTTTTCGCATTTTCAGATCGTCACGCAGGATTGTGTGCACAGAAACCACAGAAATGCCAACTCTGGAGGCGATCTGTTCAACATTCATTCGGCGATCCCCCAAAACAATTCTCTCCACTTTCTCGATCATGTCGTCAGACCAGCTTGTGCGAGCCCGAGATTGTCTCGGTTTGTTGTCACACGATGTTCTGCCTTCATTAAAGTGTCGCACCCACGAACGCACTTTCAACACATCCATAACTCCATCACCACAGGTCTCCTTCAACTGACGATGAATTTCAACTGATTTCACACCACGGAAATTCAGAAAACGAATGATTGCACGCTGTTCAAGTAAGGAAAATGTCGCCATTTTAAGTATTTAAAACAGTTCTCATTCTCGCCGCTGGCGGTAAAATTCCATCTGCCCTACGGTGCTGCCGTCTCTGGGACGTATTGACAATGAACGCGGCCTCATTTTAAAACAATGCGCATGTTTCTATCTCTTTCCAGTCCAGAGAAAAAAAAATCGGAGGCCTTAGAACTTGAATGCACCTCATATGTGTAGCTTTAGTGAGCATCGATAACGCTAACCACCCAGCAGCGAGCTCGCTGGGACGCATTGCACTGAAGACACTGTGGAGTGAGGCTGCAGTTGTTTAAGGTGGATGGCTTCCTGTTTCCCAAGCAGCCGACTTTTGAAGAAGCCATCTGTAGCATTCTCTGGAATTTCGTTTTTTTTTCCCAGAGAGATCCAGTCTTTCTGAGAAATATGTTTAACAGATCGCAGATCGTAAGAAAGAACTGCGTTGAATACAATTGAATGGGTGAGTTCAAAAAGGTACACATTCCACAAATTTCACAAATTAAAATGAGATAGCCATTATCTTCTTTGGATGTATCGACATCCATTGAGCATAAAAAAGAACATCTTCCTCTACTTCAAATGCGCTTGCCAACAGTAGTTAGATACGAGTGAGTTGAAGAAGGGACATATTCCTGGAATATGTTCCTTCTTCAACTCAAAGCCGCACTAGTGTCTGTGACACCCACCATAGCGCTCGCTGCTCAGTCATGTGTTTAGCGTGTAATGTAGCAGATGAGCGAGCTGTTTAAGGTTATGTTGGTTATGTTTACAGTGTAAAGTGATAAGATCAGTGCTAAAATTAGTTTAAAGAAGTTTATTAGTTTTTGGTTTCCTTTAACCAAGTAACAATGTCACAATGTCAGCAACAGACAGCGGGGAACCAAGATGTACAAAGGGAAGACATCACAAAGAAAAACATCTATGGGAGAAGGAAAAGTTAGCAAGGTGTCGTGGTGAGGAGTTTGTAACTTCAGCTGGCGTTCATGTTCCAGCCACAACAACCAGCCCTAACTGTAAGTGTAGGAAGAAATGCATGGATAGCTCCTGTATTGAGGAAAAGGAGAACATTATTAAAACCCTATATAGTGGCAGACCTAAGAACGAGCAGGACACATTGTTAATGAGCCTAATTGAGAGGTATGAGGTTGCAAGGCACAGGCTATCAAATGAAAACTCCAAACCACACGAGTTCTCTTTCAAGTACTTTGCCATGAAAGGGACAAGCAGTGTTGAAGTATGTCGTAGTGCTTGCATAAGCCTACATGCGGTGTGACACAAAGTTGTCATTAGGTTGACACATATTTTGGCCTCTGGGAAATCCCATATTGACATGAGAGGTAAACATGAAAACCGTTCTAATGCTGTTCCAGCCTCACATCTAGTTAAAGTACATGACCGTATTGATTCATTTCCAAAATATGTTGCTCACTATACGTCTACATCAGTCGCATATCTCGATGCTCAACTTAATGTGGCAAAAATGCATGATCTTCTCACATACAAATTTCCTGACTTGAAGAATGTAATTAATTATGAGTTTTACTTGGATTATTTCAAGAAAAACTTTAGTTACCGATCTGGCAGACCTCAGGTCGATGTCTGCAGTACTTGTGAAGACCTGAAGACCAAAATTAAATCAAATACACTTAATAACAATGCAAAACTTGTAGAATATGCTGAATTAATGTTGCACAACAGACGTGCTAAGCGTTTTTATAACAAGATGCAGAAAATAAAAAAAACTATCAAAATCCAGGCCTGATGTCATGGGAATTGCTTTCGATTATATGCAAAACCTGCCACTACCATTGCTGCCTGTAGAAGAAGTATTTTACCTTAGAAAACTATGGTTCTACGTCTTCAATGTTTATGACATAAAAAATGACAAGGTCTGTTTTTATGCCTACCCAGAAGGTGAGGGAAACAAAGAGCCAAATCATGTATGTTCAATGGTTTTGGATTTTATCACACATCACATTCCCGAAGAAGTGCAGTACCTCCATGTATTTAGCGATGCATGTGGAGGCCAAAACAGAAATCTGACTCTGTGCTGACTTTTGTGCTCCTTGACCATGAACAGTAGATTCAAGGTTGTACATCAGTATTACCCCATTAGAGGGCATAGTTTTATGCCATGTGATCGTATGTTTGGCACAGTGAAGAATGAAGTCCGGCAACATGATCGTGTCTACTCACCTGAACTGTACAACTCAATGATTGGTAGTGCGAAGAAAACACAGCCTACTTTCGAAGTGACTACTATGCAATGTGATTAATTTTTGGAATTCAAGAACTGGTGACCACAGTACTTTGTGAAACAGCCTAGAAGTGTAGAAAGCAGAGCAATTACTTTCAAAATAAGCACATACATACACTTCGTCTTCAAAAGTGATGCAAAAGGGTTTGTTGAAACATCCGCCTATATTGACAACCCAGTAAAATGGACATTCAAGCTGAAGAAAACAAACACTGATGAAATTCCTGACACCAAGGCATATCCAACAGGACAGGTTCCCATAAAGAAAGAGAAACTGCAGGGTCTCCAGAAAGTTAAATACTACATCCCAGATGAGCATCGACCTTTTTTTGATGAAAGACTCTCTTGGCCAACCAGAGATACAAGAGACGTTAATGAAGATGATGATGATGACTAACTGATCCACCTACAAGGTAGGAGTAATAAAAACATATTTTAAAGTAACATTTATGGGCTATGTATCGCATACTACTAAACAAAACTAAAAATAATAATGACAGTAAAAATAAAAAAATAACTTTTTCTTATAATGTTTTTCAAACAATGCTTTTTTTTCAGCTGCAGATCGACTAGAATAAGAAGACTGACGACTGTCTACTATGAAAAGTCCAACAATGAAAAATGTTTAATCGGAAAACATTATTTTTTTGTAAATATATGTAGCCAACAGTTTTGAAATATATATTTTTGCCTATTTACGAAGATTGAATAATTTTACTTGCTTATTTCAGAAACCTTTTTAGCATAATCCACAAATTCGGATAAAGTTTGTGTATTTAAAAACTTTGAGCTGAAAAAGGTACATATTTATGCAGTTATATGGTATAAAACAAATATTTATACATACGTACCACGTGAAATGTGTTTGCTACACTTAGTACACATTCACAGTAGTAAATTTTTCTGTATAACAACCGGTTTTCTTACAAAGCAGTTTTTTTTTATTTGCTGAATGTTTATGTTTTGGAATTTGTACCTTTTTCAACTCACCCATTCAATTGTTCTCCATTGCAGAATAGTGGGCTGCTGGGGGTGAGGCGGTCGTGTCAAGTGTGGGTGGTCGCCGGGCACAGACAGCTGTGCTCTGATGAGGGAGTAGGCGGGGGAGCCATGTCACTATGTTTCAGATGAACAAGTGGCCCTTTAGCCAGCCATCGTTTTACCTCTTATTGTTTAGTTGACTATACACGCTTTTGCGTTGGCTAAGGAGATCGCCTCAAGGCGGACAGTGGATAGCTGGTACCACGAGGCGTTCGGTGGAGCAGCTGACCGTTTGAAAAAGCCTGTCTCCCCGTAGGTGGCTGGAGGATTGAAGGGGGATGAAGGGAGCAATTGTGGGAGGGAGAGAGGTGAGGCATGAGGGGCCTCTATTTTCGGCAGTTTGTGATTGTACATCGAAGAGAACGCACCACCCCATCTACTGTCTTTTAGCACATCGATTCTCCCCAGTACATGTGTTGCATTATGACCCATCTGTTATGAGTGCTGGTTTTTTCACGACAATTTCGAAGTGTAATTAAAATTGCGATGCATAATTTCCATCAGCTGTTGTGATATGTATTGACTTCAGTTACCTGTGCTGCAGGGTGGATTTAGAGCAAGTGTCGTTCATGAGCTCTGATGTCAAACAGTGATAGATACTGTGTGCTTAGAGGTAATACCTTTTTAAACTCCTCTCCGTCCAACACCAGCATTCCGTCAGTTGAACATATTTCCAGCCAAGAAAAATAAAGATGATACCTTACACCCCTGCCTTTTTCCTGCCAGCTTGTAGGTGAGTATGTCTGTCACTAGTTTTGGGTGGTATTGCAAAATTTTGTTCTAGTAGGATAACATCATTTGTACGGTATCTTCAATTTTTAAGCTGTTTTGCGATTTTAGGCCATCATTGTGTAGCACTACATATATAGTTGTGTAATTAGGCCCAGTATTTATGATTAATTACTTAATTAGGGCCTATATTTACTTCATTTTCCCAACCAAAAAAAAAGTAGACTGACCTATTCTTCCTCTCCTGCATCACGGCAGTTTCCATGTGTTGGGGGGTGAACTTGGCTTTCCACCAGGGCTCGAGTCCCAGAAAGGCCACCGCCATTTTTAATTTCCTGTCTGTTCCTAGTGACTCCAGTGGTATAATTGTGTTAGGGAGGGGTGCGCTTTGGCTTTCTGTCCAGGGGGACAAGTGTTTGAGTCCCAAAAAGGATACCGCCATTTTTAATTTCCCACCAATTCCCAGGTGGGAGGGGGGTGGGCATGCCAACAGATCCCCGGGACAAAGAAATTCCCACTGAAATTCGAAATTCCCGCCAATAGTGTAGGTTGTGAGAGGGTGGAAAGGGGAAGGGGACTGGGGGACTATGTGCAGACTGAGAAAAACATGTGAATCATCCAAGGATGGTGTTGGGCGCTGTTGGGGGTGGGGGTGGGTGTGGTTGAGTGCGAGCAGTGGGAATTAATTGATCAATTTAATTAATTTGCATATCAATTTGATATGAAAAGTGATCTCAGAGCACCATCTCCCTACTACTCAGGTTGTGTAGATCAGGGTCAAAACTACTCTTGTGCTCCAGGTCATCACTTAATCTATTGATGTCTCTTGATTGACAAATCCTATTGCTGTTTGTCACTTTTCATATCAAATGACATCAAATTAATTATGCAAATTCATTAATTAACTACTTCCACCGCCAGATGATGTCATGGGTTTTCCCCAAGTAGCAGGTGTCCATTTCCTCTGGGTAATTTTCTCTGGGAAATCCCCCCTCACACTCCTTTGAGGTCACCACTTCCATCATCTGCCCTGCCACTGGAAATTGTGGGATACTGAATTTGTGACAGGAAATTTGAAAAATGGCTGGAAATTCAAGGATATCGTTTGGAATGATTAATTTTGTGTGTCCACCTTCAGGTTTGGAAACTAACTGACCTAGTTCACAACACCACCACAACAGGGCGCTCTTGGCCCTTCCCCACCCCCCACCCCCACCCTCACTCCCCACTCTCCAATACAGTGTCTCAGGACAAAAAAGAAAACTCAACACTCATCTCCAGTTACCTCCAGTCCAGTCTAGTGCCATCTACTGTGTGTATTGTATACCTGAAAAGCCTAGGCTAATTCCCGACTTCCTGTTGCTGCCCAACCCCCTCCTGACTCCCACCACTGACTGTGGCACAATGCAAGTCAAGCACCAGTGGTTTGGGTGCGTACAGTAGTTCCATTCCTGACATACAGTCCACCCCCACACCCTCCCCCCAATTTAAAAAATCCGAAATGGGGATGTTCTTTTGTCAATACACATAGATTGGGCAGCAACAGGAAATCATGGATTAGCATGGGCTCTGGCAACCAGCGATCTCCCAGCTGGGCAGGTCTTCAGGTACACAATACAATCAGTGGATTGCGCTTGACTAGAGTGGAGGTGACTGCTCAGTTTTCTTTTTCGTCTTGAAACGCCATGTTCAGGTGATGGGAGGGGAATGGAGGGCAGGGGAGTGGTGGTGTTGTGAACTACGTCAGTTGGTCTGTGGACCTTTAAGTGAATACACTAAATTTGATATTCCCACCAACAAATTTCAATTTACCATCATTTTTTGAATTTCCTGTCAACATTTCAATTTCCCATCATTTCCAGGGGCAGGGGGGATGGTGGGGGGGGGGTGGATGACATCATAGTAGCTGGGGAGAAATTCCCAGAGAGGTGATGGGGGAAGGGACATGTGCCAGCTGGAGAAAACCCATGCATCCCCAGGGGGTAATTAATTAATTAATTTGCACAATTAATTTGATGTCAATTTGATATCAAAAGTGGCATATAACAATAGGTTAAGGATTTGTCAATCAAAAGAGAGCAATAGGTTAAGGGCTCACATGGAGCTGAGCAATAGGTTTGTCTCTCTTGCTCTTGATGTAGGTAACCCATACTAACAAAATGGCCTGATGCTCTCTTTGTCCCACTACCACCAGTGACTAACTCTTGCCTTAAAGTAGCCTTGGCATTCGACCGCCAGATCCACCTTTTCTATTCCTGCCAAGCCAGTTTCTTTGCTGAGGAATCTCCCTACACATTTAAATAATTGCAGACTACTTTTCTGATGTATGAATCAGTATTACAAGCAAAGTTTTAACATTTCCATTCTTTTGCAGCCCTTTACATTTCAAATTACATCCAAGGATTAATTACAATTACACAAATGCTCATAAGTAACGAATAAAACATTTACATAGATGTAAAAACAGACAAAGAAGTTAGATGAGACAAATATAGGTTATATCGATAATAGTGTTATGGGCTGAGTACACCCCACTTGCCAACAGCGCTCTTCAGGCTCGGATAGTCAGCCACTCAAGTGCTAGTCAAGCTTTCAAACTGCAGTGACCTGAAGGGAAACGGTGTTACCATAAGAGTAAGACTGTTGGCCCTATTTATTGTATGCCCGAGTATAATTTCATCATTAGAGGACAGAGTGATACAGACTAAAGATAAACACAATATGCGTACAATTATGCACTAAAATTTTTGAAATGTAAAAATATGAGGTTCATTCCGAAACTACTGCCTCCTACTCATTTGCGTTGACTTTGAGTATCCGAGCCAGATTATGTTAGTGTAGTATTAATTTTTGAATCTTCCCGCTAATATCCATCTTAGTTTCGTCTTCCCGTGACATATATTTTGAATTTTCACGGCAGTATATTTTTCAAGAAATATGTTTAGTACTTAATTGTTCAGCTTCTTCCGCGCTAGGTTTGTCGACTCAGAATTTAACTGTTTCTTGCAGTGCTTTTCAGCATCCCAAAAACGTGGATATTTCATTGCCATAAGTAAAAATTATTACCAAATCACGAGTTTAATATTAATAGTTACAGATCTGTCGTAAGTTTGGAGGCGTCTATCATTAAAGCTGTGTCTATTTAAAGCCACTCGAATTTCAAATTTCTTTAATCTCCCTTAACCCTAGAACACTAGGGGCGGGGGAAGGGAATGCTGCATTGCTACAAAAGCATCGTAAATTGTACTATTCCAAATTTATTCAAAATAAGTTATATTTTATGGGTTATGCATTAGTTAATTGCAGTTATTATACCTCTAATGGTAAGTTACATTCCAAATGAAACAAAATGTCGTGTTTTATACTCTACTGCTGTCTTAAATTTTTACGAGGGCTTTTAGTAGCTAGGGATAATTAAGGTATGAAGTCACAAATTGTAAGTGAAGGTAAATTTAGGCCTCTAGCTACACACTACAACCCAGAGACTTTTCGGAGACATACAGAGCATGTGACAAAGCTTCAGCAGCTGCCCAGACCTGTCCCATCACAAAAAACTGCTAGATAAAATTATAATAGCCTTTCCAATCACAGATTCGTCTTGCTGTCGCAACGAGGAGGTCAGTGGTAGCAGGGCATGGCGTGTATATTAGTTAATTAAAATATGAATGAATTTAATCTACTTATTTATGCATTAAAATTAATTTTCCCCAGACAATTGAAACCACCGATAGCTTGCACTAGAGGACTGTGGAATGGTAGGAATGGGACAGTTCTCGTGATCACCAATCATTTAATTCGTAAAGTACACAAGATGGAGTAAATCGGTAAACCTTACGGGGGCTGTTACTCTGAAATTTAAGCCACAGCAATGTCGGCATGCGGGAACACGGACCCCATAGGCAGTCAGCGAACTTGCGCCCCCACATGCTCAAAAACGTGCACATTGCGGGATAGTCAAAGCAGCCATCGGCATTGTCACCCCAGTCAAGTTGGCTACAGGAAGTTTGTTCTATTGGCGGCAGCACACTGCTTCTTAGTAGGCTTCACTTCGTGGCTAGCCATAGTGCAGTAGGTGTCGCCATTATAGCGATACATATATTGGTTTCCATTATCTTAAAAGCAACCATGCGTAACCACATTCATTCGGATTTAGTCAAGAAATTTGCCGTAGAACGCTTGTAGCCGTTTGTTCGTGATTAACACGCAAATACGCGATTTGCACCGAGCGCAATCAGCGTTAAAGTTCCACCTATGTTAGAGCGGCAAGTTTTATTGCGATGCTATCAATATACACTGAAGACCAAAAAAACTGGTACACCTACCTAATATCGTGTAGGGCCCTCGCGAACACGCAGAAGCGCCGCAAAATGACGTGGAATGGACTCGACTAATGTCTGAAGTAGTGCTGGAGGGAACTGACTCCTACTCTCCATAAATCCGTAAGAGAACGAGGGGATGGAGGTCTCTTCACAACAGCACGTTGCAAGGCATCCCAGATACGCTTAACAATGTTCATTTCTTGGGAGTTTGGTGGCCATCGGAAGTGTTTATACTTAGAAGAGTGTTCCTGCAGCCACCCTGTAGCAATTCTGGACGTGTAAGGTTTCGCATTGTCCAGGTGGTATTGCCAAAGTCCGTCGCAATGCACAATGTACATGAATGGATGCATGTGATGAGATAGAATGCTTACATACGGTCGCCTGTCAGAATTGTTTCTAGACATATCAGGTGTCCCATATCACTCCAGCTGCATATTCCCCACACCATTATAGAGCTTCCACCAGCTTGAACAGTCCCCTGATAACATGCAAGGTCTTTGGATTCATGAGCCGCGCGGGATTAGCCGAGGCGCTGCAGTCATGGACTGTTCGATTGGTCCCGGCGGAGGTTCGAGTCCTCCCTCGGGCATGGGTGTGTATGTTTGTCCTTAGGATAATTTAGGTTAAGTAGTGTGTACGCTTAGGGACTGATGGCCTTAGCATTTGAGTCCAATAAGATTTCACACACATTTGAACATTTTTTTGGATTCATGAGGTTGTCTCCTTCCCCGTACACGTCCATCCGCTTATTACAAACTTAAACGAGACTCGTCCGACCAGGCAACATGTTTCCAGTCATCAACAGTCCAATGTGGGTGTTGATGGGCCTAGGTGAGGTTCAAAATGGTTCAAATGCCTCTGAGCACTATGGGACTTAACATCTGAGGTCATCAGTCCCCTAGAAATTAGAACTACTTAAACCTAACTAACCTAAGGACATCACACACATCCATGCCCGAGGCAGGATTCGAACCTGCGACTGTAGCAGTCGCGCGGTTCCGGACTACAGCGCCTAGACCCGCATGGCCACCGCGGCCGGCCCTAGGCGAGGCGTAAAGCTTTGTTTCATGCGGTCATCAAGGGTACACGAGTTGACCTTCGGCTCCGCAACCCATATCGACGCTATTTCGTTGAATTGGTCGCACGCTGACACTTGTTGATGGCCCAGCATTGAAATCTGCAGCAATTTGCGAAGTGGTTGCACTTCGGTCACGTTGAACGATTCTCTTCGGTCGTCGTTGGCCCCGTTCTTGCAGGATCTTTTTCCAGCTGCAGCGACGTCGGAGATTTGATGTTTTACCGGATTCCTCATATTCACAGTACACTCGTGAAATGGTCTTATGGGAAAATACCCACTTCATCGCTACATCGGGAATGCTGTGTCCTATCGCTCGTGCACCGACTATAACACCACGTTCAATCTCACTTAAATCTTGATACCTGCCATTGTAGCAGCAGTAACTGATCTAACAACTGCACCAGACACCTGTTGTCTTATGTAGGCGTTTCCGGCCGCAGCGCCGTATTCTTCCTGTTTACTTATCTCTGTATCTGAATACGCATGCCTATACCAGTTTCTTTGGCGCTTCAGTGTAGACTTGCATGAGAAACAACAAGACTGTCTAGCATTTCTGTATTTTATCAAGAACATAACTGATTTAATTATATCTCTCTGTCTGTTACTTGTTTGTAGGCTCCTTATATTCCCTTCATTAATGAAGTTAATTAGCTTGCCGAAGGAATTCCCTGCTCTAAGGAAAGTTGTCTGACGTCTCCACGATCCAGAGAGAGGAAGATTATCAGGTTAGATAATTTTCAAACTGACGTCAGGAGAAACGGTGGCAGGCAGAACTCCTCGCTCACTTCAATTTACAGCTGACAACATCCACAATACCGCACAGCATGCTGACTCGTTTAAACAATACATACCATCTAACTATGACTAGGGAAGCGTCGTAACCAACACAAGCTAACAGAGACGGCTTTCTGTAATATATAACTTTCATAGTTCGTTTCAACAATACAGAATTTTTTTTCCAAAAGTAGCTAACTAGGTACGTTGAATGTATGAGACTTAAAGCGTTTTCTTGATGCATAGCCAATTAAGCATAGACCAAAAGGTATCGAATAGGGGAAGATCCGTGCGGTCGCAAATTTTTGCCTAAGGAGGGAGTGTCTTGAACACTATGAAAAAAATATCCACCGGTGAGATGTGAACGTATGAGTGGGAGCGGATGGGGTAAAAGCTCACTTTTTTATGTTTTTCTTGAATAACTCGAAAGCCGCGGTTTCTAGCAAAATTGTTTCCCGGTTGAAAATTAAACTTCATTTAACTACCTACAAACAAGACCCTGTTAATTTTTTCTCTAGGACTAATGGTTTCCGCGTTGCAGGGGATGGGAAATCGCAGATTGCCGAAAATAGTGCTTTAATGCTTAGTGATATGTTGTAACAACAAATATTAACGGTGAGTACCACATGTAAGTTCTTTCTTGGGGCATAAACGGGCGGAGGGGGCGGGAGTGTCTCAAAAGAATACCGGCAACGCATAATGTGTAGTACAAGAATGCACACTGACCGGTTTTCAAGAAGGAACCCATATCCAGAAACACACGACTTGGGCCCTGGAGCGCGTTGAAGTTCAGCCCATATCGGCGGTGCTGAGCTTCAGTGATAAGCCAATACATGCGGCTGTATTTGAATCGCTCCGTGAAATCGAGAGTTAATGTCCTTCGCTGACATTACAGGTATGCCTCAACCACACTCTTGACACTACCCCACAAAAGTAGTCGAATGTGTCAGATCTGGCAACATTGCTTGACATGGAACTGGTCCACCCCAACCAATCCATCGACTGGGATATGCGACATTGAGTTGATTCCACACATTAGCCTCAAAGTGTGTTGGAACACCGTAGTGTTGCAGCCACATGCCCATCCGAAGTTTTAATTCAAAAAATGGTTCAAATGGCTCTGAGCACTATGGGACTTAACATCTGTGGTCATCAGTCCCCTAGAACTTATAACTACTTAAACCTAACTAACCTAAGGACATCACACACATCCATGCCCGAGGCAGGATTCGAACCTGCGACCGTAGCGGTCACGCGGTTCCAGACTGAAGCGCCTAGAACCGCACGGCCACATCGGCCGGCCGAAGTTTTAATTGCACTGTATCCATTCGGGTAGGCGTAACATTTCTAGTATCTCTAATAAGTGTGAGGTAGATAGATCCTGTTAGTCTATTTGGCGACAGATATGACCCAATGATTTGTCACCAATTATCTCGGCCCAGATGTTACTACCAACCTGTGTTGGTGATTTTGAATCACTTGCGCACGTAATTTCGTCAGCGCAAACATGCACGTTGTGAAAGTTTAATACGCCGTCTCTAGTAAACGTGCTTTCATCCGTTAAAACCACAAAACTCGGGAACTGTGGCTGGAGTGCGAATGGTTGTAAATACCACTGCACAAACTGTACCCGTCGTGGGCAGTCGTCCTCCCGAAATCCCTGGATTTCTTCAGATAGCATGGGTGGAACCGGTGTTCTTGGACAACACGGCACACGGAACTTCTACTCGCGTGCAGGGCCTGTGCCATGTGCCGAGTGCTGGTAGTTGGATCCTCTTCGAACATGGTCAGCACGTCCTCCTCCAGCTGTATTGATCGAGCCGAGCGCAGGCGACCCGCATAATCTTTCGGCACCTACCAGAGTGCAAAAATAGACTGGGGATAGTATTAGCAAGTAGGAAGCACAATGTGCTACTACTTTGCTGTACAATGGATACGCCTCAGGTAGACCTACGTGCAACATTCCGACTTCTCTGAAGCGTCTCTCGATGGCCGCGAGTGTGGAATGATGTGGGGTACATCCGTTTGGAAAACATTCTGCATAGAATCTTGCAGCAGCTCTCCCACTGCAAAAATGTTCAAATGTTTGTGAATTCCTAAGGGACCAAACTGCTGACGTCATCGGTCCCTAGACTTACACGCTACTTGAACTAACTTATGCTAAGAACAACACACTAACCCATGCCCGAGGGAGGACTCGAACCTCCGGAGGGAGGGGCCGCGCAATCACTGACATGGCGCCTCTAAACGCCACTCGGAGCGGCTCTCCTTCAGCAATTCGCTTTGTCATATGCAGGCACCATGTCCGTAATTTCCGCAGCTGTCGCACTGCTGTCAGCAACGTTATTGCACTGACAGACCACACTTGGTCTGCAGTAGGATACGCACAAGGGCTGTGTGAAGAGATGTAGCACATGCATAGGAATGTTATTACACTCAGGGCGTCCATCAACAGTACACAGACTGCTAATACCTCTCGTATTCAGACACCAAACCGAATCGGAGCAAATCGAAGCAACCGTTATCAGACTTTGACGCTCCACAGAGCACAAGCCATGCGTTTCCGGACATCGGTTCTTTGAAAACCGATCAGTTTGCTCTCCCACACAACATACTAAGCATTTCAGTGTTCTTTTTTTATTTATTTTTTATACCCTACATACAAAAACAAGATCAATGAAGCTATTTTGTCTACTTATATAAGACAGGAAATGCTGGTGAGGTATAGTCCATCCGTAAGCCAGAAAGCGAGCGGCCCTCGTGGTGAGGGAAGTTGCCCTTTCCGAAAGAACGCTTCAGCTCCTGTGCAGGATTATTAAAAACCAATACCGTCTCTAGCAGTGTAGAACAGTGTGCAGAGATTTACGTCAATTCTGTCCATATGTGTTTCTTGTGCTAGTGTTATCGGTAACTCATATCAGATTTCTATGTATAATTAATGCAGTTTCTGGAAAATACACATCCCCAAAACATGTCTGCACACTGCGTCGCCAGTGAGGAATAAGACGCTCTGTGGAGGGTCGGTACAACTGTGTGAAACATCCTGTATGAGTGGGACAGTCCACAAATGGTTTAATTCATACTTAAGTGGAAGAATGCAGAAGGTTGAAATTAACAGTACAGATAGTCTACAACAACCAGCAGAGTCCTCTAACTGGGGAGGTATCAAGAATAGTGTGCCACAGGGTTCAGTCTTGGGTCCCTTATTGTTCTTAACACATATTAATGACTTACAACTCTATATTCATGAAGATGCAAAGTTAGTTCTTTTTGCTGATACAAGTACAGAAATCACACCCAAGAAGCAAGAATCAGCTGAGGAAATTGAAATAATGTCTTCCAGAAAATTATTAAGTGGTTCTCTGCAAATGGACTCTCAGAAAATTTTGAGAAAACACAGTTTATACAATTCTGTACAATAAATGGCATAACACCATTGATAAATATAGACTGTGGACGGAAGTATGTTGCTAAGATAGAATACTCAAAATTTCTGGGTGTGAACATCGATGAGAAATTGAATTGGAAGAAACACATCGATGATCTGCTGAAACTGTTAGGTTCAGCTATTGCACTATTAGGATTATTGCAAATTTTGGTGATAAACATTAGCCTACTATGCCTATTTTCATTCACTGCTTTCATATGACATCATATTTTGGGGCAATTCGTCATTAAGAGAGAAAGTATTCCTTGTACAAAAGCGTATAATCAGAACAATAGCTGGAGCCCACCTAAGATCACCTTGCAGACATTTATTTAAGGAACTCGGGATATTCACAGTACCTTCGCAATACGTATATTCACTTATGAAATTTGTCATTAATACCCATCCCAATTCAAAAATAACAGCGAAGTGCGTAGCTACAACACTAGAAGAAAGGATGATATCCACTATTCTGGATTAAATCTCGCTTTGGCGCATAAAGGGGTGAATTATGCTGCCACAAAAGTCTTTGGTCATTTGCCAAATAGTATCAAAAGTCTGAGAGATAGCCAAGCAAAGTTTAAAAGCAAATTAAAAGAATTTCTGAATGACAACTCCTTCTACTCAATAGATGAATTCTTAGATATGAAATACTAACTGTAAAAAAATTAATTAATTATTTTGTGTAAAGAAAACTTATGTTAAAGTGACGCGTTCCACATCATTACGAAATGTCGTATTCATGATCTATGGAACAAGGATTAATGTATGTATGTATATATGTATGTATGTAGTTGCTTCTTGTGACATGCTGGGGTAGGCACAGTGGGGACTCACCTGCTCCAACTTCAGTTTGCAGACCTATGAAGCAGGGACTTGCATGACTACAATCCGGCAACCAACCTACCCTCGCCCTTCAAGCCTCCACCAGCTCCTCCTCCGTTCAGTTACATCCACAGGATACAGTTTATTCCTTGATATGGCTCTACTGCACTGGACGTGATTCTGCCTCTATGGTCTCCTTATCTCTTAATTGTCGCTGCAATTCTCATTTGTAGGTGCATAGCCAAATTGTTATAGGATGCACTCTGTGATGCATGTCGCACATTCTGTGCTTTCAGTGTTACTGTTTCTCTTGACTTACTATTTCTCTTGCCTTACTCTCCTTCTTACGATTGAGGTCTGTGCTATGCGTCACACGTTCGGTTGACTTTTGGTATTAATTTCGATTCCGTCCTTACCGTCCGCTCCATTCTTCTCTTTCCCCTCATTCTCCCCTAGAACTTAGAGCTACTTAAACCTAACGAACCTAAGGACATCACACACATCCATACCCGAGTCAGGATTCGAACCCGCGACCGTAGCAGCAGCGCGGTTCCAGACTGAAGCGCCCAGAACCGCTCGGCCACTACGGCCGGTAGTGATAGCAACTATGACTGCAGGTTTTATAATGCAAATTAAGAAAGGCAGAAAAATATTTTTGTTTAGGAAGAGTAGCAGGATATAAATTTCAGAGTATCTGAGTGGTACACATCAAATAATCAGTGCTGAGTTCGAAAATGTGGGGCACAAATGGAAAAAATTCAAAGGCATCCTTCAGTATGCCCTAGACAAGTACATTCACAGCAGGGTCTGGGGGGATGGGAAAGATGCATTGCGGCTTAATAGCCCTGTTAGGAAACAGCTGCGCAAACAAAGAGAGTTTCATCATAGATTCAAGGGAAGTGAAAACGTAACTGACATAGAAAAGCTGAACGAAATAAAAATGAACGTAAGGAGACCAGTGAAGGAAGCGTTCAGTAATTGTGAAAGTAAAATTTTGTCCACCTGTCTGAGTAAATAACCTAAGAAGTTCTGGTCTTACGTAAAATCAATAAATGGTAAGAAATTCTCTACTCATTAACTCAGCGACCATACTGGATCCGAAACGGAAGATAACAGAGAGAAGGCCAAACACTGAATTCGGTCTTCCGAAATTGTTTCACCGCAGAAGATTGTGCCACTATCCCTCCCTTCAATCGTCGTGCGAACATCGAACTGGCGGATATCGAGATAACCCTTGGCGGAATATAAATGGAACTACAGTCGCTTAGTAGTGCAAAGGCATCAGAACCAAATGAAATACCCATAAGATTCTACAATGATGATGCGAAAGAAGGCGCTCCCCTTCTACCGGCACTTTATCGTAGATCTCTGGAGCAACGAAGGGTGCCTAGCGACTGGAAAAAGGCGCAGGTCATTCCCGTTTTTAAGAAGGATTGTAATTCAGATGCACATAATTGTAGGCCTATATCGTTGACGTCAATCAGTTGTAGAATTATGGGACAAGAATTATGACTTTTTGGAGAATGAAAATCTCCTCTACAAAAATAATCATGGACTCCGCAAAAAGAGATCAGCTATCTCTGTTCCTGCACGGGATCCATAGCCCTGTAGACAACGACGCTCACGTTGATGCCGCGTTCTTTGACTCAGGAAGGCAATTTACACCGTCCCACACTGCCGTTTAGAGAAAAACATACGAGCTTACCGAGTATCGGACCAAATTTTCGACGCGACTTGTTTCAAGACTATCTTGCATGTAGAACACAATATTTCGCTCTTAAAGGAAACAAATCGACAGATGTAAACATAATTTCATGAGTATGCCAAAAACGTCTGACAGGAAGTTTTGTTGTTTACAAGGTTTATAATACAAAGCGTCAGAAGACGGTTGGCAGATGGTGAGGTTTTCTACAAGTAGCAACGCCAGAAGACAGTATCCATATGCAGAATGACCTGCAGAGGATTGATGAATGGTGCAAGCTGTGGCAGTTAACCGTGCACGTAATTATATGTTGCATATTGCGCGTACACAGGTAAAGAAATCCACTACGCTATTCGTGATACCAAATTGCTGGAAACAGTATCTACCGCAAAATTTCTAGGCGTAACTTTCCAGATGAACTTTAAGTAGAATGACCGCATGTAACAAATAGTAGGAAAAGCAGATGCCAGACTGAGATTCGTAGAAAGAATCTTAAGGAAATTTAACTCATCAACGAAGAAAGGCGTTTCTTCACGGGTTCGTTTAGTCGGCACGAGAGCGTTACAGAGACGCTAAACAATCTGCAGTGGCAACCGTGCGAGGTGTCGGGGCTAGCAGTATATTTAACACTAAATTCTTCTCGAATCTTCATATGGAAATGATGCTCTAAGCCCCCCCTTTTCTAACTCCGATTTTTGCTGTTGCACATGGATTAAGAAGAAACGCGAACTGTCTGTAATCGACCCTGCAAGTGGAGTAGAAAAGAGTTTGGCACCTGCAATAATCTAATTGGATAGAAATTACTTTGGTAAAGGAAAGTTTCATTAACGTAGTGAGAAATGAAAGGGTTGCTCTACCCATTAACAGAATGAAAATTCTGTCCAAAATAACAATTTGATTTATTATGACTAAACTCAAAATAATAAACAAAACACATGAAACATTTACAATACATCAAACTGTATACTCAAATAAATGCTGTGAAAGTGAAGTTGTCCATAAACTAGATTGTGATATTTATAACCAAGTGGTATGTGGAGCCAATTCCTTGCAACTCAAATCTTAAGAGAAACACCCAGCCAACCCAACTTTAATTGCTGCTACAGTAAGGAGAACTCAGACAATGAACACCCAAGACAGAACAAAGTTAGAAAAGACGAACAGGCGCGCTCTGCTGAGCTCTGATTATCACCTAGTAAAATGCCCTAATCTGCCGGTGCTGCGGACATACATTACTAAGCTGTCTTCTTAACTGCAAGGACACGATCTGGCATACCAGAGGCGATGGCTGGTTGCTTCGATGTCCCGCCGTGGTGATGATAATGTCGTGAGTATAGCCCAAAACAAATTATCCTGGTCTGGTTGTTCCAGGACAAAGACTTCCTACCAACACAAATGCGCCTCTGAGGGAGAGGAAGAAGGCTCGCTACACAATCACTGACGGTACAGTGAGTGATTTTAACAAGCTAAGTCACACAGTAACTCCGATACAGTCAACTTTAGCCAAAACTGCTCCAGACGGACAATATAGGTCGCTTGTACGCAGAACGCTCAAGGCAACTGTACTCGGAAAGTTACGTTGAAGTCGAAACTTCAGCAACTTCGTCAAACAGTTACAATTAAATGAAAGTATATTAGACAGCCAACGGAAGGCAGGCTGTCCAGAGAAGCGAGAGCTCAGTCTTGTAACCTACTCCGACCGAAAGGCGAGAGCCGACTCTCACAAGAGCACACAGAACATTCCCGCCCCCACTACAGTGGCCGTGGTTAAACGTTCCAAACAGCATCTCGAAAACCAGCGGAAAATTCCACTCTATTGCCGAAGCACTACCTTTCCACCAATGGAGATTCTTGGCGCCAATTTCTGCGCCGATTTTGCTACGTCACGAAGCTATACCCTGAGCAAGCCAATCACAGTTACGATTTTGCAGAAAACGCGGGAATTTGCCCGCCAAGACTACCTGGGAACACAAGTTATTCCCACGCCTCGCTGGTAGCCCGCCAGAAACGGTTTTCACTAAGTTTCTGCGAAGTAACGGAATCTCTATCCCAGCCGCCCCTTCCAGCCCATCGGGCCTGTCGCTCCCGTTCTTATGACAATGTCGGCGTTTGGAAAGCATCCACTCGACTCCCTCACACCCATCGGTTTAACCCTTTCAAGCTCAGCAGAACTCCCCTGTCACCGGACAACCCGGGTGACGAGAGACGCTGTGTGGGAAGTCCGCGTGTAAAGGAATAGCAACTTTTCACCGCATGCAATCAGAGAAGAAAATCGAATTACTCAGAGTAAGATAGAAATACGAGAGGGGGCTGATGTCACCTCTCAACCGTTACAAGAGAGACGTTGTGCATCACGGAGAGGTTTACTATCGAAATTTCGAGTGAACACTTTATGGGAAGAGTCGGACAACATATTCCTCCCACATACATCTTATGAAATGACCGCGACGAGAAAACTCGAGAAATATAGAGGCCTACCGGAAAATATTCTTTGCGCGCTACATTCACGTGTGGAACAGGGAAGGCGTAGTCAGTTAACGGTACCAGAAATACCCTCCGCCACACACCTTTATGTGGCTTTCGGGGTGTGATGTTATGAAAATAAGTCAAGGCCATGTCTGGAACGACTGTATACTGCCCACAGTACGAAACTGCATGGTGAAAAACAATTTATTTCTGATTTGATGGGGATGCAATTAAAAAGAAAATCGCATTGTAGAAGAGACAAATTCTGACAAATACAGTAAACTTCACTGAGCTCACTGGCGTTAAGGAGGTTTGAAGAATCCATTGTGGCCTTTAAATATTTACAAGGATAATTTTCTAAACGTTTTGAGGATACTGCCAGTCTTACATCCGTTTTCGATCTGTTTCCGAGACCGTTTGCGTTTCAGTTGAAATACATCCTGCACATGTGCAGATGCAACTATAAAGGGCGATCAGAAAGTTTCCGTTCGAAGGCCGTATAGTCCAGAATCGGTGTGCCAATCGGGCAAAATCGCCATGAGAATCGAGACAACTATCCACCGACGCACCAGGTTGAACATGCCCGTTTGGTTAAACACCGCGGCCTGCTGCGTGAAGAAGTCCGTAACTGTCTGTAGCTGGGACCGATTGCGTAATAATCGCACTCTGATACATTGAGACTGTAGGACGGGTGCTCAAGTGTCCCCACATGAGTTGGCGAAACTTCTACGTTACATTTGCCATAAGGTAAAGAAGGTAATGTGCATTACCATGAAGCAGAAGCTCACCTTGATGCACTATTCTGCATTGGTGGTTTTCGAAAGACATGCTACCCTAATACATTCTTCATTCTCCGGTGGATGTCTATACTGGCGTTCCTGATTCGACTGCCACGGAAACAATAAAAGCACATTGCTCTTGTGTGTGTGATCACATTGCTCTTGTGTGTGCGATACACACACACACACACACACAGACAGAGAGAGAGAGAGAGAGAGAGAGAGAGAGAGAGAGATAAGGAGGCGTAGTTTGCTAGAGAAAGACGTAAAACGTGGAAGGCTTGAACTGCTTTCCGTATCCGTAATTTTCATTTTCTATGCCGTCTCTGACGGTGACCGGATCGATCTTTAACTAGGACAGCTTTCTTGTGAAGAGGTAGTCCTTTAATGAAAGTACCACCTTCCTCCGCTCAGTGCAACATAAGCAAAAATATTATCATTAAATTATAGAAGACACGTCTTCCAGCGATCGCCGAGTATTGCATATAAGGTCAACCTCAATGAACGCAGACCTCTGTTTCATATAGAACAGAAGTTTCTAAACGAACCTTAGAATATCAACACTAGAATAATTTTTAAAAACGATTACAGTTATTAATCTCTAGATCACTCTCATTGTGACCAAGCAGTTCCAAGAATCGACTATGAAGGCATATTTATTTCTCAAATAAGTGTAAAGTATATATGAGTGTTCACAGTGGCTTCAAGGGAGAAAAAGATCGGGTAACATTGTTGTGGATGAGTTCCTGAATACCACTGAATAAAATATGTGGGTTTTATATAAATTTATCCAAAGTCTTACATTACGATCCATTGTTTCGGAAATCTTATTTTATCGTGCTCATGGAGTGCATGCTGTTGTGTTACTTTCTGATAGAGATTTTCTCCCTAGGTGCAGTCTAGTACACACCTTTATCTGTCAATAACTTCGAATGAACCAACTCTCTCAGCACATTTACGGTTTTCCGTCGGGCTACAGAGGGCAGAAGCAAGTCAGGAAAATAGAAAACAAGCGTTAAGGAAGTAGAATTACGGGGTTATTATTCTTTTTATTAATGGTTCAGCGGGAAATTCAGTATTTTTGGAGATAATACTAGTATTTTTATTTAGTTCACAATGTGACTGTATTAAAGGAAGAAGCGTATGTTACAGCATAAAAAGTGAACTATGGTATGTTACAAAGAGTATAATTATGTCACTAGCTTTAGAAATGATTTTCACAGAGCAGTTAAGTGAAAGAGCCTGAGAGTGCTATATCACTCTGAAACAGGTTGTTACACATTGAGTGAAGAAATGAGGGAAATGAAACAGTTAACTTCATTTAAAACAGAAAGACACTAATATTTAACGGAACGAATCTTTCATCTTAAACCGGAGTGCATGCTGTTGTGTTACTTTCTGATAGAGATTTTCTCCCTAGGTGCAGTCTAGTACACACCCTTATCTGTCAGTAACTTCGAATGAACCAACTCTCTCAGAACATTTACGGTAAACAGATAAGCAATTGAAATTTATCAATTACGCTGCAGTCAGATACTGGGATCCCGTTACGCATGCATAGAACAACTAAAGAGGCTAGAAACAGTGTGGAAAGAGAGAGGAGAAAAGATAAAAGGAGCTTTGATGAGAGAGGAGAAAAGAGAAAAGGAACGCTTGAAGCGAAACGACGCATGGATTGGGTTGCTTCCCAGCGACAGTGTGTGGTTTCATTTCTGAGGACGAAAGGAAATCGTAGCTATAGGCTTTGTCGGGTATTACTTCAGTATACTGTGAGTCGTCATTCTTTCAGCAAATTATAGCTGCACTGGAATGGGCCCCAGTTCAGAATATTGTTCTTAACCGCCGGCGCAAACAGAGGGGTGTTATAAGTTTAATATACGTACTGAATGACAATTATTGAACAATATGACATAATGTCGTCATACCTTATGAACAGTTCGCGTTAGGAAATTCAAACTGCACGACTGGCCGCGGGCATGATGGGAATTAGTATGCGCATGTATGGTTTGGTTTAACGACGAAACCCACTTTCATTTGGGTGGGTTCATCAATAAAAATTGGCGCATTTGGGGGACTGAGAACGCACATTTCGCGGCCGAGAAGTCTCTTCACCATAAATACGCGCCTGTGTGATGTGCAATGTCCAGTCACAGAATAGTCAGCGCGATATTCCTTGATGGCACGGTGGCTACCGAACGATACGTGAAGGTTTTGGAAGACGAGTTAATCCCCGTTATCTAAAGTGACACTGATTTCGACAAGATGTGGTTCATGCAGGACGGAGCTCAACCACGTCGAAGCAGGAGGGTGTTTGATGTCCTGGAGGAGCATTTTGCGGACGGCATTCTGGCTCAGGGGTACTCAGGGACCACTGGCGTGGACCTTGATTGGCCGCCATATTTCCGGATCTGGACACATGCGACTCCTTTTTGTGGAGCTTTATTAAAGACAAGGCGTACAGCAGCAACCCAAAAACTATTGCTGAGCTGAAAACAGCCATTCAAGAGGTCATCGACAGACACTTCAGCGGGTCATGCAGAATTTCGCTATTCGTCTGCGCCACATCATCGCCAATGACGGCAGGCATATCGGATGTGTCATAAACTGAATCCGAATATCTGTAGTGACGGTTACGTGTCGAATAAAGTGTGTGCACGCGGTAGTTTGTGACTAATTTACATTTTTTTCATATTGTTCAATGATTATCACCTTGTATCCGTGTGTTTCTCTGTGGCATTGTAGCTCACAAATGAACGGTCCGATTTTATTGCAATTTTTTTAAATTTGAGAGCTGCTTTAATCGGGATGGTTCTTAACTATGCTCCCTGAAAGTCTGTTCAGCCGTTTAAATTTCGTCAGCTAAATTAAGTAAAAATGTTTTCCGCCAGTGCGCTCTCTGGATATGCCCTACGTAGTACATAAGAGCTGCATCAAATGACGTAGTACTTAAAAATATCTAAATAAAAGTCCACGAGGACGTATATTAATCTTTTACGGTTTTCCAACAGCGATGATTTTTGTCTTTTCACGTCGCCCGTTTCAGCACCTACAAAGCAGAAAAAGTGACTTTGACTCAATAGTAAAAGGTAAACATATGCTTTAGCCAGACATTTTTGCAGTTGTTTTTCTGGTCTACACTTCAGTACTAAGTCAAACGATTTGCTCTAACAGTTTAGGCCGTCTATTGCAGGAGAGCGCACTGGCAGCCCGCTTTCTTCCGAATTGATTTGGAATCATCGGCACTACTCATTGCTTACGTTACCTGAATCACGTAAATATGTGCTGAAACATAGTCAGTTAATGTATGTATGAATTAAAAAGAAAGATACACGTAAGTCCATAAGAGGACAAAATATTCAAAGCAAAGAAAGTCGTGTGAGTTAACGAGCATTGCGCTCTCATTTAAATATATGGTGGAAAGAGTCAGCCTACAGAAAGTGTGGAACGAACCCTGTCGTCCAGGACCGCGTGCCACAAAGGGCGTGAAACTTCTTGATTTAAATGAGTGTGTCTGTACTTAAATTGCAGAGTGACAAAAGATGAAACTTCAGCGTTATATGATTCTGAAACAGGTGAGTAAAACTGAACGTACTGAGCCTACTTTCTCTCTAATTTTTCTTATCGTGTCAACACTCACAGCGCAACGCAATCTGACTAAACCCCCTCCCCCAAAAACAACAAAAAAACAAAAAAAAACAAAAAAAAACAACCTGACTTCAAATAATTAATACAATAGAATGGCCCAGAATAAGAAGCAATCCTGATAATAACCTATACATTTCATTAAGTACTTACGTCACAAAAACCTTCATTACGCGAACTACTGCAATACAGCGAGCGTCAATACTGCCTGCTAAATAAAAAAGATTCTAAGTACTAAAGCTACTAACTACTAATAGGCATGTGGTTAGCAAAGGAAAGATTTTGTTACAAACCAAATAATGTATTTTTTTTACCTTAATAATGTGACATCCAGTTCAGACACGAATATAAATCGTCATTACATCTGGTACAAAGGTATATAATTGTGGTGTCACCGCCAGACACCACACTTGCTAGGTGGTAGCTTTAAATCGGCCGCGGTCCATTAGTACATGTCGGACCCGCGTGTCGCCACTGTCAGTACTTGCAGACCTAGCGCCACCACATGGCAGGTCTAGAGAGGCGGACTAGCACTCGCCCCAGTTGTACGACGACTTTGCTAGCGACTACACTGACGAAGCCTTTCTCTCATTTGCCGAGAGACAGTTAGAATAGCCTTCAGCTAAGTCCATGACTACGACCTAGCAAGGCGTCATTAACCCTATCTGGAGAGAGTCTAATTTGTATCGTCAATAGCGATGTACCACAATGATGGAATAAAAGTTAAGTATAACCTAAGCTGCATACTTTTCTCTATAGCATTCACAACTTATCCTGTTCCAGACTTCACGCCAGTCGGCGTGAGTTGACGCGTGCCCTTTCGGTAACCTCACCCCGTGTCTAGACTGTCTTGTCTAGACACAACAATAATCATGAATAATATTCAGTCTCCAAGTGGAATACTTCCAGATCGTTAGTCTACGCTAACACTTCAGACCTCTACCCTCCATCAATGCTAACTTCTCACATTTAACATCCATCACTGCTGGCTGTTCACCTCCAACTGCCCAACAGTACAGTACTTCCATCACTGCTGGCGACTGACTTCCAACTGCCCAACAGTACTCGCGATTAACTCCCAACGAGTCCAACCAACCACAGAGACTCTTACAAAGAAAGCGCAGTCAGAGATCCCATGCAAAGCGCTACACAGCGCAGCCAACACAGAAGCAACCCACTTACAGGCGTAGATTCACCACGAGGTGGGTAAATTCACAGACGTCTATTGTCTATTGAGGCCTAAGCGTTGCAGTGTGCGAGTGAGACAGACGAGAACTACGTCATAGTGAAACCCAGTAGAAGCCTTTGTGGCCAAGGAGACGTAGCAGTGTTAAATATGGTGGACCTAAGATCGACCATAAAGGGAAACATTTATGAAAACTATTTAACTCTGTAGTAACGCAGGGAATCAAGCGACAGTAATTTTAATGGTGATCCCAATAAAAATTGAATATTGATCATATCTGTAATAGTTTAGGATTTACTGTTTAAGTGAAATTAACAAGTTTTGTAACAAAGACCTGAACGCTAAAACCTGAACGCTTTGGTCGATCTTAACGATCGACATTTCATATACACTCCTGGAAATGGAAAAAAGAACACATTGACACCGGTGTGTCAGACCCACCATACTTGCTCCGGACACTGCGAGAGGGCTGTACAAGCAATGATCACACGCACGGCACAGCGGACACACCAGGAACCGCGGTGTTGGCCGTCGAATGGCGATAGCTGCGCAGCATTTGTGCACCGCCGCCGTCAGTGTCAGCCAGTTTGCCGTGGCATACGAAGCTCCATCGCAGTCTTTAACACTGGTAGCATGCCGCGACAGCGTGGACGTGAACCGTATGTGCAGTAGACGGACTTTGAGCGAGGGCGTATAGTGGGCATGCGGGAGGCCGGGTGGACGTACCGCCGAATTGCTCAACACGTGGGGCGTGAGGTCTCCACAGTACATCGATGTTGTCGCCAGTGGTCGGCGGAAGGTGCACGTGCCCGTCGACCTGGGACCGGACCGCAGCGACGCACGGATGCACGCCAAGACCGTAGGATCCTACGCAGTGCCGTAGGGGACCGCACCGCCACTTCCCAGCAAATTAGGGACACTGTTGCTCCTGGGGTATCGGCGAGGACCATTCGCAACCGTCTCCATGAAGCTGGGCTACGGTCCCGCACACCGTTAGGCCGTCTTCCGCTCACGCCCCAACATCGTGCAGCCCGCCTCCAGTGGTGTCGCGACAGGCGTGAATGGAGGGACGAATGGAGACGTGTCGTCTTCAGCGATGAGAGTCGCTTCTGCCTTGGTGCCAATGATGGTCGTATGCGTGTTTGGCGCCGTGCAGGTGAGCGCCACAATCAGGACTGCATACGACCGAGGCACACAGGGCCAACACCCGGCATCATGGTGTGGGGAGCGATCTCCTACACTGGCCGTACACCACTGGTGATCGTCGAGGGGACACTGAATAGTGCACGGTACATCCAAACCGTCATCGAACCCATCGTTCTACCATTCCTAGACCGGCAAGGGAACTTGCTGTTCCAACAGGATAATGCACGTCCGCATGTATCCCGTGCCACCCAACGTGCTCTAGAAGGTGTAAGTCAACTACCCTGGCCAGCAAGATCTCCGGATCTGTCCCCCATTGAGCATGTTTGGGACTGGATGAAGCGTCGTCTCACGCGGTCTGCACGTCCAGCACGAACGCTGGTCCAACTGAGGCGCCAGGTGGAAATGGCATGGCAAGCCGTTCCACAGGACTACATCCAGCATCTCTACGATCGTCTCCATGGGAGAATAGCAGCCTGCATTGCTGCGAAAAGTGGATATACACTGTACTAGTGCCGACATTGTGCATGCTCTGTTGCCTGTGTCTATGTGCCTGTGGTTCTGTCAGTGTGATCATGTGATGTATCTGACCCCAGGAATGTGTCAATAAAGTTTCCCCTTCCTGGCACAATGAATTCACGGTGTTCTTATTTCAATTTCCAGGAGTGTATAAGCGCGTCATTAAAATGACAAACGTTGTAAATATCAACTCTGTAACTTCATTTCTTTAAAAGATATAGTAAATTTAAATTATCAGTATTTACAGTTAAGTATCAGTTCATAATTTCTTCCCCATAAACGCATTGAACGATGACAGCATGACACTTCATTGAATCATTAGGTAATAGAATATTTGTTGTAAAGTTTAGTGCATAACAGTTACTTTTGTTCTTTATTTATTTATCAGAAATCACATTGGTGCAAGGCTACTGGCCGTGGCATTCCAAGCTGAGAAGGAAATTGTATTGGTTTTATGTAAAAAAAATTTAACGTTTATTATGTAATGGATATTATCGTTACTTTATTTAGAACGTGAAAGTGGTCAAGCTTTGATTATTTGAATATGTTAAAATGTAAAATAATGTAGAATAAGCTGTAGCCAATCAGATGGACGGCCTCAGGAAAGGGAACTGCCCTAGTCGGTTGGGCGAGGATATTCGGCGCGCGGGAAACGCGGCCGGGACGGGCAGTTCTGGTCTAGACACCAAAGACTACAGTTCGGATGCAGACGCGAAAGCGGACAGTCGGTCTTTAGGCAGCTAGGAAGCGAAACGACTTAGAAAATTTCGCGTTGTGTGGCATCGCGGGACTTAGTCTCTGAGCCGTGAGCAGCGGTGCGCCTGGTGTGAACTCGAACTTTTCGCATAGTAAATTGTTAACGAGGTGTAGTATCGAACTTATAATTCGAGATGAGATTGTGAATGATCGAACTGTGTCAAATGGATACGCTCTCGAATGTAACCATAACCGTAAATACGACCACTTTCGCTATTAGTTTGCTTTCTGAATAAACATTATTCTAACCAAATCGCAACTACATCATTTATGAACTTAGAATTGTGTATTAATACCTTCAGCTCCTGACGAGCGTTGATATACATCAGCGGAGAAAGGTGAAAATGTGTGCCCCCACCGGGACTCGAACCCGGTATCTCCTACTTACATGGCAGATGCTCTATCCGTATGAGCCACCGAGGGGACAGAGGATAGCGTGACTGCAGGGACTATCTCGCGCACGCCTCCCGCGAGACCCACATTCTCACCTTGTATGTCCACACACTACATTCGTAGTGTCCCTACCCAAGACACTCATTACTCGTGGAAGACATACTTACCAATTCCCGTTAGAGTTCGGGTAATATGTGCGCATCCGCACAGAAGAAGAAGGTCATGGCCTGTATTGCCAGAACATATACTTATATGGATATGGTGTCTGTTCTTTCGGACATGACCGAAGGAACAGACACCATATCCATATATGTTCTGGCAATTCCGACCGTGACCTTCTTCTTCTGTGCGGATGCACACATATTACCCGAATATTTCGCAAACTTGCCATCAGCCAGACGATTTAAACAAAGGGTCACAAGTGTCGAAGTTAGGGCGTGTTATGCGTCATGTGCGGTTCCACCCCTAGACGAGTTTGAGCCAAGACATTTCGATGAAGGGGAACCGCATGTGAGCCCGAACATCTTTGGGATGTTAGCTCGAAGTCGGAATAATAATTTCAGATTGAAACTCAAAACCGCACCTGCGATACTCGACTGCCAGAATCATGCAACTGTAATAATATTCACGAAAACATATCTATTATCAGAATACCCATATTTCGGCGAGGCAAGTTCTCGCATGGCAAATACCTGTTTCGTCCCGGAAAGTATTAGCGTGAAAGTGGGGATAGAGTGACGATCGTATCGTGTCTACTAGTAAAATATAATGATTAAAAAGCATGAAATAAAACTGAAAACAGCCGGCCGCCGTGACCAAGCGGTTCTAGGCGCTTCAGGCCGGAACCGCGCGACTGCTACGGTTGCAGGTTCGATTCCTGCCTCGGGCACGGATGTGTGTGATGTCCTTAGGTTAGTTAGGTTTAAGTAGTTCTAAGTTCTAGGGGACTGATGATCTCAGATGTCCAATAGTGCTCAGAGCCATTTGAACCATTTTTTGAAAACTGAAAACAAACATTACAAAACCCAGAGACAAAAAATTCTCATAAATAACATGTATTGCCCCTATAAATTTAATGTTCGTAGGAGTACTTTGATCCAAGTGTCGTCACGTTTGGGGACTGCTAAGTAAAAAAGATAAATAAATAAAAAGAGTGCATCTACAAATGATAAAGTATGAAATTTAAGTACAAGTAAGCTACCTAGGCAATTTAGGTAAATATCAAAACAACAGTGTGTTATTGTTGAATCTAAGTTTTTATTAATGTAATCCGAAATATTCGCAATATAGACACAACCGTGTAGGACGGCTGTCCTCACGCTACTATCCGTTCGGATCGGTTTTATGAAGTTTGAGTTAATACGCTATCGTCAAACCAGTGCAGGACATTGGCCTCGTAAGATAGCAGAGGTTGAAAATAACGTTACAGTTCTTTTATTTAGAACATGGCCGGTTTCGGGCTCTTATACGCCCATCTTCAGGTGTTATAACGTGGTGCTGTGATCCCGAGCGCCGCGATGGACGAGTACAAGCCGCGGTGTGCTACCAGCAAGCGCAGAGCACGGTATTTTCAACCACTGGTATAACCCTCAGTTGAGGATATTCCTCCGACAGGATTGTTTCTCGTAAGATAGATTAATCCATGAAACTAAATTCGTACGTAACTATGTAAAGACATAATGTAAAATAAATAGGTAACATTATTCTTTAACTACTTCAGGCTACTTAAAGATGGATTTTTTTCTTATTTTATAAGTAATTATAACTTCACTAGCTACTTTGACGTGTGGTTGGGCTCCGTGCATAACTGCAAGAAATGACGCCAAACAGAAGAGGCTTCTACTCAGTATGTTCTGCAGTCCTATTAAAATTACTTGATAGTTGCCGTCTGCCGCTTGCCACTACAATGTTGCCATATCCGCTATCGGCTATGGCCAACACCGACTCAAAGGAAGGCCTCGGCGCTTGTTGGTGACGTCACGTCAGCTAGGCACGGCGAACGCCAGGTCTGTTGCAGGGAGAAACGCCTGGGCGTGCTTATCACTATAAATCTCTTATTTTTGGACAAAATGTTTGGTATTGTTTTGGATTCTGCAGTTCTATTTAGAAGAAAGATTTTCTTACTATCGTAAAGCTACAAATGAAGATCATAGTTCTGTATTAATTAATCCTGTCGAAACAAACGTAGATCAATATGAGAAGATGCTTTGCCCCATTGCAAGCTTCGGAAATTTTACATTCAAGTAACTATATTTACTTGATCCATTTTGTTATCGAAACTTACCCCAACCCCCTTACAATTAACTCGTTTCCTTTATTTATTTACTGGAAATGTGAACTAATTTACAAACAAAAAAAATGGTTCAAATGGCTCTGTGCACTATGGCACTTAACATCTGTGGTCATCAGTCCCCTAGAACTTAGAACTACTTAAACCTAACTACTCTAAGGACATCACACACATCCATGCCCGAGGCAGGATTCGAACCTGCGACCATAGCAGTCGCGCGGTTCCGGACTGAGCGCCTAGAACCGCTAGACCACCGTGGCCGGCAACTAATTTACATGTGTAAATGTCCAACTGTTGCCAGTCATTAGATTACAATCGTTTTTAATGAAAGGAATTCTAAACAGGAAACAAAATAGCTTCATACATCGAAAATAGTGCTGAGCTTAAACTTTTTTTTAAACATGCGCATTAGAAAAGATAAATATTCCCCTCTTGCAACTGAAAGGAGAATCTTTATAAGATAAAAAATTTTATTTGATAAAACAAGTATTTATCTTTTGCCTCTTCTTCTGTCCCCCAACCCCTCCCCCAACGTGTACAATCGCAAGATATTTCATTACCATTCAGTGCTCCTCACCCCATAGTCAACCAAGATACCTAAAGAAGAGCACCAATATGTTCACAGATTCTTGTAAAAGCAACCCAGTACAAACGTAACTTCCTCAGATTCACAAATAAGGTAAAGAAGCATGAATTCTGTTGCTGCTGGATCATGAAGTTGTTTTTGTATGCCAATCCTTAAAACAGGTGGAAACTTAAGTTCAGGAGTACACTATTTGTTAAAAAGTGTAAAGAATTGCAAAATTAATTGATTGCAGAAATCTCTCAGAACAATGTGTGTTGGTCAACTACCACCAATAGTTTCACATTTTCCTGTGTCAGAGAGGGAGACACAGCCATTATCAACATGCCTGCAACAGACCTGGCGTTCGCCGTGCCTAGCTGATGTGACGTCACGAACAAGCGCCGAGGCCGCAACAGACCTGGCGTTCGCCGTGCCTAGCTGACGTGACGTCACGAACAAGCGCCGAGGCCTTCCTTTGAGTCGGTCTTGCTACGGCGCTGTTATAGGCGAGAGACAAATACGGCGGGTCATTTCACAAACACTATTAAAGTGTAACGAGGAGCAATGTTGGAAGACGCCTCCGCGATATATGACGAAAATGGGAGACGTTCTGTATCGAGCTGACATTAAGTGACCAATGACTGAACTGCAGCAGACGACGCGTACTGAAGCCCTGAATTTGAACCCGTGTCCTAACCTAACCACAACCTTGAGAGGTGCAATATATCCTTCGAACAGGCGGTCACCAATATGCAACAGAAATGAAATTACGATCGCTTTGTCCACGATGTTTAAGGCTATCCTCTACGAGCAAACTCAAGACAAAAAGGTTTTGTAATATGTTTGTTTGCATAGCCATTTTCCGCAGCAAAATTTCGGTTTCAGCGATAACAGCAAACTGTAATTTCTCGCTATCTCTGGTTACCATAAACTATCCTTACACTGGCTACCGGGTTCGTTGGCACTTGACTGCAGATTATAGGCGACACAAGCAATTCCAAACGAAGTAAGAGTGCTAGCAAGAAAAATAACTGGAATCAAAAAAGTCAACACGATGATGAAAATGACGGGGTGAATTATTAGAAATAAAAAATTACTTTTAAACCAACTACAAAACGGAAATGATGATAAAAGTATTTTTATCAGATTTAGTAAATTTATATATTACATTGCATTTAACAGGATTCGAACCCACGACCTCTCCCACTTTTTTAAAATACATTTTTTTTGTTCCTTATTGATCGTTGTATTTGTTTGGGGCGGACCTCCCATGACGTCCGTTCAAGTTCATCGTTGATGCGTTCACTAAGTTTCTTATTACGAAGGACAGCTGACCGAACACATTGAGCTACCGTGCCGAATATCCCACTAGGCCGCAACATTACGCTACAAAATATTCTTGTATTTACAACTTCCATTACCCAGTCGCTAAGATTAATTGCAGCAACGTCGTGTGGAAAGTATCTAATGTAAGCCGATCTCTGTGTGTAAGTGACGCTGCATCGGATCTTGTCTCGAGGGTCCAGTAGTGTTTCGTTAGTGCTGTCTATGAAAGGTGTAATTCCTTAGCATCGTTGTGTGTGTGTGTGAGTGTGTGGTTTGGTTTGTTTTGGACCAGAAAGAAAGCCGGACAAGGAACTGGAAGTAAACTATTTGGTGTATCGAAACGATATTGCAGTGCCTGTGTTATTCCGATTGCGATGCAATGTTCCCTTGGACGTGCAAGCATGCTGCGAAATACATTAAATGTATTCACAATTGCAGCTGCATGCATGCATGTCCAAAGGAAATTTGCATCGTAATCAGAATAACATAGGCACTGCAATAGCGTAATTATCTGTTGATACCGGGCAAGCGATCTACAACGTCTGACCCATAGAGGAATATATACATTATGTGGTCAAAAGTAGCCGGACACCTGGCTGAAAATGACTTACAAGTTCGTGGCGCCCTACATCGGTAAGGCTGGAATTTAATATGGTGTTGGCCCACCCTTAGCCTTGATGACAGCTTCCACTCTGGCAGGCATACGTTGAATGAGGTGTTAGAAGGTTTCTTGGGGAGTGGCTGCCCATTCTTCACGGAGTGCTGCACTGAGAAGAGGTATCGATGTCGATCGGTGAGGCCTGGCACGAGTCGGCCTTCCAAAACATCCCAAAGGTGTTCTATAGGAGTCAGGTCAGGACTCTGTGCAGGCCAGTCGATTACAGGCATGTATTGTCGTGTAGCCACTCCGCCACAGGCCGTGCATTATGAATAGGTGCTCGATCGTGTTGAAATATGCAATTGCCATCCGCGAATTGCTCTTCAACAGTGGGAAGCAAGAAGGTGCTTAAAACATCAGTGTAGGCCTGTGCTGTGATAGTGCCACGCAAAACAACAAGGAGTGCAAGTGTAGTTAACAAGATAGATTAACCTTGTACACAGCTTGTGCCAGTAACCAATTAAGCATAAGCTGCTTTTGCTATTGTATGATAAAAGGACCCACTAATTAGATAAGGTGGTGGGTTATTGTGTATGACTATCAATGTTTGTTGTTTTGAATTATTGTTTCATTATCTTTGTTTTGCATTTGTATAATTATCTTGTGTTGTATCAAATAAATCTTTTTTTTTAAAAAAAAGAGGGTGCAATCCGCCCCCTCCCCCATGTAAAAGACGAGCACACCACACTATAACACCACCGCCTCCGAATTTTACTGTTGGCACTACACATTCTCTCAAATGACGTTCACCAGGCATTCGCCATACCAACACACTGCCATCGATTCGCCACATTGTGTACTGTGACTCGTTACTCCACACAACGTTTTTCCACTGTTCAATCGTCGAATGTTTGCGCTCCTTACACCAGGTGAGGCGTCGTTTGGCATTTACCGGCGTGATGTGTGGCTTATGAGCAGCCGCTCGACCGTGAAATCCAAGTTTTCTCACCTCCCGCCTAAATGTCATAGTACTTGCAGAGGCTTATGGTGCAGTTTGGAATTCCTGTGTGATGGTCTGGATGGATGTCTGCCTATTACACATTACGACGCTCTTCAACTGTCGGCGTTCTCTGTCAGTCAACAGACGAGGTCGGCCTGTACACTTTTGTGCTGTGCGTGTCCCTTCATGTTTCCACTTCACTATCACATCGGAACCAATGGACCTAGGGATGTTTAAGGGTGTGGAAATCTCGCGTACAGACGTATGACACAAGTGACACCCAATCACCTAACCACATTCGAGGTCCGTGAGTTCCGCGGAGCGTCTCATTCTGCTCTCACGATGTCTAATGACTACTGAGGTCGCTGATATGGAGTACCTGGCAGCAGGTGACAGCACAAACATATGTTTTTTGGGATGTCCGGATACTTTAGATCACATAGTGTGTAATGGATGTACTAGTACAGGTGGTAGATGCATGGTTGACGATGTACGGAAGTTTGAGGTGAGCCGTGAGTTGTGCACGGATAGCCAAATGGCAGTCTGCTTTCCGCAGCGCTGCGGCGAAGACGTCTTGTTTACGTCCCGTCCGCGCGGTCGCGAGTGCCCTTAGTTGTTTACTACTGCGTTGTCGCTAGTTTAGAGTCCATCAATAACGATGGCACATTCATACAGACAAACCACCATCAAGATCAGTTTTCAACCCGATCATGCACGACCGCGAGCTTTTTAAGTGGAACGTTTTCTACGTGACGGCGTTAAAATTGACCCGCGAGACATAATTGGTATCCATCTCTCTATCACTAGCAGTGTTGTCTACGTCAAGCTAGTAAGTGACGAGGTGTGCAACAGAATCGTGAACGCACATGCGAACGATCTTAAATTCAAACATTCTGATGGCCATATTGGGGCGGTCTCTATCGATCACGCGGGGCTTGGCCTCCGTACGATACGTGTCTTCGAACTCCCTTTCGAAGTACCACCGGACGTAGTCACCGCGGCTTTCCAGCCCTACGGCAGAGTGATCAGCCATATGGCCGAAAAATGGACCACCTTTACAACGTACCCCGTTCTTAACGGGGTACGACAGATTAAAATTGAACTGACCAACATGTTCCGTCATATCTTGTCATCGGCTGATGTAGGGCGATCATTATGTATGACGGTCAGCCACGCACTTTCCCTGCTTGTGGCCAAGTAGGGCACGTCCGGTCGGATTGTCTCCGACGACGGCTTACTCAAATCCCGACAGGTGAATCTATGACTCCTTCTACGGTGACGACCCTTCCTCTCAATTACGCCGAAGTTACACGGGCAGCAACCTTTTCCGATGCTGACGACATTAGTCCGATAGCCGCCCCCGATGGCGAGACCATAATGGTTTCTGCAGTACAGGATCCGGCCTCTACAACGGCGCCCCCACCTGAAGATAATCACCGACCGACCTTGCAAGAAGGCGTGGATGCCAGGATGGACATTGACCCACGGGTTGTGCCGACAGTGGCTCTTCTTCCAGACACCGGAGCAGCTGAAGAAATCCACCCACATTCAGATACTGAAACACACGTCCGTAAACAGCGTTCCCCGCGAAAACACAAGAGACGGCGGCGTGCTCCATCGGACGAGTGTTTGCAGCGATCGTCTGACATGGACTGTGGAAATTCCGACGACGGTACCGGCGGTCCAGAGGCCGCTGTAGCTTCAAACTCAACAGATCACCGTGGTGACGGCTTCAGCCTCTCCGACTCCACAGAACAGCAGGATCACAAGCAGACAGCAGAGCCGATGGAGTCAGCGCCGAGTGCTGCAGCAGCCACTAACAGTCACCAACAGCCGATGGTATTTCATGGCGACTGGACGGACGACTGTGAGGAACACTCCCCCACCAGTGTTGATCCTTTCCCGCCGTCAGTTACAGTGACGAGATAGCCTTACAAGGGTATTGAAGGCCAACACGGATGCTGTGTATAGACCTCAAACTTATCGCGTTGCAACTATAAACATCAGCACTATACGGACGCGCGCTAAGTTATCCTTGCTTCAGGATATATTGAACTCTGCTACCATCGACATAGCCCTTCTCCAGGAAGTGTACGTCGACGACTTCCCAGGCATGTACGGTTACGATGCTTGCGTCTCTCCAGCTTCCCCAACAGGCAGCGGTGTCGCTGTACTTCTTCGGGAAGGGATAGTGGCGGACGATATCCTGTTTCTGCCTGGGGCAAGAGGAATGGCACTCACAGTACTGGGTGTCCCCATTACCAATATCTACGCACCTTCCGGGACGGACAAACGTCGCGAACGTTCACGATTCTTTGCGGAAGACGTCGCCCCGCTCTTCCAAGGCCGCCACGACCATCTGGTGTTTGGAGGTGACTACAATTGCGTACTGGAGCCCAGAGACCAACTCCCACGACATAATCCGTGCCCGGAACTCGAGACGCTAATTCGAGACCTGCAGATGGTGGACACTTCGGAACATCTTCACGGCCACCGACCGGGATTCACGCACTTCACGAGTCACTCTTCCAGTCGTATCGATCGGATTTATGTCTCACGCTCTCTCGCCGCTGGAACATAGGATGCGGAACTGTGGCCTGCAGCATTCTCGGACCACTCAGCTTACATTTGTGCCGTCACCCTGCGGTGGCAACAAGTGTGGAGAAGCCGCAGCCCGTGGAAATTAAACATCGCTCACCTGTCGTACCCGGATTGCCGCCAAGCCGTTGAGGATACGTGGCATTCGTGTGAAAATCGCCTCCGTGCATATCCCACAACGATCCGCTGGTGGTTGGACTGCGCCAAACCGGCACTGAGGCGAACGTTGATAACCTACGGTCGCGACCACGCTACTTGGCGAAGACATACACTCGACTTTTACTTCCGGGTCCTGCGCGACTGCGATGCTATGGCGCCGTCTCCGGAACGACAAAAGGCGGTCCACCGTGCTAAAGCTCAGATCCTCGCTCATATGCGACGCCACCTAGAGGGGGTAGTCATCCGCTCGAGGACGCAGGATCGGATACCTAGTGAACGCCGGTCAATGTTCCACGTCCTTCGTGAACGTAAACGACGCCAACGAGCGCTGATACGCTTCATCGACACGGAGGACGGTCATCGCCTCACCACGCAACAAGACATAAACACAGCGTTCTACAATCATTATTCCCAACTCTATTCCGCTCAGACCCCTGATCCGACAGCACTGGAGGACGTCTCTCAGACGATTTACAGCACCGTCACCCCGGCAATGGAAGCTGCCTTGATGGAAGAAATTACAGAAGAAGAAGTGATCGACGCCATTAGAAAAGGAGCTGTCAACAAGTCTCCGGGTCCTGATGGCCTCCCCTTGGAATTTTACCGGACTTTTCAATATTTATTAGCCTCACGATGGACGGACATCTGTTGCGAACTACTATCCCCGGACGTGCCGCTCCCTGCGGCCCTTGTGGAGGGGATGATTATTCCTATTCACAAACCGTCCGGTGGCTCACGACTGCAGGACTACCGCCCGTTGACGTTATTGAACTGCGACTTTAAGATCTTTTCTCGACTGTTGGCGGCGCGGATACGCCAGATCCTACGAAATGTTATCTCACCCGATCAAACGTCATTAGGAGGCGACAGTAATATTCAAACAGCACTCAGTGAATATCGTGACTTGATCTCACTGGCGAGGGCATGTCGTCTGAAGGGTGCACTGGCGGCAATCGATTTTAGTCAAGCTTTCGACCGAGTGGACCACAACTATTTGGAAGCGGTCCTCCAACATATGCGGTACCCACAGCCATTCGTCACTGTCGTCATGCGACTACTCCGTGGCGCGACGTCCAAGGTGATCGTCAACGGCCGACCTTCGCAGCCCCTCACCATTTCTCGATCGATACGCCAAGGCTGCCCTCTGTCCACTTTACTTTACGCTGTGGCCATGGAACCTCTCCTCTGCGGCCTGCGCCAACGACTAACGGGTATGACGTTACGAGGCCACACTTTCCGGTGTAAAGCGTACGCTGACGACGTGGTGATTGTCATCCGCAACGGTGACGATACCGCTAGTGCACTAAATTGGATAGCGAAATATGGCATGGCCACTGGTAGTCGTATCAACGTCGCAAAATCGGTGGCGATGAACATCGGGGTCGGATTGTCTGAGAACAGTGTCACCCCCTTACAGCTCAGAGATAGTTTGAAATGTCTCGGCATTGATTTTACAGACGATATACGACGGACCGCTGCTGACAACTTTCGACGGCTTTTACGAAATGTTCGGACTAGAATTGCCAACAAACGCCTACGAGCCCTGGACATCGTCCAACGGACCCAGTATGTGAACACACATTTAGCGTCACGCATTCCGCACATCGCCCAGATATTACCTATACCGGTGATGTTAGCTCGCCGTATACTTCGTGAGTTCAGGAATGCTTTTCAAGATCAAATTTGAGACTCTCACCCTTCCCTCGGATCGGGGAGGGCTTGGCCTTTATCACGTTCATGACAGAGCGGTCGCCCTATTTGTGAGCACATTAGTCAAACTATGGCACCGCCGTCCGGACAGTCTGACCAGTTTGTTAATAGAAGAACTAGCACCGCCCTCCCTGTTGCCGCCTGTGCCGATACACCACGTCCCCTCCTCGCTCTTCTACATCGGTGTCTTTTACCTCGAACTCAGTTACGTTCGACTTGCCTTACCAGCGACTCAACTGGCGACGGCAAAGACGGTTTATAGGGTCCTGCAACGTGGACGACCCGATAACGTCGTGGAGAGGAAGCACCCGAACGTCAACTGGCGAGTAGTGTGGAGGACAATTCACCACGTAACACTGGACACTGACGTCACGGCGATGTGGTATACCACTGTCAACGGTAAGCAGGTGACCAGATCAAGGCTACATGCGATCCATATGGCAGACTCACCCACGTGCACGAGTTGTGACGTTCAAGACAACGATGAACACCGTCTTAGCTGTGGCGAGTCTACGGCAGTGTGGCACTTAGTGAGGCAAAGTCAGCATACTTCCTTCGGGTAACGCCGAATCATATCGACCCCAAGACTATCTTATTCCCGGATGAAACGTATTACCCACGCACTAAAACTAATGCACTGACGTGGCTTCGTGGACATGCAGTGCATTATTTGTTTCAAGACGGCACTAAGGACACTTTAGACTTTTGGAACTATTTGCAGGAACGACATTGCAAGATCCTCCGTAACCCAAAGTATCGAAAAATTTTTTCCAATTTTTTGTGGAGTGCGTTCCACGACCCTCCACGTAGTTGGAACATCACGGGTAAGAGAAGCTAAAATTACAATACGATGTTAGAATACTACACGGTATAACGTGGGATCTACTTTCATCATTACGAGAAGTCATACCTGGATGATACAGCAGATGGAGAGTTTCGTTGTGAACCCTCACACTCTGTAGCAGTATTTGCCCCATTTCCTCTTTTTGTCCCCGGTGCGAAAAGGTCTTCGCAGTTTTAGTTTTCCCATCCGGTGCAAGATGTAGCACTGGTTAATGGTGGCATGGATTCCACCCTTCAGTTTTGTTTCATGGTTTCCTTCGCCCCGCACTTTGCTCTCTTTCTTTATGCCTTTTTCTACAACTATTAGCATGGTTTTAGTTATGTGCGTCCCCAACTCGACGCAACGAGTGCACTTACTAGTTTTCAGTTCCTTACTGTTAAAAACAAATTAAAAAATTATAAAAAATGAAAAAAAAATTAAAAAATTAAAAATAAATAAATGAATAAATAAAATTAAAAAAATCACAATAATACACCAACTGCATCCTTTGTACCACATCACATCCCCAGGATGGGAGGGAGGAGACATCGTGGACAGGCCTCGGGTCGCGACCCCTGCCCACCTTGCCTCCGCCAGCCCACTACCTGATCAATCTCCCCCCCCCCCCAAAAAAAAAAAGATGGAAAGTGCGTCTGCCATTAAATAAAAAAGGAAAGCCGACCGCTCGCCATAAATGGGGAAATCCGGGTTCGAGTCCCAGTCCCACACAAATTTTCATTGTCGTCATTGCTTTCTACAGTTGATGGTTGCCCTTATTCCGAATTGTGAATACATTTAATGTCTTTGTGGCACCAGTTCGGCAATGCCGAAACGTTCGGGAGTGATGTTGAGCGGTTGGATTAGAGGAAAGCGGCTACAACGCATGAAGTGTTAACTATCAAGTAATTTTAATCTGACTATAGAGAGGATAGTTGCTGTTACCTTCTTTATTTTTACTTTTCGACTTCCGACGTGACGACGCTTGGATGAAAATATCACTGCTTACATTAAATTTAAAGCGGCAATATATTTTTTACTTTTTTGAGGTTTTCTTGCTTTGTAGTTTTTTAAATTTGTTGATTTAAATTTTAATCTGTCACAAAGGCGTACCTCAGCGAAACACCGCTGAATGTTGACCCCCCTGAGGCTGTGAAATTGGTGCGGCTGCTACACGTGTTTGGCCACATTTAGCTGCGGCGCAGTGCTCGTAATACCGCTGTAATCGAGGCAGCTGGATTGGGCACGCTCGATTGCGATGTGAGCACAGGCTGTGGGAACCCGCGAGTGATTGGCAGACATCAACAGACGGAATGAGTTCTGTGTAAACACGCCGCGAAACGTGGTTTTGCAATCGACAGACAGCGTGGACACGGGACACTGCGGAAGCCCGAGTACCCCAATTCGTGCAGCCATCGTATTTCGTGTCGGAACATGCATACAGATAACACGGACAGGTCAGTATTGATTTCACGGCAACAACTGCATCGATGCTTGCGTGTTTGTCATCGGAAGGGCAGCGCCCTCGTAATTGGGAGACACTGCGACGTCCATCCTTTCACCTACGTTTAACCCTATACAGTTACCGTCAAAACGTTTCCTTGTTAGTACTGCCTAGGTAAATCGATTGCCCTTTTCGTTTTTCATCACACCTCAATAAACGGTATGATCTGCGTAGCGTGGTTATGTCTAGTACTTCATCAACTGTTCGAGGAATCTGAAAACGATTCTGTACTAGCCACAGTACGATATTTAGATTTGTAGTCGTTATTTTTTTCTTGCCGAAATATTGAATAGTTTATTAAAATGAAATGATGTAGTTTCGAAGCGCCATTCATTTCATCGCAAGTATCACATACAACGCCTTCATCAGAAATTTTCGTGGTTTATTGAGTTGTGTACTGTAATTCGGTCTTTGCAGGTCCATTAAAGGCAATAATTTGCAAAAAAAAAAAAAAAGTTCAAAAATGTTGAAATGTGTGTGAAACCTTATGGGACTTAACTGCTGGCCATCAGTCCCTAAGTTTACACACTACTTAACTTAAATTATCCTAAGGACAAACACACACACCCATGCACCCATGCCCGAGGGAAGACTCGAATCTCCGCCGGGACCAGCCGCACAGTCCATGACTGACGCGCCATAGACCGCTCGGCTAACCCCGCGCGGCCAATAATTTGCTTATCTAATTATTTTCTTTGCTCTTGAGCTGGATAAGGTTGTCGAAAATTCAGTTCCTTTTTACTAGGTTATGTACAGAAGGGGAATGGTTAGTCGAACGGCAGTTAGACGCCAAGGTAGCGCCCAGTATGAAAGTCACTGACTGTGCTGTGTGCAGTCTGTGGCTGGTTGGACACACTGTTGGAATATTCGCTTGTGTAGTATATACACTTTTGAACGCTATTAAGGTAGATACATTGTTTGTTCTCTATCAAAATCTTTCATTTGCTACCTATGCCTATCAGTACTTAGTGCCTTCAGTAATTAGAATTTTTATTTAGCTGGCAGTATTGGTCCTCGCTGTATTGCAGTAGTTCGAGTAATGAACATTTTTGTGAGGTAAGTGATTCATGAAAGGTATAGATTATAGTTAGTCAGGGCTATTCTTTTGGAGTGATTATTTAAAGTAAGTTTGCGTTGCGCTAAAAAAAAAAATATTGTGTGTCAGTTTAGTGATAATCAGAATAAGTAAAGAGAGAACTGTGTGAATACATTGAGTTTTGCTCAGCTGTTAGAAAATCAAATAACGTAGAAGTTTACCAGCACAGTAATTCATAAATCTTTTCTAAAGAGACGTTACAAGTTTAAACTCTGGAAAAAAGAGAAATAAAAACATTATTTTTATTTTTATTTTTACGTAGTTCCGTAGGTCCAAACTGAGGAGCAAATCTCAAAGGTCATGGAACGTGTGAGTACATGAATTTATAACATAAAAGTAATAACAGGTGAAATAAAATGTTTATGTTCCCCAAAAAAAAAAGACAATCCATAAGTTTATGTAAACACAATCAACAATATAACATAGGAATCATCTTAATTTTACAAGGAACTCCTCGACAGAATAGAAGGAGCGACCAGTGAGGGAACTCTTCAGTTTAGATTTGAAAGCGCGTCGGTTACTGCTAAGGTGTTTGAATTCTTGTGGTAGCTTTTTGAAAATGGATGCCGCAGTATACTGCACACCTTTCTGCACAAGTGTCAAGGAAGTGTAATCCAAATCCAGACTGGATTTCTGGCTAGCATTAACTGAGTGAAAACTGCTAATTCTCGGGAATAAACTGATATTGTCAACAAGAAACGACAGCTAAGAACATGTATATTGAGAGACTAATGTCAGATTATCCAGACTAATGAACAGGGATCGACAACTTTCATCACTTATTGTCCGAACCGCCCGCTTCGGAGCCAAAACTATCCTTTGAAAATGGGAAGAGTTAGCCCAAAATATAATACCATACATCAAAAGCGAACGAAAATAAGCAAATTTGACTACTTTTCGCGTCGACCTATTGCTTACTTCAGATACCGTTCGAATAGTAAAAATGGCAGCATTAAGTGTTTGAACAAGATCCTTACGCATCAGCTAAGCCATTTATAATAATTCGTGAAAGACGTATAAATAAGGAAATGTGCGATGTTGCCCGAAATACAGGACGGTTGCAACCAACAGCATCATACGGAGTGCGACGTTGCTGCTGGGAAGTCACGTGCTACGTGTACCTGAGAGACAACTTCCGGAAGGCGAAATCGGAAATTCATACACTGTTTCTCGATATCGTGTTTACATGTAAGACCTGACTGGTCCACTATCGTAGTGATCAGCACACCGGACCCGCATTCAGGAGAACGGCGGTTCAAATCTACGTCCAGCTATCCAGATTTAGGTTTTTCCGTGATTTCCCTAAATCATTCCTGGCGGGATGATGATTCCTTTGAAACAGCACGGCCGATTTCCTTCCCCATCACTGACATAGTCAGAGCTTGTGTTCCGTGTCTAATGATCTCGCTGTCGACGAGACGTTAAACACTAATTCTGCTTTCATCCAGTTAAATATCGGTTTTACGATAGTGTTTTAGACAAATTAACTCTGCAAATCATCTCTTCCGGTTTCTGATTTAGTCGGCACAATGACTGCGTCAGTTCAGTTAAATATCGGAGGTTAGACAACTTCATCCTCATTCTAATATTTCTACTTCTCCTTCGCTGTACAAAATGTCGCTTCGTCTAGACTAGGCGAAAATTTTTACATGCAAGAGGTACCGTGTTTATCAAGTACGTTTCACGAACATTTGTGCGTTTAAATGGGTGCGAAAATCGATTGTGAAGAGGAAATTTGGTAGCCAGAACCGCATTTCCGGAGACGATATTGGAGCGTTTGTATGAGCAACCGCCGGCCAGTGTGGCCTAGCGGTTCTAGGCGCTTCAGTCTGGAACCGGGCGACCACTACGGCCGCAGGTTCGAATCCTGTCTCGGGCATGGATGTGTGTGATGTCCTTAGGTTAGTTAGGTTTAAGTAGTTCTAAGTTCCAGGGGACTGATGACCCCAGATGTTAAGTCCCATAGTGCTCAGAGCCATTTGTATGAGCAACCAGAAGCGGTATTGGGAAATTGGTCTATGAAACCCAGTTTTGGGAGCCTCATGTTTACATAGTGACAAAAAGCTCCGTGATTTTTTGTGACAGGGTGTGAGAGAGTTTTCGTTACTGTTGCGATAGAATGGTGGCGCCAAATCAGGGTTCTTATCGACGATATGCGGTATCGATGGCATCTTCGTAGACCACACCCGACCATAACTACGTCTACATGTACATTATACTCTGTAAACCACCTAATGGTGTGTGGCAGAGGGTACTACTGGTACCATTAAATGATTCCCTGTTCCCCTCAGCCAGTTCCAGCCGCGAATGGCGCGTGGGAAGAATGACTGCCGGTAAGCCTCTGCATTAGCTATTCTCGAATGTTCTCGTCGTGGCCATCAGGCGAGATGTACGTGGGAGTAAGTAATGTGTTGTCCGACTCTTGTGGAATGTTCTCTCTCGAATTTTCAGTAGCAGATCTCTCAGTGATGCACACCGCCTGTCTTGTTAACGTCTGCCATTGGAGTTTGGGCACCCGACACTTTTGAACCGCCCACAGCTGGCGTGGCGCCAGGCGTACACACAACCAGAGAATGCTGAATTGACATGACCGCACTGCACGCGACTATGATTAGCTGGTGCATTTTTTTTTTTTTTGCATCTATAGACTTAACGTTAGAGTGCAAGGCCTCAGTGAGGGCATGACACATACGTAGCACGACCTACTGAACGTTACTGATATTCCGTGACTTGTGTAATCGCATCGGCATTGAGTACTGTTTGTTTCTATCAAAAACTTTATTCTCTTCATATATATCTCACCACAGAAGAACCTACAATATTCAGAGTTATATATAACAATTGTTAAGTATACATTAGTGTCTTACCTTTCTGTTAATGTCTGTTTATTGGCCGCCTCCGCTACCGATACAACAGTATACTGCTGTGTTATTGGTACATTTATTCGAAAGCCTAAGAAACGAACGAATTGTATTGAAATATAGCAAATACAAAGACGGGAGCTACCGTTTCGTCTATGTCTATGTCTACATCTACATTATCACTTTGCAGTTTGTAACATTCCAGGCTTTTGGTTACCACCCCTGCATTATGTATTCCTAGATCAATACTCTTATATCTCCAGCTATAATTAAATTCAATTACTTTTCGATAACAGGAAAAACGCTTTTAGAAGAATAATAGCGTTACCTAACAATAGTAGTTACAATACCCTTTTTACCATAAACAATCAAAATCAGATGAAAGAATAATATATTTCGTTTTCATCATCTGTAAATGGTAGGAATTAAGTCTCGAACGTATTTAACAAAATATTGATAATTGATCGTTTAGCATTGTTAGAATGCTTATTTATGCAATTTCAGTATTAATGTGATTTTTATGTGTTTAGAAAAGTCTTAAACTTGTCCTAGCATAGCAGGGAATATTATAGAGTGTTTGATAATGTTGTTAAACTATTTCATATTATAAATTATGTTTTGCCCTATTATAACCAGTAGTACATTGTAGGAAGAGTATAAATACTCGGTCTCGAGTATTGTTAGGGCAGATGAGTATTGGACCCACCAGAGGACAGATCTGTCCGTACAGTTGAGATAAGTGCTTGGTGCATGATTCAGGATTGGATTTACAATAGCAAGAGCATATTAGAACAGTGCAGTGATGGATTATTTCGGAGGGTTAAACCGTTTGATTTAATATCGCAAAAGGCAGAATGATATGTGACTTTATATTCGTACTTTGTTGAGTATTAGTGTTGAAAGGCAGAATGATATGTGACTTTATATTCTTACTTTGTTGAGTATTAGTGATGAACAATGCAATGGACCTCACAAACGCATTTCTATCAAATTACTGCATCTGGACTATTTAATATCGCCAGTGTAGTATGTGCTACCATCGGTTAGCTGTAGTAGTAACAACGAGGCTTGTTACACCGAAAATTGATCAAGAGTGCATAAGATACAGGTTTTGAAGTCAATAAATCTACATACTTACTTTACTTCAGGTGTGGCCTACATCATTGTTGTGAAATCCATTATGGTATCCTGTATTTATTGAACAAGCATATTTTAGCTCATGTATGCAGTCGTCGAGGGGCACCGAAGGCAAGATATGCACAGGTATTTAAACCATTTTTTACTACGCACTAGCCGGTGGGACTTTACAAGTTCACAATTAAGTGCACGGCAAAGGGTTCATCTAGCCACCTTCAATCTATTTCCCTACTATTCCACTCTCGAACAGCTAGCGGGAAAAACGAACACTTAAATCTCTCTGTGCGAGCTCTGATTTCTCTTATGTTATTACGATGGTCATTCCTCCGTACGTATGTGGACGCCAACAAAATATTTTCACAGTCTGAGGAGACAGTTGGTGACTGATATTTCACAACAAGTTCCTGCTGAAACGAAAAACTCATTTATTTTAATGATTCCCACCACATTTCATGTACTATATCCGTGGTGCTCTCACCCGTAGTTCGCCACAATACAAAAAGAGCTGCCCTTCCTTGAACATTTTCCATGTCCTCCGTCGAACCTGTCTGATGCGGATCACACATCGCACAGCGTTACACCATAACAGGACATACAAGCTTGATGTAGGTAGTCTCTTCAGTTGATCTGTTGCACTTTCTCAGTGTTCTGCCAGTAAATCGCAGTCTTTGGTTTGCTTTACCCACAACATCATCTATGTGATTGTTCCAGCTTAAGTTATATAATCCCTAAGTATTTACTTGAATTGATAGTCTTTAGATTTGTTTGATTTATTGTGTAACCGAAATTTAGCGGATTCCTTTTGGAATTTATGGGCATGGTTTCACACTTTTCATTATTTAGAGTCAATTGCCACTTTTCGTGCCATGCAGGTATCTCCACTAAATCGTTTTGCAATTTTTTCTGATAATCTGATCACTTCATAAGACAGTAAATGACAACATGCAGAGTGCTACTCAGATTGTTTCCTAAATCGTTTATGTAGATCAGGAACGGCAGGGGCCTATAACAATACCTCGGGGAATTCCAGAAATCACTTCTGTTTTACTCGATAATTTTCCATCAGTTATTACGAACTGTGACCTTTCTGACAGGAAATCACAAATCCAGTCGCACAACTGAGACGAAGGTCCATAAGCACGAAGTTTGAAATTGTTTGTAAGATACTTAGTCAAAAGCCTTGTGGAAATCTAAACATACGGAATCAATTCCAAATCCCCTGGCACTAACGCTCATTCCTTCGTGAGAATAAAGAGCTAATTGTGTTTCATAAGAACGGTATTTTATGAATCCGTGTTGGCTGTTTGTCTATAAATTGTTTGCTCCTAGATAACTCATAACGTTCGAACACAGTATGTGTTCCAAAATCCTATAGCAAAACGACGTTAGCGATAAAGATCTGTAATTCAGCGGATTACTCCTATTTCCTTTCTTTGGTGTTGGTATGACTTGCGGAACTTTTCATTCTTCAGCTATGGATTATTCAACGAGCTGTCGTGCGTATATGTTTGTAGATATGGAGCTACTGTATCAGTATAGTCTGAGAGGTACCTGACTGGTATACAATAAGGTCTGGAAGCGTTCCTTTTAGGAAGTGATTTAAGCTGCTTTGCTACTTCGAGGGTATCTACTTCTTAGTTACTCATGTTGGCAATTGTTCTAAGTTCGAATACTGGAATATTTACTTCATCATATTTAGTAAAAGAATTTCGGAGAACCGAATTTAGTAATTCTGTTTCAGTGGCAATCTCATCCGTGACATCACCATTGTTATTGCGCACTGAGGGTATTGATTGTGTTTTTCTGCTGGTGTACTTTAAATACGACCAGAATCTCTTTCGATTTTCTGCCAGATTTCGAGAAAGAGCTTTGTTGTGGAACTTACGAAAAGCATCTCGCATTGAAGTTCGCGCTATATTTCGAGCTTTGGTTAAATTTCGGCAATCTTAAGGGTTTTGCGTTCTTTTAAATTTGGCATGCTTTTTTCATTGCTTTTGCAGCATTGTTCTGCCATGGGGGATCAGTACTATCTCTCAATTTTCTTTCCATACGTTCTCTCAATAGCCGACGATACTATTTCTTTCAATTTAAGCTACATCTGGTCTGCGCTTATATATTCGAATTGGAAGGAGTGGAGACGGTCTCTTAGGATGCGTCAAGTGAATTTTATCTGCTTCTTTAAATAGACGTATTTTGCGTTTGGTGAGTGTGGATGCTATAGTATTCAGTTTCGCTACAACCTCCTTGTGGACTCTAATTCCTATATCCGTCATGATGTTTCCTATTTGCTCAAGATTACTTGTTGCTAAGAGGTAGAGTATGTTTTCGTAATCATTTACACTTCGAATGGCCTCCTGAAGTAATTGTTCAAAATAATATTCTGAGGTCTATTTCAGAATGATTTCGGACGACGTTTTATGGTCAATATATCGAGGGTCCCCCCCCCCCCCCCCCCACCCATGAACCACGGACCCTGCCGTTGGTGGGGAGGCTTGCGTGCCTCAGCGATACAGGTAGCCGTACCGTAGGTGCAACCACAACGGAGGGGTATCTCTTGAGAGGCCAGACAGACGTGTGGTTCCTGAAGAGGAGCAGTAGCCTTTTCAGTAGTTTCAGAGGCAACAGTCTGGATGATTGACTGATCTGGCCTTGTAACAATAACCAAAACGGCCTTGCTGTGCTGGTACTGCGAACGGCTGGAAGCAAGGGGAAACTAAAGCCGTAATTTTTCCCTAGGGCATGCAGCTTTACTATACGGTTAAATGATGATGGCGTCCTCTTGGCTAAAATATTCTGTAGGTAAAATACTCCCCCATTCGGATCTCTGGGCGGGGACGACTCAGGAGGACGTCGTTATCAAGAGAAAGAAAACTGGCGTTCTACGGATCGGAGCGTGGATTGTCAGATCCTTTAATCGAGCAGGCAGGTTAGAAAATTTAAAAAGGGAAAAGGATAGGTTAAAGTTAGATATAGTGGGAATTAGTGAAGTTCGGTGGCAGGAGGAACAACACTTTTGGTCAGGTGAATACAGGGTTACAAATACAAAATCAAATAGGGATAATGCAGGAGTAGATTGAATAATGAATAGGAACATAGGAATTCTGGTACGCTACTACAACAGCATGGTGAACGCATTATTGTGGCCAAAATAGATACGAAGCCCATGCCTACCACAGTAGTACAAGTTCATATGCCAACTAGCTCCGCAGATGACGAAGAGATTGATGAAATGCATGATGAGATAAAAGAAATTATTCAGATAATGAAGAGAGATGAAAATATAATTGTCATGGGTGATTGGAACTCGATAGTAGGAAAAGGAAGAGAAGAAAACGTATTAGGTGAATATGGAATGGGATTAAGGAATGAAAGAGGAAGCCACCTGGTAGAATTTTGCGCAGAGCATAACTTAATCATAGCTAACACTTGGTTCAAGAATCATAAAGGACGGTTGTATACATGGAAGAAGCCTGGAGATACTGGAAGGTCTGAGATAGATTATATAATGGTAAGAGATTCAGAGACCAGGTTTTAAACTGTAAGACATTTCCAGGAGCAGATGTGGACTCTGATCACAATCTATTGGTTATGAACTGTAGATTAAAACTGAAGAAACTGCAAAAAGGTGGGAATTTGAGGAGATGGGACCTGGATAAACTGAAAGAACCAGAGGTTGTACAGAGTTTCAGGGAAAGTATTAGGGAACCATTGACAAGACTGGGGGAAAGAAATACAGTAGAAGAAGAATGGGTAGCTTTGAGAGATGAAATAGTGAAGGTAGCAGAGGATCAAGTAGATAAAAAGACGAGGGCTAATAGGAAACCTTGAGTAACAGAAGAGATACTGAATTTAATTGATGAAAGGAGAAAATACAAAAATGCACTAAATGAAGCAGCCAAAAATGAATACAAACGTCTCAAAAATGAGACCGACAGGAAGTGCAAAATGGCTAAACAGGGATGGCTAGTGGACAAATGTAAGGAAGTAGAGGCGCATATCACTAGGGATAAGATAGATACTGCCTATAGGAAAATTAAAGAGACCTTTGGAGAAAAGAGAAGCACTTGTATGAATATGAAGAGCTCAGAGACCCAGTTCTAAGCAAGAAAAGGAAAGCAGAAAGGTGGAAGGAGTACATAGAGAGTCTATACAAGGGCGATGTTCTTGTGGACAATATTATAGAAATGGAAGAGAATGTAGATGAAGGAGATATGATACTGCGTGAAGAGTTTGACAGAACACTGAAAGACCAAAGTCGAAACAGGGCCCCGGGAATAGACAACATTCTATTAGAAATACTGACAGCGTTGGGAGAGCCAGGCCTCACAAAACTCTACCATCTAATGAGCAAGGTGTATGAGACAGGCGAAATACCCTCAGACTTCAAGAAAAGTATAATAATTCCAATCCCAAAGAAAGCAGGTGTTGACAGATGTGAAAATTACCGAACTGTCAGTATAATAAGCAACGGCTGCAAAATACTAACACGAATTCTTTACAGACGAATGGAAAAAATGGTAGAAGCCGACCTCGGGGAAGATCAGTTGGATTCCGTAGGAATGTTGGAACACGTGAGGCAATACTGACCCTACGACTTATCTAAGAAAATAGATTAAGGAAAGGCAAACCTACGTTTCTAGCATCTGTAGACTTAGAGAAAGCTTTTGACAACGTTGAATGGAATACTCTCTTTCAAATTCTGAGGTGGCAGGGGTAAAATAGAGGGCACGAAAGGCTATTTACAATTTGTACAGAAACCAAATGGCAGTTATAAAAGTCGAGAGGCATGAAAGGGAAGCAGTGGTTTGGAAGGGAGTGAGACAGGGTTGTAGCCTATCCCCGATGTAATTCTATCTGTGTATTGAGCAAGCAGTGAAGGAAACAAAAGAAAAATTCGGAGTAGGTGTTAAAATCCATGGAGAAGAAATAAAAACTTTGAGGTTCGCCGATGACATTGTAATTATGTCAGAGACACCAAAGGACCTGAAAGAGCAGCTGAACGGAATCTACATTTACATCTACATCCATACACCGCAAGCCACCTGACGGTGTGTGGCGGAGGGTACCTTGAGTACCTCTATTGGTTCTCCCTTCTATGCCAGTCTCGTATTGTTCGTGGAAAGAAGGATTGTCGGTATGCCTCTGTGTGGGCTCTAATCTCTCTGCTTTTATCCTCATAGTCTCTTCGCGAGATATACGTAGGAGGGTGCAAAATACTGCTTGTTCTCGAAACTTCAACAAAAGCCCGTACCGAGCTACTGAGCGTCTCTCCTGCAGAGTCTTCTACTGGAGTTTATCTATCGTCTCCGTAACGCTTTCGCGATTACTAAATGATCCTTTAACGAAGCGCGCTGCTCTCCGTTGGATCTTCTCTATCTCTTCTATCAACCCTATCTGGTACAGATCCCACACTGCTGAGCAGTATTCAAGCAGTGGGCGAACAAGCGTACTTGAATTGCCCCTTCTGTTTATTGATTGGATAGCCACTGAAGTGCTATTTATTTATTTAATGGGATAATAATAATTATTAAAAGGTGGCAATTTTATTTAAGCACCGCTTTTACTCTTTCGATTGTTGCGAGTCAGCGATAGTGCAATGCTGCTCGCTTTGGAGAATACACATTTTATAAGAATTATTTGGTCCAGGAAACACTTTTGCGATCACGGTTGCGATTTAGACGGTATTCGCGTAATTGTACTGATTAAAAGTTATCGTTTCCGAAAGACGCAGGTTCGATTGAAGCTGTGTGCACTTTTGCGCGTAAAATGAAAATATTCATAACACGTCGCGTAACAAAAAGAAACATGCGAATCATAACCGTGATCAAACGAAGAAAATATATGATAACATAAATGTTCTTCGCTGTTATTCAAGACAGGCTCAGATTAGACCTTGCAATTTTTAGTTATAGGAAATGACAAGACGTTACACTTGGGAGATATTTGTTTTGAATAAATTGTATTTACCTTCTCTCTCTCTCCTTTTTACAGCCTTTATACCTTCACATCGATTAAGGAACTTTTCCTTCTCTACCGACCAGGACGAGAACAAAACTCAGACTCAACAAAATGTCTTACATCGAATTATTACATGCTTAACCCTTAACAATCATATATAATTTCATAGTACAAACAATGCTAATTTCTTCCGTGCACTAGAAAGACTTTGATACACTGAGCACAAAAATGAAAATAATAAAATTATAATTACATTTTTAATATCATGAATACTTCTTTAAATCATGAAAATAAGGTTTGACATCGTCGTAATATTAATTTTCATCGTTGTAGCACTACATACTGTAACCTACTTCATTTGTTTTCGGATTGCATTTCCTTAGGATTCTTCCAATGAATCTGTCTGGCATCTGCTTTACCGACGATCAACTTTATATGATCATTCCATTTTAAATCACTCCTAATGCGTACTCCCAGATAATTTATGGAATTAACTGCTTCCAGTTGCTGACCTGCTATATTGTAGCTAAATGATAAGGGATCTTTCTTTCTATGTATTCGCAGCACATTACACTTGTCTACATTAAGATTCAATTGCCATTCCCTGCACCAGGCGTCAATTCGCTTCAGATCCTCCTGCATTTCAGTACAATTTTCCATTGTTACAACCTCTCGATATACCACAGCATCATCCGCAAAAAGCCTCAGTGAACTTCCGATGTCATCCACAAGGCCATTTATGTATAATGTGAATAGCAACGGTCCTACGACACTCCCCTGCGGCACACCTGAAATCACTCTTACTTCGGAAGACTTCTCTCCATTGAGAATGAGATGCTGCGTTCTGTTATCTAGGAACTCTTCAATCCAATCATACTATTGGTCTGATAGTCCATATGTTATTACTTTGTTCATTAAACGACTGTGGGGAACTGTATAGAACGCCTTGCGGAAGTCAAGAAACACGGCATCTACCTGGGAACCCGTGTCTATGGCCCTCTGAGTTTCGTGGACGAATAGCGCGAGCTGGGTTTCGCACGATCGTCTTTTTCGAAACCCATGCTGATTCCTACAGAGTAGATTTCTAGTCTCCAGAAAAGTCGTTATACTCGAACATAATACGTGTTCCAAAATTCTACAACTGATAGACGTTAGAGATATAGGTCTATAGTTATGCACATCTGCTCGAAATCCCTTATTGAAAACTAGGATGACCTGTGCCCTTTTCCAATCCTTTGGAACGCTACGCTCTTCTAGAGACCTACAGTACACCGCTGCAAGAAGGGGGGCAAGTTCCTTCGCGTACTCTGTGTAAAATCGAACTGGTATCCCATCAGGTCCAGCGGCCTTTCCTCTTTTGAGCGATTTCAATTGTTTCTCCATCCCTCTCTCGTCTATTTCGATATCTACCATTTTGTCATCTGTGCGACAATCTAGATAAGAAACTACAGTGCAGTCTTCCTCTGTGAAACAGCTTTGGAAAAAGACTTTTAGTATTTCGGCCTTCAGTCTGTCATCCTCTGTTTCAGTACCATTTTGGTCACAGAGTGTCTGGACATTTTCTTTTGATTCACCTACCGCTTTGACATAAGACCAAAATTTCTTAGGATTTTCTGCCAAGTCAGTACATAGAACTTTACTTTCGAATTCATTGAACGCCTCTCGCATAGCCCTCCTCACACTACATTTCGCTTCGCGTAATTTTTGTTTGCAAGGCTTTGTCTATGTTTATGTTTCCTGTGAAGTTCCCTTTGCTTCCGCAGCAGTTTTCTAACTCGGTTGTTGTACCACGGTGGCTCTTTTCCATCTCTTACGATCTTTCTTGGTCCATACTCATCTAACACATATTGTACGATGGTTTTGAACTTTGTCCACTGATCCTCAACACTATCTGTACTTGAGACAAAACTTATGTGTTGAGCCATCAGATACTCTGAAATCTGCTTTTTGTCACTTTTGCTAAACACAAAAATCTTCCTACCTTTTTTAATATTTCTATTTACGGCTGAAATCATCGATGCAGTAACCGCTTTATGATCGCTGATTCCCTGTTCTGCGTTAACTGCTTCAAATAGTTCAGGTCTGTTTGTCACCAGAAGGTCTAATATGTTATCGCCACGAGTCGGTTCTCTGTTTAACTGCTCAAGGTAGTTTTCAGATAAAGCACTTAAAAACATTTAACTGGATTCTTTGTCCCTGCCACCCGTTATGAACGTTTGAGTCTCCCAAGTCTATATCCGGCAAATTAAAATCTCCACCCAGAACTATAACATGGTGGGGATATCTACTCGAAATATTTTCCAAATTATCCTTCAGGTGCTCAGCCACAACAGCTGCTGAGCCAGGGGGCCTATAGAGACATCCAATTACCATGTCTGAGCCTGCTTTAACCGTGACCTTCACCCAAATTATTTCACATTTCGGATCTCCGTCAATTTCCTTCGATACTATTGCACTTCTTATCGCTATAAACACGCCTCCCCCTTCACTGTCCAGCCTGTCTCTGCGGTATACATTACAATCTGAGTTTAGAATTTCATTACTGTTTACGTCTGGTTTCAGCCAACTTTCTGTCCCTAGTACTTTGTGGGCATTGTGACCGTTTATTAATGGGAGCAGTTCTGGGACCTTTCTATAGACGCTCCTGCAGTTTACTATTAGCACATTAATATTGTTATTGCCTGTTGCATTTTGCCTACTCCTACCTTGCCGCGTCTCAGGAGGCGTCTTGTCGGGCCTAGGGAGGGGATTCTCTAACCTAAAAAACCCACATGTGCACTCCACACGTACTCCGCTACCCTTGTAGCCGCTTCCGGTGTGTAGTGCACGCCTGACCTATTCAGGGGGACCCTACATTTCTCCACCCGATAGCGGAGGTCGAGAAATTTGCACCCCAGATCTCCGCAGAATCGTCTGAGCCTCTGGTTTAAGCCTTCCACTAGGCTCCAAACCAGAGGACCGCGATCGGTTCTGGGAACGATACTACAAATAGTTAGCTCAGGTTCCACCCCGCGAGCGAGGCTTTCCGCCTTCATCAACTCCGCCAACCTCTTGTATGAACTGAGGATGACCTCTGAACCCAGACGGCAGGAGTCATTGGTGCCGACATGAGCAACAATTTGCAGTCGGGTGCACCCAGTGCTCTCTATCGCCGCCGGTAGGGCCTCCTCCACATCTCGGATGAGACCCCCCGGCAAGCAGACAGAGTGAACACTGGCCTTCTTCCCCAACCTTTCCGCTATTTCCCTAAGGGGCTCCATCACCCGCCTAACGTTGGAGCTCCCAATCACTAATAAACCCCTCCCCCCCATGTGCCTGCTCGGACCTTGCTGAAGGGGCGACCACATGTCCACTCACAGGCAGAGCGGGCGACGCCACACGGCCAGCCTGCACATTGACCCTCCGCCTCGTGCGACGCGAACGCCGGTGAGCCCGCCACTCCCCTTGGGGAGAGGGTGGTCCATCCGCGCCCGGTACCCGCCAAGATGTCTGGACAGCAGGGACAGTGGGTGAAGCATGTAACACCTGGGGTGTACCATGCGACGCACTGCCGCTACACTCCGAGGCAGCAGCCTGAAGACGGCTGACCGCGGCCTTCAACACGTTCAGCTGTTCGCGAACAGTGGCCAGCTCCTCCTGCGTCCGTACACAGCAGTCACACATCCTATCCATCCTAAGAAATCAATTTACTGTAGAGAGTTAATCAACTTTTAACTAGACTGCTAATTCACTAAAGACGGCTGATAGTTGACTAAACTGTGGTTACTAGACACTTCTTGTAGAAAACAATGAAAATAGCGCTACCTGTCTCTGGACTGTATTCAAAACAAACACTAGCACTACTGGCACTGTGACTGACTAAAGGGACTCTATCTGACTGTATTCAAAACAAACACGAAATCTATGGAACACTATTACTAGCACTCAACGATTAAAGCTTCCTAAAAGCAAAAACACACGGAAGAAGAAGTGACAATTAAGAAAAATACAGTTAATACTTAAATTAACGTATCTCGCTGCACAGCAGACGTGACACAGACAGCAGTTACGACAGTGTCTTGAAAGGAGGATATAAGATGAACATCAACAAAAGTGAAACGAGGATAATGGAATGTAGTCTAATTAAATCGGGTGATGCTGCGGGAATTAGATTAGGAAATGAGACGCTTAAAGTAGTGAATGAGTTTTGCTATTTGGGGAGCAAAATGACTGATGATGGTCGAAGTAGAGAGAATATAAAATGTAGACTGGCAATGGCAAGGAAAGCGTTTCTGAAGAAGAGAAATTTGTTAACATGGAGTATAGATTTAAGCGTCAGTAAGTCGTTTTTCAAAGTATTTGTGTGGAGCGTAGCCTTGTATGGAAGTGAAACGTGGACGATAAATGGTTTAGACAAGAAGAGAATAGAAGCTTTCGAAATGTGGTGCTACAGAAGAATGCTGAAGATTAGGCGGGTAGATCACATAACTAATGAGGGGGTATTGAATAGAAGTGGAGAGAAGAGGAGTTTGTGGCACAACTTGACTAGAAGAAGGGATCGGTTGGTAGGGCATATTCTGAGACATCAAGGGAGCACCAATTTAGTATTGGAGGGAAGCGTGGAGGGTAAAAATCGTAGAGGGAGACCAAGAGATGCATACACTAAACAGATTCAGAAGGATGCAGGTTGCAGTAGGTACTGGGAGATGAAGAAGCTTGCACAGGATGGAGTAGCATGGAGAGCTGCATCAAACCAGTCTCTGGACTGAAGACCACAACAACAACAACATATTGAGGGTAGATTGACGTCATCAGTTCTTATTTGAAATGAGACTCAAATTTTCTTTGAACTGTTCATCAACCGTATCCTCTGAGTTGACGGGCCGGGTCGGTAAAAGAAACCAGTTATTAATTTATTCTGATTGTCAAGTATAACCTCAACCCAAACTAACTCGCAGAAACTCTATACTTAGATTTTACTACAAGGTAAACTACTTCTGACAGCAATAAACCACCACCAACTGTATTTTATCTATCCTTTCTGAACACGCTTAGAGCCTTTGTAAAAACTTCGCCTGAATTTATTTCCAGCTTTAGCCAGTTTTCCGTATACATCACGATTTGAGCTTCAGTCCTTTCAACTAGCGCTTGGGGCTCTGGTTCTTTTCCAACACAGCTACGCTAATTTACAACACCGATTGCTGCTAGGTCTACTTTCCATTGTTTGTTCTGCACCCTTTTAGACTGATGCTTCTTCTGTAGTTTCCCGAGAGCCTCTAATCCAAAAAACTACCCAGTCCTCCCCACAAGACCTCGCTGCTTACATAGTCGCTTCCTGTGTGTAATGGACCTCTGACCTGTTAAGTAGAACCGGAAACCCACCACACTCTGGCGCAAGTCGAGGAATCTGCAGGCTCTGATTCAGACTCTCCACTCAGCTCTGCACCAAAGGATCACAATCGTTTTGTCGACAATTCTACATATGGCGACTTCCACCTTCATCTCGCAAGCAAAACTGGCAGTCTTTACTACTTCAGCTAGCTGCCCGAATCCAGAGAAAATCTCTTCCATTTGAAAAGCAACACATATTGTTAGTTCTGACATGAACCACTGCTTGCAGCTGGTTGCACGCTATGCTCTTTCTGCCATCTGGAAGCACCTTTTCCACATCCAGTGTGCACACTGGATTCCTTCCCCTCCTTGGCAGAAATATCCCTGAGGGGCCCCATTAAGAACCTAACGTTGGTGCTTCAAGCTATCAGGAAACCCACTCTCTGTGTATGCCCAGACCTTATGGGCTGAGAGGCTTCCTCTGGAACAGGTGAGCTACTTCATCTAGCTCGGGGACATTGTCAGCCAGAGACAGTGCCTGAAACCTGTTCGTCAGACGAACTGGAGTGGCCCTAGCATCGGCCCTCCAGAAAGTCATTCACTACCTGCCTCTCCTTAGAGTGACCTCCCACTCAACTAAGCTTGAGGGGTCAACTTCAGAGTGGGCAGCACCAACGGTGGCCTCACTAGGGGACTGATAGGAGGATGTGCAGGGAATGCTGGACATCCCCACATATGACACCTCACATTGATGCCCGTGGGCAACAGCCTCAAGCTGTGTGACTGGAGCCAGCACTGCCTGGAGCTGTGTGTGAGGGGTCATGAACTCAACTCGCATCGGAAAACACAGCAGTGACAGTCACTACCCAGACCAAAGACGGCAAAAATATAAACCACACAATTATTAGAACGTTAGACGGCCCCAGTAAGCACACAAGCTTTGAAGCTCGTAAATATAATTCACAAACATACTGTCTACTCACCTATTTGCAACAGCTATGGAAGGCGCTCCCTCTCACTGTTGAGCCGGCCGGAGTGGCCGTGCGGTTCTAGGCGCTGCAGTCTGGAACCGCGTGACCGCTACGGTCGCAGGTTCGAATCCTTCCTCGGGCATGGATGTGTGTGCTGTCCTTAGGTTAGTTAGGTTTAAGTAGTTCTAAGTTCTAGGGGACTGATGACCACAGCAGTTAAGTACCATACTGCTGAGAGCCATTTGAACCATCTCACTGTTGTTCCAACCGACACTGATCCGATCCAAGAAAAATAAACAAACAAAAGCCTGCGTGATATGAGGGTCGACACAGACGTCGGTACTGGAGCGGGTACTGTGCACTATACTGCTATTAAAACGAAAGACTGTGCCTAGTAAGCAGCCAGACTCGTCATAAATTGAGAAGTAGACTAGTATCCACACAGACAACTGAAAATAACTCGCTCCTGCTTGAAGGTCGTAAATATAACTCTCAAGCAAGTTCTGTATTCGCTTAGTATGCAGCAGCAACGGAAGACGTCCACTCTTGCTGACGGTCCAAGTGACACTAACTGAAGTTTGGTTATCAAGACAGTGTAAAATGTTAAAAAAATTAATTAGTTTATAATAAAAGGATTTAAACGCAATATAATAAAAGACAGAACTTGAGGCCATACAAAATGTAAAGAGTTGTGATGTAATTGTTGCTGCCATTGAATCTTGTATATCGATGTAGATTGGTATTATAGATGACACACTTGACGCATACTAGTTAGTTACTTTGCAAGAGGTTAGATTGATACCGATTCAGTTGTTGTTCTGTTGACAATGTATACGTGTCCCTCCACTTTGCTTCTGTGTTCTGCCCCATCTAGCTCCGCACACCGTGAACAGAACACGTCTGTTCAAATGTTCAAATGTGAGTGAAATCTTATGGGACTTAACTGCTAAGGTCATCAGTCCCTAAATTTACACACTACTTAACCTAAATTATCCTAAGGACAAACACACACACCCATGCCCGAGGGAGGATTCGAACCTCCGCCGGGACCAGCCGCACTGTTGCTGACTGCAGCGCCTCAGACCGCTCGGCTAATACCGCGCGGCGAACACGTCTGAAAACAGTGTACTCTAAGGTATAGCTCCCTCAGTCATCGGCAGCTACATCGCTAAATGTGAATGCTCTGTAATTATGTCACTGTAAATGGTAAAATATGTATTATGATTAAACTGACTTGATGGTTGTGCATTGACTCTGGTTTTTTTATGTATATGCGTGAATTTCATTTGCTTCTAAAAGGTTTAATGGGTTTTGTTCGTAATGCGAAATAGTAAGGCTTTCTTCTACATTATTGACAGAATGGTTGTTGTCTGCTATACGCAGTTCAAAATCCCTTTTGTTATTTTGAAGGCGTGAATGGTGATGGTAGCGTATATTAACTGTTAATACAGGAATGTAGGTACTAGAGGCCGTTTCGTTGAGGTCGAAAGTTATTCATGCAGATTCTTGTGATCTGACATTTTCCTCTTCTTGCTGATGCGTTCTTCCAGGAACTGGTTGTGCACTGTGGCGCACTGCCAAATTTGCTTTAATATAAGGACTGTATACCCAGCATTTATCATCATCGATGTTGATAACTGGTTGTCGACTAACGCTTGCTTGGTGGGTGGTAGCTTTCATCGGCGCGCGAGCTGCTGGAGGGCGGGCGGTGGGCTGCGCCTTGTTTGTGTTTGTGTTTGTGTTTGTGTTTGTGGCCAGTGGCGCCGTCGTGCCACTGAGGGCAGGAAGGCAGGCAGCCAAGCCGCTGCTACCTCAGAGCGGTCGTCACCATTAGTAATTTCGACTGCCTCTCTGACTTGTAGTTTACAACAGTACTGTGCTTTAGCTAAACCTCGAACGATAACGAAGTCTGTATGCAGACCAAATCTACATCTACATGGATACTCTGCAAATCACATTTAAGTGCCTGGCAGAGGGTTCATCGAACCACCTTCACAATTCTCTATTATTCCAGTGTCGTATAGCGCGCGGAAAGAATGAACACCTCTATTTTCCGTACGAGCTCTGATTTCCCTTATTTTATCGTGGTGATCGTTCCGCCCTATGTAAGTCGGTGTCAACAAAATATTTTCGCATTCGCAGGACAAAGTTGGTGATTGGCATTTCGTGAGAAGATTCCGTCGCAACGAAAAACGCCTTTCTTCTAATGATTTCCAGCCCAAATCCCGTATCATTTCTGTGACACTCTCTCCCATATTTCGCGATAATACAAAACGTGCTGCCTTTCTTTTAACTTTTTCCATGTACTCCGTCAGTCCTACCTGGTAAGGATCCCGCACCGCGCAGCAGTATTCTAAAAGAGGACGGACAAGCGTAGTGTAGGTAGTCTCCTTAGTATGTCTGTTACATTTTCTAAGTATCCTGCCAATAAAACGCAGCCTTTGGTTAGCCTTCCCCACAACATTTTCTGTGTTCTTTCCAATTTAAGTTGTTCGTAATTGTAATACCTAGGTATCTAGTTGAATTTACGGCTTTTAGATTAGACTGATTTATCGTGTAACCGAAGTTTAACGAGTTCCTTTTAGTACTCATGTGGATTAACTTACACTTTTCGTTATTTAGGGTCAACTGCCACTTTTTGCACTATTCAGATATTTTTTCTAAATCGTTTTGCAGTTTCTGATGACTTTATTAGTCGATAAACGACAGCGTCATCTGCAAACAACTGAAGACTGCTTCTCAGATTGTCTCCCAAATCGTTTACGTAGATAAGGAACAGCAAATGGCCTGTAACACTACCTTGTGGAACGCCTGAAATCACTTCTGTTTTACTAGATGACTTTCCGTTAATTACTACTAACTGTGACCTCTCTGACAGGAAATCGCAAATACAGTCACATAACTGAGACGATATTCCATAAACACGCAATTTTACTACGAGCTGCTTGTGTGGTACAGTGTTAAAAGTCTTGCGGAAATCCAGGAATACGGAATCGATCAGAAATCCCTTGCCAATAGCACTCAGCACTTCACGTGAATAAAGAGCTAGTTGTGTTTCACACGAACAATGTTTTCTAAACCCATGTTGATTGTGTGTCAATAGACCGTTTCCTTCAAGGTAATTGGCTCAAATGGCTCTGAGCACTATGGGACTTAACTTCTAAGGTCATCAGTCCCCTAGAACTTAGAACTACTTAAACCTAACTAACCTAAGGACATGACACACATCCATGCCCGAGGCAGGATTCGAACCCGCGACCGTAGCGGTCATGCGGTTCCAAACTGAAGCGCTTAGAACCGCACGACCACACCGGCCGGCTTCAAGGTAATTCATAATGTTCGAACACAATATATGTTCTAAAATCCTGCTGCATATCGACGTTAACGATATGGTCCTGTAATTTAGTGGATTACTCCTACTACCTTTCTTGAATATTGGTGTGACCTGTGCAACTCAACTTTCCAGTCTTTGGGTTCGGATCTTTCGTCGAGCGAAAGGTTGTGTATGACTGTTAAGTATTGAGCTACTCCGAAAGGAACCTAATTGGTATACAGTCTGTACCAGAAGACTTGCTTTTATTAAATGATTTGAGTTGCTTCACTACTACGTTTAGCTGCGGCTGACTTCCTAGGTTGCTAAAGGTAGGCATGTCGTTCATGCTATTTCAAACGGTCTCTAACTATTCGACCTGCTCTCTCGTTACACATTTATCATACTTGTGCCTGTTTTCGTACACTCCAGCTGTTTGTAATGGTTCTTGTTGGTTTTTCATCGCTTGCGAAGAAATGGCTTTAAATCATTACGTTAGAGGATCTTTCCTATGCATGCGTACTGTAAATTTTGAAAATTGCGAATGAAGCAAAAGGGTAGGAAATGATACTGAATTGAGCCTTTATGAGAAATTGGCAGCTTTTCCGGTAAGTCTCTCACGCCTGTTTATTATCCAGAATTTGTAAACCCCTCAGGCTACAACGGGCACGTGAATGCCGCTGCTGGCGTCGTTGTTGCCGATTTCTTTGGTTACGAACGAAAGCCCCGTCCACATGTCTACAGTGATGATCGCTTACTTGTTTGGCGCTTTCGTGACAGCTGTAATCTAGTAGGCGGCAAAGGTAATAAATGTATGTCACGTAATTGTTTGTTGTGCCACTGGATACACGATCTCGACTCTTACATATTGTGATCAATCTGAACGGCATGTGCTACATGATTCAAGTTATAGAAAGGGAAGCATCCTTCTTCACGGAGCTATACGTGCCATATCACAGCGGTGTAATAGTCCAACAAAAATGTACAAGCTTTTATTTTTACTGGTTCCTTGGTTGGATGTTCACGTCTCATGTTGCCCATCGAGATTCACACGCAGTCATCGAATTTGGGTGCAATACCGCATCCATCCCCGCAGTCAGCTACTAGCGCGCCCTAGTTGCGATCGTAAATCTTGACTATGAAATTCTCTGCTGCAGTTATTCAACCGAATCAACGGAAGTGCTGTACACTTCACATCTCAGATTACCCCAGACAGAAATCCAGAGAATGAAGGTCGGGTGACCTTTGAGCCTAAAGTACAGACGCTGCTCAGTCCATCCAGCTTTGATCATAATGGGTCCTTGGGTGTCGTCTTACATCATCAGAAAAATGTACCGGTGCTCTGTCATGTATAAAAGGTGTCCCATAAAAAAGCTATGAACATTTGTTCTGCAGAAAAACTGATTGAAACTAGCGAAGATGAGGAAGTGCTCATAGCTCTTAAGGTATACCTTCTAGAGCCCATATTTATTAGACATATTTTTCTTGTTTGGTGTGAAAAACATGCCCCCACAGTCTGTCGGTGTTTTTTCGGAATATAAGACGAACACCCAGTACCCTAACCATAAATTCAAGGAGAAAATTGTTACTTGTTGACTTTTTTACAGCATGCAGATTTACGTCAAATTTGAGCCCAACTGCATAGGGATGTGATGTGAAAGAGTGTGCACGTCTAATACATTTGTACTTACACGTACAATATTTCGTGAGCGCTGGTAACCACACATTCGTCGTTATTTCACAAACAACTCATCTGTGGACCCATGTTTACTGGAGTGTTCTTCCTCTGTTATCGTATACTTTCACACGTGCCAGTTTTCGCTATTAATCATGATACACCATGTAAAATTTTAGACATAACTTGTTTGGACCTTCAGCGACTGATCATGAAATACTAACCTCGACACAGTCGAAGTAGCTTTATTTATTTTCTGGCAACATGTTTCGGCCATATCACCTTGAGAGCGGCTGCAGAAGAATAAAATGTATTAACAAAATTAATACACGATAAAGACTGAGAATAAGTATAATGCCACTGATGTGGCAGGGCCGGTAGGTGTAAAATATTAGTACCCTATACTGGGCACCAGTCATTTTCATATTTAAAATATGGAAACGGCGATATCTGTCATCGGCTATCACTGGCGTCCCCTCGGTATTTTACATCTCAAGTTGGCCTAATTCGACCAAAGCCAATAGTCGCAATAAAAATATGTGCTTCCTTCGGAAAGCACATCTCCGTAACCAGTCTACAAGCCATCGTAGACTGAGAAGTGAACTACACATACACAGTCCAGTCACATTAATGTGACCACCTGTCAGAAACCTGAATAACCACCTTTCGCAGCGCGGATCTTTGCGAGACGTGCAGGAAGAGAGTCAGTGAGGTTCGGGGAAGGACCCACAGGAATGTGGAGCGATGCCGACTCCAGTCACGTGGCCTGCTGCGCTAGGTTTCTCGGTTGAGGATTCATGGCGCGAATAGTTCGACCGAGGTGGTCCCACAGATTTACGATTGGGTTTCAGTCCGGAGAGTTTGGTAGCCAGGGGCCTACGGCAAACACATCCTGGTGCTCTTTGAATCAAGCACGTTGCATTGTCCTGCTGATGCCATCGTGACGAGGAAAAGTAAACTGCATGAAGGGTGTAAATGCTCCCCAAAGATAGATGAATATTTGTGTTGCTCCGTTGTGCCTTTCAGAATGGCGAGGTCACCCATGGATTGCCACGAAAACACTCCCTAGACCGTAACGCTCTGTACCTCTGACATCGATCTGTTGCAGAATTTTAGAACATGTTTTTTGCACGCGTATCATGTCATTTCTGGAAACCCAGAATCTACTCTGTAGGAATCAACATGGATTCCGGAAACAGCGATCGTGTGAGACCCAACTCGCTTTATTTGTTCATGAGACCCAGAAAATATTAGATACAGGCTCCCAGGTAGATGCCATTTTCCTTGACTTCCGGAAGGCGTTCGATACAGTTCCGTACTGTCGCCTGATAAACAAAAGAGCCTACGGAATATCAGACCAGCTGTGTGGCTGGATTGAAGAGTTTTTAGCAAACAGAATACAGCATGTTGCTCTCAATGGAGAGACGTCTACAGACGTTAAAGTAGCTTCTGGCGTGCCACAGGGGAGTGTTATGGGACCATTGCTTTTCACAATATATATAAATGACCTAGTAGATAGTGTCGGAAGTTCCATGCGGCTTTCCGCGGATGATGGTGTAGTATACAGAGAAGTTGCCGCATTAGAAAATTGCAGCGAAATGCAGGAAGATCTGCAGCGGATAGGCACTTGGTGCAGGGAGTGGCAACTGACCCTTAACATAGACAAATGTAATGTATTGCGAATACATAGAAAGAAGGATCCTTTATTGCATGATTATATGATAGCGGAACAAACACTGGTAACAGTTACTTCTGTAAAATATCTGGGAGTATGCGTACGGAACGATTTGAAGTGGAATGATCGTATAAAATTAATTGTTGGTAAGGCAGGTGCCAGGTTGGGAGAGTCCTTAGAAAATGTAGTCCATCAACAAAGGAGGTGGCTCACAAAACACTCGTTCGACCCATACTTGAGTGTTGCTCATCAGTGTGGGATCCGTACCACGTCGGATTGACAGAGGAGATGGAGAGGATCCAAAGAAGAGCGGCGCGTTTTGTCACAGGGTTATTTGGTAAGCGTGATAGCGTTAAGGAGATGTTTAGCAAACTCAAGTGACAGACTCTGCAAGAGAGGCGCTGTGCATCGCGGTGTAGCTTGCTGTTCAGGTTTCGAGAGGGTGCGTTTCTGGATGAGGTATCGAATATATTGCTTCCCCTATCGAATATATTGCTTCCCCTACTTATATCTCCCGAGGAGATCGCGAATGTAAAATTAGAGACATTCGAGCACGCACGGAGGCTATCCGGCAGTCATTCTTCCAGCGAACCATACGCGACTAGAACAGGAAAGGGACGTAATGACAGTGTCACGTAAAGTGCCCTCCGCCACACACCGTTGGGTGGCGTGCGGAGTATAATGTAGATGTAGATGAACGCTCCCTACTGTTTCAAGATGTACACGCAAACAGCTGTCAGTCCGATGGAACATAAAACGTGATTCATCTGAAAAGGCCACCTGCCACTACTCAGTGAACGTGCAGTTACGGTATAGGCGTGCGAATACCAATCGTTGAAGAGACGCTGTTGGTAGCCTTTGGTTCGTCTGGATGGTTAGTTTCTCAGCAGTTGCACGTCTGTTTGCGTGTACACATCTACGGAGCCGCCGTTCCCCACCCTTGTCTTCGACCCGTGGTGCATCGCAGTTGCGTTACCGCTGGTTTTGGATAGCGCCATTTTGCCTTGCATGGTACACTTTAACCACAGCGGCACGCGAACGGTTTACTTACTCAGTCGTTTCGGAAATATTTCCATCCTTGGCCCGAAAGTCAATGATCATGCCGTTTTGGACGTTAGATAAATCGCTCCGTTTCCGGGTTATAACAAATGCACTATTATACGCGTCCGCTCACGAACCACGCTTTGTATACAGTCCACTGCTAGTGCCACTCTGACGTCGGAAATGGGGGGTGGTCCCATTAATGTGAATGGACCTTATGGACCTTATAGCTGCAGCAGTATCAGTTGCGAGAAAGATTGTTAATATTCCCTCATGGAAGCCCGAATTATTCTACTTCTACCGTCTTAGGATTCACTCAAATGCATCTGAGGTGGTTCACTGTGGTTCATATTGTTGTGTGTCCGCCCCGATAGCTGAGTGGTCAGCGTGACGGATTGCCGTCCTACGGGCCCGGGTTCGATTCCCGGCTGGGTCGGGGATTTTCTCCGCTCAGGGACTGGGTGTTGTGTTGTCTTCATCATCATTTCATCCCCATACCTCGCGCAGGTCGCCCAATGTAGCGCCTACTGTAATAAGAGCTGCACCAAGGCGGCTGGACCTGCCTCGTAAGGGGCCTCCAGGCTTATGGCGCCAAACGCTCATTTCCATATTTTTGTGTTATCGTGGTCTTCAGTTCGAAGACTGGTTTCATATAGCTCTCCACGCTAAGCTGTCATGTGCAAACTCGTCTCCAAATAATTGCTGAAATCTACATCAATTGCCGCGCGGGATTAGCCGAGCGGTCTACGGCGCAGCAGTCATGGACTGAGCGGCTGGTCCCGGCGGAGGTTCGAGACCTCCCTCGGGCATGGGTTTGGTCTATAGTTATACTTCCTGATCTTATATTAATTGCTGTTGTAATAAAATTTACTGCACCAAGAATTGATGATACACCTGCTAAGTGTAGTGAGAAAATGGCTAGATGTACGTATGTTTGTCCTTAGGATAATTTAGTTTAAGTAGTGTGTAAGCATAGGGACTGATGACCTTAGCCGTTAAGTCCCATAAGATTTCACACACATTTGAACATTTTTTTCTACATCAATTTGCACCTGATTACTGTATTTCTCTATTGGTGTTCCTCTACAATTTTCACTCCCCGCACTTCCTTCCAATACTAAACAATTTCTTGATGTCTCAGAACGTGTCCTGTCAGCAGAGGAGTTCTTTCAATAAAGTTTTTGCCACAAATTTTTTTTTCCCCAGTTCTGTTCAGTACCTCCTCTCATCAATCAAATTCAATTTCTTCTTCTAGGCCTTGTTTTCTTTTACCTACTTGCTCCCCTGCAGAATTCGTTACTTCATCTCTCGAAGCTACGCTTTCGTCTCCTATTGTATTCCTTTCCCTTGCTTTAGCCAACCGTCGCATAATGCTCCCTCTCAAACTTTCAACAGAACTCTGGTCCTTTCAACTTACGCAGGACCCATCTCTTTAATTTCTTACCTTTTTGCAATTTTTTCACTTTTAATATGCAGTTCATAACCAATAAACTGGCCACATCTGCCCATGGAAATGTGTCATCGTTTAAAATCTGGTTCCGAAATCTCTATCTTAGCTTTATACAATCTATCATTATAGAATCAACGAGTGAGAACAATGGTCGTAAAAATATCCTACGTGGGGACCGGAGGCGAGGAACGGGTGGAGTCAGTGAACGCTGGCCCGTCTCAACAATCACTTTTCGAAGGGGACTGCGTTCTGTGGACGTTTGGAGTCAGGTACTTCAAAATAAGTCGTTTCTCTCAGCGGCACATAAGGCTGCACTGCACGTCTTCAATTGGCCAAACAACACAGAAGTTGAACAGGAGCTGATTGCAGGAGTCTAGCGTGGTCCAACAAGTCGCAGTTTTGCTTCTTTTCAAATGAAGCGAGAGTCGAGTGCAACGACGGACCAATGAAGGGTTTGACGTTCGGTGTATAAAAGGCGTAGTTCAGACTCACTCAGGCTATTGTGAACATGAACCGGGACTTTTATCTCAACATTCTCGGTAGCAACTATTCTTCTTTCTTTCACATCTTCATGAGTGTGCTGTGGATTCCACGTCTTCCAAGTCGGCGACAGTCGTGTTCACAGGGCTGGACGCTGACGTTCCTGATTTGACGAAGGCTGAAGCCGTCCTCTCGTATCACCACTGACATGTCAACTGAGCAGACCTTAATCCCATGGAAAATATCTGGCACTGACTGCAACCGCAGGTGAATTATGACATCGACATCTCCTAATCTGTTGTCTTTATTAATTGTACCTTGGAATTCGTGGCAAATGAAGTATTAGTTTTACGAGGGATAATCGGAAAGTAAGTTTCGATCGGTCAAGAAATGGAAACCACCGTGAAAATCAAATAAAGCTTTGCACATAAGTGTTCGACAGTGTCTCTAGTATGCCTGTCGGTTACGTCACTTCGCCCGTTTCAGTTCTGAGCGCATGGTGATTACATAAAGATGCGTAGAAAATAGTGTCTCCCGCCGAGTATGAGGTCCTGGTGAGAGATTTCGGCTGATGTTATGCAGCCCACATTACAGAACTGTCATACGGTACCTACTTTGTGACAATTCACGGTCGCAATCCGCAGGGGCAACGAAAATGCTACTGCAGCGTTTTTGATGGGAAGTGTTTGATCACCCGCACTACAGCCCGTAATTGGCTCCCTCTGTGTTTCATCTCTGCTCACATTAACTACTGGCTATGAAGACAACATTTTCGCACAGACAACGAGCTACAAATGAGCGTAGAGAATTGGCGGGAAGCGTAGGCGGCTGCCTTCTATGACGCGGATGTTGGCAAGTTGGTACAACGCTACGACAAATGTCTAAGTCGGAGTGGTGACTATGTAGAGCAGTGGCTGGAAGCTGTAGCTAACTGTGGCAGATAAAATATTTCTGATTTTCAAAGTGGTTTCCATTCTGCGATCAATCGGAACTTACCTACCATATGACATGAAGATTTATCTACAGGATACGAAATTGGTCGTCAGACAGTGAAAACACAATAAACAGCTATCGCGGATTTGGACTTCCACCCAGTTTTAATATAGACTATTTTACCACCTCTGATTTTAAATTGTTTGATTGTTCTTCACATTGTGTACAAGAATTTATCTGTGGTTGCCCGACCCATAATGTTATTTGTATTAATAGGAATTCGTTGGATGTTATTGCTATGTATCCGAGTCCTGCTGGTAAAGAGAATTCTACTAATGGATAGCAGAATTCTTATAATTACAGATTGCGCCTGTAGGTTGTGCTGTCCTGATGTTTCCGCCGCTCGTGGTCTCGCGGTAGCGTTCTCGCTTCCCGAGCACGGGGTCCCGGGTTCGATTCCCGGCGGGGTCAGGGATTTTCACCTGCCTCGAGATGACTGGGTGTTTGTGTTGTCCTCATCATTTCATCATCATCCAGGACAGTGGCGAAATTGGACTGAGCAAAGATTGGGTAATTGTACGGGCGCTGATAACCACGCAGTTGAGCGCCCCACAAACCAAACATCATCATCTCTGTCCTGATGTTTCATTGCTAACCTTCGTCACCTTATGGTCACACAGTATTAGTTCGCAATTGCAAATAGGCAACCCGATTACGAGATTCACAAAGTGGGCTGCCTTCACGCCTTCCCGGACACATCATGTCAACGACTTGCACCCACAGATTGATGCTTGTCACATCACAAACGAAGCCCCTATTGAGCACCTGTAGGGTGAATTACAGACATGGAGAGCTGCTCTGTCCTCTGATGTGTGTTTGTGTGTGTGTGTGTGTGTGTGTGTGTGTGTGTGTGTATGTGTGTGTGTTTCAGAATGTGTTGTAGATTTTGCGCAATCGTCTCCTGGAACCCTGGCGGTACTTATGAATAATCCTGTTTGTCCTATTCCAAAGTGCCCCTCCCCCAGCCCCCCTGGAAAACAAAACGGCAGGAAATATTATTTTCATATGGTTACTTCTGATTGAGACATTAATTAAAATAACCATAACTTAATATGTTTGAAGTAAAATTGGCAGTCAAAGGCTTAAAGTTTGCAGTGTAAGACGTCGTGGTGTGCTGACCTTCATTGCTTACATATTCCGCCCTCACAATCATATTCCGCGAATCAAAACGCTTCATTCGAACCCAAACTCGATAAGATAAAGTCAATGTTGTATGAATTCATGTAAACAATATGAAAATAACTAGTAAATTGCCAATGTGCACCGAGATTGAAATACTCGAGGCTGGCGTACACACATACATTCCACACATGACGGTCACAGGAGCTTTTCGTTCGGGAGACGCAAACTGCACACCAGGGGGCCGCTCCCTTCAGAGGACGCCTCAACCTATTTACGTTGGCATGCGACCACCCATAGAGCAGACTGCATTCGCCCGAGTGAAAGGAAGAACGACCTCGTGTTCGGCTTAAAAGCAACTTCCGCTACATTGTGTGGGAGCGCCCAGCCTACGCATTCTTTACAAATATAGTACGCAGTTTCAGAGATTTTCACAGGGAGACAGCAAACGCCAAACGCCGATGCTACAGATTTCCGGATTGGTCGCCTTAAACGAAACGTCATTCTCCCATTTTAGAAGAGCAATGTTGATTGGCAGGCGATATTCCTGACGCCTTGAGCTGAAGGAGCAATGGAAGAGACCGAAAGATATACCCCTTCACGTCTGGTGTGGAGAGGGGCCGTTCTGCTGTCGCTCTTGGAGTGAGAACACATAACGAGAGCGTGTGTGCTCGTACGTGTACTCAAAGAGCGAGGAACAAGTCTCTCCTCAGTACTTCACTGGGAGAGCACCTCTGTCGAGAGCGAATCAGAGTGCGACTCTATATTGAGTCCATGCGATTAAGCATTGTTCATTATGTTGGCCGCCACACTCATTGTGCGGTGTGAACAGACTGAGTTATAGTTAAACGCCTGCGAGCGAATTTTTGAGTGGCATCGCAGTGGACTGGTTTTCTGACCGGTGTACCATGCCAATAGTTAGACCAGGGGTGAATAGGAGTACTTGACTTCATCAAGGCGTAGGGAGAGTTTGATTGGCAAAGGTCAATCCAGATAGAACGAGAGTTATCTTATTTGTCAGCAGCGAGTGGTGCAGACAGCAGTCATTGCAGCTTATGGTATTGTGTGCTACAGCTCTTGCGAGCCCCATATTTCCTCCACAACAGTACACTTCACTGCATTTCACACGCGACAGCCTCGACCATACCTAGCAACATTCTAACAGATAATTATTCAAGTTGAGTAGGCACGGCTCTCAGCCATTCTGCCAAGTCAATAACAATCTTAAACTTTGTATAGAAATTTCATTAGCGAATCCTATCCTTAAGAAGTAACTTCACATTCCGAAAAGAACCTGGAAATAACTTGTTCAGTTCATAACTAAAAGTGCCATTGTGATTTCTCAGAATTTTTGCAAAATAAATAATAATTTTCGTTAGTTTCATGTTTTTCTTACACTAAGTAGCACTACGCCAGTACCCAAGTATCCCACTAGTTACGTAAGAAATTTTGTGAATTTTTGTGTCATTTCCTTACAGTGGACGACCCCAGAAGGTATTTATTGCTGAAAGTTTTTCAGGCATTTCTCTTTAGAACGTTAGGAGCGTCTGGCTGACTTCTGTAGTAGCGTGGGGGTGGAAATTGCATCTTGCAGGAGCCACAGGATAAAGGCTACATCTCAGATAAATCCGTTGCACAGAATGACAGAATAGCACCCACACACTCACAACGGTTGCAGCCTGAAATTTCTTGGCTTTGGTGTAGTGCTTGAAGCCGTGCATTTAAAAACGTAAACTCCAACCTATCTAACCTTGATGTAATTTAAGTAATTCATCATTCATGAAAAACAATGACCTGTATTGAATTACTGCGCAAGGAAGTGCTGTAGGATGCGCCCTCGATCAGAGGTGGTTGGTGCTTGTGAAGAATTTGAGTTACTGAATGCCTAGTACGTACAAAAAATATGCAAATGGCTATAAGCACTATGGGACTTAACATCTAAGGTCATCAATCCCCTAGAACTTAGAACTACTTAAACCTAACTAACCTAAGGACATCACGCACATCCATGCCCGAGGCAGGATTCAAACCTGTGACCGTAGCAGTCGAGCGGTTCCGGACTGAAGCGCCTAGAACCGGTCGGCGACCACAGCCGGCTGTCTAGTACAATTACGGGTAAAAGAAACGTTTATTGACTTCGACATATTAATTAAAACATTCGGAAACACAAAATGTGATGACTGCTGGTACCTGATACATCTTCAGTTCCATACTTGATGAATCTTAAACCTTGATTCTGAGTCCGCTGTTAAATTCGTGGTTTATGGATGGAAATAATCAAAGGCTGGGTTAACCATACACCCACTTAGCATCAACGTGCAGTTGCTGAGGTTTACACACAGGAGAAAAGAAAAGTGCAAATGTCCTCCACCATGACTACATGACTACTTCTGTGATCTTAACACACAGAATTAATACTTAAAATTACTGTTGAAATACACATCCGAAGATCAAAGCATGAATTAAAAACACATGTAATTTGGATACACCATATGAAGGGGTTATTTCAATTGTGGTACAAGTCCATTACCTCCACTTTTATGCCTATAATGCTTCTGCAATTAATGATCCAAACAAACACAACGAAAGGTTCATCTCTAGCAAGAAGCCATATGCTTGGATATTTCTGGTATCTCAACTGCAGATTTATCAACGCTCATTTAACATTAGGACTCTGTATCTCACAATGAACAAGAATGGACTTGTATCACTATTGAAATAAGCCCTTCATATAAGAGGAAGACTACGGAAGCTATAACACAGGTTCGAAATGGCTCTGAGCACTATGGGACTTAACATCTGAGGTCATCAGTCCCCTAGAACTTAGAACTACTTAAACCTAACCAACCTAAGGACATCACACACATCCATGCCCGAGGCAGGATTCGAACCTGCGACCGTAGCAGTTGCGCGGATCCGGACTGCAGCGCCGAAACCGCGTGGCCACCGCGGTCGGCTGCTATAGCACAGAAATCTCTTGAAAGTGGACATGAGCAAATGGTGGTAACGAAAAAAGGTAAGTACAGAATAAACAGAAATTTCAGAATAAACGGAGTGGAACTTCACTGAATTTATTGCAAAGCTAAGAAGTTGTGAGAGCTGAAAGCTCTTATACATGAACACTAAAACGTGGTGGTTATGTACAAAGGCAAGTACCGAACAACGGAAGCTAAAGAATAAAACTGACTCAAAAATCGGTGGCAGAATCACAGAGGTAACATATAATGTAGTAAGAAAATTGAGACGCTGTTTGGACTGGGCCGTCACCCACTCCACCTGTTCAAACAACTAGGTGAATCAAACAATAGCCTACGAAATCGCCTATATTTAAAGGTATTCAACACTCGCGATACGAAAATAAAATCCGTCACACAACTACTAACTTATAAAGCTAAACAAGAAAAGTGTTAGGACTTCAGTTAGGCTGAAAATTTACACAGATTCGACCGTTGACTGGAATATCGAGGAGAAGCCCTTACGAGTAACCGCGCTCCCAGCGGATAGTGAAGAGCTCCCTCAACGAAACCGGGATTTATCCCTCCAACGGAAATAACCAAAGTACACGCCTGTTTTATTGTGTGAGCCTATACAGAAGGTTCGACCAAGGGAAATAGAAATCCCTTTGCCACCCATCAATTATTTACTGAAGTTGGCCATACTGTCAACAGTAGCAGACTACTCTTGGTTCAAATGGCTCTGAGCACTATGGGACTTAACATCTGTGGTCATCAGTCACCTAGAACTTAGAACTACTTAAACCTAACTAACCTAAGGACATCACACACATCCATGCCCGAGGCAGGATTCGAACCTGCGACCGTAGCGGTCACGCGGTTCCAGACTGAAGCGCCTAGAACCGCACGGCCACACCGGCCGGCAGACTACTCTACTCGCATTGCTATGCACGTAGAATTCGTAACCAGCCACACCTATTCATTCCTTTTATATTCCAGGAGGGTAAGGATAGGACAAGTACAGCGGAATATGGCACTGAAGCAATGTATACATGAATGTGTGTGGAACTCAGGGAAGTAAAAAGACTTAATGGACTTCGCACAGGTGCAGCTGAATAAAACATTTAACAGACAAAAAAAATGGTCAAATGTGTGTGAAATCTGATGGGACTTAACTGTTAAGGTCATCAGTCCCTAAGCTTACACACTACTTAACCTAAATTATCCTAAGGACAAACACACACACACCCATGCCCGAGAGAGGACTCGAACCTCCGCCGGGACCAGCCGCACAGTCCATGACTGCAGCGCCTTAGACCGCTCGGCTAATCCAGCGCGCCATTTAACAGACAAGTTTAGTAAAAAATTTCTTAACAATGTGTTACCGTGATATCTCCTCGAGGTGTTTAACTTTTTGTACTGTGTGATTATAAATTTTCACTGTGATATTATCCATCTGCAGAGAGGATTTCTTAATAATCACACCGTTTTGCCTCAGTCTATGGATGGCCTAGTCTAGTCTATGGGACTAGTTACATCAATTCACTGCAAGCAGTGGCTTGCTGAGGACTGAAGCGAAATTCCGCAACGAGATATATTCGCGCCACATAGTGATGTCATTTGCAGTTGGCCGTTGTCTGTTGTGGCTTTAGTCTCATGATGAGAGTTTGGTGTAATTCTTCTTCCATAACGGAAGCCAGATACCACTGAGCTTGACACCTTAATCTTTCCCATTGTCATGTTCGACAATTATATTGCGTCATTATATGACCATAATATCTGGTCGTGGCTGCTAGGACCTGGGTCTTTTGAAGCAAGACTCTGTGATTTCGTGACTGAAAAACGTATTTTGTTGTTTTTTATGAATCTGTCGCAGCCTCTCTGAATGTTTCTGGTTTTTGTAATTGTGTTTTTAAGAAACTTTTCGCTTTTAACTTTTGTAATTCATAAGACAGCTCTGCAGTGCACTCCCCTCTTGTTTGCCGTTTGAATGGGCTGTTTGATCGGGGTCATTTGTAAGAGAAATTGGTGAATGAATTCTGCTCCCTTCTGGTGTGTCGACGTGTGACGTATGATTTTATATATATAAATTTTCGGTGCCTACAGTGTCACGTCTTTCAGTGTCATACAAATTTTTATTTTTAAAGGGGATCACTTAAGACTATTTCCATGGGTTCGCCCGTCAAATTTTTCCCCCATATTACAAAATTGTCGTCTGATGTAGTACAACTGAAAAAATAAATTCCTTTTAAAGAACAGTTTCGTATATAATTTATATTCAAAACCTTACACCTGTGTCACAGAACAAATCCTACATCGAGAATAGTTTACACAAGTTTAAGGGAAGAAATGCTTCCGATAATTATTACAGTATTTAAAGAACATCAAAATATGAACAGGCTGAAATGAACAAACAGTACATGAGACTATGTTAATCAATTCAACTGTAAAAAGCTAACAAGGGAACCTCTCCATCGCAGCCCCCTCAGATTTAGTTATAAGGTGGCACAGGGGATAGGACTTGAAAAACTGAACACAGATCACTCGAGAAAACAGGAAGAAGTTGTGTGGAACTAGGAAAAAAGTAAGCAAAATATACAAACTGAGTAGTCCATGTGCAAAATAGGCAACATCAAGGATCGTGTGAACTCAGGAACGCCGTGGTCTGGTGGTTAGCGTGAGCAGCTGCGAAACGAAAGGTCCTTGGTTCAAGTCTTCCCTCGAGTGAAAAGTTTAATTTTTTTTCAGACAATTATTATCTGTTCGTCCGTCCGTCCGATGCGAGGTAACTGCGACGTAGTATGGGGACGCTACACCTAAACAAACATCGAAACACACGACGTCAGTCGACTACAGCGCAAAAACGTTAAAAACATATGTTTTGACAGAGCACAGGGAAAACTGTGCGACTGTGAAACTGTTGCATTCATTTTTTGCAGTTTATGTGACAAACTCTTACGTTTTCATCACCTTTTTGGGAGTGATTATCACATCCACAAAAGAACATAAATCGGGCAAGGTAGAAGAATCTTTTTACCCATTCGCCAAGTGTACAAGTTAGATGGGTCGACAACATATTCCTGTCATGTGACGCACATGCCGTCACCAGTGTCGTATAGAATGTATCAGACGTGTTTTCGTGTGGAGGAATCGGTTGACCTATGACCTTGCGATCAAATATTTTCGGTTCCCATTGGAGAAGCACGTCCTTGTGTCTGCTAATCGCACGGTTTTGCAGTGCGGTCGCAAAACACAGACACTAAACTTATTACAGTGAACAGAGACGTCAATGAACGAACGGACAGATCATACCTTTGCGAAAATAAAGAAAGTAAATTTCTCACTCGAGGGAAGACTTGAACCAAGGACCTCTCGTTCCGCAGCTGCTCACGCAAGCCACGGGACCACAGCGCTCCTGAGCTCACATTATCCATGATGTTGCCTGTCTTGCGCATGGACTACTCAGTTTGTATATTTTACTTATTTTTTCATAGTTCCACACAACTTCTTCCTGTTTTCACGATTGATCTGTGTTCAGTTTTTCAAGGCCTATCCAGTATGCCAACTTATAACTAAATCTGAGGGGGTGCGTTGGGGAGGTTCCCTTGTAAGGAGCATATTATTAGCAAAATGAGAAATATGCAAAAGTGAAATGGCAAAATGAGCACTTTTCAGTTGGGAGTAAATCAAAACAATCAGAATGGCTGAAAGAGAGCACAATAACATGAGCCATAAACGAATAAGAGCTAAGCAACTAAGCAAATAAGAGAATAGGCAAAAATGAGATGCCAACAAAATGAGAGATGGCCGAATTTTTTTTTCTTTATTGTGATTTTGATACCTGTACAACAACAGGTAGGCTGGCAGCAGCACATTACGCCGCTTTTCAGCCCAAGAGTAAACTATGATAAAACTGAGAAGACACATGAGTTTGAACAATCGGCAAGGAAAAAAACAGTAGACACAGTAACATAAAAAACAAGAAGCCGTTCACACTCGAAGATAATCCACACGACAAACTGTTGACACGACGCACAAACACTGATGATAGTGATGGCACATGTGAACGATGGAGCGTGACGGTGAACACTAAACACAAAACACGACGGCACACACGAAAAACGGATGGCGATGATTTCCGATGTGCGAATGTCCACGTAACGTGTGCGAGTCCGGGGACCTGCCAAGAGGGGAAGAAGGGAGAGGGGGAGGGAGAGGGGAGAGCAAAGATGCCAGTGGCAGAGGAGATAGGGGGAGGAGTAGAGGGACGGGGGTACGGGAAGCTCGGGGGAGAAGTGAGGATAAAGGGAGGAGGGAGGGAAGGGGGAGAGAAGGGGGGAGGGTGCCCAAAGGAACAAACACAGGAAGAGGGAGGGAGGATCAAAGTTGGTAGGAGGGGTAGATGGAGGGGAGGAGGACATTATCAGGGAGGGGGAGCTGGCGGAAGCCACCTTGGGAGAGGGTGAGGAGGGTGGAGAGATGGAGAGCAGGTGGGACGTGGGAATACAGACGTGGCAGCGGGCGGGGGTGGGAGAGGATGGGTGAGACAAGCGGGTGAGGAGGATCGAGTTTACGGAAGGTGTAGAGGATCCGTACCTGTTCAAGGAAAAGGAGGAGGTGGGGGAACGGAATTAGGTCGTACAGGATCCCCGTGGGAGAGCTGGCTGATTTTTTTTTTCTTTATTGTTATTTGAACACCCCATACAGGGTCGGCTGGCAGCGGAAAAGTTTAGTCCGCTCTTCAGCCGTAAGCATGACAGTAAAAAAGAATGTGAGACATATAAGTAACAGAGTGGCGGTTAAAAAAACAGTAGATACAATAACTAAAAAACATGAAGGCGTTCACAATCGACGAAACAAACAAGAAAACTGTCGGCACTGTGCACAAACACTGACGAGTTAGACGACACATGTGAACGAAGGAGCGTGGACGGCGAAAAACACAGATGCACAAACACGACGGCATAGACACTAAACTGAGGGCGATGACCTCCGGCGCGCGAATGTTCACTTTGCGTGTGCGAGTCCGGGGACCTGCCAAGGGAGGAGGAGGAGGAGGAGGAGGAGGAGGAGGAGGAGGATGGGGAGTGGGAGAGCGAGAGGGGAGAGCAGAGACGCCACGGGCAGGGGAGAGAGGGAGGAGAGAGGAAGGGGGAGGGGAAGCCCGGGGGAAGAGGGGTGGAGGGAGGGGACGGGGGAAAGAAAAGAGAAGGGAAGGGAAGAGAAGGGAGGGAGGGTGCCTAAGGGAAAGGACATCGGAAGTGGGGGGGCAGGGTCAAAGTTGATAAGAGGGGTAGATGGAGGGGACGAGGACATCATCAGGGAGGGGGAGCTGGCGGAAGCCACCTTGGGAGAGGGTAAGGAGTAAGGAGAGATGGAGACCGGGTGGGATGTGGGAATACAGGCGCGGCAGTGGGCGGGGGTGGGAGAGGATCGGGGACACGAGAGGGTGAGGAGGATCAAGTTTACGGGAGGTGTACAGGATCCGTATCCTGAGCTGGCTGAACTCTGTCGGCACTTATATACGGTTGCGCTCGTGGCGGCACCTCGCGGCCCGTACGCAACACGCGCGCCTGCGACCGCAATGCACTCTTAGCGCACGCGGCGGCGTCTAGCGGACCGTACGCAAGTTGTGCGATTGTTGTCGCAGGTCGACCCTTAATCTATGATGTTACAGACGGGAGTTGCGCTTTTCTTGGCACAGTAACTCGGGATGTAGCTAGTCCCAACTGTTGTGTATACGGTGAAGCCGGCTCGAATGCAACAGGTGTTTGCAATTACGTAGCTTGTTAAAGAATTTGATTTTCATTAACTTATTAACTTTGAGCTCACTTGGACGCCACTTCGCTCATTAGTTAATTATTGACTTTAATGTATTACACTAACTCTGCCTGCGTCCTCCAGTCCAAGCAAGTGCACTTACATTTATTTAAATCATTTGGGTTCAGAATCAAGTACAAGAATTTTTTCAATTTCTTGTCAAATGTTAAACTTCCAGTTTTGGTTTAAGCGCATGTACGTCCATTAAATCTCTGATACATTGCTGTGTCGTTCGAACAAGACACAGCCAGGACAAAGCACCACCGGGGCAAAGATGTGAGCTGGTGTCAGGGCCATAGACTCATCATGTGCTGAGTTCCACCAGTGCCACGGGCGGCGCTGAGGATGAAGATATCGACTTCGCCTCGGCCAATTGCCGGCCGAGTATAATCCGCCAATGACCGGACGACAACTGACTGAAGCCTACTCAGAAGATATAAGAGCAACTCTTGCCCACTTGGTTATCGGTTATCGTCTAGGGCTGACTGAGACAAGGGACGTCTTTAGTGAACTCTTAGAATTGAAAAGATAGTTCTTGTAATTGCATTTGCTATGTACTGTGGAGTTTACCTACGATTATTTGCACTTAGGCGTTGAGGGTTTTTTGTGTTATATTACAAGCAGTGTTGCAGACTTCAATGTTCAGCTAATCACAAGGATAAGTAAATCTTTTAACACACTTGTGTGACTTTGTTACCTGACCCTGGGGTACAGATGTGTAATAATGGCAGGGAGAAATTGTCTTAGCAGTGTAATGCACCAGAAGCCGTTTCACTAACTCACTAACTCGGAGTCCACAGCAGTAGCGACGAAGCCTTTACAAATATCTTGCTCTCAAATTTTGGTGCGTTTCCATTTACACCATATGATTTTGTTGCTAATAACCTTGACGTGCACGTTTTACTCGCCGTTACGAACACACATGCCGTTAGAAGTTACTGGGAGTCGGTTGTATGCAGTTTAAATACAACTGTTTTAGAGAAAAAGAGATTTTTGTAATTAATGGTAGTATCTAAGGTGTAAATTTGGTCAGTTGTTATCACACGCACTTTAATGTTATTTTTCGCCCGTGTTTTAGAATGAGATTATGTCTCAGTTTCTTGACCAGAATACCATGTGAAGCGTGCCGATTAGTTGGTGGCGCCGGAATTGAAACTTGTTCCATTTAACTTCAGTTCTAATTTTTCCTTGTTTTGTTAACTTCTATATATTTTTTCAAGAAACTTGGTTATTGTAATGAAGTGTATTTTAAATTTATCTGACTCCATCCATCTCCAAAGGGACCAAGAGGCAAGCTGCGTTTCAGGTACTTCTTAAGTTCAAGAACAGAGTGCCTGGGTCCAGAACGAGATTTTTCACTCTGCAGCGGAGTGTGCACTGATATGAAACTTCCTGGCAGATTATAACTGTGTGCCGGACCAAGACTCGAACTCGGGACCGTTGCCTTTTGTGATTGAACACTTTCCCGCGAAAGGCAAAGGTCCCGAGTTCTAGTCTCGGTCCGGCACACAGTTTTAATCTGCCAGGAAGTTTCAGAAGAGTGCCTGAATGTGCTAAGAACAAGGTGAAAACTGGAGGGATGGTTTGACATGTTACATTAATGACATCATAAATGGGCCGAGAATATTTCGATTAAAGAAAATGTTTGCTTTTAAGTAGGTCTGCCAGCCATATGGTAAGGTCTTTCTCCCCGGCTAGCTACGAAAAATTATTCCTCCCAATAGCATTATTACATAATAGGCTTGATTTAAATTAAACAGCCGCGCGGAGTGGCCGCGCGGTTTGAGCGCCACGTCACGAAGCGGGTCGCCACTCCCGTCGGTGTTTCGAGTCCTCCCTCGGGCATGGGTGTGTGTGTTGTCCTTTGCGTAAGTTAGATTAAGCAGTGTGTTAGTCTAGGGACCGATGACCTCAGCAGTTTGGTCCCACAGGAATTCACACACATGTGAACATTTAAATTAAACATTTGTTCAAGAATGTGTGATTGAGGTGGAAGGGCAGCAGAAAGGGAGGGGGGCGGGGAGGAGGGAGTGGATGTTACAATGGAGGAGGGACCGAGAGGAAAGGAGGTTGTTGGAGGTGGGAGGGAGAGGAATTCGGGCATCAAGGTACTTCCTCCCACCCTCCTCGACCTCTTCCACTAAGCTGAACTGAAGGCAGTAACCAGCGTGGTGAAAGAGGCGGATGGCAAATGTTATAATTGTAAATAGAACAATGTACATTGTTAACTGGAAGACTAAGTAACATCTAAAATACACTAAAGCACCAAAGAAACTGGTATAGGCATGGGGATTCAAATACAGAGAGATGTAAACAGGCAGAATACGTCGCTGCGATCGGCAAAGCCTACATAAGACAACAAGTGTGTGGCGCAGTTGTTAGCTCAGTTACTGCTGCTACAATGGCAGCTTATCAAGATTTAAGTGAGTCTGAACGTGGTGTTATAGTCGGGGCACTAGCGATGGGACACAGCAATTCCGAGGTAGCCATGAAATGGGGATTTTTCCCGTATGACCATTTCACGAGTGTATTGTGAATATTAGGAATCCGGTAAAACATCAAATCTCCGACATCGCTGGAGCCGGAAAAAGATGCTGCAAGAACGGAACCCATGACGCCTAAAGAGAATCGTTCAACGTGACAGAAGTGCAACACTTCCGCAAATAGCTGCAGATTTCAATACTGCGCCATCAGCAAGTGTCAGCGTGCGAAACATCATCGATGTGGGCGATCGGAGCTGAAGGCCCACTCGTCTACCCTTGACGACTGCACGACACAAAGCTTTACGCCTCGCCTGGGCCCGTCAGCACAGACATTGGATTGTTGATGACTAGAAACATGTTGCCAGGTCGGACGAGTCTCGTTTCAGATTGTATCGAGCTGATGGACGTGTACGGCTATGGAGATAACCTCATGAATCCAGGGACCCTGTATGTCAGGAGGGGACTGGTTAAGCTGGTGGAGGCTCTGTAATGGTGTGGGGCGTGTGCAGCCGGAGTGATATGGGACCCCTCATACGTCTAGATACGACTGACAGGTGACACGTACGTAAGCATCCTATCTGATAACCTGCGTCTATTCATTCCCATTGTGCATTCCGACGGACTTGGGCAATTCCAGCAGGACAATACGACACCCTAAACGTCCATAACTGCTACAGAGTGGCTGCAGGAACGCTCTTCTTAGTTTAAACTCTTCCGCTAGCTACCAAAGTCCCCAGACATCAATATTATTGAGCATACGCCTTGCAACGTGCTGTTCGGAAGAGATCTTCACGCTCTCGTACTCTTACGGATTTATGGATAGCCCTGAAGGATTCACAGTGTCAGTTCCCCACAGCAGTACTTCAGACATTATTCGAGTCCATGCCACGTCGTGTTGCGACACTTCTGCGTGCTTGCGGGAGTCCTACACGATTTTACTCAGGTATACCAGTTTCTTTGACTCTTCAGTGTATAATGTTAAGTTCTCTAAGGAGCAGCAACTTGTAGACATATCACACATCCAAATATCTGATACGTTTGAGAGGGCACGGTCGTGGTAAACTTACAATAGTTAGACTGTGCTGTATGTAGCAAATATATTTTGAGAAACGTAATTAAATTTACAAGTACGAGGACCACTTCAAAAGAAATGCACACTATTTTTGTAAAAATACAGTTTGCATTCTGCATGTGTAAAAGTTTTACAGTGTGTAGATACATCCTTCCTGCTTGTTTTCAAACTTAGTTCAACCTGTTCCCGTGAGAGGTGCCGTCACAGCATGTCTTCAAGATAGCTGCTACACTTGACGTTCGTCAGATGCAACGGGCTGTCATAGAATTCATGCGCTGTGAAAATGAGACAGTGGGAAACATCCGCAAGAGGTTGAAGAAGGTGTATGGAGATGCTGCGGTCGATCGCAGTACAGTTAGTCGGTGGGCAAGCAGGTTACGTGATGAAAGCGGGCACTGCAATATTGAGGATTGTCCTCGCAGCGGCAGGCCTCATACTGCACACATTCCAGACAATGTGCAGAGAGTTAACGAACTGGTGACTGCTGACAGACGCATCACAGTGAACGAACTGTCACGCTACGTTGGGAGAGGGGAAGGAAGTGTTTGCAGAATACTGAAAGTGTTGGCGTTAAAAAAGGTTTGAGCCAGGTGGGTTCCCAGGATGTTGACAGTGGCTCACAAAGAAACAAGAAAAACGGTATGCAGCGAACTTTTGGAACAGTGCGAGAATGGTGGAGATGAATTTCTTGGAAGAATTGTGACAGCTGATGAAACATGGCTCCATTATTTTTCACCAGAGACGAAGAGGCTATTAATGGAGTGGCATCATGCAAATTAATCCAAGAAAAAAAATTCGAAACCATACCTTCTGCTGGAAAAATTATGGCTGCGGTGTTTTCCGATTCCGAAGGACTCTTGCTTGTGGACATCAAGCCAAGTGGAACTACCATAAATTCTGATGCATATGTGATGTCACTGAAGAAACTTCTAGCTCGACTGATTCGTTTTCGACCACATCGGCAAAAGCAGGATGTTTTGCTGTTGCACGACAATGCACGGCCACATGTCAGTCAAAAAACCATGGAAGCGATCACAAAACTCGGATGGACAGCACTGAAACACCCGCTTTACAGTCCTGACCTGGCTCCATGTGACTATCATCTCTTTGGGAAACTGAAAGACTCTCTTCATGGAACAAGGTTTGAAGATGACGACTCCCTTGTGCACGCTGCCAAACAGTGGCTCCAACAGATTGATCCAGATTTTTACCCTGTGGGTATACAGGCGCTGGTTCCAAGATGGCGTAAGGCAGTTGAGAGGCATGGAAATTATGTGGAGAAATGAAAATATTGTTCCTAAAGGGTATATCTACGCACTGTAAAACTTTCAAACATGTAGAAAAAGAGATGGATTAAAAAAAAATAGTGTGCATTTCTTTTGGAGTGACCCACGTAGATAGCCGTAGCTAACGGTAATGATATACTGAAGTAGTTTATATAGATAGTGTAACATATACACGAAGCGCTAAACAGCGCTACAAGATTTACTCATTTACGCAAATGTCATTTTCGAAAACTTCATTTTCTTTTTCTGAAAGATAACACCTGTTTCTGACATGTAAAACTGTAACATATTCTTTAAAAGCTCGTCAATAGCTCTCATTTAGTATCTAGGCAAATAACCTCACTATAAGCAATAAATAAACAGAAGTTCTAATGTATCGGTGAGTTTTTCTTTCTGTGGTCATATACTGCATTCATGCAGCAACAGCCGAAAGCAAGGCTCTACTCTCTCCGCTGAAATATAATCCTCGTCAGCGAATTCCTTTGGCTGAAAATTTTTGTTTCCACTTTTACTGTTCTCCTTAGCACCCACAATGGCGACTTGGAAACTACTGTTCTGAAAAGATTTAACGAGCAAGCGGTTGCAATGGGACGATGGAAGGGCAGCTGCTGAGTTGTGGTACGAGTATTAATTTTAATTCCCTGCGCGGAGAAAATTCCCCGGTGTCGGCGTTCCTGCGCCGAATTGTGTCACGGTATGTGCAGCTGTGTCTGCCTAACTGAGCTTTAAGTATAATCGTTGGCTGCTACATCCCTTCCGACAGCGCTTATGAATATTTAAAACAAAGCAATTTGTTTCTTTATCCTCTTTAAATTTCCAGCGTGCTGCACGCTCTTCAAGCTTTAATGAAACAGCAGATTCTCGGATCTCACGGCGGCGTAAGTTTGTGTTATGATAATACCTTGTACACAGCGAAGAAGATGAACCTGCACCACTGAGAAGTTTACGAACCCATCTCGCGTAATTAAATTCTCGTCGAGCTTATATAGAGCTGGCTTAATACTTGTACTGAGCCGAGCTGTACGTGCGACCAAATGAAGCCGCTTTACACAGTCCGCCCTATCGATTTTAGCATGTTACCTCACTCCTGTCCATTGATCAACGTGTCGCTGGTAATGGGCTTGCGCGCTTTCACAAATATATGATGAAATGATGTGGCCCTCAGCTACATACCCTCAGATTCAGACTTGAAATATTAAAAGTTTTGGCTGGTTTCGTTGTCTAGGGGCTGGGATACGTCGTTGCCGCATTACAAGCCAAATACTGCTGAGTATACAGTATACAATATGAATATACACGTAAATCGAATGGTCGAAGGTTCCTATCACCCGGCAATTGTGAATGTAACGTAGAAATTTATGAATGAAAGATTGCAATTAAATTAAATCTGCAGGTACTATTTTAACAACTATTAGTGATGAGTAGGAGAGTAGAAGTACTTTTGAGAATGCGGAATATTTCTGAAAACACTTATTGGTGTCGATGGTCCAGCAATTAAATAAAATATAAGTTGAATAACAGGGAAACAATAGATTCCTACTACACGTAATTAGTAGGAACAACAACATAGCTCGCGAGATATTCACTTCTGAACGCATACTACGACTTCACTGCAGAAGCCACGGAAATCACACAAGATAACTGGTCGGCTCTCCGAAATATTTCTACATTCCGCGACCATGCGCAAACTGCTCCACTGTTCAAGTCTTTCCGCCGACTCCGCGTCGGTCGCGCCGTCGAGTCCAGCACTTCCCTTGTCCTGTGCCATACTGTCCAGAACTGCTGCCCTGCTCAGGACTACTTCGCGTCCTCTCCGGAAACGATGCTCCTCCCCAACCTCCATACGTCTCTCTTAGTAACGAGCGCTGTGATTGGATAGAGCGCTCCCTCCATGTCTCCAAGCCAACGTGCACTCACAAACATATTGAAACACATACGAAACACTGGATTTACATTTAAATAACTTAAAATTAAATATATTTTCCTACGGCTGCACCATAAACACGCTCTAACACACATTATTAGATGCATAATCAAATTAAATAAACATATATCAAAGGAATAGCAACAAAAGGTAGGCCAGTAGCCGAATGTCTCTGCGCTTTATGAAACACAGTAAATATTTCACCAATTTCCTCTTGAATAGTATATATCGGATATAAACAAAGACACAGATGAATAAAAATATTTATATGCATGCTACTACCGTTTATTCCGGTAACGTGGAGTATTTATGGCCTGACGCGATCGATAGTAATCGGCCACTATGACCTCCAATAACTCATGTACTATTTAAGTTACATGCCTGTAATTTGTACCAATTTAGGTTTACACTAATAGCTTTCTAAAGACACGTAGATTGACGAAATCGGATGAACCGTTTAGATTTTGGAAATTCGTTGTTGGGTGTAACTAGTATAATTTATCGTCAGATACTAAACTTTAAGCTAATAAAATATTGAAAATCTGATTACACCATCAGAATCGTCGTGCAAATAATGGTAAAATACATGTTTCTTTTTGAGGTATCGTGATTCATCTGGCTACTATTAATTTCTATATGAACTTTGAAATGTCTGCCATGACGGTTTCGCAAATTCCGCCATCTTTAGCACTCTCGGTATTCAAGTCTCTTTCCCTGACACAGCGTCACCCTGGAATTCCCAGCCACGCGGCTGGAACATGCGCTGGGGCTATCCCTCTCGTCCGGCTTACGTTCGCCACCACGTGTTCGCTGCCGGGTCCCGGTTGGCAGAGCAGCCCGTGTGGCCACACCAACTCCGAACTTGGAATATTTTCAGGGCGCCACAATTCGCCCGTTACTTCACAGGCTTCAGCTGTACTTTTTCCGACACATTCATCGCAACTGCGCTTTTCTAGCAGAATAGTCTATAAAAGTTCGTTGTCCGAAAGACGCATGTTGCCCACCAAGTCTCCATATTGCAGATCTCCACTTTGCGTTCCTTCACCTACGTCCTGTTTCCACGATCTTGCTTCTGTACCACTTCTTCTTCTTCTATGAGCCGCTATCCCCTGCCATACTCGTTTCGGCCATTTCGTATCATCCATCCTCACATAATGCCTGTACCAAAGTAGGATTTTTGTTTCAACTGTGTCTGTAATATTCCTTTCAACTTCCTCATTTCTCATGTGATACAATCTTCATATTACACTCCACTCCCTCCAGTAGTTCATTTCCATTGCAAGAAGCCTCTTTTTAGCTATGTTATTAATTACCCAGTTTCTTTTCACCCAGCCGGCCGCTATGGCCGAGCGGTTCTAGGCGCTTCAGTCCGGAACCGCGCTGCCGCTACAGTTGCAGGTTCGAATCCTGCCTCCGGCATGGATTGTGTGATGTCCTTAGGTTAGGTAGGTTTAAGTAGTTCTAAGTCAAGGGGACTGATGACCTCCGATGTTAAGTCCCATAGTGCTTAGAGCCATTTGAACCATTTGAATCTTTTAACCTATAACTTGCAATTCTTTCCACTACTGTATGATATGTTACATTTTTGGTTTGGAATGTTAGTTTTTATTCCCTAAGGCAGAACCTAACTGTCGGAATGATCTGCTTGCCTTGTTCAACTTTATTTTTTATTTCATCTGCGTTCTTTCTACTAGCAAATAAGGTTGCTCCAAGACATTTAAAGGCTTTACTTTTTATCTTGCCAACAACAGTTTCCATATGCATTACCTCATTTTCTGCCACTGAAAGATATTCATTTTTGCAAAATTTGTTACAAGACCGCTTTGGTCTTATTGTTTTACGGAACAACTATTCCGCTTCTTCAATATCCGTTGCAATAATCACTTGGTCGTCCGCAACAAGTATAGTATATAACATTTGTGTTCCAACTGGAATTTCCATGTCGCAGCATTTACATTACCATCCTTGTAAAGGTTCCTACAAATATACGAGGGTTGGAACTTAAATAGTGGCAACTATTTATTCACAAGCGATACAAAAGAGTTGCATGTTTGCACCTGTTACTGTCGTTCAAAGTAGTCACCAGCGTTGTGTATAACCCTTGCCAGCGATGTGGAAGGCGTAGTATACCGTTAGCACAGCCTGTTCTGTTGATGGTGCGAATGGAGCGGTCTACTGCCTGTCGAATCTCTGGAACAGTTCTGCAGAGAATGCCACGAAGTGGTTCTTTCATCTACGGAATCAAATGGAAGTCACAAGGACTTAAGTCCGGGGAGTATGGTGGATGGTACAGTACTTCCCAGTCCCATCGACCGAACACAGCAGCCACAGCTTGCGCTGTATGCGCCCGCGCATTGTCGTCCAACATGATGGGCGGGCTGCGCAGAAAGCGTCGACGCTTCTGCGCAGGTGATACTCGAAAAACGAATAGTAATACTGTGCATTGCCGGTCTGCGGTGGAGGAACGTAAGGTGTAGGAAAACACCATCACAGTCGTACACGAGAATCACCATAACTTTAGACCACTCCATTCGCACCATCAACAGAACAGGCTCTGCTAACGGTATATTACGCCTTCCACATCGCTGGCAAAGGGTTCTACACACCGCTGGTGACTACTTTGAAGGACAGTAACAGGTGCAAACATGCAACTCTTTTGTGTCGGTTGTGAATAAATAGTTGGCATTATTTAAGTCCCAACCCTCGTATTTAGAACAGAATACAAAAACACAAACTGCCATTACATAATACTTTATTCTGCCTCCAATTAAGAACAGTTTGTTGCCTAAGAGAGTTCCCTTATTATAAAGCTCAAAGTGAACGTAGAAATATAGAGTGTTTACAATAAGACTATATCTTCCACATGAAAGACGAAAGAAATTTGCGGTGAATTTTAACCAGCGAATAGGGCCACAACGTTTCTATTTTTCAAGAAAACCATTCGATTTTGAAAGAGTACATCATTAATGTACAAGCAATGTGTATTGGTCATCGCCATGCTGGCGTATCACCCTGCGTGATGGTATGGAGTGCCATTGGTTACAAGTCTCGGGCACCTCTTGTTCGCACTGACGGCACTTTGAAGAGTGGACGTTACATTTCAGATGTGTTGCGACCCGTGGCTCTACCCTTCATTCGATCCCTGCGAAACCCAACATCTCAGCAGGCTAATGCACGACCGCATGTTGCTCGTCCTGTACGGGCCTTTCTGGTTACAAAAAATGTTCACCTGCTGCCCTGTCCAGCACATTCTCCAGATCTCTCACCAACTGAAAACGTCTGGTCAATGGTGGCCGAACAACTGGCTCGTCACAGTACTCCAGCCACTACTCTTGATGAACTGTGGTATCGTGCTGAAGCTGCATGTGCAGCTGTATCTGTACACGCCATCCAAGTTCTATTTGACTCAATGCCCAGGCATATCAAGACCGTTATTACGGCCAGAGGTGGTTGTTCTGGGTACTGATTTCTCAGGATCTATGCACCCAAATTGCCTCAAAATATAATCACATGTCAGTTCTATAATATACACTCCTGCAAATTGAAATAAGAACACCGTGAATTCATTGTCCCAAGAAGGGGAAACTTTATTGACACATTCCTGGGGTCAGATCACACTGACAGAACCACAGGCACATAGACACAGGCAACAGAGCATGCACAATGTCGGCACTAGTACAGTGTATATCCACCTTTCGCAGCAATGCAGGCTGCTATTCTCCCATGGAGACGATCGTAGAGATGCTGGATGTAGTCCTGTGGAACGGCTTGCCATGCCATGGAAAAAAGAACACATTGACACCGGTGTGTCAGACCCACCATACTTGCTCCGGACACTGCGAGAGGGCTGTACAAGCAATGATCACACGCACGGCACAGCGGACACACCAGGAACCGCGGTGTTGGCCGTCGAATGGCGCTAGCTGCGCAGCATTTGTGCACCGCCGCCGTCAGTGTCAGCCAGTTTGCCGTGGCATACGGAGCTCCATCGCAGTCTTTAACACTGGTAGCATGCCGCGACAGCGTGGACGTGAACCGTATGTGCAGTTGACGGACTTTGAGCGAGGGCGTATAGTGGGCATGCGGGAGGCCGGGTGGACGTACCGCCGAATTGCTCAACACGTGGGGCGTGAGGTCTCCACAGTACATCGATGTTGTCGCCAGTGGTCGGCGGAAGGTGCACGTGCCCGTCGACCTGGGACCGGACCGCAGCGACGCACGGATGCACGCCAAGACCGTAGGATCCTACGCAGTGCCGTAGGGGACCGCACCGCCACTTCCCGGCAAATTAGGGACACTGTTGCTCCTGGGGTATCGGCGAGGACCATTCGCAACCGTCTCCATGAAGCTGGGCTACGGTCCCGCACACCGTTAGGCCGTCTTCCGCTCACGCCCCAACATCGTGCAGCCCGCCTCCAGTGGTGTCGCGACAGGCGTGAATGGAGGGACGAATGGAGACGTGTCGTCTTCAGCGATGAGAGTCGCTTCTGCCTTGGTGCCAATGATGGTCGTATGCGTGTTTGGCGCCGTGCAGGTGAGCGCCACAATCAGGACTGCATACGACCGAGGCACACAGGGCCAACACCCGGCATCATGGTGTGGGGAGCGATCTCCTACACTGGCCGTACACCACTGGTGATCGTCGAGGGGACACTGAATAGTGCACGGTACATCCAAACCGTCATCGAACCCATCGTTCTACCATTCCTAGACCGGCAAGGGAACTTGCTGTTCCAACAGGACAATGCACGTCCGCATGTATCCCGTGCCACCCAACGTGCTCTAGAAGGTGTAAGTCAACTACCCTGGCCAGCAAGATCTCCGGATCTGTCCCCCATTGAGCATGTTTGGGACTGGATGAAGCGTCGTCTCACGCGGTCTGCACGTCCAGCACGAACGCTGGTCCAACTGAGGCGCCAGGTGGAAATGGCATGGCAAGCCGTTCCACAGGACTACATCCAGCATCTCTACGATCGTCTCCATGGGAGAATAGCAGCCTGCATTGCTGCGAAAGGTGGATATACACTGTACTAGTGCCGACATTGTGCATGCTCTGTTGCCTGTGTCTATGTGCCTGTGGTTGTGTCAGTGTGATCATGTGATGTATCTGACCCCAGGAATGTGTCAATAAACTTTCCCCTTCTTGGGACAATGAATTCACGGTGTTCTTATTTCAATTTCCAGGAGTGTATTTAGCTTTCCATGGGTCAACTGAAATGATTCTATATCAGCGTTGATGCAATAGCATAAGCAGTTCTCTCTTTTCTACTCCATTATATTTATTATAGAAAACTCTACATAAGATTGTGAGAGAGAGGAACTTTATGATTAAACGAACTTTTAGTTCATGTCACTGTTTATCACAATTGCACTTACAGGTGCGTTTATAATTTATGAAAAGATCCACACGTACCAAGTTAACATCAGCTTTAATGGATGACATCTCTTCTCGCCGCTGCAACAGGTGGCAATCGATTTCACGTACCTTGGGTTCTATCCACAGGAACTACACTACTGGCCATTAAAATTGCTACACCAAGAAGAAATGCAGATGATAAACGGGTATTCATTGGACAAATATATTATACTAGAACTGACATGTGATCACATTTTCACGCAATTTGTGTTTATAGATTTTGAGAAATTAGTATGCAGAACAACCAACTCTGGCCCTAATAACGGCCTTGATACGCCTGGGCATTGAGTCAAACAGCTTCCCATTCAGCTTCAATACGATACCACGGTTCATCAAGAGTAGTGACTGGCGTGTTGTGGCGAACCAGTTGCTCGGCCACCATTGATCAGACGTTTTCAATTGGTGAGAGATCTGGAGAATGTGCTGGACAGGGCAGCAGGTGAACATTTTCTGTATCCAGAAAGGCCCGTACAGGACCTGCAACATGCGGTCGTGCATTATCCTGCTGAAATATAGGGTTTCGCAGGGATCGAATGAAGGGTAGAGCCACGGGTCGTAACACATCTGAATTGTAACGTCCACTCTTCAAAGTACCGTCAGTGCGAACAAGAGGTGACCGAGACGTGTAACCAATGGCACTCCATACCATCACGCAGGGTGATACGCCAGCATGGCGATGACCAATACACGCTTCCAATGTGCGTTCACCGCGATGTCGCCAAACACGGATGCGACCATCATGATGCTGTAAACAGAACCTGGATTCATACGAAAAAATGTCGTTTTGCCATTCGTGCACCCAGGTTCGTCGTTGAGTACATCATCGCAGGCGCTCCTGTCTGTGATACAGCGTCAAGGGTAACCGCAGCCATGGTCTCCGAGCTGATAGTCCACGCTGCTGCAAACGTTGTCGAACTGTTCGTACAGATGGTTGTTGTCTTGCAAACGTCCCCATCTGTTGATTCAGGGATCGAGGCGTGGCTGCACGATCCGTTACAGCCTTACGGGTAAGATACCTGGCATCTCGACTGCTAGTGATACGAGGCCGTTGGGATCCAGCACGGCGTTCCTTACTACCCTCCTGAACCCACCAATTCCATAATCTGCTAACAGTCATTGGATCTCGACCAACGCGAGCAGCTATGTCGCGATACGATAAACCGGAATCGCGATAGGCTACAATCCGACCTTTATCAAAGTCGGAAACGTGATGGTACGCATTTCTCCTCCTTACACGAGGCATCACAACAACGTTTCACCAGGCAACGCCGGTCAACCGCTGTTTGTGTATGAGAAATCGTTTGGAAACTTTCCTCATGTCAGCACGTTGTAGGTGTCGCCACCGGCGCCAACCTTGTGTGAATGCTCTGAAAAGCTAATCATTTGCATATCACAGCATCTTCTTCTTGTGGGTTAAATTTCGCGTCTGTAGCCCGTCATCTTCGTGGTGTAGCAATTTTAATCGCCAGTAGTGTACTATTGGCAGCTCGAATCGACTGTAGCTTTTCACTGATTATCTCTGACAGAGCGAGCCCTAAAGTGGGTCTTGAGCAGCGTTGGTGAGGCAGTAAGAGCGAGGCAGCGAGTGACAGCGGACTAGAGCGCGTCACGGGCCAAGTTACGAACACAGTGGGTCAGTCGGCCATTAGGTCGGCTGTTAGCTCTGTTTGTCAAGACTTGGTGTAACTGGCGAAGTCAGAGTTACAACACCGAGCTGAGTACGGCGTGCCGTCCGCTTCCGCTAATTTGTCCGGCTTTGGTACTCCATGCTGTGTGGGACTGGGTGCGGGGAGCCGCAGGGAAAATTTCCAGGATCATCAAATATCTGCTACAGCGTGTGTTTATGGTCTGTATTTCTCACACTATGATACGCCCACCTCTATTGCCTCCACTTGGTGGCTTACTGAAATATTACGTTGAGAGTAATCATCTGAGCTAAGGGTCTGTTGCTTCATATTATTTATATTTCTCATCAGTCGAATATTTCGCTGTATATGTAATTGTACCTGTATTGGGGATTTCTGTGTACCAGTGAGAGCTTCATTGTAGTGTATTTGGGATGGCTATGTGCGGTGTAAGACTAAATTAAGTGGTTAACCTTAACGTTATATTTTCCCATTGATATGGCCATCGGCTTTGTAGTGCCGTAGTATTCTGGCAAAGTGTTTTGGCAATAAGGTGTGGCAAAATTTTTGCAGGTTAAATTGTGGTCTTAAGTGTTTTAAGGAATTTGAATCTAATCTTTTATAGTTATGTTTGCTTTAACTGCAATATCCTGTATTTGCTATGTGTTAAAATTGTGTTTTAGATTTCCATGTCTAAATACTACGGAAGAAAGCATTGCTTGTAATATTTAATTGTCGTGTACCGCCTTGTGACTTTCCTTGCATAACCATTTGATTCACGTAAGGTGCTTGCTGTGTGGCTTGGCTAAACCACTGTACTGTCAGATCTTGTTCTATTGGCATTTATTAAGGTTTCCTATATAAAATTTTACCCAGCTAAATCGTTTAAGAAGCGTTATCTTCGCCACTATTATGCATTCTAAATGTTCTGTAGATTTGGTTAAAGATCAATTTTGAAATTTGGTGCCATATTAAGGGGTCCTATGCTGACCATTTTTCGAGAAGGTGGCCATTAATATTTGCTTAACTTATTTGTTTGGCCTATGTTTCACCTAAGTGGTGTTTGTTAACAGCACTACTTAGCCTTCTAGGCTTCGCGGACGGTTTTTCGATGGATGGTGATCACGGAAGGGATGTTGCTATTACGCACCGCCTGTCTTTGAGGCACATCTGCGATTGTCTTAGCACACTGGTTCTTGCTGCCTGCTAGTAAATTTTAAGTTCAGTGGTAGCTATATTACTTAATGGTCTGATCTATGGAACCTTATTTAAAGTTGTACATATCCTTTGGTATACTCTTGTATTGGCAATGTTATGAATTTCGGGTAGCTAAGTTTTTTCTAAGCTTGCTTAAGCACGAGATACTTTCTTGATTATTATCTTATGTGAATATTTTCAAATCATTTAACCATAAGAACTGGTTTGAGCGTAAATTAGATATGTACTTGCCTCTAGCGTGGACAAACGTAATCTAGTTTGCTGTTTTGGTGCTTGATAAAATTTGCAGTAGATTTTATGCTGATTTTACTAGCGTAATTGCCCTGTGTTGAGGGGCTATTTGCTTTTTAAGAAAATTAGTTATTTAGTTTTCCAAAAATCGTCTAAAAGCCTTAAGTGACTTTTTCTCAAATTGTCTTAAAGATGTCTTTGCTGTTTATTTTGAGCATCTTCTGTTTTATAAGGAAAGAAGTTTTATTTAAAAGATTATTGTTTTATACTTATTTGGCGCTGTCTTGTAGGTTGTTGAGGTAAAATCATTTGCTAAAGGCGATTATTGCTGTAAGCAAGTAATTAGCCTTACCAGGTCACTCACAATTATTTTTGATTAATGTATTTATTTATTTATGCTACTATGTGGTGGTTAAATAAATGTAACTGTTCAAACGACAAATAAGGCTCTTACTGTCAGATGGCCCTTACATGCTTTCCAGCCGGCCGGGGTGGCCGAGCGGGTCTAGGCGCTACAGTCTGGAACCGCGCGGCCGCTACGGTCGCAGGTTCGAATCCTGCCTTGGGCATGGATGTGTGTGATGTCCTTAGGTTAGTTAGGTTTAAGTAGTTCTAAGTTATAGGGGACTGATGACCTCAGAAGTTAAGTCCCATAGTGCTCAGAGCCATTTGAACCATTTTCAACATGCTTTCCTTATCCTACGACATTCTGTGTTAGGGATTTCACAGAGTGATCCGAAGTGCTGTTACAAACTTCTAGAACTTGTAGAGGAGTGTGAGTACATAATATTTTGAACAGGAATCCATATCCGAAAACGTCATGCAACAATGCTACATAGGCTCGAAGTTATAGGCGCCGGTGCTTGTAAACATGTGTGTACACAGCGTCATCCTGTGATGTTACAAACTTTCTATGACGATGGGTACGGATAAATGTATCAATTTAAAGTAAGGATCCCTGATTCCGAAACGAACGAGTCTAAATTTACAAGCTAAATTCGTTCTGGTACCTCGGACTGTGGAATACATGTACCGCTACTGTTGTCGCTAAGAATGACGGGTAGGCAACTTTCAGAGGTGGTAGTATGGACCAAAACAAGGAAAAAAATGTCTAGTAAACATGGGCTCTGAACTGCACACCTTAAGAACTATGAGTACTTGTTCAGGAGGAGTGACGTGTATCACAGTAGCGAAGATGAACAAGTGCTCATAGCTCCTCAGGTATGCGTTTTAGAGCCCATCTTTAACGGACATCTTTTCCTTGTTTTGGTCCAAACTACTGCCTCTGAATGTTGCATATTCTACATTCTTAACAACAACAGTAGTGGTTATCTACTCCACTGTAAGAGCTATCAGAACGATTCGTTCGTTTCCGAACCAGGGATCCGTACCTCAAATTGATGTATTTATCGGTCTCCATTTCCCTAGAAAGTTTGTGACATCACGGAATCACCCTGAGTGCACATATAGTTACAGGAGGCGGCGCCTGTAAATTTGATGCTAAGTAGCGTCGTTGAATGAATTTCAGGACATGGGTTCCTATTTAAGATATTATGTGCTCAGCTCACTCTAGAAGTTCTAGAGTTTTATAACGGGAATTTCCGAACACCCTGTATGTCAAAGAGTTGTACGAAGTATGTAGCTTGGTGGTGAACTTATCGAGCTTTCATTGGTTGAAGCGTCATGACACTGGTGGATGTCGGCTGCTCTTGAGAGCAGGATAGTCGAAGAGAAGGGAAAATACACTCCTGGAAATGGAAAAAAGAACACATTGACACCGGTGTGTCAGACCCACCATACTTGCTCCGGACACTGCGAGAGGGCTCTACAAGCAATGATCACACGCACGGCACAGCGGACACACCAGGAACCGCGGTGTTGGCCGTCGAATGGCGCTAGCTGCGCAGCATTTGTGCACCGCCGCCGTCAGTGTCAGCCAGTTTGCCGTGGCATACGGAGCTCCATCGCAGTCTTTAACACTGGTAGCATGCCGCGACAGCGTGGACGTGAACCGTATGTGCAGCTGACGGACTTTGAGCGAGGGCGTATAGTGGGCATGCGGGAGGCCGGGTGGACGTACCGCCGAATTGCTCAACACGTGGGGCGTGAGGTCTCCACAGTACATCGATGTTGTCGCCAGTGGTCGGCGGAAGGTGCACGTGCCCGTCGACCTGGGACCGGACCGCAGCGACGCACGGATGCACGCCAAGACCGTAGGATCCTACGCAGTGCCGTAGGGGACCGCACCGCCACTTCCCAGCAAATTAGGGACACTGTTGCTCCTGGGGTATCGGCGAGGACCATTCGCAACCGTCTCCATGAAGCTGGGCTACGGTCCCGCACACCGTTAGGCCGTCTTCCGCTCACGCCCCAACATCGTGCAGCCCGCCTCCAGTGGTGTCGCGACAGGCGTGAATGGAGGGACGAATGGAGACGTGTCGTCTTCAGCGATGAGAGTCGCTTCTGCCTTGGTGCCAATGATGGTCGTATGCGTGTTTGGCGCCGTGCAGGTGAGCGCCACAATCAGGACTGCATACGACCGAGGCACACAGGGCCAACACCCGGCATCATGGTGTGGGGAGCGATCTCCTACACTGGCCGTACACCACTGGTGATCGTCGAGGGGACACTGAATAGTGCACGGTACATCCAAACTGTCATCGAACCCATCGTTCTACCATTCCTAGACCGGCAAGGGAACTTGCTGTTCCAACAGGACAATGCACGTCCGCATGTATCCCGTGCCACCCAACGTGCTCTTGAAGGTGTAAGTCCACTACCCTGGCCAGCAAGATCTCCGGATCTGTCCCCCATTGAGCATGTTTGGGACTGGATGAAGCGTCGTCTCACGCGGTCTGCTCGTCCAGCACGAACGCTGGTCCAACTGAGGCGCCAGGTGGAAATGGCATGGCAAGCCGTTCCACAGGACTACATCCAGCATCTCTACGATCGTCTCCATGGGAGAATAGCAGCCTGCATTGCTGCGAAAGGTGGATATACATTGTACTAGTGCCGACATTGTGCATGCTCTGTTGCCTGTGTCTATGTGCCTGTGGTTCTGTCAGTGTGATCATGTGATGTATCTGACCCCAGGAATGTGTCAATAAAGTTTCCCCTTCCTTGGACAATGAATTCACAGTGTTCTTATTTCAATTTCCAGGAGTGTAGTTCGGGACATAGATTGGGAAGTAGAAACTCTATTTTTCTGCCATCGGAGAGCACGGCAGAGTGTTGCGACTGAATTTATGTAGACACACTTCAGATCACTTAACGGGTCTAAGTTACGAACATCGAAGAATGTATATGAAGAAATATGTTAAGTACATGTCGTGGCTTAATCTGAGAGGGGATTCTGTCATCTTTCATGGCACAATAGATAATTCAAGGCCTGTGATATACACAGAAGCGAAAAAGGAACTGGTATAGGCATGCGCATTCAAATACAGAGAGATGTAAAGCGGTAGAATACGGCGCTGCGGTCAACAATGCCTATATAAGACAACAAGTGTGTGGTGCAGTTGTCACATCAGTTACTGCTGCTACAATGGCAGGTTATCAAGAGTTAAGTGAGTATGAACGTGGTGTTATAGTCGGGGCACGAGCGATGGGACACAGCAATTCCGAGGTAGCCATGAAATGGGGATTTTCCATACGACCATTGCACGAGTGTACCGTGAATATCAGGAAACCGGTAGAACATCAAATCTCCGACATCGTTGCATTCGGAAAAAGAACCTGCAAGAACGGGACCAATGACACCTGAAGAGAATCGTTCAACGTGACAGTAGTACAACCCTTCCGCAAATAGCTGCAGATTTCAATACTGCGCCATCAACAAGTGTCAGTGTGCGAAACATAATCGATATGGGCGTTCGGAACTGAAGACTCACTCGACTACCCTTGATAACTGCACAACACAAAGCTTTACGCCTCTCCTGGGCCCACCAATACCGACATCGGGCTGTTGATGACTGGAAACATGTTGCCTGGTCAGACGAGTCTCGTTTCAAATTGTATCGAGCGGATGTACGTGTATGGGTGTGAAGACAACCTCATCAATCCATGGACCTGCATCTCAGCAAGGACCGTTCAAGCTGGTGGGGACTCTGTAATGGTATGGGGCGTGTGCAGTTAGAGTGATATGGAACCCTTGATGCGTTTAGATACGACCGTGACAGGTGACAGATACGTAAGCATCTTGTCTGATGACCTGCATCCATTCATGTCCATTGTGAATTGCGACGGATTTGGGCCATTTCAGCAGGACAATGCGACAGACCACTCGTCCATAATTGCTACAGAGTGGCTCCAGAACACTGTTTTCAGTTTAAACATTTCCGCTGGCCACTGAACTCTTCATACATGAACATTATTGAGCATATGTGGGATGCCCTGGAACGAGCTGTTCAGCAGAGATCTCCACCCGTCGTACTCTTACGGATTTGTGGACAGCCCTTCAGGATTCATGGTATCAATTTCCTCCAGCACTGCTTCAGACATTAGGCAAGTCCATGCCACGTCGTGTTGCGTCACTTTTGCTTGCTCGTAGGGGACCTACACGATATTAGTCACTTCCCGCGCCCGGGTTCCCGGGTTCGATTCCCGGCGGGGTCAGGGATTTTCTCTGCCTCGTGGTGACTGGGTGTTGTGTGATGTCCTTAGGTTATTTAGGTTTAAGTAGTTCTAAGTTCTAGGGGACTGATGACCATAGATGTTAAGGCCCATAGTGCTCAAAGCCATTTGAACCATTTGATATTAGTCAGGTGTACCAGTTTCTTTGGCTGTTCAGTTTATTTCAATAATTAATTTTATTTACGTGTAAAACTAGTTGTAGGATCAGCGTTCAGTAGGAGTTTGGACCTTACTGCATAAAACAACTGTTCTTAAAGTCAAATCAGCCGTGTTGCCTATGTTTATTAGAAACGTTTCCCTGTCTGTTTATGTTCATTAATTTAAAATTCGCATAACTGGCTGAATCTCAGTTATTCGACAGCAGGATCACCTTTTAATAAAACATTTTGCTAATACAGCAATAGGGCGTAATGCAGACGGTGTTCTGCTCGTCCATAGGACGTTTATGAGCGAAGCTTTACTCGTAGCCGTAAACTTTCCCCTCTCTCATTAAAAGCGGAGCAGTAAAGTCGCATTCCCAGTACAGTCGTCTGGCTTATGTTCAGATGTCGTGCAACGTGTTGGTTACTGGTGGCACGATCGTTACCAATCGTATGTAACACACTCTCTTCCAAATCAGATTTTATGGTATACCTCCAAAGGCCAGTGTTTTCCATTCTATCACTCAAGAATCGCGTTTCTCGTAGGCGCCTATGTACAGATGCGAAAGTACTGCGATGTGGTTCCCGTAGCTGCGGAAGCAGCATTTGTTACATAGTTTAATTCTTAATTTCTTTGCGTGTTTTTGGTACTTGCATTGTTTAATTCATAAATTTCGGGCGTATTATAGTATTTGAGAGTTGTAGCATCGCGTTTTAGTACCTGAATAGTGTAAATTCGCGTAGTCGTCTGTCATCTGTTTTTGTTTTGAACGGCCAGTGTCGGTTGGTCACAGTCAGTGTGCTCCCTGCCGCCGTTGGATAAGCAGCTGCAGCAGCAAGTCGTATACTCCTAGCTCACTCATTTGTTACATAGTTTAATTCTTAATTTCTTTGCGTGTTTTTGTTACTTGCATTGTTTAATTCATAAATTTCGGGCGTATTATAGTATTTGAGAGTTGTAGCATCACGTTTTAGTACTCGAATAGTGTTAAATCGCGTAGTCTCCTTCCGCCGCCGAGCAGTGTGTCAGCAGTGCACAAGTGGCAGCATTACTGCATTTACTAGGCAATCTTGTATTTTAATAACCGCTTCAATTTTGTGTCGTTTTGTTTGCGCTCTCTGTAGATTAGTTCAGACGTTCTTTGCACAAGTTTTTAGCATGGATAGGGACTGCAACTGCTGTGTTCGGATGCAGGCTGAGTTGGCATCCCTTCGCTCCCAGCTTCAGGCAGTGTTGGCTTCGGTCACACAGCTTGAGGCTGTTGCCAATGGGCATCACTGTGGGGGTCCGGATGGGGGTTTGTCGGGGACGGCCAGCTCGTCCCACGCATCCCCCGATCGGACTACGACTGTGGTTGCCCGGGATACTGCCCGCATTGAAGCTGCTCCCTCACCTGTGGTAGAGTGGGAGGTCGTCTCAAGGTGTGGCAGGGGGCGAAAGACATTCCGGAGGGCTGAACGGAAGGCCTCTCCAGTTTGTCTGACGAATCGGTTTCGGGCTCTGTCTCAGGCTGATACTGATCTTCAGCCTGACATGGCTGCTTGTCCTGTTCCAGAGGTTGCCCCTCAGTCTGCAAGATCCGGGCAGTCGCAGAGGGTGGGCTTACTGGTAGTTGGGAGCTCCAACGTCAGGCGCGTAATGGGGCCCCTTAGGGATATGGCAGCAAGGGAGGGGAAGAAAACCAAAGTGCACTCCGTGTGCATACCGGGGGGAGTCATTCCAGATGTGGAAAGGGTCCTTCCGGATGCCATGAAGGGTACAGGGTGCACCCATCTGCAGGTGGTCGCTCATGTCGGCACCAATGATGTGTGTCGCTATGGATCGGAGGAAATCCTCTCTGGCTTCCGGCGGCTATCTGATTTGGTGAAGACTGCCAGTCTCGCTAGCGGGATGAAAGCAGAGCTCACCATCTGCAGCATCGTCGACAGGACTGACTGCGGACCTTTGGTACAGAGCCGAGTGGAGGGTCTGAATCAGAGGTTGAGACGGTTCTGCGACCATGTGGGCTGCAGATTCCTCGACTTGCGCCATAGGGTGGTGGGGTTTCGGGTTCCGCTGGATAGGTCAGGAGTCCACTACACGCAACAAGCGGCTACACGGGTAGCAGGGGTTGTGTGGCGTGGGCTGGGCGGTTTTTTAGGTTAGATGGCCTCGGGCAAGTGCAGAAAGGGCAACAGCCTCAACGGGTGCGGGGCAAAGTCAGGACATGCGGGGACCAAGCAGCAATCGGTATTGTAATTGTAAACTGTCGAAGCTGCGTTGGTAAAGTACCGGAACTTCAAGCGCTGATAGAAAGCACCGAAGCTGAAATCGTTATAGGTACAGAAAGCTGGCTGAAGCCAGAGATAAATTCTGCCGAAATTTTTACAAAGGCACAGACGGTGTTTAGAAAGGATAGATTGCATGCAACCGGTGGTGGAGTGTTCGTCGCTGTTAGTAGTAGTTTATCCTGTAGTGAAGTAGAAGTGGATAGTTCCTGTGAATTATTATGGGTGGAGGTTACACTCAACAACCGAGCTAGGTTAATAATTGGCTCCTTTTACCGACCCCCCGACTCAGCAGCATTAGTGGCAGAACAACTGAGAGAAAATTTGGAATACATTTCACATAAATTTTCTCAGCATGTTATGGTCTTAGGTGGAGATTTCAATTTACCAGATATAGACTGGGACACTCAGATGTTTAGGACGGGTGGTAGGGACAGAGCATCGAGTGACATTATACTGAGTGCACTATCCGAAAATTACCTCGAGCAATTAAACAGAGAACCGACTCGTGGAGATAACATCTTGGACCTACTGATAACAAACAGACCCGAACTTTTCGACTCTGTAAGTGCAGAACAGGGAATCAGTGATCATAAGGCCGTTGCAGCATCCCTGAATATGGAAGTTAATAGGAATATAAAAAAAGGGAGGAAGGTTTATCTGTTTAGCAAGAGTAATAGAAGGAAGATTTCAGACTACCTAACAGATCAAAACGAAAATTTCTGTTCCGACACTGACAATGTTGAGTGTTTATGGAAAAAGTTCAAGGCAATCGTAAAATGCGTTTTAGACAGGTACGTGCCGAGCAAAACTGTGAGGGACGGGAAAAACCCACCGTGGTACAACAACAAAGTTAGGAAACTACTGCGAAAGCAAAGAGAGCTTCACTCCAAGTTTAAACGCAGCCAAAACCTCTCAGACAAACAGAAGCTAAACGATGTCAAAGTTAGCGTAAGGAGGGCTATGCGTGAAGCGTTCAGTGAATTCGAAAGTAAAATACTAGGTACCGACTTGACAGAAAATCCTAGGAAGTTCTGGTCTTACGTTAAATCAGTAAGTGGCTCGAAACATCATGTCCAGACACTCCGGGATGATGATGGCATTGAAACAGAGGATGACAAGCGTAAAACTGAAATACTAAACACCTTTTTCCAAAGCTGTTTCACAGAGGAAGACCGCACTGCAGTTCCTTCTCTAAATCCTCGCACCAACGAAAAAATGGCTGACATTGAAATAAGCGTCCAAGGAATAGAAAAGCAACTGGAATCACTCAACAGAGGAAAGTCCACTGGACCTGACGGGATACCAATTCGATTCTACACAGAGTACGCGAAAGAACTTGCCCCCCTTCTAACAGCCGTGTACCGCAAGTCTCTAGAGGAACAGAAGGTTCCAAATGATTGGAAAAGAGCACAGGTAGTCCCAGTCTTCAAGAAGTGTCGTCGAGCAGATGCGCAAAACTATAGACCTATCTCTCTGACGTCGATCTGTTGTAGAATTTTAGAACATGTCTTTTGGTCGAGTATCATGTCGTTTTTGGAAACTCAGAATCTACTATGTAGGAATCAACATGGATTCCGGAAACAGCGATCGTGTGAAACCCAACTCGCTTTATTTGTTCATGAGACCCAGAAAATATTAGATACAGGCTCCCAGGTAGATGCCATTTTCCTTTACTTCCGGAAGGCGTTCGATACAGTTCCGCTCTGTCGCCTGATAAACAAAGTAAGAGCCTACGGAATATCAGACCAGCTGTGTGGCTGGATTGAAGAGTTTTTAGCAAACAGAACACAGCATGTTGTTCTCAATGGAGAGACATCTACAGACGTTAAAGTAACCTCTGGCGTGCCACAGGGGAGTGTTATGGGACCATTGCTTTTCACAATATATATAAATGACCTAGTAGATAGTGTCGGAAGTTCCATGCGGCTTTTCGCGGATGATGCTGTAGTATACAGAGAAGTTGCAGCATTAGAAAATTGTAGCGAAATGCAGGAAGATCTGCAGCGGATAGGCACTTGGTGCAGGGAGTGGCAACTGACCCTTAACATAGACAAATGTAATGTATTGCGAATACATAGAAAGAAGGATCCTTTATTGTATGATTATATGATAGCGGAACAAACACTGGTAGCAGTTACTTCTGTAAAATATCTGGGAGTATGCGTGCGGAACGATTTGAAGTGGAATGATCATATAAAATTAATTGTTGGTAAGGCGGGTACCAGGTTGAGATTCATTGGGAGAGTCCTTAGAAAATGTAGTCCATCAACAAAGGAGGTGGCTTACAAAACACTCGTTCGACCTATACTTGAGTATTGCTCATCAGTGTGGGATCCGTACCACATCGGGTTGACGGAGGAGATAGAGAAGATCCAAAGAAGAGCGGCGCGTTTCGTCACAGGGTTATTTGGTAACCGTGATAGCGTTACGGAGATGTTTAACAAACTCAAGTGGCAGACCCTGCAAGAGAGGCGCTCTGCATCGCGGTGTAGCTTGCTCGCCAGGTTTCGAGAGGGTGCGTTTCTGGATGAGGTATCGAATATATTGCTTCCCCCTACTTATACCTCCCGAGGAGATCACGAATGTAAAATTAGAGAGATTAGAGCGCGCACAGAGGCTTTCAGACAGTCGTTCTTCCCGCGAACCATACGCGACTGGAACAGGAAAGGGAGATAATGACAGTGGCACGTAAAGTGCCCTCCGCCACACACCGTTGGGTGGCTTGCGGAGTATAAATGTAGATGTAGATGTAGATGTAGCAATTCAGCAAAGCATCGTTGTAGCGCTCAATTACCGTATTCGGTGACCGCGTACGTGAGATACATTTCGATCAACTATCAGTAAATCTGTCCATACCGCAGTGTATCATTGTTTACATATAACTAACGCTACCGGAAAATGAAACTTAAGACACAACGGAGCAGTACTGATTGTAAGCTTGAGGGCGAAAATCCACGTTCTGTTGTCAATAGCAAATAAATGAATCAGTTGTGTTCGAAACAAGTCACAGAGCGCGCATCGTCGAGATCTACACATTGTGCAGATATTTTCATTGCAGTACATATACAGTGATAAATGGGGGAAAGTAATCAAACGAAATGCAATTATTCTGTGAGGACCCACTGGAGAGTAGAAGTTCCTCGTACCAGAATACTCTCTTTTAATTTTTTCAGTGGAGTTCAGCTTCAACCCCATACTGCAAACAGAAATATTGTTTAATATTATCAGTGCATAGAAGGTTTCAGTTCCCGGCCAGTCTGTTTGTTATATCAAATTATTCATTTTATTTTTTATTTAATATTCTAATGTTCTAGTATATTTCATGGTGGCCAGTGAATCAAGTTGTAAGGGGTCCAGGAGTAAGGAATTTATTGCTAGTACACTCGAGCAGATGTTATTTCGATGGATTGCTCACGCGCTGCCTGCGATATTTAAGCTACAATACAGGGCTATTACAAATGATTGAAACGATTTCATAAATTCACTGTAGCTCCATTCATTGACATATGGTCGCGACACACTACAGATACGTAGAAAAACTCATAAAGGTTTGTTCGGTTGAAGCCGCACTTCAGGTTTCTGCCATCAGAGCGCTCGAGAGGGCAGTGAGACAAAATGGCGACAGGAGCCGAGAAAGCGTATGTCGTGCTTGAAATGCACTCACATCAGTCAGTCATAACAGTGCAACGACACTTCAGGACGAAGTTCAACAAAGATCTACCAGCTGCTAACTCCATTCGGCGATGGTATGCGCAGTTTAAAGCTTCTGGATGCCTCTGTAAGGGGAAATCAACGGGTCGGCCTACAGTGAGCGAAGAAACGGTTGAACGCGTGCGAACAAGTTTCACGCGTAGCCCGCGGAAAATTGGCTCATGCCACAACTGGAGACCGACAGCGCCGACTTCATCTTTCAACAGGATGGTGCTCCACCGCACTTCCATCATGATGTTCGGCATTTCTTAAACAGGAGATTGAAAAACCGATTGATCGGTCGTGGTGGAGATCATGATCAGCAATTCATGTCATGGCCTCCACGCTCTCCCGACTTAACCCCATGCTATTTCTTTCTGTGGGGTTATGTGAAAGATTCAGTGTTTAAACCTCCTCTACCAAGAAACGTGCCAGAACTGCGAGCTCGCATCAACGATGCTTTCGAACTCATTGATGGGGACATGCTGCGCCGAGTGTGGGAGGAACTTGATTATCGGCTTGATGTCTGCCAAATCACTAAAGGGGCACATATCGAACATTTGTGAATGCCTAAAAAAACTTTTTGAGTTTTTATATGTGTGTGCAAAGCATTTTGAAAATATCTCAAATAATAAAGTTATTGTAGAGCTGTGAAATCGCTTCAATCATTTGTAATAAACCCGTAGAATCGCAGACCAGAGAGCAGTGGCGGCAACGGTAGGAGTAGTAGCTCGCAGTCGGGCGGTTGGGTCAGGTCGGTCTTAGAGAGCAGTTGTCTAGTTATGTAGCACACAGAGAGCACTTGTGTCCTGTATGGAATTACCAAGGCCGGTCGTGGAGAACGATGGCGGTGCCTGAGCGATGTAGTACAAGGTAAAAGCTAAAATTATTATTATTTATTGCCGCACGCATATGTAATTTGCAACAACTCATGTTGTACTATTGTTATATCAAAGTCACATGTAAATATTTTTCAGTAATTTTTCAATAATAATCTTTCTTATAAAGATAACTTTTGACAGTCATTCATCTGAATTTAAAGTTTTTACTAATTTCTCCTATCCATAGTCATCCCAATTATCGTAAATAAAATCAGTTGCTTTTCATACATAACAAAGTCTAGTGGCCAGCATTGCACTGGGCTGTGCCATAAAAATTTCTTATAGGAGCAGGTATATACGCGTTATCCGGCGGCATAGTTGAGGTAAGAATCTTCAGTTTATTCAGAATGACTTTTCAGGGCCATGACGCAGCATTGCTGACGTCTAGATTTACCAGTTTAGATTCAGAGTCAGTAAATTATTGAAAGGTTATATATGAGTCACACTTTCATTGGGAGGTTAGTCACATTATTATTGCGAGGTTACGAAAATGAATTGTTGGGAGGTTACAAAGTAGGATCGCGGCTCTAGCAGGGTTGTCTGTACCAGTGGAAGGTGATCTACATGTTCGAAAGGACAAACACCATGCATTCATATAATTGATTCGCACTATGGGCAATGAATTCACAACATTCATTGCGAATGAAAATTTTCGTTAGACCTCCCGTGGGACTCTAAAATTAGCGAGCATGAAGGACATGTACAGGGACTGTGGATAGGTGTGTGTGTGTGTGTGTGTGCGTGCGCGCGCGCGCGCGCGCGTGTGTGTGTGTGTGTGTGTGTGTGTGTGTGTGTGTGTGTGTGTGTGTGTCTATGTGTGTGTATGTGTGTGTGTCAACCGGGGAACGTGCCGAGATAGTCCGCACATTTGCGATAAACGCTGTGCCCAGGTGATGCAGTGGTTAACGCAGCTGTCTAAAAAGCAGGAGGTCCCGGGTTCGAGTCCAGGACTGGCATGCACTTTCACTGATCACCACTGATTCCACGCAAGGTTCCGATGCAACTGATATCATTAGTTCCTTGCCTTTTATTTCTCACCTCTCCACCTTTAATTCACATAACAGGAATTCGATCTGCTGACAAAATTCCGTTATGGGTAGCCAGTAGGGAGTGTGGGCGGGAGATCACGTGATGTCTGCTGGATGACGTCTGGAAGCTCCCAGGCACCGGTTTCCAGCTACCACCGACATGAAATCCTTACCACCGACGTGAAATCCTTCCTACACTTTTTTCAAACTTCCTTCCGACACACCATGAATTTCGTCTTTTGTTCAGGCGAGGAGCTGCATTTCATAATAATAAAGATGGGCCATTGTTCACAGCTCTTAAGATATGCATTTCAGAGCTCATGTTTACCAGGCTTTTTTTCTTGGAAATTTGTGGTAAGGTCTTATGGGACTTAATCTGACATAAACTAGCTTACGCTAAGAACAACACACACACCCATGCCCGAGGGAGGACTCGAACCTCCGACGGTGGGGGAGCGGCGCAGACCGTGACAAGGCGCCATAGACCGATCGGCTACCCCGCGCGCCTCTTTTATTCCTTATTTTGGTCCATACCACCTCCTACCAAAATATGGAAAGCAAGGAGCTTGCTGTAGAAGAGACTTGTTTCACAGAATCGAAGATGAACTGTTCATAGCTCTTAAGCTATGCGTTTTACGGTCCATGTTTACTAGCCTTCTTTGCTTCGAATGAGCGTTCGTGTCATATCCCTGAATGTTGACCGTTCCTGCCGGGACACCTTGTGAACGTGAACATACTTGCCCGTTGTCGTCTATTTTCTGACGGCAGCATTAAGTGCTGCAATCTGAAGCCACGATTTTGTTATGATAATGGACTACTTCTTGTAACAGGAAACAAGGAAAGTATTTTATGACAAGAAGGTTGGAGGATAGTGAATGCTTCCACGAGAGCACTGGAGATATAAACTGGAGTGAATTGCCTGAGAGCGCAGTAATACATATAGGCATCAACCTGTCAACCTGTGTATGGGTTTCTGATATGGAATTACCTAAAGACGTGATCAGATGTGTAGATATGATGCAAACTTCATCTATTGCTGATCCTATGACTATTTCAGTTTCTACGTAAACTTGTATACCAATGGAACTGCTTGGAGAAATCTGACTGTAAAGAAGTGAAATATGCTGCTCCCACGTGAGGGGAGCAAACAAGTGACTAGTGATATTTCACTTCACTGTCGTTTGCGTGTATATGTGATGTCCCATGACATCCTTAAAATGTGTGGCTCAGAAATATCGTGAATGGAGCTCATTTTCAAGTATACACGTAACACCGTTGCTTACAATGTAGTAAAGAAAATTTTGGTAGACAAATATCAGTAGCCTCTTGGGATCGCAGGTTATTTGTAAGTAACGATTGCTCCTGGGACGCACTTACTCAACAACTATGAAGAAAGATTGGCGGTTTATTACGGCGCCTGGCGTCCGCTTTCAAAATTAATGAAGGATAACGTCTGCTATTAAGTGAATTAGCATTGATTACAGTCTCTATAAAGCCATTAGAATAATTGAAATCGATTTAATACCCTGGGGGTGGCCACGAAAATAGCTGAGAGTAAACAGATGGATTTTATCGACTAGAGAGGTACAGTGGTGGTTAATGAACGCTGCAGATTCGCTGTCAAGGTGACCGTACATTTCAGGATTCTCTAAAAGCGTTTAGACTTACCTCGTAACTGGATGTATTAAACACATATTTAATAAGGGATGACGATTATTTTTTTGCATTTTCAGCCAGATTCTTATAGTTTCATAAAATGAGAGTATTCGATTATACTAGCATTTTCAGGGTTATTTGATTTTCTATCGTTTGCCGGGTACTGTATATAAAATACAGAATGGTTAAAATATTACAGAATTTACAAAAAATAGACCTGTTGTTTTTCTGACTTACTGATGCCTGCACTGCACTAGGGTCTTTTGAAAGGTGTAACAATAAATATGTTCTAAAGGATATCGTATTTGGTTTTCTATCGTTTTTCGGGTACTGTATATAAAATACAGAATGAAATAGAAAATGAAATGAAATGGTTAAAATATTGCAGAATTTACAAAAAATAAACATCTGTTGTTTTTCTGACTTACTTGATGCCTGCACTGCACTAGAGTCTTTTCAAAGGTGTAACAGTAAATATGTACTAAAGGATGCCGTAGATGTCATTTTAGCCAAGTTATTTTTCTAGCAATGGACGTCTCGAAACCCCATGAGCAGCAGTTTATTTGAACACTTTCTGTTGTATGTGGCACGTTCTCCGTAGTGAGTGAGTGTACACTACTAACAACTCTTTTTTTCTGTTACGTTCATTTAAAAATAATTTTGAATGTGAAGAAATGTGAGTCACACACCAGTATTATTAGTTTATAGAAGTACGTTTAACTACAGAGATTCTCCTCGACATATTTATAGAGACACTGTGTTACATATTCGCTATATCATTGGAAGCATGACTATCAAGTGAAAAAAAAAGTGTGCTACACTCATGCAAACTGCAATTACCGACTACCTATATTCTTGGTGTACTAAGAGTCATTAAAAAATCTGGAAACGACGCGTTGACACTGGGAAGTCGACTACATGAACAAATTTTCCTTCTGTATATGAGTACGAAGTCAGATAACCTTTAACGTAAAGGAAGCATTGTACGCAATAGCACTCGATCACGTGGACATGTATGTGAACGTATATGCTTATACAGATGCAGTTTGAGTTAATCTGAAATTAGGGAACTGAAATGGTACTGTATTAGCAAATTTTAAAATAGATGGCTAAAGTACAAAATCCATCAATGGTGAACCGTATCTACAGTAGGTGTATATAACAAAAAAGAAACAGAGCTCAAGTGGATAATCGGTAAAGGTAGACTCAAATGTATGTTTTCCCTTCTGAGCAATGTTTTCGAAAGTGTTTCGTACATCAGTACAAATTCTCTGTATTCTGTAAAAAGAAGGCGTATGTATCAACCATAGGGCTACTCCTGAACGGAATTTTGATATCTCAGGAAGACTTAAGTTGGAAGAAGACGCGAGAGAGAGAGAGAAAGAGAGAGAGGGAGAGAGAGAGAGAGAGAGAGAGAGAGAGAGAGAGAGACAGAGAGAGAGAGAAAGAAATGGATCCTGTTTCATTCAACTGTTCGCAATTGATCAGACTGACATTCACTTGAAGGTCCTTAGCGAATCGCTCAACATGTATGTCAGATATCCAGACGAGTATGTCAGATGTCATTGAACATATTGCTATCATATGCTGTATTATTGCAGGAAATAGTGTAACTTACGGGCAACGGGTTAAATCAGAGTTTGTTAGGTTACGTTTTAGGTCCAACCAGGTATTAATTATCGTATATACCAGGCTGTTCCAGCTGGTCGGCTCCGGTGTGAGCCGCGTCGCTCGCTGTGGCCACTCGAGTGGGCCGGCACGCCGGCGCGTGGCACGGCTGCCTGAGGCAGGCGGCAAGGCAAGCGTTTTGATGTGCCAGCTGCGTCTTACAAGATCGACAACCTCATACTCTTAGCTGATAAGACGTGATGACATGCTACACCAGGAAATACGATGTTCGGGAAATAAATAAGAAACAACTGTTTTATAAGAAATTGCATACTAAATTTATTGGGCCTCTGTAGCTTGATACTTTCTTTTCATTACAAGATCGGAAATATCAGGCGTCAAAGTGTTCACAGCGTTAATGCGGAGGATGAGCTTCATTGTTACATCCTGAAGAAACGATCGTTCCTTACTATTTACTCTTTTCATTGCTGAGTAAAGCTGCTCACAACAATACGTGCCAACATGCACATGGTCTGAGTGGAATTGTTGTGAAGCTTGGGAAATGTTTTTTGCTGTAATGAACGATACCATCGTGACATATCCGACGTGTTGTAGTACCTCTCTTTCAACAAAGTTGAACTTTGCAAATCAATAATCTCTAATTGAAGTGACAGTGACAAGCATCGGGGGAAACTGAAAAACGAGTGCTGAACACCTTAAGTTCCATTTCCAAACTAGTGAGGTCTCGGAATCGTGTTTCAAACGACGTGATGAGCTGCTTTAACTTTGCTTGGTAATCGCCGAAAGTAGTACCTTCAGGTATTTTTAAAGAAGCAAGACGATTGAAGAACGTTAAATGTTCATTACTCATCTGCCTCTCAAATAAACGTAACTTTTCCATGAACGCTTTGATCTCGTCGTGCATGTCAACGATTAGCTGCCCTTTGCCCTGCAATGCCAGATTTAATTTATTCAGATGCATAGTTATGTCAGATAGGAACGCCAGGTCAGATATCCATTTTATATCTTTCAGACAACGCATTTCTTCCCCTTTCATTTCGAGAAAATGGGATATTTCCTCACGAATGGCAAAGAAAACATCAAGAACTTTTCCCTGACTTAGCCAACGAACTGCACTGTGGTAAGGTATATCCCCATACTCCGCTTCCATATCTTTCAGGAATCATTTGAATTGGTGATGATACATACCGTGACGCCGCACAAAATTCACGCATTTCGCGACATCTTTCATTACGCCACCTAGCTCTACTGTTCCAGCACACAGTGCGTCTTGGTGAATAAAACAATGAAGAGTCAAAATGTCTTTCCCGAATTCATCCCTGAGTTTATTTTTCAAACGACAAGCAAATCCTTGGTGACGCCCAATCATTTGTGGTGCACCGTATGTCGCTACAGAATGGAGCTTATCCCACGGCAAATTCATATTGTCCACTGATTCACAAACAGCTTCAAAAATGTCACGTCCTGTTGCGGTGTCATCGAGTGGTACCACATCCAAGAGTTCTTCAGTTACTTTCAGCTCCATGTCGACACCACGCACAAAGACTGCAAGCTGAGCACAGTCCGATATGTCGGTGCTTTCGTCAAGCGCTAGCGAAAATTCAACAAAGCTCTCCGCCTTTTTCCTGATCTGTGTTTCATAATCCGCTGCCATGTCCAGGATTCGACGAGACATTGTCTGCTTCGACAGGCAAACCCCATCGATTGCCTGCACCTCCCTTGGAAACAAACATTCTGCAACTGCTACCATGCACGATTTTACGAGTTGTCCCACCGAAAACGGCTTGCCGCTCGTCGCAATGATGTGAGCGACCCTGCAGCTTGCTCGAACTGCAGATTCAGTAGTGTTTTCTCCGCTCTCATTCACCTGAAAATTATACACGCATTACAGAACACGAACTATGTTGCATATTTTGATACTTTCCGTATTACGAAACCGTTTTTAAACTTACGTCTCCTGGTATGTCGTTATTAAGCCTGGCTACAAGTTCTCTGCGTGAAACGCCTTCTACCTGATCGTAGTGCGCTGCGTGAAGACGCGTATAATGTCGTTGTATATTGTACCTCTTCGCAGAATTAAATACTTTATGACATACAAGACACTGCCGACGACCATCTCTCTCAATGAATAGAAAGGTATCCTACAATAGAAGTACAGGGCTCCCGCGGCTAGTCATAGCTGTCATTGAACACGGATTATTGCGTCAGTTGCGGCTGTATGCGGCCAGGGGGCAGTGAGTTCGTTTTCCCCCTCCACGCGGGCTCCGAGCTGCCGCAGTGAGCGCTCCGGAGCGCTCCGGCTCCCTGGAGCTCGGTTGGAACAGCCTGGTATATACGATTCTTCTAAAACAAGTGTGAACTGGGATGAGTATTGTTCCAACTTGTTTCCGACCCTGTTGAATTCGTACAGCCACTTAATGGTGAAAGGTCCCAAAGGCTTCTGATTGATCGAAAGTACTTTACGGTAGGCAACGAAGTCGATTAATTACGACGACAAAAGAGTTTGGTAAGAGTTGTTTTTAGAGGTGTAATCCGTATAGACTAGCAATTTCCTTTTACTGTTTTCATTAAACAAATAACTAAACGTATTACTGTCGCACACGTTTCAGGTAAGAGTGTAGTTTGACTAGGGGTTTAAAAAGTGAACTTCTAATTAATCATTTCTTACCAAACAACCACAATTTACTGCTCCACAGCATATACAAATACAACAAACCCTCGCTCTCAGCTCTTGCAATAATTAACATCAGTTAACAAATGACTTAAAGAAAAACGATTATTCTCGCCACTATACCGAAACACATTCCATGTCAAATTCAGAAGAACACAAAATCCCCAAGACTGGCTAAGTTTCACGGAAGCTCGAAATTTAGTGCGGACATCAATACGAGATGCTTTTAATAGTTTCCACAATGAAACATTGTCTCAAAATATGGTAAAAAATCCAAAGAGATTCTGGTCGTATGTAAAGTACACCAGTGGCAAAAAACAGTCAATACCGTCACTGCACGATAGCGATGGAAATGTTACCGATGATGGTGTCACTAAAGCGGATTTACTAAATACAGTTTCCCGTTATTCCTTCACGAAGGAAGACGAAGTAAATAGTCCAGAATCGAAACCAGAACAGCTGTCAGCATGAGTGACATAAAAGTAGATATCTTAGGTGTTGCGAAACAACTCAGATCACTTAAGAAAGGCAAGTCTTACGGTCCAGATGGTATACCAATCAGGTTCCTCTCAGAGTACGCAGACACAATAGTGTCTTCTTAGCAATCATATACAACCGCTCACTTGACGAAATGTCTGTTTCTAAAGAGTGGAAAGTAGCACAGGTCACACCAATATTCAAGAAAGAAAATAGGAGTAACCCATTGAATTACAGACCCATATCATTGACCTCAATTTGCAGTATGATTTTGGAGCACATACTGTACTCGAACATTATGAATCGCCTTGAAGAAAATGACTTATTGATACATAACCAACACGGATTCAAAAAATATCATTCTTGTGCAACACAGCTAGCTCTTTATTCCCATGAAGTAATGAGTGCTGTCGACAAGGGATCTCAGATCGATTCCATATTCCTAGATTTCCAGAAGACTTTTGATACAGTTCCTCACAAGCGACTATTAATCAAATTGTGTGCATATGAAGTATCGTCTCAGTTTTGTGACTGCATTCGTGATTTTCTCTCAGAGAGGTCACAGTTCGTAGTGACAGACGGTAAATCATCGAGTAGAACAGAAGTGATAGCTGGCGTTCTGCAAGGTAGTATCATAGGCTCTCTGCTGTTCCTGATTTAGGTAAATGATCTAGGTGGTCACCTGAGCAGCCCCCTTAGATTGTTTGCAGATGATGCTGTAATTTACCGTCTAGTAAAATCATCAGACGATCAATTCCAATTACAAAATGATGTAAAGAGAATTTCTCTTTGGTGCGAAAAGTGGCAATTGGCACTAAACAAAGAAAAGTGTGAGGTCACCCACATGGGTACTAAAAGAAATCAGATAAATTTTGGGTATACGATAAATCGCACAAATCTAAGGGCTGTCAATTCGACTAAATACCTAGGAATTACAATTAAGAGCAACTTAAACTGGAAAAACCACATAGATAACAATGTGGGGAAGGCGAAACAAAGACTGCGCTTTGTTGGCAGAACACATAGAAGATGCAACAAACCCACTAAAGAGACAGCCTACATTACACTTGTCTGTCCTCTGCTGGAATATTGCTGCACGGTATAGAATCCTTACCCGGCGGGATTGACGAAGGACATCGAAAAAGTGCAAAGAAGGGCAGCTCGTTTCGTGTTACCGCGCAATAGTGATGAGAGTGTCACTGATGTGATACGCGAGTTGGGGTGTCAGTCACTGAAACAAAGGCGGATTTCCTTACGGCGAGATCTATTTACGAAATTTCAATCACCAACTTTCTCTTCCGATTGCGTAAATATTTTGCTGACACCCACCTACGTAGGGAGAAATGATTATCATAATAAAATAAGAGAAATCAGAGCTCTAACGGAAAGATTTAGGTGTTCCTTTTTCCCACGCGCCATTCGAGAGTGGAATGGTAGAGAAGTAGTATGAAAATGGTTCGATGAACCCTCTGCCAGGCACTTCAGTGTGAATTGCAGAGTAACCATGTAGATGTAGATGTAGAATACTCTGATACCCAGAGTAGGAAGTAATGATGTACAGTTAAAAGTTATCCTAAGATACAAGCACAGGATACAAAAGAGTACTGCTTTTGCCATCAGGTGACTTTACAACAGGGTGCCAGAATGAAGCAGCGACGAGCGGTAAAGCCTCACTAGAATGATCCACTGTCCACTACTACCAACAGCTCCATTGTGACCCTGGACAGGACAACACTACGTACACGGGTATCAAGAAATATGCATAAACAAGCAAAAGATACAATGGCTTACCACTAATACACAATTACATCGAATTGGCCTCTCTGTGCTATTAAATACGACTTAATAATTGTACATTCACCATGCAAAAAGACTTAAATACAGTGATGGCACAAATTCCTCACGGTCTCACTGTACTTCTTCACAACAACAGACAATACCAGGCGGACATCACTGATCCGTCGCACTCCGCTGCAGTGTCTTGGTTGGTTAAAACTCTGACAACTACCTGTGGCCAGCAGTTGCAGTTATCACGAACACACAGGCGCACATCACTGTATGCTCTGCACTGTCTTACTATAGGTGAAGCTCTCCACTGTCCTTCCTCCCAGTTTATTAGATGCTGTGTTCCTCTTACCACCGGAAGGAAGACACCACAATCTACCACAGTTCTACGATGAGCGTTCAGTAAGTAATGCAATAGCCTTTTTTTTCTCGGCCACTTTCGGTTGAAAAAATGCGGAATTTATTGTAGGACATCGTGAAATCATTCCATTTCAGCCATAGATTGTTTCAGGAAGTTCCGATAGGTGGCCGTGCTATCCGTAGCCTTCAAAATGGCGTCTGTAACGGAGGCGCGTTCCAAGCAGAGAGCTGTCATTGAGTTTCTTTTGGCGGAAAACCAGAGCATCGCAGATATTCATTGGCGCTTGCAGAATATCAACGGAAACCTGACAGTGAACGAAAGCACGGCGAGTCGTTGGGCGAGACGTCAGTCATCATCGCAGCATGGTCGCGAGTAGTTGTCCTACCTCCCGCGTGCAGGCCTGCTGCACACAGCTGTGACTCCTGGAATGTTGGAACGTGCGGACACTCTCATTCGAAGTGATCGACGAATTACGATCAAACACCTCACTTTTGAACTGGACGTGTCTGTTGACAGTGCTGACAAAAGTTGGGGTACTGAAAGGTGTGTTCCTCGCCGCCTAACGGAAGACCATAAAGAGAAACGAAGGATCATCCGTGCGGAATTGCTTCCGCGTTAAGAGACTGACTGTGACTTTTTATATAGAACATCGTCACAGGCAAGGATCAATGGGTTTCTTCACCTCGAACCGGAAACAGAACGGCAGTCCATAGAGTGGCGCCGCACGACCTCTCCTCCGAAGAATCTACATCTACATCCATACTCCTCAAGCCACCTGACGGTGTGTGGCGTTCAAAGCCGCACCCTTGTGGTGTCACCGCCAGACACCACACTTGCTAGGTGGTAGCCTTTAAATCGGCCACGGTCCGTTAGTATACGTCGGACCTGCGTGTCGCCACTATCAGTGATTGGAGACCGAGCGCCGCCACACGGCAGGTCTAGAGAGACTTCCTAGCACTCGCCCCAGTGGTACAACCGACTTTGCTAGCGATGGTTCACTGACAAAATACGCTCTCATTTGCCGAGACGATAGTTAGCATAGCCTTCAGCTACGTCATTTGCTACGACCTAGCAAGGCGCCATTACCAGTTACTATTGATGCTGTAAAGCATGTACCGTCAAGAGCGATGTTCACCATTAAGGATTAAAGTTAAGTATTCCAACAGCTACGTCCTTTTTTGCGACAGTCTAATTTCCTTGTCCTGTTCCAGACCTCACGCCAGCCTGCGTGAGCTAAAACGCGTGCCTTTCGGCTTCCTCTCATACCTGTGGGCTCTCCTGCCAACGCACAACAACCCTCATCCGGTAAAGTTATGGCGCCGGTCTTCTGGGACACTGAAGGGGTTATTCTGTTTGATGTCCTCCTTCACGGTACAACGATCAACTCTGAAGTGTATTGTCCCACCTTCAAGGAACCGAAGAAACGACTTCAACGTGTTCGTCGCCACAAAAATTCAAAAGAACTTCTCCATGACAACGCAATGCCTCACACATGTCTGCGCGCTCGATAGTAGTTCACATAACTTCATTGGCTTGTTCTTGCTCATCTTCCCTACAACTTGAATCTCGCACCTTCGATCTATTTGGCCCGATGATGGGTGCACACCGCGGGAAACAGTGGTGGATGACTGAGAGGTTACTGGCGGCTCCTACGTCGACCAGTAAGGTGGTAACGTGCGGGCATACATGTCCTCCCAATAAGGAGCGTTAGGCCGTCACATTGAACGGAAATTATGTCGAAAATAGGGTTTTGTGGCCAAAAGAGGGGGGAATAATAGGGTGTATCGGAGTCCTAAATAAAAGCAAGTTGCTTTCAGAAAAAAATATGTGTTGCATTGCTTATTGAACGCCCCTCGTACATTTCAGCTGTCCATGGCCTTCGCTGTTGCAGTCCACAGGTTGTTTGTTCGCGTTGCTGCCGCGTCCACTGCAGTTTGCTTCCACAGGGGCTGTTTTCCGTGTGACCATTGCGGGCTTTCCAATAAAAATGATGTGTGGGGTGGCCCTAAACTACGCACCCTCAGAGTTGAAATATTAAAAGTTTTGGTTGGTTTCATTATCTAGGGGCTGCTACCGTTTTTTCGTGTAACTGTGGAGCACTTATGGCCTGACGCGATCGATAGTAATTAGCCACTTTGACCTCCAATAACTCATGCCTGTAATTTATACCAATTTAGCTTTCTAAAGACACATCGATCGACAAAGTCGGATGAACCATTCAGATTTTGGTAATTCTTGCTGGGTGTTACTTGTATAATTTACAGCCAGATACTAAACTTTAAACTAATAAAGATATTGAAAATCTGATTACACCATCAGAATCGTTGTGCAAATAATGGTAATGTGCATGTTTCTTTTTGAGGTATCATGATTCCTCTAGCTACTATTAATTTCTATACATACTGTGAAATGTCTGCCATGATGGTTTCACAGAGTTCGCCATATTTGGCACTCTCAGCATACAAGTCTCTTTCATCGACACAGTGTCACCATCGAATTACCAGCCTCCTGGCCGATGGACCACGCACTGGGGCTAACGTTCAGCACCACGTGGTTGCTGCCGGCCGGCGACCAGCTGAGAGGTCCCCACGTGGCCTCGCCAACTCCGAACTTATAATATTTCCTGGGCGCCACAACTCGCCCATTACCTCGCACCATTAACAAACTCTCAGATACTCCTACACAATTCTCCACCCACGGAGTGCCCAAATCGCACACGATACAAGGTTTGACCCACGACTTGTCAGCTGCCGGACACAGCAGCCTCTGGTGCTAGTTTCCAGATGATGTGTCCGCTTCAGCTCTGTAGCTTTCACTGTCAACCACTATGTCGTGGCACCTCGGGAAGGTGCAGGGCACTGCCTTTATCAACTGCCAACTCGTCACCATGTGCCTCTCAGAGGAGACAACAGCGACAAGTCTGCTGACCTGGCGGGCTAGGACAAAAGGCTGACATCCTGTGACACCAAGAAGGTACGTGTTCGTGCAACAACATGTGGTCGTGCATTGTCTTGCTGAAAAATAGCGTCTGGGGTGTTGTGTAGAAAGGGTGTGGCTACAGGTGGCAGGATGTAATTCACGTAGGTCACACTGGTCACAGTGGTCTGGACACGCACCAACTCTGATTTGCTTTTGTACCCAATAGCAGCCATACCATAGGGGCTGTATATCTTGTGCGAATGCAGTCATCTACATCTAAATCTACATTTATACTCCGCAAGCCACCCAACGGTGTGTGGCGGAGGGCACTTTACGTGCCACTGTCATTATAGTCTGTAAACTCAAGAGCGAGCAGCGCTTTTGGTGGGGGAAGTGGCCTTTCCCGGAAGAACGCTGCCACCGGCCTACAGGGGCACCCAAAATCTGTTGCCCGTTACCTGTCTATCGGTGAAGATCGGCGTGTAGTGATGTAAGTCGTTTCTGTTCCTGGGATCTTAGTTTCCAGTGTCAGTGAGTTAACTTTGTGTACTTACTGATATACTTCGATATCTGGAAGTGATGCATAATCGTCTAGCATTGCAAGAAAATGTGCAGAATACGAAGAAGTGAACGTATTTGCGGATTAACGAGCGTTCGATCGTATCTAATGTTATACTGCGTGTATTAAAGAGGCAATCCAAACATAACTGTTGGCTTATATTCCCAGTCCCAAACAAAGGGCTGCCATTTATGCAAACGTCAGTCTCAGCCAATAGGGCGCATAAGGAAGGAACGCGAAAATAAGCCGCATGGTTTATTGGAATCACTACGAAGGAAAACTAATAATTTTGAGAGGAAACCCATCATTATAGACAGTTTCAAAATCACGTAAAATCTGTCATGCTTATGGAACACTAAATCTCTATCTCGGTCACCGTTCACCTGATTCTAAGACATATTGCTTAAAACATATGCGCAATAGCTATTCCATACACTGTTGAAATTTCCTTCGAAACATACACACCGATTCTGAACTTCAAAGCAAAAAGCTTCACATACGGGGTGTGTTCACATATTACTTTTTATTTTTTTGGTAAGAACTTTATTTGTTAATGTACAGTAATACTATCCTCTTCAAAATATGTCCCACTACATACTATACACTTATGCCAGTGCTTTTTCCAATTCCCGAAACAGTTTAGGAACTGTTTCTTCGGGATATGTTTCAAATGGCTCTGAGCACTATGGGACTTAACATCTGAGGTCATAAGTCCCCTAGAACTTGGATCTACTTAAACCTAACTAACCTAAGGACTTCACACACATCCATGCCCGAGGCAGTATTCGAACCTGCGACCGTAGCGGTCACGCGGTTCCAGACTGTAGCGCCTAGAACCGCTCGGCCACCTTGGCCCGCTCTTCCGGATAGTTCATAGGTCTCTTAACTATGCATTTTTAATCTTATCCATGCTTGTAAAACCGCTGTCCCTTAAGGCCTGCTTTGAAATGTTTATACCCCATGTCTGCCCTTAGTTTACTCAAAACAGGCTCACCGAAAGCAATATTTACCATTTCTAAAAATTTCACACACTTTATTCCATTCTTATAACAAAATTTAATACAAATTCTGTAATTTATTTTTATACAAAACAAATAATCGTTGATGCTACCAAAACCCAGGTAACCTTTCTGACAGCTTGTAGTGTAATGACGTAAGTTCTTCATAAATGATTTTCTTTCGACATATGACCATGTGTAGACTTCGTCACCTACGTCAGTTACAACCCACTTCAAAATTATTTATATTCTTCTTAAATTGTCTCAGAATGGTTCTTGAACGAAACTGTAAAACATCATTTGAGTCGTATGCGCAGAATTACGTCACTCGGGTCAATTGGTTTGCGTAAACTTTTTCAATTTCAGATGTCGTTTGTTTCTCCTCAGAAATTGTATTTATACACGTTATCTGATTTAATCGATATTAGAACCACATTGAATAAACTTTTGAGATTCAAAGTCGCGATGAACGCAGTCAAAATTCAATAATCTTGTCAAATATATTATTAATTCATTCACATAATTCTTCATAAATAAATCCTCGGAACACGTATTTCAACTTTAGTAGCATCCACTAGTTTATTATCTTCCTACATACAGACGTGAACCTGATCTTTGACAAGATAGGACTGACATTTTCAATAAGATTAAGCTCTCTATGACGTCATTGTTGTACAAAACATTACAAAAAATTCAGTTTCAATTTTTAGAAGCACGACGCAACAAATCGGTTTCAGAATCATCTGTTGCTCTTTGGCTGTCGACCCGCGACGTATAGTGGCCAACAATTTTCTCTCTGGTCCCGGCAGCGAAGATGCTGTCTCCGTTCGTTGCGCCGCCCTCTCCGTACATGAAACATAAAAAATAAATACAAAAACTTTAGATAATTCACAGCTATTACAAATATTACAAAAATACCTAAACAAAACTAAGTTAAACTTATATTCACCTGCAAACTGGGCTGACACTGGTGGATGGGTGACGCTTGAATTTCGCGTCCCACTACATACCTCACCCACAAGCTCAGTTTGTCAGGTTTTAACCGAAAATAAAACTTTTTCTATATACAATATTTAACTGTTAATACATTTTCCTCACATTTTACGTAATCTAGAGTCCTTGCTCTTAGATAGATTTAATCCTTTTACTACGATATTGTTGTGACTATTTGTCATTTACTCTTAATTGTGCTATTCTGGTAATTCATAACCGAATATATAGAGATTACTCCTTTTCATTTAATAGTTGCTAGTAAATACTAATTTAGTACGTTCTTTAACGTTGTTACATTAGGACAGAGCGTTCAAATTGTGATAGATTAGTTTCAGTTTTATTTATTTACTAGAGTTATTCTTTCCAAAAATGTATATTACTAATAAGTTTCTCACAATAACTAATAGTACTATTTACTTTACGTCATTCTTTTCCCTAATGCCTTATTTATGCCTGAGGTCAAGAAGAAATCAAGCAAAACTTCCTTTAGAATCTCGGCACGGCTTTCTTTATCTTCGGACACTTTGTTGGGTAATGGCAATTTATTTAGGAGAACCAAGCGAGAGAGCCCCGTTTGGTGTGTTCTATATTAACACTATTACAAATCTCTATTAAAGGCACTCTGCTATGTTCTCGTGAGCCATATAGCTCTGGACGCCCATGGTCCCTAAAATTATTAACCATCCCCTTTGGTTCCTACTATCCGAGTAAATATAAAATATACAAAATTCCTTCTGACCTAATAGCAAAATTTCTTCCATATAAATCCCCTTTTAGTTATCTTTCTCCTTTTGAAGTACCGGTAGATTATTGTAGATCACTTGTTTAAACTTTCTGTTATTTCTTTAAAATAACACGTAACTATCACGAAAAACTTCACATGAATAAACTATGAATGCTCTTCCGTATGTAACATATACTAAATATTAACTTATTTAGGAATGAAGGGTTTCATTTGATCAACACTATATAATCCTTTAATTACACATGATGAAGGTTCCATAAGAAGTAACGCTTTGAGATGTACAATCTTATGTACAACATATGGGCCTTCAAAGATAAAGAAGAATTTTCTACATTCCTTATTGATCTTCGATCGTACTAATACAAGATCTCCTACCTGAAATGAGGGTTCTATAGCATGTTAATTATAACTTTTAATTCCCCGTTCAGCATTTTTAACAATCTGTTCGCAAACTTTTTCGTTTGGGATGCGTTGTTGGATCTCATTTACTGGTGGACAAGGTAGAGCAGCTAGTAAAGGCTCACCTATAATTCGTTTGCCTAAAATTTCTATAGGTGATAATCCCGTCGTTAGGTGAGGCAATTCATTTAATATCTTTTCGAATTCAGGCATTAGTTTGGCCCACCGAGTATGTTTATGTGCACAATAAGATCTACATAATCGTCCTAATTCTTTCATGACTCTTTCTACTAAATTGCTTTGAGGGTGATATTTCGAAATTAAGATATGTTTGATTCCATATTGTTTTATCATATCTTGAAACTTTTGACTAATAAAGGCACTACCGTTGTCAGACATAAGTCGTTTAGGAATGCCCCAGTTAACAAAGTAATTTCGGGTGAGGCAGCGTATAACGCTTGCTGTATTCGCTCGTTTCAAAGTATATAGCTTCACATGTTTGGACCAACATTCCATTACAACAAACACATAAGTAAATCCTCCTGAACTACGAGGCAGAGGACCGAAAAAATCTAATGACAGTAGATCCCACAGACCTCGAGGAATTACAGCATATAATTTATAACGCTTAGATTTGTTATTAACTTTAACCTTTTGACAGGTTTCACAAGCCCTAATAATACTTCTCACAATACGGGACATATTTTTTAAATAATAATACTTCATTAGATGTTTAATACATTTATGAATTCCAAAATGCCCGTAACCTTCATGAATATAAGTAATTAACTCGTACACAATAGTTTTCGAAATGCAGATTTTCCATCTCTGGTGTTCCCTTTGTGATTTCCAATACAACAAGTCGTTGAAATATAATCACACACCCCGGGTGCTGTTTCGTCCCCATTATTAAAGTTTTGTATAAGGTCCCTATATTGATCATCATTTCTTTGATTGCATCTAATAGCAGTTACTATCCGTTTAACCATACGTTCGTTCTCCTGAGTTAAAACGAAATAAACATGGTAATTTGTTCCTGGTTCTTCTGCAATGTTAATATTATCCATTCCTACTGGAAGTCTCGATAAAGCATCCGAAACTACATTTTGAGATCCTTTTATATACCTAATTTCGTACTGAAATTCTTGCAAGCATAATACCCAACGTAACAATCTACGGTGAAGTAACCGACAATGGTTCAAAAAGGTTAAAGCCTGATGATCATCCCATTAATAATCCTCTAAATCGTTGAAAACCCCATACCACTGCGAGAGCTTCCTTCTCGGTTACAAAATAATTTCTTTCATGTTTATCTAAAGTTCTACTAGCGAATCCAATAGGCCGATATAATCCCTTTTCATTGGTCAGATCACCTTGGAATATTACGCAAGACACACCATAATCAGAGGCATCCGTACACATACAAAAGTCCTGATTGAAATCTGGATGGTATAACATTTTGGCTTCTGTTAACGCTCCTTTTATCTTATTAAAAACTTCCTCTTCCTCTTTTCCCCAGAGCTATACTGACTTCTCTTTTAATAAATCCAGTAATTTAGGATTAACAATATCCTGCTCTGGAAGAAATCTTCTCAGAAATCCTACCATTCCTAAGAATGATTCCAGTTGTTTCCGATTTCTAGGACTCGGGCATCGAGCAATAGCTTCAATACGTGCTGGGTCTGGCCTAATACCTTTACTGTCCAATATATGCCCCAAAAATCTCACTCCCTCCTTTCCGAAGTAAGACTTAGATAATTTTAACGTAATTCCTCTGTCAATTAAACGGTCAAACAATTCCAGTAATATCGTTACGTGTTCTTCCCACGTTTTAGTGGCTACCAAAATATCATCCACATATAAAATAATCCTTTGTAACAATTGCTGACCCAAAGCAGAATCTAATGCCCTAATGAAAGTTGACACTGATATATTAAGTCCAAAAGGTAAAACTTGGAACTGATATGATCTGCCTTCAAAAAGAAAAGCCGTATATTGCCGTGAATCCGGGTGTAATATTACTTTATGGTAGCCAGTCGTTAAATCCATTGTACTCATATAACGAAAACCAGCAATCTTGAGAAGTACGTCCTCCATAGGAATAGGTCTGTCTCTTTCCATCTCTATAATTTTATTTAATTCAGGGGCATCCAGAACCAGTCGTACCTCACCAGTAGCTTTCTTAACTACCCACAAAGGACTGTTAAAAGCGCTACATGATCGTTCGATAATGTTTTGTTCTAGCATCTTACTTATTTGTCTACTAGCCGGTTCTTTGAATTGTACTGGAATAGGATAAGGTTTCTTAAAGAATGGTTTTTGATCTTAAATCTTAAGTTTACAAACGTAATCTTTAATTCTCCCCGGTTCATCTGAGAAGACGGCTCTAAATTCTAACAACAAAGATTCCAACTCTTCCTTTTCTTGTTCGGATAGACAATTCGTAGAATAACATTTTTCTTTCACTTCGGTTCTGATACTATTACCAGCCTCACATCGGTATACTTCATATTCAAGATCACTGGAGTCTATTAATAGGTTCATGGTCTGTGTGTACTTAATCTGTAAGGATTCGTAGAAATTTTCAGGTACTCGATTATCAGAAAACCTCACTTTAAAAGCACATGCCTCCTTATGGATAGTTAAGGAAGAGTCTTTAAAATCTAATATAGCTTTATATTTACACAGCCAATCTATACCTAAAATTATGGCCGCATTTACGTTGGCTACGACAAGTACAGAGTGAGCAATAAATTGATTAGCAATTTCAAAAGTTAAATAAACTTCCTCAGTAATATTTTGACTTCTTTTACCAGTAACTCCTATAATTTTCACCCCAGTTACAGGTAAGTTTGGGAAATTCCAATATTTTCTTTTCAGCTGAAATAATTCTTTAGATAGAATACTTACTTCACTACCCGAATCGATTATAATATTTACTTCGGTATCTTTAATATAACCTTTAATAACGGGTTTATAAGTTATATTCTCCCTTATCTGATAGTCTTCCTGAAGTAAATCTTGTTGCCAATCACCTTCCATTTGGCAGCTTAATGATAAATTGCAATTGGGTCTTGTATAATGTCGACTAACAGTTCCCTTTAGTTGACCCGTACTAAAGGACTTTACTAGTTTTCCGAACTTTCTATGATAACGTCACCTACAACTTGACCTTCATTAATTACTTGAGGATGATTTATCTCATTATCGTTATTGCGTAATTTCCGCATTTTAGAGTTATTACCATGATTTTGTTGGCTCTCTTTATCTTTGGATTGACGTTTTATATAACAAAACCGGCTATGATTGTTGTTGTTAAATTTTCGTGGTTCTGAATTATTATTATTTCGAGGATTGTCATTTCTACCAAATCTAAATTTCTCGTCTTCCCTTTCTCTGTTAAGTATATCTAACTGTTCTAAATATCCTAATAATTCGCAAGGTTGTGACCATTCTCTTTCTATCATTCTTTCCTTTACATAATACGGTAACCTACTAATTAGGACTCGTATTAGGTGACTTTCAATAATTGGTTCTTCAATTAATTTAGCACGGTTTAAATGCCATTCGAAATAATTCCTATAACCTCCCCAGCGTTTAGAATATGGAGGAGGGTCTAACAACTCTAAAGTTAAGTGTTGTTGTTTTCCTCTTGACCAATAATTTTGTTTAAACTGCTTAACAAAATCATCCCAGTCCCTAAATTCAGTTCTATGCAGTACTGCCCATTCCGCAGCTTCTGCTTCTAAATGTCCTATTACAAATTGAATCCGTTTCTCATTACGCCATTTAGGAGATAATGAAGTTTCAAAAGCTTTTATAAAGATTATAGGGTGAAGTTCGCCTCCTGGTTTGAATACAGGAAATCGACTTGCTACATTGGAATTTGTCGTTATGTCATCCCAACATTCTGCGAGAGACATAGTTGGATTTTGTTTAGATTGCAGAGACGGAGTTGCATCGGATTGGCTTGTCGTGATTTCTTTATTTGTGTTGTTGTCGTCCGAGCTAGCAAACTCGATGCGACTGTTGTCTCTGATTACGTTATTGCTTCTACTACTTGAAATGTTTTCATTATTATCTAATTCCGATAACCGTTTAGTAATTTCCTGTATTCACATTTCTGTATTGGATACGCGATTAGCCAATATCGATTCTTCACTGTGTTCACGATGTGAACGCTCTGTACCTTCGTCAATGTTATTATCTTTGGAGGTCTCAAGGTTACTGCATATTTCGGTAATTAAAAATTTCATGTTTTCTATTTCGGTATGATCTTCTTCTACTCGATGAGTTAATGTCTCTAATTCTACATTATCTATTGAAGAAATCTCTACAGGTTTGGTAGAAACCTCTTTAATAGATTCTAATAATTCTCTACGGACAGTTGCTGTTTGCATAGAAAATTCGTCTCGTAACTTATCGTTATTTTTCTCTATTTCATTTACAACCAAGACATTGACATTATCTAGTCTCTTGGTTAAGTCAGTAATATCATTTCGCATGCGAGCTTTTTCCTCACGCGATTCCTGGATATGTTCTTCTAACCTTTTACAATTATCAGCAATCTTATTACTAAGTCCTACTAGTTTTTTCTGCATTTCAACTTTAGAAGCCTGTATTTTATCACTTAATTCTCGACTGGTTTCATTAAGATATTCCTGTAACCTATCTGTAGATTTTTGTTTGCTCCGCTTTTAATCTAGCAGTAGATTCCTCGTTAGACTGTTTTAATTCCTATTTTAGTTCCCCTTTTAATCTAGCAGTAGATTCTTCGTTAGACTGTTTTAATTCCTGTTTTAGTTCCTCTTTTAATCTAGCAGTAGATTCTTCATTAGACTGTTTTAATCTAGCAGTAGATTCTTCGTTAGACTGTTGTAATCTAGCAATAGATTCTTCGTTAGACTGTTTTAATTCCTCTTTTAATCTAGCAGTAGATTCTTCGTTAGATTGTTTCAATTTGGCGATCGCCCTAAAAAGGGATCTCATGCTCCTATCGGACATAGATTGCTCTTCGTCTGACATTTCACTTCCCGACATTATTGTAAGATATTAACTAGTTACACACGCAGACTTGTAATCAACAATGCTGTAAAAGCACACTCCCTATGTACAACACTCCACTTCCAACTTGAAACAAACTCACCGGACACTAATATTGTAGTTTGTAGTTCTCGGTGATCAGTGTGCTGCTATGGGCTGCAGAAGTAACAGCCGTCGATGCAGCCGCTGAGATGCTGCGACCCCGCTTCCGCAACCGGCAGGACGCTGAGTCGAACACCGGAGACGTCACTGGCTGCAACCACGCCCGGCCCACCGTTGACAGGCGAAGCCCTCAGTAACAGCGAAGCCCTCAGTAACACCTCTAATACCAGCCGGAGGAACGCCCCCCAGCTGACGTACTGGGCCTGTTAGTTTAGGAGAAAAAGGTTGTCGGGGTTTGCAGCGTTCAGCTACTGCCCAACAGATGCGCCTTCTCGTAGAATAACTGCGTGACCGTACTGCTTGGCTGCGCTCCGTCAGCTGCCCACACCCGCGAAGTCGCCGCTGGTTGGTAAAGGCTCCACGAAGACTCTCGTTGACTTCCGAAGGACTCTTGATGTTTTAATTGTTTCGTACCTGTGTGCCTTAGTTGCACACAAGTCCTGTCACGGTCGCCATAGTGTAGTGTAACGACGTAAGTTCTTTATAAATGATTTTCTTTCGACATATGACCATGTGTAGACATCGTCACCTACGTCAGTTACAACCCACTTCAAAATTATTTATATTCTTCTTAAATTGTCTCAGAATGGTTCTTGAACGAAACTGTAAAACATCATTTGAGTCGTATGCGCAGAATTACGTCACTCGGGTCAATTGGTTTGCGTAAACTTTTTCAATTTCAGATGTCGTTTGTTTCTCCTCAGAAATTATATTTATACACGTTATCTGATTTAATCGATATTAGAACCACATTGAATAAACTTTTGAGATTCAAAGTCGCGATGAACGCAGTCAAAATTCAATAATCTTGTCAAATATATTATTAATTCATTCACATAATTCTTCATAAATAAATCCTCGGAACACGTATTTCAACTTTAGTAGCATCCACTAGTTTATTATCTTCCTACATACAGACGTGCACCTGAGCTTTGACAAGATAGGACTGACATTTTCAATAAGATTAAGCTCTCTATGACGTCATTGTTGTACAAAACATTACAAAAAAATTCATTTTCAATTCTTAGAAGCACGACGCAACAAATCGGTTTCAGAATCATCTGTTGCTATTTGGCTGTCGACCCGCGACGTATAGTGGCCAGCAATTTTCTCTCTGGTCCCGGCAGCGAAGATGCTGTCTCCGTTCGTTGCGCCGCCCTCTCCGTACATGAAACATAAAAAATAAATACAAAAACTTTAGATAATTCACAGCTATTACAAATATTACAAAAATACCTAAACAAAACTAAATTAAACTTATATTCACCTGCAAACTGGGCTGACACTGGTGGATGGGTGACGCTTCAATTTCGCGTCCCACTACAAGCTGACAAAAGAGTAAATACCCAATATGCATAACATTGTACACATACTTTTCAGGCATGCTTACGAAGACAGTGACAAAAAAGTGGTTCAAATCGGACTAACACAACATACAAATTTATAAATTTCTGGTTACTTTTTAAACACTCTTCGTGTTGCAAGAACTGTTAAGTTTCAATCCATTGCTTCAAAGGAAACTTCTGCCTTTTAGTAGAAACACAAAATAAGAAAAAGCCTTAAATTCTACAGACCGATTGCGTTATATGGGGTTCGTTTTATGAATAGCAATAGAGAAACATACATTCACATGAACAGGCATTTGGTTCTATGTGTGTAGTGGAATCCTGACTTCCGTTCTTATGTTAATATTATTTAATCTATAATGTTGTGTTTCGGAAGAAGCTTTCGTGATTTGTATGCCTTATGGTCTTAATGCGTTTGTCTAAAATTGAACGCTGCCGGGACGTATCTTTACACGGCGTCCCCACAGATTTGAAGCGCGCGCCGCGGCAGGGACGGTACTACGTTGTGAAGCAGCCTGTAGAAGCGCCTCGAGACGTAGGTGGGTAGGCAGAGTGGGGACTCGCTCGCTCGCTCTTCAGTTTACCGACGGACTATACCTCCATTTCCTGTTCCAGTCGCGTATGGTTCGCGGGAAGAACGACTGCCGGAAAGCCTCCGTGCGCGCTCAAATCTCTCTTATTTTACATTCGTGATCTCCTCGGGAGGTATAAGTAGGGAGAAGAAATATATTCGATACCTCATCCAGAAACGCACCCTCTCGAAACCTGGACAGCAAGTTACACCGCGATGCACAGCGCCTCTCTTGAAGATTCTGCCACTTCAGTTTGCTAAACATCTCCGTAACGCTATCACGCTTACCAAATAACCCTGTGACGAAACGCGCCGCTCTTCTTTGGATCTCCTCTATCTCCTCTGTCAACCCGACCTGGTACGGATCCCACACTGATGAGCAATACTCAAGTATAGGCCGAACGAGCGTTTTGTAAGCCACCTCCTTTGTTGATGGACTACATTTTCTAAGGACTCTCCCAATGAATCTCAACCTAGCACCCGCCTTACCAACAATTAATTTTGTATGATCATTCCACTCCAAATCGTTCCGTACGCATACTCCCAGATATTTTACAGAAGTCATTGCTACCAGTGTTTGTTCCGCTATCGTATAATCATACAGTAAAGGATCCTTCTTTCAATGTATTCACAATACGTTACATTTGTCTATGTTAAGGTTCAGTTGCCACCCCCTGCACCAAATGCCTATCCGCTGCAGATCTTCCTGCATTTCGCTGCAATTTTCTAATGCTGCAACTTCTCTGTATACTACAGCATCATCCGCGAAAAGCCGCATGGAACTTCCGACACTGTCTACTATGTCATTTACACTCCTGGAAATTGAAATAAGAACACCGTGAATTCATTGTCCCAGGAAGGGGAAACTTCCTGCATTTCGCTGCAATTTTCTAATGCTGCAACTTCTCTGTATACTACAGCATCATCCGCGAAAAGCCGCATGGAACTTCCGACACTGTCTACTATGTCATTTACACTCCTGGAAATTGAAATAAGAACACCGTGAATTCATTGTCCCAGGAAGGGGAAACTTCATTCCTGGGGTCAGATACATCACATGATCACACTGACAGAACCACAGGCACATAGACACAGGCAACAGAGCATGCACAATGTCGGCACTAGTACAGTGTATATCCACCTTTCGCAGCAATGCAGGCTGCTATTCTCCCATGGAGACGATCGTAGAGATGCTGGATGTAGTCCTGTGGAACGGCTTGCCATGCCATTTCCACCTGGCGCCTCAGTTGGACCAGCGTCCGTGCTGGACGTGCAGACCGCGTGAGACGACGCTTCATCCAGTCCCAAACATGCTCAATGGGGGACAGATCCGGAGATCTTGCTGGCCAGGTTAGTTGACTTACACCTTCTAGAGCACGTTGGGTGGCACGGGATACATACGGACGTGCATTGTCCTGTTGGAACAGCAAGTTCCCTTGCCGGTCTAGGAATGATAGAACGATGGGTTCGATAACGGTTTGGATGTACCGAGCACTATTCAGTGTCCCCTCGACGATCACCAGTGGTGTACGGCCAGTGTAGGAGATCGCTCCCCACACCATGATGCCGGGTGTTGGCCCTGTGTGCCTCCGTCGTATGCAGTCCTGATTGTGGCGCTCACCTGCACGGCGCCAAACACGCATACGACCATCATTGGCACCAAGGCAGAAGCGACTCTCATCGCTGAAGACGACACGTCTCCATTCGTCCCTCCATTCACGCCTGTCGCGACACCACTGGAGGCGGGCTGCACGATGTTGGGGCGTGAGCGGAAGACGGCCTAACGGTGTGCGGGACCGTAGCCCAGCTTCACGGAGACGGTTGCGAATGGTCCTCGCCGATACCCCAGGAGCAACAGTGTCCCTAATTTGCTGGGAAGTGGCGGTGCGGTCCCCTACAGCACTGCGTAGGATCCTACGGTCTTGGCGTGCATCCGTGCGTCGCTGCGGTCCGGTCCCAGGTCGACGGGTTCGTGCACCTTCCGCCGACCACTGGCGACAACATCGATGTACTGTGGAGACCTCACGCCCCACGTGTTGAGCAATTCGGCGGTACGTCCACCCGGCCTCCCGCATACCCACTATACGCCCTCGCTCAAAGTCCGTCAACTGCACATACGGTTCACGTCCACGCTGTCGCGGCATGCTACCAGTGTTAAAGACTGCGATGGAGCTCCGTATGCCACGGCAAACTGGCTGACACTGACGGCGGCGGTGCACAAATGCTGCGCAGCTAGCGCCATTCGACGGCCAAAACCGCGGTTCCTGGTGTGTCCGCTGTGCCGTGCGTGTGATCATTGCTTGTACAGCCCTCTCGCAGTGTCCGGAGCAAGTATGGTGGGTCTGACACACCGGTGTCAATGTGTTCTTTTTTCCATTTCCAGGAGTGTATATATATTGTGAAAAGCAATGGTCCCATAACACTGGTCTGTAGACGTCTCTCCATTGAGAACAACATGCTGTGTTCTGTTTGCTAAAAACTCTTCAATCCAGCCACACAGCTGGTCTGATATTCCGTAGGCTCTTACTGTGATGCCGCTCCCCCTGTCTGCGGCGAACCAAAATGCGGCCATCATTTTGAAACACACAGAATCTGGATTCGTCCGAAAACGCTATCTGGTGGCATTGCTGTCCCCAGTGAAGTCGCTGCATTCACCATTGCCGTCCAGCATGTTTCTGCACATTCGTCAAAGGTAGCGGAGAAGTGGACGGCGCGCACGCGACCCATACCGTAATAAACGGCGACGGACTGTTACTCTTGATAGTGCACGATGTTATTATACTGTTCCACTGTTGCGGCAGAGCCGAGGAGAATGCAGATCTGTCCTGAAATGCCATTCGGATGAGGTGTCGATCTTCTCTAGATGTGGTCTGGGTGGTGCGACCTAACCCATCTCATCGTGTTCTACGGCCTTCCGTGAACTATTCTACACACACCCGTTGTACTGGCGAAACACTTCATCCCACACGAGCAGCAATTTATCATGCCATTAACGCGCCCCCTTTCAACTCACTGATTTGAGAGTATGGTTCGCGTGTACGTCAGCGATGCATCCTGCACGTCTAATCAAAACACACTCATCCATAACCTTGGGTTTATAGCAACAACGTGAGCCGCAGGCACATTTTACCGATAGGCGGTGTCGCGCCACGATATCGGTGTTGACCCTGAACCCGCGGGTCGACATGGTTCAAGGCTAATCATTTCTGTAGAACTTATTAAAGTGCGTGTCCTGCGAATATGAACGTCCTATCTGTAGTCATTCAAGGTATTCTGTTTTTTTTTCTGATCATAAGCGTATATGATTCCAGAGACCTTTCCAAGTCTCAAACATTTGAAATGTATGTACGCAGACTGAATCGATGAATGAAAATTTGTACCAAGGACAGGATCTGAACCTGGGTCTACTACTCACGAGGCACACGCACTAACCACTACGCCTCCCTGGCACAGTGGCTTTACACAGCTGCACCGACTACCCAAGCACGCCTCCCTCGTCAGCTAATTTCCATTCACGCCGTTGCCCACTTGGTATTCGCCCTAAACTCGAACATCATTGCAGAGTCTCTTCAACAGTGTAGGAATAGCTCCTTAGCTTTGAAAGAAACGCGGGATCCTGCCTGAAACCCAGGCATAGGTGCTTTAATCAAATGAAATATATGGTTCCAGAGACGTTTTCAAGTCTCGAACATCTGTGAGCTATAGGACGGATGCAAATTTGTACCAAGACCAGGATTCGAACATGAGTCTCCTGTTCACTAGGCAGATGACACTAACCACTATGCCACCCTAGCTCAGTGGCTTTGCACAATTGCACGGTCTACCCTAGAACGTCCCGTCCTCAATCCAAATTCCAGTTCTGCCTAGTGACCTGGAGACCCATGTTTGAATCCCGACCTTCATATAAATCTTCATTCGTCTCTTCAGTGTTATTGAAGGCAAATTTGGTGCCCAAGACATCAACATGAGTCATTGTCACGTTCCTCAAATGACTGTAGAATGATTCTGACTTTGTGACATGGATGGTTATCCTACTGGAGTATGTAACCGCCTTTGCGGAATGAATGAAATGATGTAAGTTGTCCGTAGTAATCTTCACGTAGTCTGCAGCCGTGATGGTGCCTTCTATGACTAACACAGGTCCCTAGCATAACGCTGCCGCTGTCAACCAGTATATGTGACACATTGCACGATTAGAACAGCTGTTCACCTGTATTTTAGCATACCTGAACACGACAATAGTCTTGGTGTAACAAGAAACGTTATTCATCCGACTAGGCCACACGTTGAAAGGTGGCTACACTGAGTCACAGCGCCAGAGATTGCGCCAAAGAGTATTATTCCGCCGCCTCCACTGGCAGTAGTTGTTCAGAGAATGTCGAGGGCAGTAGTAGTTCAGAGGTTGCCGTGGGCAGTACTAGTTGAGAGAATGTCGTGTGCAGTTATTGTTCTGCTGGGCGAGAGAGTAGATGCTGCTCGGTTGGTGTAATGTATATATGGAAGATGTTGCAATGATCACAGTGTATTTTTCGTCAGTACATATGGAGGTAACAAAATTTTTTTTATTTCAAATCTCCTTAATAATAATGCCTCTTGGTCACAGGTTCAGTCAACAAAGCATCTGGCTCGTGTTCATGTATTAGACTTGTAATTTTGGTTTCTGTGTGCAACTATAGTATTTCTGATTTTTTTTAATTAGTTCATTGTAAATGGTGTTAAAAATATCTTGTCGTATTGAGGAAGAACCGTGCCAGATACATGCACGTTGAGTCACACTACCACACACAGAACAGTTACACTTGTGATTTGTTGTTTCGTAGCTTTTATAGTTGCTGGGGACTTAATTAATCAATTGTGATAACGGAAATTTCGCTTCATTCTTTATTGTTATTTTATGCAGTCAGATTGCGTACTAACACTAGTCAGCCACAGCTACTAAAATTATTGCATTCACTCTATAATTAAGCCCCCATGCAACGTTTCCAATTAAGCACGCTCCAGTCTTAATGATCACCTCGTTAACATAAACTGTCGATGTCGCTGGGTCAACATGGGAATACCTAACGGTCGTCTGCTTCGTAGTTGCATGTTCAGCAAAGTTTACTCCGTTGTAAGCTCTACCTCATATCCCCACCGACCCCACTTGGCTAGCCTCCAACGTGTAAGTCCTCTGATGAGGCTTGGATAATCACAACCTTGCAACCTATTCGCGGCGGCACGGGCCTTCAATCACTTTTCATAGATTGTCACGGGAATAGCATGCGAACAGTAGAACATTTCCGAGATGTTCATTCCAAGGTGCTAGACCATAATAACATACCCTCTGTCAAAATCGTTTATGTCAGTGGATCTCCTTATTTGCAACCTCTCCTGTCTCTACAATGACAGTCCATTCGTCTCTGCTCTTTCCTAATGCGACGTACATGTGGTATGGTACTTGAGCGATGTGAGATTCTATTGAGAAATGTAGTTTACAGTCGAGCCATAAACGCCTGTTTTCATGCCCAGCAGTAGACTTTACTGTAGTTCACTGTAGTTTACTTGCGATCCTGCAGTTGAATTACCCGAGCACTGAGATGTAATGCGAATTATCAAGTAACATAATTTGACACATATTACAAACAATAATAGTAAATGATAAGGATTGAGTTACAGTGAATAATTGTTGAAGGCGACAAGAAATTTTTAAGCTGAATGTACTGTTTACTGAATCAGACCACCAACACTATGGATAATAGTGGTCCACAGAGTTTCATTTAAATATGCAGCAAAACAACGATTCTCGAATGTAGTAAGGCTTGTGTAAACGTGTAAAATGAATGGTAGTATAAGCCTCAAAGGCTAACTAAACATCACTGGTCAGTAGAACAAAGTCTCTGAGACAAAAACCTATATCAATCAGAATATTTAAAAATATGAACAGAAAGTAAAGTATCTGTGGCCACTTTCCACCCACAACTCAACACTTTACCTACATTCAAATTACCCACCCGGTCATCAGAGAGCGTCCTCCAAATTGCCTCACGAATCCTTCTAGCTCCCCAGAACCAATCATAATGGTTGAGCGCCAAACCACTCGCGCCAATGAAAATGTGTATTTATGCAAACCTGCAACATCTTCAGAAACCACAAGCGAAATGTTAATATTCTGTCGCTCTTTATACGCAAACTATTAGTCGTACATTGAAAATGATCGAAACCATTTTGTAAGAAATTTAATAATAATTTAATTTAATAATAAAATAATATGTAAGAAATTTAATATAGTAAAATTTTGTACTCGGATTCCTATTCGCTGGAGGCCATGTGTTTCGTGTTACACTAGAAAAACGCGGTTGAAAATTACTTTTCTATGTTTTTCTTGAATACTTGAGAAACTATGGCTTCAAGCAAAAACATATCCCAGTACAAAATTTAGCCACATTAAATTTCCTATAAAGAGGTACTGTACATTTTTTCTGTAGGACTAATAATTTTTACCGAGCAAGCATGACAATATAAAAATCTTGCTCGTGGTATTTGAAGGTTTTGGGGTTGTATAAAAGCCATAGGTAGACGCAGCTGAATCACCCAGTGTATAAAAGCTTACACATTAATAATTTATCAAATAACTAGCGAATTCGCACACTTGACAATCAAAAACATTTCGAATATACGAAGTACATGATCTTGGCATGCTCTATTGAAGTGTCGCCTAAAATTCAATCTACTGATAGAATCATATCGTACTGCTGCTGTGTCAGTTTTAGATTATAATTGTTTTTAATACTTTTCATTAAATAAATTATATATTAATTACCAGTCTTGATATATACAGTGCGATAATGTATGGTGTGATATGAGATTTGCCATGCTGCATTCATTTACTCTGTGCTGTGATGGATACGATGGTCTGCCTCATTTTGATAATAAAGATATAAAATGGTAATAGCTCAATAAATAAAATAAATATAAATATGAGGCATTCAGGAATAATAGCTGTAGTGCTAGGCTGTCATGCGACACCTTGTTTATTTTGACACTGACGGGCAAAAACTCGAAACACTAAGAAATAATTAATGTGCAGCAATGAAATTTCGGGAATACATATGTCTAGGTGACACATTCAAGTGATTAACATTGCAAGACCACAGGTCAATGTAACAGAGAGACAAGCTATTGCAATTGTGAAATTCTGGTACATCTGTAACCGATGTAACCGACAGAATATAGAGTGGAAGCATGCAAATGTGAATGCATTGTGCTGTGCAGGTGCCGGACTTGAATTTGGGGGATGGAGTTCCATGCTTTTGACACTTGGTTGGTCAATACAGAGGTGGGTAATGCTATTTGTGGATAACGTGAGAGATGTCGTCCGATGAAGTCCCATATGTGTTTGATTGGAGACAGATCTGGTGACTGAGCAGGCCAAAACAACATGTCGACACTCTGTAGAGAATGTTGGATTACAGCAGCGGTATGTGGGCGAGCGTTATCTTGTTGGAAAACGCCCTGGACAGCTGTACATGAATGGCAGCACAACAGGTCAAATCAGTCACCACATTGGCGTACAAGTTTGCAGTTAGGCTGTGTGATCAAATGGTTCAAATGGCTCTGAGCACTATGGGGCTAAACATCTGAGGTCATCAGTGCCCTAGAACTTAGAACTACTTAAACCTAACTAACCTAAGGATAACATAGACAAATGTAATGTATTGCGAATACATAGAAAGAAGGATCCTTTATTGTATGATTATATGATAGCGGAACAAACACTGGTAGCAGTTACTTCTGTAAAATATCTGGGAGTATGCGTACGGAACGATTTGAAGTGGAATGATCATATAAAACTAATTGTTGGTAAGGCGGGTACCAGGTTGAGATTCATTGGGAGAGTGCTTAGAAAATGTAGTCCATCAACAAAGGAGGTGGCTTACAAAACACTCGTTCGACCTATACTTGAGTATTGCTCATCAGTGTGGGATCCGTACCAGGTCGGGTTGACGGAGGAGATAGAGAAGATCCAAAGAAGAGCGGCGCGTCTCGTCACTGGGTTATTTGGTAACCGTGATAGCGTTACGGAGATGTTTAATAAGCTCAAGTGGCAGACTCTGCAAGAGAGGCGCTCTGCATCGCGGTGTAGCTTGCTCGCCAGGTTTCGAGAGGGTGCGTTTCTGGATGAGGTATCGAATATATTGCTTCCCCCTACTTATACTTCCCGAGGAGATCACGAATGTAAAATTAGAGAGATTAGAGCGCGCACGGAGGCTTTCAGACAGTCGTTCTTCCCGCGAACCATACGCGACTGGAACAGGAAAGGGAGGTAATGACAGTGACACGTAAAGTGCCCTCCGCCACACACCGTTGGGTGGCTTGCGGAGTATCAATGTAGATGTAGATGTAGAACACCTACCCCGAGGTAGGATTCGAACCTGCGACCGTAGCAGTCGCGCGGTTCCGGACTGAAGCGTCTAGAACCGCTCGGCCACACCGGCCGGCCAGGCTGTGTGAGATAATCAAGAGAGTGTTCTTGCTGTCATACGAAATCGCATCCCAGACCATAACTCCAGGGGGAGCTTCAGTGTGTCTACCACGCAGACAGGTTTGTTGCAAGCCCTCAACTGCCCTCCATCTAACCAACACGCGCCGTCACTGGGACCGAGGCAGAACGTCCTTTCATCAGAAAACTCGACATTCCTCTACCCTGCCCTCCAGTGAGCTCTCATTTGACATTACTGAAGTCGCAAATGGCGGTGCTTTGGGATCAGTGGGATGCAGGGTACAGGGCGTCTGTCTCTGAGTTGTCCTTGAAGTAATCGATTAGTAAGAGTTCTTTATATCACTGTGGTGCCAACTGCTGCTCAGATTGCTGCTGCAAAAGCAGTACGATGTATATAGAACACGGTGATCTTCCCTCTCGATAGTGCCATTTGGCAGCCCGCAGCCCGGCCTTCTAGCGACTGAATATTCACGTGACCACCGCTGTCAGCAGTAATATAGAGTAGCTATATTTCTGCCGAGTCTTTCTGCAACATCGCAGAAGGAACATGCAGTTTCTCGTAGCCCTATTACACAACCTCGTTGAAACTCAGGTTTTGATGGCATCTTCGTCGCTTTAAAGGCATCCTTGACTGACTTCAACTCACCACGTCCAGTCTCAATAGTAACTAATGCTCACAATCGTTACAGCGTGTACTTAAAGCAAACCTGATTTGCGTTCTCATAGTAGTGCTAATAGCGCCACTGTTATGCGACTGGCGCGAAGTTTGGACAGACATCATCTTCAAAATGGTTCAAATGGCTCTGAGCACTATGGGACTTAACATCTGTGGTCATCAGTCCCCTAGAACTAAGAACTACTTAAACCTAACTAACCTAAGGACATCACACACATCCATGCCCGAGGCAGGATTCGAACCTGCGACCGTAGCAGTCGCGCGGTTCCGGACTGAGCGCCTAGAACCGCTAGACCACCGCGGCCGGCAGACATCATCTTTTAGATGTAGAAACATGTGTACCAGCTTTCGTTTATGTCGCACAACTCCTCCTTGGTACTGTGATCTTTTATTTCTACCAGTGTGTCAAGTGCCGTGAGTTGGCCAAATGTCGTATTTGTGCAAACCATGGAATTATTACTAAATTAACAAGTGTCTGAATGTCAGCAAAGTCTTACCTGTGGCTAGCACCATCGTAATACGCGTTTCATGCTTTCATGTACGTTGCCGGCCAGATGCACTCCTCGTCCGTCTGCTTCCTTGGGAAATTCCGGCGTACATCTGCCACAGACGACTTCTTGGCGAGCGTGAGGCCGTCCTTGCAGGTCCACTTTTCCGCGCTGTCTGCACCGTCTAACCTCAGCCGAGTTTAATCTTATCTGTCACATCTTAAACACTGTAGAATTCTCGACACCATATCAGTTTTCTTACGCTTGTTATTCGTCTGCCTGGGACGCCTCTAGGCGGCGTTTTATCTCGCGTTGTGCAGTGCTCATAATGTTTAGGATCATCAGTGACCTGACCAATATTTCGGGCATCTTCACGAGGGCGATATAGTTACTGCACGACCACTACCACTTCAGATCTTAGTCCAGGGTTAGTTGGCAGAACGGGCGAGTTGGCAGAGAACTTCTATTTCCTGCCACCGTGGAGCTAGAGCGCTGTCATCACCCTAGTAGGGAATTTTAATAGACGTTCACCATCTAACGTATCTCCTGTCTGCTTGGAAGCGTCACGGAGGATGCGCTCTTGTCTCATCGTCATCATAATCATTTGTTTCTGACGTTCGGGACTGTGCGGTATCCATCTCGTTCCTGTTAACTCCATGAGGCTAAATGGCGTTGTTACGTGTGAGGATCAGTAGTCACAGCTATGAAAACTCCGATCCACACCTATGCCAAGTAGACTTCCTGTTGCTGTTCACCAGAAAAGACACGATTTCTGTAAATAAAAGAATAAATGTACCCTATGACACTAAAAACAATTCACCACGGTGAAATTATCCGAATAGAACGGAAATCGGTAGATTTGTTGGAGATGTACAGACAAACAAATGATTATAATTATAGAAAAACTATATAATTTATTCAAAAGAAAGAGCTTCACAAATTTATAAACCGAGGAAGTCAACATCGCTTTGGTCCACCTCTAGCCCGTAAGCAATCAGTTATTCGGTTTGTCATTGACTGACAGTGTTTTTTGATGTCCTGAGGGAAATCGTGCCAGATGTCTCCAATTGGCCCGTTACATCGAGCAGCTTGGAGGGGCCTGCCCATAATGCTCCCAACGATCTCAAATGCGGAGAGATCCGATGACGTTGATGGCCACGATAGGGTTTGGCAACCACGAAGACAAGCTGTAGAAACTCTCGTCGCGTGTGGGTGGGCATTATCTTGAGAATCTTTGGAGTATTATGGGCAGGCCCCACCAGCCATCTCGGCATTTCGACGATCTAACGCCCCAGGTGGACAAAATTTGGCACGATATCGCTCAGAAGACATCCAAGGACTCTATCAATCAAGCCAAGCCAAATAACTGCTTGCTTAAAATCGAGAGGTCGACTAACGCGTTATTGTTGTGCGAAAAGTGTGAATTGACCCTGAATACAGAAAAGTGTGAAGTTATTCGCATGAGTAGTAAAAGAAATCCGCTAAATTTCGATTACGCGATAAGTCACACAAATCTGAAGGTTGTAAATTCAACTAAATACTTAGGGATTACAATTACAAATAACCTAAATTGGAACGATCACATAGATAATGTTGTGGGTAGAGTAAATCAAAGACTGAGATTCATTGGTAGAACACTTAGAAGGTGTAACAGATCTACTAAAGAGACTGCCTACACCACGCTTGTCCGCCCTATTCTGGACTACTGCTATAAGGTATGGGATCCGCATCAGGTGGAGCTGACAGATGACATCGAGAAAGTTCAAAGAAAGGCGGTTCTTTTTGCATTATCGCGAAATAGGGGAGATAGTGCCACAGACACGATACGTGAATTGAAGTGGCAATCATTAAAATAAAGGTGTTTTTCGTTGCGACGGGATCTTCTCATGAAATTTCAATCACCAGTTTTCTCCTCCGATTGCGAAAACATTCTGTTGGCACCCACCTACATAGGGAGAAATCATCATCACGGTAAACTAGAGAAATCTGGGCTCGCACAGAAAAATTTAAGTGCTCGTTTTTCCCGCGCACGTTCGAGTGTGGAACGGTAGAGACAGCTTGAAGGTGGTCCATTGAACCCTCTTCCAGACACTTAATAGTGAATAGCAGAATAATCACGTAGATGTATATGTAGATTGACTTATTCAATTTCTGAAGCTCATTCTCTTGAATTAATCGTCCATTTTTCTGAAAATCTTATCATTTGTTTGTTTGTACATGTACACCAAATTTACCGATCTCAATCCCGTTCGGATAATTCCTTCGTCGTACGTTGTTTTTTGTGGCTTAGAGTTTACACACCACCCCAGAAGAAATTCGTCCACTCTGCAAAGACGAGCCACGAAAGCAGTCCAACCCTGACCTAAAAATAAAGTTTAACACTATTCTAAGAGATGGTCCTATCAAATATAGAATAAATGGTGAAAGGACCAATAAGAAGGAATAGCCAGATATAGTTAAGAAGGATGGCATGATTGAAAAGCTTCTCGCTTCCCCTTACCTAACGATAGTTCTGAGGCTGAAGAACCTCTCCATTGCAAAGAGCTTTCCTCCTCAGCCTCAAGACAATACATGGTGAGGGTTCTCATTCGACAGTTTCCACGAACCCTTGAGAACCTCAAAAAGATGTGACGAGATCACAACGAAAAAAGTCCAACGAGGAGTCGCCCATATTCTCAAGGACCTCCTAATAAAACCTGCATTCCCCTAAGTTCCAGGTAAATGAATTTTTTTTGGTGAAGTAGCACGCCTGCAAAAAATAAACACCTTAGAGAAAGAAACGGCGACGCTTTCTGTAAGAACAGCCCATCACTTTTCAGGACAGTGTTCGGGCACATATGGCGCAAGTTCAAAAATGTCTCTGAGCACTATGGGACTTAACATCTATGGTCATCAGTCCCCTAGAACTTAGAACTACTTAAACCTAACTAACCTAAGGACATCACACAACACCCAGCCATTACGAGGCAGAGAAAATCCCTGACCCCGCCGGGAATCGAACCCGGGAACCCGGGCGTGGGAAGCGAGAACGCTACCGCACGACCACGAGCTGCGGACATATGGCGCACGTTGTGGCTCATTGTTTTCGTGGATGAGACTGGGAAGTTCTGTACCATGATCTCTGTTAATTGCATCCTACGACTTTTACAAGGCTGACAACGGGTTATGTACAACGCCGGTGACTACTTCGAATGACATTAAAACTTTGGAACTTGTATCCATTTCGTATAAGATGTAAATAAATAGTTACCACTATGGAAATTCCAACCTTCGTATAAAATCCCTCATCCATTATTCCGATGCACGATGTGAAAGTCCCTGATCACTACAGCATATAAAGCAATGTTAGTTCAAATTCAAATGACTCTGAGCACTATGGGACTTAACTTCTGAGGTCATCAGTCCCCTAGAACTTAGAACTACGTAAACCTAACTTACCTATGGACATCACACACATCCATGCCCGAGGCAGGATTCGAACATGCGACCGTAGCGGTCGCGCGGTTCAGGGCTGAAGCGCTTAGAACCTCTTGGCCACCGCGGCCGGCAACGCATTGGAACCTGCATGTATGAGCATGTAGTAAGTATGAGCTTCCTCGAAGATGCCTCTGTCATAAAGTCTGTACGGATCTTGTCTTGCACTGCACCACTGGCCTCCAAGGTCACGTGATCTCATTGAACGCGATATTTATTTATTGTTGGAGCTTGTGAAAGACTGCGTCTACGAATCTTATTTTTCAACAAATGTAAGTGAACTGCGATGTTGCATAGCAAGAGGAGTGAATGCCATAATTTGAGTCCCATACAGATTTTTCTCGGCCTTCTGAAATTCGTGAAAAAATGAAAACATGATTCCTAAACGTAACTGCAAAAAGTACCCAAGGCCGTGTAAGCATACATGTAAAATATTGTATATACATGTGACGACCATCGACCCTGGAACACTATCATCCGTCTTTGATGTTATGATCTTTGACTCTGCTCTCTTTGTGCTTGTATCTGCACGCCACTACGAGTTGTTGAGTTGTTTTGTGCTTCTACGTTTCATTAAAGTTTTTGATAGCGAATCGCTTCTTAGTCATTTATATCCTCTACTACGTCATCCCCAGGACCAGAAATACCTCATACCTTTGTAAAATCGAAAGGTTCTTTTAAAAATAAATTTAAAAAATCGTTGTGTTCTACAAAGTTAAGATTAAGGTCAAATTTAAATTTTTAGTCATGTGGGAGATATAGTCTTGTGAGATCAGAAGAATATTTTGAAAACACTTTGTGTATAGGTGACACAGTGTTCAGATAGATAGGAAACTGTCGTGGAAAACCCACGTTCAGGAGCTTGTTCAAAGACTTAATGCTGCCATTTATACCATTAGAACGGTATCTGAAGTAAGTGATCCGTTCGACACGAAAATTACTCTACTTTGCTTACTTTCATTCGCTTATGTCGTATGGTATTATATCTTGGGGTAACTCTTCCCATTCTAAAAGGATAGTTTTGGCTCAAAAAGGGGCGGTTCGTGCAGTAAGTGGTGTAAATTGGCGAACCTCTTGTTGACCCCTGTTTACTAGTCTGGGTATTTTGACATTGGCCTCCCAATATATATTCTTTACTGTCATTTCTTGTTAACAACATCAGCTTATTCCCAAGACTAAGCAGCGTTCACTCAGTTAATTCTCAGCAGAAATCCGTCCTGCATTTGGATCGGACTTCCTTAATTTTTGTGCAGAAAGGTGTGCAGTATGCTGCTGCATCCATTTTAAATAAGCTACCACAAGAATTCAGAAGTCTTAGCAGTAATCCATGTGCTTTCAGACCGAAACTGAAGAGTTCCCTCAAGGGTCACTCCCTCTATTCTGTCGAGGAGTTCCTTGCAAAATTAAGCTGGTTCTTCTTGTATTGTTGATAGCGTTTTCGTAAACTTACGGGTTGACTTTTGGGTTCATAAACATTTTTTTATCTGTTATTACTTTTACGTTGTAATTTCATGCGCCAGCCGGAGTGGCCGTGCGGTTCTAGGTGCTACAGTCTGGAGCCGAGCGACCGCTACGGTCGCAGGTTCGAATCATGCCTCGGGAATGGATGTGTGTGATGTCCTTAGGTTAGTTAGGTTTAATTAGTTCTAAGTTCTAGGCGACTGATGACCTCAGAAGTTAAGTCGCATAGTGCTCAGAGCCATTTGAACCATTTAATTTCACGTACTGACACGTTCCATGACCTTGGAGATTTGCCCCTCAGTTTGGTCCTACGGAACTTCACGTGTAAATAAATAAGTAAATAAATAGTTATTAAGTGCTTCTCTGAAAATGGACTTTCCATCAGTTTTGAGAAAACACTCTATATTCAGTTTTTTACAACAAACAAGAGTCATATCAACAACTGATGTAGCACACAAACTGGAGTGAGTAAAGACGGTAGAATGCCCCAAATTTTAGAACGCGCTTAAACTGAAAGAAAGCATGTTGTTGGGATTGTCATACATTTACGTTCAGGTATTTTTGCTCTTCGTATAGTTGCTAGTCTTGGAAACGGATCAACCTACTGATTATTTTGGATATCTGCATTCAGTATTGTCTTACGTAATAGTTTTCTGCACTACGTCATCACTTAAAAAGAGAGTATTGCTGTCACAAAAGCGAGAAGTATGAGTAGCATGTGGTCATCATTCACGGTCGTTGTGTAGGTAACCCTTTACAAAGTCAGGTATTTTAACTGCACCATCTCAGTACATATGTATACCCTGTAATTAAACTGGTCATAAAAAATTCATCACAATATAAGAACAATGATGATGTGCATACCTACAAAACTAGAGGAAAAATGACCTTTATGGCTCATTATTAAGCCTAGATTACTAAACCCTCGTAAAATTTTCGATTGCAGTGGGGTATAAAACAAGACATTTCTAACTTAATTGTGTGTGTTAGATATCGTTGGAGATCTAATAATGGTAATCAACGAATGAATATACTATAAACTTTGACTTAGTTGGAATAAAATATGGAGTAGTAATCTTTACGATGGTTTAGTAGCAATGTAACATTTCTCCGTCACCCTTCCTCCCCCCACCACCCACCCGCTTTAGTGTTCCAGGTTAAAATTGTGAATGGCTCAGGATTGACTTCAATGTGTAGTAACAAAATTTTCGATCATGTGCCCAGTAACATAAAATTCTAACAGGTAGCAAAGGAGGCATCTAACCTAAAATCATTTCTTTTGGGCAACTCCTTCTATCCCATGGGCCAATTTTTACTTGAATCCTGATATCCTCCACACAGACATTGTCTTTATTTGTAGCTACATGAGCAGCATAAAAAATACTACGAAGGTAGTTTGGTAAGTGTGGTAAAAAACCGAGAAAAAATGTTTGTTTCGTAAACAACTCATCCTACTTCTCGACATACTTCCTTTGACGGAAATACACTCGATCCATCGATCCTCCAGCTCTTCCATCCCATCAGAAAAATAGGTTCTGTCAACCTCTACGAATTACTCGTTCACATTTGATGAAAATTTCTTCCCGGCAAGCCAAAGTCTCAAGTTAAGGAACAGGATGAAGTCACTTCGTGCCAACTCTGGTGAACAGGGTGAATGAGGAACCAATTTAAAGGCCAATCGCGTAACTTTCGTCATTGGTATCCTTGAAGTTTGGGATGGTGTAGTATCCTGGTATGAGAGCACTTTCCTGCTCGCCAGCTTTGGCCTTTTCTTTTCAGCCAACGCAAATTTCACACTATCCAGTAATAAAGTATAGTAGGATCGAGTTATGCTTCTGTCTGTTTCCAAGTAATGTATGACGATTATTCGTTGGAAATCTCTAAAAACAGTAGCTATCACCTTTACACCTGACAAAATTGTTTTTCCCTTCTTCCGTGCACTTTCACCAGACTTTGTCCATTGCTTTGACTGCTGTTTTGACTGAGGGTAATGAAGGATCCAGGTTTCATCAGCGGTAGCAAATCGGCGCATAAAGCCTTGCATGTTGCGAATAAACATCGCCAGACGTTGTGTTGAAATGTTGTGCCGGATACGCTTGTAGTCGACTGAGCGCTCATGGCACCTACCTCGCACACAGCTTCTTCATGGCCAGCTCTCCGTGCAGGATATTATGCACTCGCTCAGTTGAGACACCTACAGTCTGAGCTATTTCAAGAATTTTTATTCGGCAGTCTTGCCTTTCCATGCGATGGATTTTGTCAGTGGTGGCCTTGGTGTTGATCTCAACTGGACTGCCGGGTCGCACTCAGTCTTCCGTGCTTCCCCGACCGTATGTAAATTCATTAATCCAAAATTATATGGTCTTCGATGATGGTGCACGTGAACTTTATCCAATTCTCTTTTTGGTTTTTGCGGCTTTCAGCAAAGAACACCACGCTGTACGTTGTTGAAATCCTTTATACGATCCTTGGAATAATCAAGCTTAACAACCACGAAGGCGCAACAAAAAAGTTCCAGTTCATGAAAATTTACCAGGCTTCTCAAACCACTCTTGTTCATTAGTATTGACACTAAACTGTAGGAACCAGCACGCGTTTCGAAAAAGACGATCGTGTGAAACCCAGCTCGCGCTATTCGTCCACGAGACTCAGAGGGCCATAGACACGGGTGTCCAGGTAGCTGCCGTGTTTCTTGACTTCCGCAAGGCGTTCGATACAGTTCCCTACAGTCGTTTAATGAACAAAGTAAGAGCATATGGATTATCAGACCATTCGTGTGATTGGATTGAAGAGTTCCTAGATAACAGAACACAGCATGTCATTCTCAATGGAGAGAAGTCTTCCGAAGTAAGAGTGATTTCAGGTGTGTCGCAGGGGAGTGTCGTGGGACCATTGCTGTTCAGAATATATATAAATGACCTTGTGGATAACATCGGATGTTCACTGAGGCTTTTTGCGGTTGATGCTGTAGTATATCTAGAGGTTGTAACAATGGAAAATTATACTGAAATGCAGGAGGATTTGCAACGAATTGACGCATGGTGCAGGGAATGGCAGTTGAATCTCAATGTAGACAAGTGTAATGTGCTGCGAATACATAGAAAGAAAGATCCTTTATCATTTAGCTACAATATAGCAGGTCAGCAACTGGAAGCAGTTAATTCCATAAATTATCTGGGAGTAGGCATTAGGAGTGATTTAAAATGGAATGATCATATACAGTTGATCGTCGGTAAAGCAGATGCCAGACTGAGATTCATTGGAAAAATCCTAAGGAAATGCAGTCCGAAAACAAAGGAAGTAGGTTACAGTACACTTGTTCACCCACTGCTTGAATATTGCTCACCAGTGTGGGATCCGTACCAGATAGGGTTGATAGAAGAGATAGAGAAGATCCAACTGAGAGCAGCGCGCTTCGTTACAGGATCATTTAGTAATCGCGAAAGCGTTACGGAGATGACAGATAAACTCCAGTGGAAGACTCTGCAGGAGAGACGCTCAGTAGCTCGGTACGGGCTTTTGTTGAAGTTTCGAGAACATACCTTCACCGAGGAGTCAAGCAGTATATTGCTCCCTCCTACGTACATCTCGCGAAGAGACCATGAGGATAAAATCAGAGGGATTAAAGGCCACATAGAGGCATACCGACAATGTTTCTTTCTACGGACAATACGAGACTGGAATAGAAGGGAGAACCGATACAGGTACTCAAAGTACCCTCCGCCACACATCGTCAGGTAGCTTGCGGAGTATGGATGAAGATGTAGATGTAGAAACAGGCACGGTGTATGTATCCTGTAAACCGACTCGTTGCACATCACGTCGACAAAAGAATCGTTGAAATTATATATGGAACATGTAACTAAATTATCTATGAGGAAGTGCCTAACCGAACACAGGGAAGACATACTACTCTGACAACACGACAAATGAGCGGTATTAAAACATAACAATGGCTGCTAGCTAGGCGGCTTTTAAAGAAAAAGATACAAGTGGTGACTGAGCTTCTGAAGCAGTCTGCCAACACGAATCTCGATGAAGGACGCCACGTGCTGTCGGCGTGGCTCCCAGCACACACCTTGCTTACGGACAAACATCGCTCGCCAGACTGCCCGCCCCCTCGGGTGCGACGGTAAACACCAGGCCGGGGGCGCACAATGCATACAGAGGACCGTGTTGTCGCAGCCGCCTCTGGGCACCGAGGGGGCAGCATTTCGCTTCTGTGGCTGCAGGCTATTCAAAACTACTTTGTGACTGACACTTCTACACTGAAATGCCAAAGAAATCTCTTTCCCAACGTAAAGTCCCGAGCGACTGGAAAAAAGCGCAGGTGACGCCTGTATATAAGAAGGGTAGAAGGACGGATCCTCAAAATTAAAAGACCAATATCCTTAACATCCGTTTGTTGCAGGACATTTTTTGAACGTTTGTATTTCTTTGCTTCTGATAAAACCCCATGTCATTCCAAGCATGTGTGTCAATTTGTACCTCTCTATCTGCATTATTCCGTGATTTATTCAGATTTCAAATTTCACCCGGTATGTGAGTGGCTCGAAGACTTCTTAAGTAATAGAACCCAATACGTTGTCCTCGATGGTGAGTGTTAATCGGAGGTGAGGGTATCATCTGGAGTGCCCCAGGGAAGTGTGGTAGGTCCGCTGTTGTTTTATATCTACATAAATGATCTTTTGGATAGGGTGGATAGCAATGTGCGGCTGTTTGCTGATGATGCTGTGGTGTACGGGAAGGTGTCGTCGTTGAGTGACTGTAGGAGGATACAAGATGACTTGGACAGGATTTGTGATTGGTGTAAAGAATGGCAGCTAACTCTAAATATAGATAAACGTAAATTAATGCAGGTGAATAGGAAAAAGAATCCTGTAATGTTTGAATACTCCATTAGTAGTGTAGCGCTTGACACAGTCACGTCGATTAAATGTTTGGGCGTAACATTGCAGAGAGATATGAAGTGGGACAAACATGTAATGGCAGTTGTGGGGAAGGCGGATAGTCGTCTTCAGTTCATTGGTAGAATTTTGGGAAGATACGGTTCATCTGTAAAGGAGACCGCTTATAAAACACTAATTCGACGTATTCTTGAGTACTGCTCGAGCGTTTGGGATCCCTATCAGGCCCGATTGAGGGAGGACATAGAAGAAATTCAGAGGCGGGCTGCTAGATTTGTTACTGGTATGTTTGATCATCACACGAGTGTTACGGAAATGCTTCAGTAACTCGGGTGGGAGTCTCTAGAGGAAAGAATGCGTTCTTTTCGTGAATCGCTACTGAGGAAATTTAGAGAACCAGCATTTGAGGCTGACTGCAGTACAATTTTACTGCCACCAACTTACATTTCGCGGAAAGACCACAAAGATAAGATAAGAGAGATTAGGGCTCGTACAGAGGCATATAGGCAGTCATTTTTCCCTCGTTCTGTTTGGGAATGGAACAGGGAGAGAAGATGCTAGTTGTGGTACGAGGTACCCTCCGCCACGCACCGTATGAAGGATTGCGGAGTATGTATGTAGATGTAGAAACTGGTATAGGTATGCGTATTCAAATACAGAGATACGTAAACAGGCAGAATACGGCACTGCGATCGGCAACGACTATATAAGACAACAAGTGTCTGGCGCAGTTGTTACATCCGTTATCTAGATGTGAGTTTGAAAGCGGTGTTGCAGTCGCGCAATAGGGATGGGACACAGCATCTCCGAGGTGGCTATGAAGTGGAGATTTTCCCGTACGACCATTTCACGAGTGTGCCATGAGTATCAGGAATCCGGTAAAACATCAAATCTCAGACATCGCTGCGGCCGGAAAAAAGATTCTGCAAGAACGGGGACAACGACGACTGAAGAGAATCGTTCAAAGTGATAGAAGTGCAATCCTTCCGCAAATTGCTGCAGATTTCATTGCTGGACCATCAATAAGTATCAGCGTGCGAACCATTCGACGAAACATCATCGACATGGGCTTTCGGAGCCGAAGGCCCCCTCGTGTACCCTGGATGACTGCACGACACAAAGTTTACGCCTCGCCTGGCCCCGTCAACACCGATATTGGACTATTGATGACTGGAAACATTTTGCCTGTTCGGACGAGTCTCGTTTCAAATTGTATAAAGCGGATGGACGTGTACGGGTTTGGAGACGACCTCATGAATCCATGGACCCTGCATGTCAGCAGGGGACTGTTCAAGCTGGAGGAGGTCCTGTAATGGTGTGGGGCGTGTGCAGCCGGAGTGATACGGGACCCATGATACGTCTAGATACGACACTGACAGGTGACACGTACATTAGCATCTTGTCTGATCACCTGCACCCATTCATGTCCATTGTGTATCCCGACGGACTTGGGCAATTCCAGCTGGACAACGCAATACCCCATACGTCCAGAATTTGCTGCAGAGCTGCTCCAGGGACACTCTTCTGAATTTAAATACTTCCACTGGGCACCGAACTCCCCAACATGAACATTATTGAGCATATGTGGCATGCGTTGCAACGTGCTGTTCAGAAGAGACCTCCACCCCATCGTACTCGGATTTATGGACAGCCATGAAGGATTTATGGCGTCAGTTCCCTCCAGCACTACTTAAGACACTAGTCGAGTCCTTGCCACATTGTGTTGTGGCACTTGTGCGTGCTCGCGGGGACCCTACACAAAATTAGGCGGTTTCTTTAGCTCTTCAGTGTATAAGAAGAAGTGCAGGCACGAAGCATGGTTGCCACGTCATGCACAGAACACGTGAGTAATCTAATATTTCTTTCAGTTTGCTCAAACTCGCGAACAATTCCATGTGCTTGGATGGAAGCGGCGTCCTTGTATTATGTAAGAACAGCGCTATGTTTTCATTTCTGTTTTAACTGTGTTAGTATATTTTTTAAGGCGATGTACGGAAGTTTATGAAATACGTTGCCTGTCGCCCTTATCGTATTTTCAACATGTGGAAAACATAATTGCTGTTGAATTTAGGTGAATACAGTACGAGAACGAAATAGAATACAAAATATTTTCAATTACTCTAAACCGCATCTTGCGGCGGTTTGGTTTGTAACTCCTTCTCTCTAACAGTTCATCGACCTACCTCGAAAGGCTTCTTGCTGTCCGTCCCTTTCGCTTTATGTTTCAGCCAGAGAGAGCCGCGTTGAAGAAAACTACTAAACAAAGGCCGCGTAACTCGAGCTTTGAGGCAGGATCTGAAAGTTCGTACAAATATCGGGCGTTCGGGATTCTAAATAACACGAGTAAAATGTTCTATAATTGAAATAATTAGGATTAATTACCTAGAGGACATGTTATAAATGTCTACCAAGTCCGTATTTACTGTCAAACTTTTATTGTTATAAGTTAATGACTTTTTACTACAAGTGCTCCACACAAAAGCAGCCACAAGTTCACCATTGTGATGAGAATGCTTTGCACGTTCTGTCTAGTCACTGACCCACAACTATTCGCGAATTATTGCATCAAGTCATTCACTGGGCTTATTAAAAGGAAGCGCTCGCTAAACTCTATCGAAATGTTCACGAAACGCGCCACATGGAGTTTAATTAAGTCAATAAACTTCATACGTAAGAAACTTCAAACAAAGTTATCAAAATTCTCAGCCCTTCTTTACAATGTTCAGTACTGTAGTCGCTTTACTGTCCCGAGAAAAGAACTGATAAACACCAGACGTTAATCATCTTGACAAAATTTTGGGTGGCGTGATGCCACATTCAGCGCATGTAGCGAGACGGTTCCCGACCGTTTCCTAAGGACACAGAACTGTAGCACAAAGCGCTACACTAATTTTGGGAAATGCTAACTTCCTATTGGCTGATGATTTAATCAGATAACCAGAAAAGCTACAGCCCTCAAATGCAGTAATCCCTAATTCATTCAATAGAATTACAGAAACACATTTCTAAAAGAAATTCTGAATTTTCAAAACCAAAGTTAATTTAAATAAAAAAATACTATTTTTAGGACAGATTTCAGTCATCAGTTGCAAATAAATTTTATTATGCTTTACCAGTTTCGACATATTAATTTGTCATCTACAGAACCTTAGTTTAGCAGCCGTCAATATCACCTTCATAGAATGATAATGCAATCCTATGTTCAGAAATTTATATATTATATGTGATTATTTTAAACTGTTTCACAGTTTACAATAATTGAATCTCACTTGTAAACTGTCATATGTGATGTGATGTGAGCAAAAACGTTATCCTCCTCCCGGCTACATGACAAGACATATCTCAAAATCGCTTACTTCACTGCAAAGGAATTAAGATTCGAAATAATCTGCTACGTTACAATCTCCGATGGCGATTTCTAACACGACATAAATTAAGTTAAATGTGACCCATGTTGCCGGCCGGAGTGGCCGAGCGGTTCTAGGCGCTACAGTCTGGAACCGCGAGACCGCTACGGTCGCAGGTTCGAATCCTGCCTCGGGCATGGATGTGTGTGATGTCCTTAGGTTAATTAGGTTTAAGTAGTTCTAAATTCTAGGGGACTGATGACCTCAGAAGTTCAGTCCCATAGTGCTCAGAGCCATTTGAACCATTTTTGACCCACGTTACTCCGCTCTAGCGTCAGAACCTCATCGGTTGGCAGTTTGGTTTCATTACGAGAAACTGAACGCCGAATATTTAATTACCCGGTTTTTGCGTTTTCTGATCAGACTTTCAATTTATTTGCAAGCATCACCTTTTTAAATTTATCACTTACTCTGACTTTTCGGCGCTGAAACCAGTCATCTTCTCCTTTCGCTTTGCCACAGGTATCTTGTCAGATACAACAGAATACGAGGGCTGTGCCGAAAGTTTTTAGCAGCCCGTAAACCGTAAGGCGGAGGACAATGGGGTTGTTTTCATTCGAAAGAGCGATGTTTTTCGACCTTGGGACGTGCGCGCGCAGCCCCTGGCTAGCGGTGATCCCCCCACAACGCGGTAAGAAAGCACTGGCAGTGCTGAGTCAGAGACCGTGCAGGATGGAGCTGTCGCGCCGAGACTTTCGCGCCATGAATTTTTATGATTGTATAAAGGGTTTAAGTGCAGAAGAATGCCATTCTTCTTTGCTGCGTGTTTTTGGTGAAGCTTCCCCTTCTAGAGCCACAGTTGGAAATTGGTTTCGCGAGTTTTGGAGGGGTCGGCAGTCAATTGAAGATGAACCTCGTCCCGGTCGGCCAGCAACAGCTGTGACTCCTGAAAACATTGATGCTGTGAGGAAAATGATCAAAGAAGATCCACATCTTACATTTTGCGACATTGAAGGGACCCTAAATATTGGATCAACAGCAGCACAGACCATCGTTCATAGTCACTTAGGCCTTACTAAGAGATGTGCCCGTTGGGTGCCACATTCCCTGACAGAAAGCCAAAAGGAGGCGAGAGTGGACTGGTGTCGTTTCATGCTCGAAAAATTCAATGGAGGGAAGTCCCAAGACATCTACAATATCGTCACAGGTGATGAAATGTGGGTCTACCATTATGACCCTGAAACGAAGAGACAGTCTTCTGTGTGGTGCTTTTCAGGGGAGGAACCACCCACAAAATTCGACGAAGTCGGATCTCTTGAAAAACGATGGTGGCAGCTTTTTTCACAAAGATCGGGCATCTCACCTCTGTGACCTTGGACACACGTCGTACAGTCAATGCTGAATGGTACGTGAACGACTGTCTTCCAAAAGTCATCACCATATGGAAGTCACAGCATTCAAAGTCCAAGAGTGGGCACCTTCTGCTGCATCACGTCAGTGCATCTGCGCACAGGGCTGCAAGAACGATGGACTTTCTGGAGAAGGAAAAAGTGCGAGTGTTACCCCATCCCGCTTATTCACCTGACCTGGCCCCCTGTGACTTCTTTCTGTTCCCTAAGACTAAGGAAAAAATTCGAGGGCAGCGGTTTCCATCAGATGCAGAGGCCATTGCAGCGTACGAGAGTGCGCTAAGTGACATCCCAAAAGAAGCTTGGACTGACACTTTTTCTAAGTGGTTACAGAGAATGGAAAAGTATACATGCTAATGGAGAGTATTTTGAAAAGTTGTAAACGTTTTTTTGCAAATAATTTTTTTTTCACACATCCTGCTAAAAACTTTCGGCATAGCCTTCATACATGGGACCAGTATGAGGAAAAACTGTTGACGGTGTAGACACACAAAGCGCAACCATTTCTCTGGATTGACCTCAGATGGTGATCCCCTAGCCAAGAGAGCGACGTCGAACGTTCCCACTGAATAACATTTGATGGACGTTGTTCTGACATCGTTCAGTGTCACAGAACACGCGACAAACAGCCGTAATAAGGGATAAAAAGAATTCTGTGCGCGCTGTTCGGGTTTTTTGTGAAAACGTCGGGATAAAATCATGACAAGTATTTCGTATTAATATCCAATTTATTATCAGTCTCTTTAACACAGCCGTTACACAGAGCAGTATGATAGTTACAGAATCGGACTGTCGGTCGCCGTTGCACGCCCGCTGGGCCAGCTACATAATCGCTTTGGCCGTTTTATCTTCTCCTTTCCGACGGTGCCGTAGCTCCAGCATTCGCACAACACTAAACGTTTTATGCTTATTTGGCTTCCCTTCGACGCGACTCTTCTCTGACTTCAGTTTTCTATAATTCCGATGATATTTATCAGTAATATGAGACGATATCTTTCTCATTTTATAATTTTCAACTTAATACCGATTTTCACTTGTATTCTTGCAAATACTTTTATTGTCCCGCTTTGGGTGCAAGTAGTGCTCTAACAGCTCTTCGCAGTGACACCCGAATCCTTGTAAACGCGTTTTCATGCTACATCAATTTATAATTTTACACAAAGCTAAGTCCTAACATTCACATTCATGTGCCAATACTGTTACTATGACGTCACAGACAAAACAAATTATAACACTACTGCTCCACTCGTTATACTGGCATGCAGTTTACCTAGTGACAAGGTTTATTTTTGTCACAAGGCAGCCACGTATAACACTACAGCGGTAGAAAATTTGCCAAATATGGCCTAAGCTTCCAGTAAATGTTACTGTCTGAGAGGAATTTAGAAATTTGACCGAGTTTACCTATCGGAAAATTGGAATCGAACCTCAGTTTCGCAAGAATAGCTGTAGCTAGATGACAGAGAGAAATAATTTTGCAAGGAGTAACAGTAACTGGTTACTGTTAAATGAAATAGTTATATGGTCGCCAGCCTAATTAGGCATAATAATGTAAAATCATTATTAATCAAGAACCTGTTTTTACTACTTGAAAGCGAACTTTCATTAAATACTGTTCTATGAAGTGCAATGAACACAACCAAATGGACAAATTACACAGTGGGTAGCAGTAGTTGTCACTTTAGTAGTTAAGTAGTCACTAGATTTGCAAATGAGCCCTTCTCTTGCTTACTTTAATCATTGCTTTTGTCTTAAATTAATACAGCTTAAACCTGCCCTTCACTAACCACACAAGATCAGATAGCACATAATAATAGTCAAGTACAATTAATTCACACATTCACTATACAGAAGCAAAGAGGACGCACAGTATACAAACCTTCTGTCTTTGTTTATCAGTGATTACTTTAAGAATCATTAGCTACAAACCTGCTAAGCTGAATTATTCTTTTTTATATGATGGAAAAGAAATGTGATCCCACAAACTAGCCCTTTCATTGTAAGAACAAAATTGTATACTCTTTCAATTTGAGATCATTAAGTTTGTACTATTTTAACACTCTTTACAAAGACAATAACCTCTAAAAAACAGAGACAATTTCCAGTAAAATTTTACTTCAAACAACCTCTAGACAAAATGCTTATAGTATTACTTGTGAAACAAGTAAGCTTTGAAAACAATTTTAAATCAGTAAACATTAGTATTATCTTTTCCAAGTAATACTCTTTCCTAAACTAATTTTCTAGTTAAGTTTCAAAACATTCAAACGTGGACCATCGCTGTTATATGTATGAGAAACAAGTAATTCTTGCCCATCACATTAAGTGTACTGGCATAAAACTTTGGCACACATAAAAAATGCACCATAAAATTGTTAGTGCTTTTTATGCAAAGGACATTCTCGGATTTCGTTACTTAACTGAAAGGATCCTACTTTGAAAAGTGCTTAGGATGGACACTTTGTTCATATACATTTTTGAACATTAGGATTATATTTCCATAGAACCAAACATAACATTACTGGTTCACCCATTAATCCATTTCTGACCTTTCGTGAGTGTGACGAAGTGGTTGCGCAATCGAGGTGGCGAGTATGTGGCGGCTATGTGGTCTTTCCATTGGCAATAATAAGCTCTATTTACCTCTTCTTGGCGTTGTTAATAATAATTTTAGAGCTTTTCCCAAATAGAGAGCAAAATTTTACAGCCGCATATTAAATCCGAGGCCATTGCATTCCACTTGTAATACTAGAAGCCTCACTCGGCACCTTCGCTGTTCACTTGTCAGTTACTTGCTGTCGACTGCCTACTGTGCTCTCCCGTTTGGCGCCCAGACGAGTGCCACATCCACCTTTTCCTAGCGCGCCAACTCACTTCCGTTGCAGAGGAGAACTACATTGGGTTTTTCTTTATATAATGCAAAGTCCCTATCTATGAACCAGTTACAACGTAGTTATCAACAAACATATTTTAAAAAATATCATCATTTAAGGATATTAAGAAATAAACATAATTAAATGCTACTCACCTCCAAATAATACAAAGAAATTCACTTGCAAAGAGTAAACATGTCACAAAACATTTATATTTCTTTAAAGTAAATAAAAGACATTACATATTAAAGAATATATGCTTTACATTACTCATAATAAATCAATACAAATTATTTACAGTATTAAACTGTGGTGTTACAAAATATTTTACGTTTCTTTTCTTATTTATTTGCTTAACCTGACATGATCAGGACAAGCAGACTCTCTCTAACATTGGACCATGGTTTCACACATACTGTACCTTTCTTACACCATAGTCATAAGAGTTTTAGTATGAATAATAGTACTCAAATGATTTGAGTGCCTCTAGTGACGAATTGAGTAAGTAATACTGACTGTGAAGAAATAAAGTTAATACTGGCAGTACTTGTCCTACTGCTGCTGCCACTAATAGTGATAACAGTAATAACAATAATAATAATAATAATAATAATAATAATAACCCTGTGGAGGCCCGGGAACAGAATAGGCCTCCGGTATGTTCTGCCAGTCGTAAAAGGCGACGAAAAGAACAAACCACTAATAGGGCTAACCCCCCTTTTAGTGTGATTACTTGGTTCAGGACAGAACTAAAGAAGCCTCGGACAAGCGCCGTCATGGTCGGGGACGACACTTGAACCCTATGCCCGCCCACAATGGTAACGACACTGCTAGCCAACTGGAAAATGATTTAAATCCAAATAGAGGTGTTTTGCAGGATATGCTTCCTGCAACCACCCTAGAAGGAAAACAAAGACAGAGGATGAGATGGTCAGATGAAGTTAATCGACACCTCATGTTCTGTTATTACCAAGCAACAAATCTAGGAACCAACACAACTGGATACAGATCACAAGTATACACAACATTTATTACCAGATACCCAGAATTAAAATTTTTAACAGAACAACGAATAGCTGATCAGATCCGTGTAATAATAAAAAATAACAGGATACCCCAGTCAGAATTAGAAAACATCAAACAACAAGTACAACAAATACTGGAACAAAATAATGTGCAATTAGAAGAAGAAGAAAATGCAGTAATGGACTCAAACATCTCAGTAAAGGACTCAAACATCCCAGAGCAAACAAACAAAGACCAACACGCATCAATTAAACAATCAGAGGAAAACTAAATCTTAAGACAGCCACCAGAACAAGCACAAATAGAACATGAAGTGACACACATGTTAGATATAGAAGAGAAATTTCAGCTGACATATATAGAATACAAAGACACAAATACAGACATTATACCATTCTTGCATAGACCGCCAAATAACCCACAAGTCGAAACAGCAATAAAAACTATCAACACAATCATACACAACAAAATAAATGAAAACACAACTATGGAAGAGTTACAACTACTGGTTTATATAGGAGCACTCACTACACTAAATATACACACTAGGCAGAGATCAGAACCAACCAACACACAGAAGAAACCCACAAAACCAGCATGGCAACACAGGCTACAGATCAGAATAGAAGAACTGAGAAAAGACATCGGACAGCTAACTCAATTTATAAGAAACGAAATATCAGACAAAAAAATTAAAAAGGTTAGGTAAAATCTCACAACAAGAATCAATAGAGCAATTAGATGAAAAGAAGCAGAAATTACAAGCATTGGCCAAACGACTTAGAAGATACAAAAAAAGTGAAAATAGAATGAAACAAAACCAAACATTCAACACAAACCAAAAGAAATTTTACCAGACAATAGATAACACAGACATTAAAATAGACAATCCACCAAACATAACAGATGTGGAACACTTCTGGAGCAACATATGGTCAAACCCGGTACAACATAACAGGCATGCACGGTGGATACAAGCAGAAACAGACTCATACAGGATGATATCACAAATGCCTGAAGTGATAATTTTGCAACATGAAGTCACCCGAGCAATTAATTCTACGCACAATTGGAAAGCCCCTGGAAATGATAAAATAGCATATTTCTGGCTAAAGAAGTTCACCTCAACACATTCACATCTAACTAAATTATTTAACAATTACATTGCAGACCCATACACATTCCCTGATACACTTACACATGGAATAACCTATCTGAAACCTAAAGATCAAGCAGACACAGCAAACCCAGCTAAATATCGCCCCATAACATGCCTACCAACAATATACAAAATGTGAGCGTAGGCTTCCGCGGCCGTTGTCATCTTCAATAAAATTCTTCAGGGTATCAGACCGCATCGTCATAATTTAAAATGCGCCGGAGCCTAGGTGCCAGTTCTTTCGCTAGGTAGTAGGTCGGCGAATTTATAAGATTCATCCCGCAAGTGACACAGGCACCAAGGATATATGGTGTACCGAAGGTACACAAAACCGACTTCCCCTTAAGGCCCATAGTAAACAGTATAAATTCGCCGACCTACTACCTAGCGAAAGAACTGGCACCTAGGCTCCGACACCTAGTGCATCAAACCGAGTCCTACGTTAAGGATTCCACTCACTTCGTGTCTCTCCTAAAGGAAATGCGTGTTACGAACCAAGATCTGATGGTTAGTTTCGACGTCAAATCCCTATTCACGAATGTCCCAGTGTCAGATACTGTGAACATCCTAGAAGAACGCGTGGCGCCTGATATATGTGAGCTTGTGCGCCACTGTCTGACGACCACCTATTTCAAGTGGAGAATGAACAAACTAACGGTGTAGCTATGGGCTCACCCCTATCGCCTATCGCAGCAAAAATCTTCATGGAGGCATTTGAGGAAACAGCCCTCCAGTCCGCACCATTACGTCCAAATTGTTGGCTTCGCTATGTCGATGATACATTCGTCATCTGGCCCCACGGAGAAGAGGAGTTACAGAACTTCCACAAGCACCTTAACCAACAGCATAGGAAAATTCAGTTTACAATGGAAACAGAGAAGAATGAGGTGCTGCCTTTTCTCGACGTGGAAGTTTATCGAAAACCTGATGGTAAACTTGGCCACAAAGTGTACAGGAAACCAACCAGTACGGACAGGTACCTTCACGCCTCCTCCCACCATCACCCCACGCAGAAGAAGTCCGCCCTGCACACGCTAACGAAGAGAGCGTACAGGATAAGCGACGAAGAACATCTGAAGACAGAACTAGAACGCCTCAGGTCCATCTTCGGAACTAATGGCTATGGGAAGCAGATGATAGACAGCACCATGTCGACAAGGGAGAAGACTAATAGGGAAGAGGAGAAGGAGGCACAGAGCATTGCTGTGTTACCATATGTACAAGGGGTCACCGAACGTATTGGCAAAATTCTACGAATAGCCGACATCAAACCAATTTTCCGAAGCAGAAACAAAATATCAGATATGCTCGGTTCTACCAAGTATGCAGTTGACAAACTACACACAGCTGGCGTGTATGAAATTGGTTGTGCGTGTGGATTAGTCTACATAGGTGAGACGGGACGTCCGATTAGCACAAGGCTTTCGGAACATGAAAGATATATCCGCCTGAAGCAACACACTAAGTCAGCAGTGGCGGAACACCGAGACGAGTGCGGGAAACCAATATTTTTTCAAGAAGCCCGCGTCCTGGCGAAACAGCCTCTCACTTTCAAAAGAAAGATTAGAGAGGCGATAGAAATAGCCAAAAGACCCGCCAACATGAATAGAGAGGACGGGTACAAGCTTCCGAGGTCTTGGCTGCCGGCAATAGCAGGGCTACGGAGCGGCGGCAGAGCCGTGGCGGCCCATGCAGACACGCAGAGAGCCGCAGTAGTGGTCGCGAGCACACAAAGCAATGGCACGCCGCAGCCGGCTTCTGGACAGCATGTAAACAGTGTGACGTCACAGCCATCACCTGTTCGCTATTCGTCCGTCTCCTCCAATGGGGTGGATTAATATAAAGACCAATAGAAAACAGCTATTTCAGCCAATGACAGATAATAAAGGAAACACCAATAAAGCATACCTTTCACCCCTCCTCCTCCTCCTTTTACAACCAATCAAGTAACGACACGGTTTTCTTGTGCAGCTATTTAAGGAACCAAGTGTGTTTCATTTAGCAGTTAACGTAAGGCCCTGATGAAGGCTAGCTGCAACGCTGGCCGAAACGTTGGCGCATTTTAAATAATGACGATGCGGTCTGATACCCTGAAGAATTTTATTGAAGAATCTACAAAATATTAACTTCAGTCATTACACAGAAATTAATGACACATACAACACAGAACAAAATTATAAATGAAGAACAGAAAGGCTGCTGCAAAGGAGCACGAGGATGTAAAGAGCAACTGATAATAGATACAGAGGTGACATATCAAGCTAAAACTAAACAAAGGTCGCTACACTACGCATACATTGATTACCAAAAAGCTTTTGATAGTGTACCCCACTCATGGTTACTACAGATATTGGAAATATACAAAGTAGATCCTAAATTGATACAGTTCCTAAACATAGTAATGAAAAACTGGAAAACCACACTTAATATCCAAACAAATTCAGATAATATAAAATCACAGCCAATACAGATTAAGCGTGGAATATACCAAGGAGACTCATTAAGTCCTTTCTGGTTCTGCCTTGCTCTGAACCCACTATCCAACATGCTAAATAATACAAATTACGGATATAATATTACTGGAACATACCCACACAAAATCACACATTTGCTATACATGGATGATCTAAAACTACTGGCAGCAACCAATCAACAACTCAACCAATTACTAAAGATAACAGAAGTATTCAGCAATGATATAAATATGGCTTTTGGAACAGACAAATGTAAGAAAAATAGCATAGTCAAGGGAAAACACACTAAACAAGAAGATTACATATTGAATAACCACAGTGACTCCATAGAAGCGATGGAAAAAACAGATGCCTATAAATATCTAGGATACAGACAAAAAATAGGAATACATAATACAAATATTAAAGAAGAACTAAAAGAAAAATATAGACAAAGACTAACAAAAATACTGACAACAGAATTGACAGCAAGAAACAAGACAAAAGCTATAAATACTTATGCTATACCAATATTGACCTACTCATTTGGAGTAGTGAAATGGAGTAACACAGACCTAGAAGCACTCAATACACTTACACGTTCACAATGCCACAAATATAGAATACATCACATACATTCAGCAACAGAAAGATTCACATTCAGCAGAAAGGAAGGAGGAAGGGGATTCATCGACATAAAAAACCTACATTATGGACAAGTAGACAATTTAAGAAAATTCTTTCTAGAACGAGCAGAAACTAGCAAAATACACAAAGCAATCACTCATATAAATACATTGGCTACACCACTGCAATTTCATAACCACTTCTACAACCCTTTAGATCACATAACATCAACAGATACGAAGAAAGTAAATTGGAAAAAGAAAACACTGCATGGCAAGCACCTGTATCATCTAACACAGCCACACATCGATCAAGACGCATCCAACACATGGCTAAGAAAAGGCAATATATACAGTGAGACGGAAGGATTCATGATTGCAATATAGGATCAAACAATAAACACCAGATATTACAGCAAGCATCTTATTAAAGATCCCAATGCCACAACAGATAAATGCAGACCTTGCAAACAACAAATAGAAACAGTAGATCACATTACAAGTGGATGTACAATACTAGCAAACACAGAATACCCCAGAAGACATGACAATGTAGCAAAAATAATACATCAACAACTTGCCATAAAACATAAACTAATAAAACAACACGTTCCCACATACAAGTATGCACCACAAAATGTACTGGAGAATGATGAATACAAATTATACTGGAACAGAACCATTATAACAGATAAAACAACACCACATAACAAACCTGACATCATACTCACCAATAAAAAGAAGAAATTAACACAACTAATCGAAATATCCGTACCCAATACAACAAATATACAGAAGAAAACAGGAGAAAAAATTGAAAAATACATCCAACTGGCTGATGAAGGCAAGGACATGTGGCATCAGGATAAAGTTGACATTATATCGACTATACTATCAACTACAGGAGTCATACCACACAATATCCACCAGTACATCAATGCAATGCAGCTACATCCAAACGTATATATACAACTACAGAAATCCGTAATTATTGATACATGTTCAATAACCCGAAAGTTCCTAAATACAATGTAACATACACCATACAGTTAAGAGGAAGTCACGCTTGATCAAGGTCCGAGTCACGTTCCACTTTTAACCAGACCTAAGGTCTGAGAAAGGAAAGAAGAGAATAATAATAATAGTGACATTAACAACAATAATGATCATGGCAGATTTAAAAAGAATTTATAGGTGTACAAAATAGATGTTCTCCGATGTAGCGAGTTATGGGAAAAGGCAATTAATGGAGACTGCAGCAGTTAAGAATGCTGGAAAATGAGGAAGAATTGGAAGGAAAAAAGCATCTTCAAGGGTAATGTATGTGTACAGGAACAGTCGTTGCTGTAGTATATAAGTCATTAACTGTCTCCTGAAGAGGGAAATGTTATTCAGTTCTCTAACATATTACGTGAGGTTATACCAGAGTCGGGTTCTTGCTACTGAGAAGGACTTCCAGAAAGTGGCTGAACGATGGGGTGGGACAGAGAAGATTTTCCACCGATACGAACGGGTGTTTCTGTCATGTTGTTCAGGCTAGAACGTTAAGGACGAGAAGAGATAGGAGGGACCGTGTACATTGATAATGTAGTGGACGAGACAGACCACGTGGAAATCTCTGCTCTTGTCTGCACACAGCCAGGATAGCTGTGCATATGACAGTGAAATATGTCCAGAGAGCCAAATACCACAGATATAACGAACATCAACGAACATCAACAAAAGCAAAACGAGGATAATGGAATGTAGTCGAATTAAGTCGGGTGATGTTGAGGGTATTAGATTAGGAAATGAGACACTTAAAGTAGTAAAGGAATTTTGCTATTTGGGGAGCAAAATAAATGATGATGGTCGAAGTAGAGAGGATATAAAATGTAGACTGGCAATGGCAAGGAAAACGTTTCTGAAGAAGAGAAATTTGTTAACATCGAGTATAGATTTAAGTGTCAGGAAGTCATTTCTGAAAGTATTTGTATGGAGTGTAGCTATGTATGGAAGTGAAACATGGACGGTAAATAGTTTGGACAAGAAGAGAATAGAAGCTTTCGAAATGTGGTGCTACAGAAGAATGCTGAAGATTAGATGGGTAGATCACATAACTAATGAGGAAGTATTGAAGAGGATTGGGGAGAAGAGAAGTTTGTGGCACAACTTGACCAGAAGAAGGGATCGGTTGGTAGGACATGTTCTGAGGCATCAAGGGATCACCAATTTAGTATTGGAGGGCAGCGTGGAGGGTAAAAATCGTAGGGGGAGACCAAGAGATGAATACACTAAGCAGATTCAGAAGGATGTATGTTGCAGTAGGTACTGGGAGATGAAGAAGCTTGCACAGGATGGAGGAGCATGGAGAGCTGCATCAAACCAGTCTCAGGACTGAAGACCACAACAACAACAACAACGAACATAGGCATTCATAACCAGTTCCAGACGCCGTGAACTTTACTGCTGACAAAGGCCTTGCAGGATAACATAGCTGTAATCAATAATTGGAAGTACGTGTGTTCGTATAAGTTTGTTTTTCAGGTCCAGAGGAAAGAGTTTTTTATATTTCTGTAGAGCATGCAGAGAAGCTGATGCCTTCTTGCACACTTTATTTACGTGCTCAGTTAAACTTCGATTTTCATTTATTATTGCTCCTAGACTCTTTGCTGAAGGACAGAAATTGATATTTGTCCCATTTAGGGTTTAAGATGGTAGGGATTCCAAGTATTTCGGGATAATGAGCCTAGAATCATGAACTAGTACCATTTACGTTTTGGATGGGGTGAGCTTGAAACTTACATACTGCGCTTATTTCGATAGTGTGCAGAGATCGGTATTGGGATTCTCGATAGCTGTCTTCAAGTTTATTGGTTTTGCACTTAGATACAACTGGAGGTCATCAGTACACACGTTGTATTTGCAGTAGGGGAAAACTGATGACACACATGTAATGGAAAGAATGTAGCACCTAATACCGAACTCTGGAGGACGCCTGATACCAGCTGCCTCTGTCGTGACTTTATTGCGCTGCACTTTGTTTCGTGGATTCTGGCGCCCTTTAGTCCACTTTATAGCTTCTGCCAATGTCATTTAGTGTCATATATATATATATATATATATATATATATATATATATATATATATATATATATATATATATATATGACAATGTATATATACATATATACAGGGTGAGTCACCTAACATTACCGCTGGATATATTTCGTAAACCACATCAAATACTGACGATTCGATTCCACAGACCGAACGTGAGGAGAGGGGCTAGTGTAATTGGTTAATACAAACCATAAAAAAATGCACGGAAGTGTGTTTTTTAACACAAACCTACGTTTTTTTAATGGAACCACGTTAGTTTTGTTAGTACATCTGAACATATAAACAAATACGTAATCAGTGCCGTTTGTTGCATTGTAAAATGTTAATTACATCCGGAGATATTGTAACCTAAAGTTGACGCTTGAGTACCACTCCTCCGCTGTTCGATCGTGTGTATCGGAGAGCACCGAATTACGTAGGGATCCAAAGGGAACGGTGATGGACCTTAGGTCCAGAAGAGACTGGAACAGCACATTACGTCTACATGCTAACACCTTTTTATTGGTCTTTTTCACTGACGCACATGTACATTACCATGAGGGGTGAGGTACACGTACACACGTGGTTTCCGTTTTCAATTACGGAGTGGAATAGAGTATGTCCCGACATGTCAGGCCAATAGATGTTCAATGTGGTGGCCATCATTTACTGCACACAATTGCAATCTCTGGCGTAATGAATGTCGTACACGCCGCAGTACATCTGGTGTAATGTCGCCGCAGGCTGCCGCAATACGTTGTTTCATATCCTCTGGGGTTGTAAGCACATCACGGTACACATTCTCCTTTAACTTACCTCACAGAAAGAAGTCCAGAGGTGTTAGATCAGGAGAACGGGCTGGCCAATTTATGCGTCCTCCACGTCCTATGAAACGCCCGTTGAACGTGTACCTCACCCCTCGTGGTAATGTACATGTGCGTCAGTGAAAAAGACCACTAAAAAGGTGTTAGCATGTGGACGTAATGTGCTGTTCCAGTCTCGTCTGTACCTAAGGTCCATCACCGTTCCCTTTGGGTCCCTACGTAATTCGGTGCTCTCCGATACACACGATCGAACAGCGGAGGAGTGGTACTCAAGCGTCAATTTTAGGTTACAATTTCTCCGGATGAAATCACCATTTTACAATGCAACAAACGGCACTGATTACGTATTTGTTTATATGTTCAGATGTGGTAACAAAAGTAACGTGGTTCCATTTAAAAAAACGTAGGTTTGTGTTAAGAAAGATACTTCCGTGCATTTTTGTATGGTTTGTATTAAACAATTACACTAGCCCCTCTCCTCACGTTCGGTCTGTGGAATCAGTTCGTCAGTATTTGATGTGGTTTACGAAATATATCCAGCGGTAACGTTAGGTGACTCACCCTGTATATACACTCCTGGAAATGGAAAAAAGAACACATTGACACCGGTGTGTCAGACCCACCATACTTGCTCCGGACACTGCGAGAGGGCTGTACAAGCAATGATCACACGCACGGCACAGCGGACACACCAGGAACCGCGGTGTTGGCCGTCGAATGGCGCTAGCTGCGCAGCATTTGTGCACCGCCGCCGTCAGTGTCAGCCAGTTTGCCGTGGCATACGGAGCTCCATCGCACTCTTTAACACTGGTAGCATGCCGCGACAGCGTGGACGTGAACCGTATGTGCAGTTGACGGACTTTGGCGAGGGCGTATAGTGGGCATGCGGGACGCCGGGTGGACGTACCGCCGAATTGCTCAACACGTGGGGCGTGAGGTCTCCACAGTACATCGATGTTGTCGCCAGTGGTCGGCGGAAGGTGCACGTGCCCGTCGACATGGGACCGGACCGCAGCGACGCACGGATGCACGCCAAGACCGTATGATCCTACGCAGTGCCGTAGGGGACCGCACAGCCACTTCCCAGCAAATTAGGGACACTGTTGCTCCTGTGGTATCGGCGAGGACCATTCGCAACCGTCTCCATGAAGCTGGGCTACCGTCCCGCACACCGTTAGGCCGTCTTCCGCTCACGCCCCAACATCGTGCAGCCCGCCTCCAGTGGTGTCGCGACAGGCGTGAATGGAGGGACGAATGGAGACGTGTCGTCTTCAGCGATGAGAGTCGCTTCTGCCTTGGTGCCAATGATGGTCGTATGCGTGTTTGGCGCCGTGCAGGTGAGCGCCACAATCAGGACTGCATACGACCGAGGCACACAGGGCCAACACCCGGCATCATGGTGTGGGGAGCGATCTCCTACACTGGCCGTACACCACTGGTGATCATCGAGGGGACACTGAATGGTGCACGGTACATCCAAACCGTCATCGAACCCATCGTTCTACCATTCCTAGACCGGCAAGGGAACTTGCTGTTCCAACAGGACAATGCACGTCCGCATGTATCCCGTGCCACCCAACGTGCTCTAGAAGGTGTAAGTCAACTACCCTGGCCAGCAAGATCTCCGGATCTGTCCCCCATTGAGCATGTTTGGGACTGGATGAAGCGTCGTCTCACGCGGTCTGCACGTCCAGCACGAACGCTGGTCCAACTGAGGCGCCAGGTGGAAATGGCATGGCAAGCCGTTCCACAGGACTACATCCAGCATCTCTACGATCGTCTCCATGGGAGAATAGCAGCCTGCATTGCTGCGAAAGGTGGATATACACTGTACTAGTGCCGACATTGTGCATGCTCTGTTGCCTGTGTCTATGTGCCTGTGGTTCTGTCAGTGTGATCGTGTGATGTATCTGACCCCAGGAATGTGTCAATAAAGTTTCCCCTTCCTGGGACAATGAATTCACGGTGTTCTTATTTCAATTTCCAGGAGTGTTATGGTGTTACAAAAAGGTAAGGTCAAACTTTCAGGAAACATTCCTCACACACAAATAAAGAAAAGATGTTATGTGGACATGTGTCCGGAAACGCTTAATTTCCATGTTAGAGATCATTTGAGTTTCGTCAGTATGTACTGTACTTCCTCGATTCACCGCCAGTTGGCCCAATTGAAGGAAGGTAATGCTGACTTCGGTGCTTGTGTTGACATGCGACTCATTGCATCAAGCACATCAGTACGTAGCATCAACAGGTTAGTGTTCATCACAAACGTGGTTTTGCAGTCAGTGCAATGTTTACCACTGCGGAGTTGGCAGATGCCCACTTGATGTGTGGATTAGCACGGGGCAATAGCCGTGGCGCGGTACGTTTGTATCGAGACAGATTTCCAGAACGAAGGTGTCCCGACAGGAAGACGTTCGAAGCAATTGATCGGCGTCTTAGGGAGCACGGAACATTCCAGCCCATGACTCGCGACTGGGGAAGACCTAGAACGACGAGGACACCTGCAATGGACGAGGCAATTCTTCGTCCAGTTGACGATAACCCTAATGTCAGCGTCAGAGAAGTTGCTGCTGTACAAGGTAACGCTGACCACGTTACTATATGGAGAGTGCTACGGGAGAACCAGTTGTTTCCGTACCATGTGCAGCGTGTGCAGGCACTATCAGCAGCTGATTGGCCTCCACAGGTACACTTCTGCGAATGGTTCATCCAACAATGTGTCAATCCTCATTTCAGTGCAAATGTTCTCTTTACGGATGAGGCTTCATTCCAACGTGATCAAATTGTAAATTTTCACACCCAACATGTGTGAGCTGACGAGAATCCGCACGCAATTGTGCAATCACGTCATCAACACAGATTTTCTGTGAACGTTTGGGCAGGCATTGTTGGTGATGTCTTGATTGGGCCCCATGTTCTTCCACCTACGCTCAATGGAGCACGTTATCCTGATTTCATACGGGATACTCTACCCTGTACTGCTAGAACATGTGCCTTTACAAGTACGACACAACATGTGGTTCATGCACGATGGAGTTCCTGCACATTTCAGTCGAAGTGTTCGTACACTTCTCAACAACAGATTCGGTGACCGATGGATTGGTAGAGGCGGACCAATTTCATGTCTCCACGCTCTCCTGACCTCAACCCTCTTGACTTTCATTTATGGGGGCATTTGAAAGCTCTTGTCTACGTAACCCCGGTACCAAATGTAGAGACTCTTCGTGCTCGTATTGTGGACGGCTGTGATACAATACGCCATTCTCCAGGGCTGCATCAGCGCATCAGGGATTCCATGCGACATTTTGAAAATCTCCTGTAACAAAGTGTTTGAAGTCACGCTGGTACGTTCTGTTGCTGTGTGTTTCCATTCCATGATTAATGTGATTTGAAGAGAAGTAATAAAATAAGCTCTAACATGGAAAGTAAGCGTTTCTGGACATGTCCTCATAACATATTTTCTTTCTTTGTGTGTGAGGAATGTTTCCTGAATGTTTGGCCGTAACTTTTTGTAACACCCTATATATATATATATATATATATATATATATATATATATATATATATATATATATATATATATAGTGAAGTTCGGTGGCAGGAGGAACAAGACTTCTGGTCAGGTGACTACAGGGTTATAAACACAAAATCAAATAGGGGTAATGCAGGAGTAGGTTTAATAATGAATAGGAAAATAGGAATGCGGGTAAGCTACTACAAACAGCATAGTGAACGCATTATTGTGGCCAAGATAGATACGAAGCCCACGCCTACTACAGTAGTACAAGTTTATATGCCAACTAGCTCTGCAGATGATGAAGAAATAGAAGAAATGTATGATGAAATAAAATAAATTATTCAGATAATGAAGGGAGACGTGAAGGGAGACGAAAATTTAATAGTCATGGGTGACTGGAATTCGAGTGTAGGAAAAGGGAGAAAAGGAAACGTAGTAGGTGAATATGGATTGGGGCTAAGAAATGAAAGAGGAAGCCGCCTGGTAGAATCTTGCACAGAGCACAACCTAATCATAGCTAACACTTGGTTTAAGAATCATGATAGAAGGTTGTATACATGGAAGAACCCTGGAGATATTAAAAGGTATCAGATAGATTATATAAGACAGAGATTTAGGAACCAGGTTTTAAATTGTAAGACATTTCCAGGGGCAGATGTAGACTCTGACCACAATCTATTGGTTATGACCTGTAGATTAAAACTGAAGAAACTGCAAAAAGGTGGGAATTTAAGGAGATAGGACCCGGATAAACTGAAAGAACCAGAGGTTGTACAGAGTTTCAGGGAGAGCGTAAGGGAACAATTGATAGGAATGGGGGAAAGAAATACAGTAGAAGAAGAATGGGTAGCTTTGAGGGATGAAGTAGTGAAGGCAGCAGAGGATCAAGTAGGTAAAAAGACGAGGGCTAGTAGAAATCCTTGGGTAACAGAAGAAATATTGAATTTAATAATGAAAGGAGAAAGTATAAAAATGCAGTAAATGAAGCAGGCAAAAAGGAATACAAACGTCTCAAAAATGATATCGACAGGAAGTGCAAAATGGCTAAGCAGGGATGGCTAGAGGACAAATGTAAGGATGTAGAGGGTTATCTCACTAGGGGTAAGATCGATACTGCCTACAGGAAAATTAAAGAGACCTTTGGAGATAAGAGAACCACTTGTATGAACATCAAGAGCTCAGATGAAAACCCAGTTCTAAGCAAAGAAGGGAAAGCAGAAAGGTGGAAGGAGTATATAGAGGGTCGATACAAGGGCGATGTACTTGAGGAAAATATTATGGAAATGGAAGAGGATGTAGATGAAGATGAAATGGGAGGTACGATACTGCGTGAAGAGTTTGACAGAGCACTGAAAGACCTGAGTCGAAAGAAGGCCCCCGGAGTAGACAACATTCCATTGGAACTACTGATGGCCTTGGGAGAGCCAGTCCTGACAAAACTCTACCATCTGGTGAGCAAGATGTATGAAACAGGCGAAATACCCTCAGACTTCAAGAAGAATATAATAATTCCAATCCCAAAGAAATCAGGTGTTGACAGATGTGAAAATTACCGAACAATCAGTTTAATAAGCCACAGCTGCAAAATACTAACACGAATTCTTTACAGACGCATGGAAAAACTAGTAGAAGCCGACCTCGGGGAAGATCAGTTTGGATTCCGTAGAAATACTGGAACACGTGAGGCAATACTGACCTTACGACTTATCTTAGAAGAAAGATTAAGGAAAGGCAAACCTACGTTTCTAGCATTTGTAGACTTAGAGAAAGCTTTTGACAATGTTGACTGGAATACTCTCTTTCAAATTCTAAAGGTGGCAGGGGTAAAATACAGGGAGCGAAAGACTATTTACAATTTGTACAGAAACCAGATGGCAGTTATGAGTCGAGGGACTTGAAAGGGAAGCAGTGGTTGGGAAGGGAGTAAGACAGGGTTGTAGCCTCTCCCCGATGTTATTCAATCTGTATATTGAGCAAGCAGTAAAGGAAACAAAAGAAAAATTCGGGGTAGGTATTAAAATCCATGGAGAAGAAATAAAAACTTTGAGGTTCGCCGATGACATTGTAATTCTGTCAGAGACAGCAAAGGACTTGGAAGAGCAGTTGAATGGAATGGATGGTGTCTTGATGGGAGGATATAAGATGAACATCAACAAAAGCAAAACGAGGATAATGGAATGTAGTCGAATTAAGTCGGGTGATGTTGAGGGTATTAGATTAGGAAATGAGACACTTAAAGTAGTAAAGGAGTTTTGCTTTTTGGGTAGCAAAATAACTGATGATGGTCGAAGTAGAGAGGATATAAAATGTAGACTGGAAATGGCAAGGAAAGCGTTTCTGAAGAAGAGAAATTTGTTAACATCGAATATAGATTTAAGTGTCAGGAAGTCAATTCTCAAAGTATTTGTATGGAGTGTAGCCTTGTATGGAAGTGAAACATTGACGGTAAATAGTTTGGACAAGAAGAGAATAGAAGCTTTCGAAATGTGGTGCTACAGAAGAATGCTGAAGATTAGATGGGTAGATCACATAACTAATGAGGAAGTATTGAAGAGGATTGGGGAGAAGAGAAGTTTGTGGCACAACTTGACCAGAAGAAGGGCTCGGTTGGTAGGACATGTTCTGAGGCATCAAGGGATCACCAATTTAGTATTGGAGGGCAGCGTGGAGGGTAAAAATCGTAGAGGGAGACCAAGAGATGAATACACTAAGCAGATTCAGAAGGATTTCAGAAGGATGTATGTTGCAGTAGGTACTGGGAGATGAAGAAGCTTGCACAGGATAGAGTAGCATGGAGAGCTGCATCAAACCAGTCTCAGGACTGAAGACCACAACAACAACAACATATATATATATATATATATATATATATATATATATATATATATATATATATATATATGTGTGTGTGTGTGTGTGTGTGTGTGTGTGTGTGTGTGTGTGTGTGTGTGTGTGGGTGGGTGGGTGGGTGGGTAGGTGTGTGAGTGTGTGTGGGTGTGTATCTGTGTAAATAGTTGCTTATATGTGTCTGTACTGTGCCTGAGCTGATTGCACACCATTGTGTATAATATATGTTTGTGGAAAAATGTGTACAAGTGTAGGGATATATATTACAGTTTGATTAGTTTTTATTTTTCACCTGCTACTAGTATCAAAGTCTCTAGTTTTTAGCATTTCCCGTTTTAAGACCTATTTTTAACACAAGAATGACTAAAGTAACATTACAACTGAAAAAGAGTTACGCTGAATTGTAAGTTTTCCATTGCAACAACAGTATACATCAAAAAAGAAAGAAGCTTATTTGTAAAAATGTTTTCTATTGCAACAAATGTGTATAGAAAACAATAACATCTACAGAGATCTTTTTGGGAAAAATGTACTGTGTAAAATTTGTTACCAAATATTATATTACATTAGCTGTTGCGAATATTTAAGTAATTTATAAATTATTACATGTATTGTGAATAAAATAATTTACAATAAATGAAAAAATTGTTACCCTATATTCTTGTTCTTATTTACAAACCATAGTTTGAATCCTCCAAACCAAATCACATTGATAGTCCCGCTGCACATAAATGTAAAATGCAGTTCTACTCCACATAAATGTATTAAAGTTTGAGAGTCTCATGTCAGTTGTGTATGAGAGTATATAGGATACATGACTCGGTTAACAAAATATAAAAGTGCCTGCTTCATGTCTGATGGTGTTGATTGTAGACCATTGTATTTCGAATTTTTTAAATTTTTCGTCATTTTGAATATAAGCTTTCGAATTTTCTCGTCATTTATTTTTAATTTCCCACCGAGAAACAACTATTTTAGAGATAAATAACAGTTTTGGGTCATAAATCACTATAACTGAGTAATAAATTATAACATATAAAAGACATGGCTGGATGTGACATGTCATTACTAATGGTAATAAATTTGATCCCCATCTTGGATAAATCTGATAGCCAGGCAGGCTGTCCTCATATCCCTAACCAACAGGACAACACTTCTTTTATTTTCGTAGCAGATTAACTCACCCAGCTGGCCTTGAGTAATGTGGGTGGGGGATGAGGGAGCAAGGAAAGGGTGATCTTGACCTACACCTTGAGGGATATTTGTCAACTAAGCTGACTTCGTTGTTTGCTCCTGCTTTACTACTAAAGGTATATCAGACCAGTGACGACAAATACTTAGAAATTTTAATGATCAAGCAAAAAGTCGCCATGTCTGAGATCCTCTTACTAACATTTCGTTGCAGGGAGATTGCATCATACGAACAGATTTAAAAAAATTAAAATTTGAATACAGCTGCTGTTCAGCTACGGTGAATTTATATGAATGATTTGAGAAAATTAGCCGTCCAGTTCCAGGTATGAAGGTTTAGTAATAAACATTGACCATGGTTTCAAAAATTTTAAAAATTGTTTTTTTGGGAAGTACATAGACCTATTGAGAATTTTTTACTCCATAGTTCAAAAGTATGATCAATGTGTAAAGGATGTGCAAAACCAATGGATAAAAATACAATAAACAAAGTTACTTACAAGTAAAGCCACATATTGGCAATGACAAATTTCAGAGCAAAGTAGCTCATTTCAAGTAACATGGCATGTGTGACCGTCAGTAAAAATCCATTAATTCTCATCAAATTTATATTTTTTTGCGAAGTATTTTTATCTCTTTCTATTTATCCTTCTTTTTGGTGTTATGATTCATTTTAAAAGTTTCCCTTCCTCCCTCCTACCTTCCATCTTCCCTTTTTTCTACCTAAACTTTTTCTCAGTCCCTTTTTGATATAACGTGGCGATTTATACTTTGCACATAACCCTTTTGCTATGCGCATTTGTTTTCGTGCAGGTACGCCACCTACCGAAGTTTCCTATTTTATGCACTGCGACAACTTTGTCAGTCGCCACATGACACCAGCCACATGCAGGCCATTTTACTGCATTTTAATTTCGTGTACATTTCAATATGAAGACTTTTACGCTAAACCCAGCTCCAATGGAAACGTTTTTCAATAGATTTTATTTGGTTTTACTGGTGGTCACTCATACCATGTTACTTGACACGAGCTTGTTTGCTCTGAAGTATGGTGTCGCCAGTATGTGATTTTACATGTAAGTAATTTTGTTTATTACACTTTTACCGAATGGTTTTGTACACCCTTTACACTTTGATAATTCTTAGTTAATGATGATGTAAACAATTTCCTCAATGTATCCATGTACTTCTGCAGAAGACAATTTTACAATTGTTGAAACCATGGTCAAGGGTTGCTGATAAAGTAATAAACCTTTATACCTGTAAATCGTTGGCTGTTTTTTCTCAAATAATTCAGATATAAAATTTCGTTGCGCAAATAAAAATTATCACTTAAAAGTTAAAAAACCGAAAAATTCACTAGACAGTGCATTGTATTCTCTCATAGGCAGCAATTGTTTTGCTAAGTTCTCTTGTAGTTAGTTAGTTAGTTAAAATTTCCATACATCATTTGAACGATTCTTTTATTGAAATGGTGTGGAAAGAGTCAGTTCACAGGATATATATACATGATTAGCGTTAACATTTATGAGGACGTTAGTTTTTAGTCCTACTCGTGTAACTACAGATTAAAAGTAGGGTTTTTTTCAGGCAACTAGTTATTAAATAGAAATTCGTCGATGAAATAGAAAGCGTTGTTCAGGAAAATGATTTTTCTGTTATTTTAAGTTAATGGACAAATGACCAAAAATGTTTGTTGCTGCATACTGAACTCCTGAGAAAACTGAAAGCTTTAATTGTAATAAAGGTAATTTTTTCCTCTAGTGTTGCAGATATGAGCATACTGTTCTTTTCAAATTGTGAATTATTTACGACGAATTTAATCGGTGAATAAATGTATATGAACAACACAATGTAGACCACATTTTTTTACCGTTCTTAATGGTTTCGGACGAATTACGGCCATCTTCAGATATAAAATTAAAGCGCAGGACGTTGTTACCACCAGAGAAAGCTCGTGTGCGTCGCTACAACTCTTTGCCAGGATTTGTGCTGGTGACATAGGATATCGATAAGCAGTTTGCGTCAGGTAGCAGAGCGTGCAAGTTATTCCTGTTGTCAGATATCTGTAGCAAGTAGATCAGTTCATCGTTTTAATGCATTGTAAAAACTGTACCGAAACTACAGTCATGAACAAAATTAAATCTTTGATAGGTTAAACGCGTAGAAATTCGCAGAAATCAAATTCATTTTTACTAAACCACAGGAAAAAGAGAATACGAGTAATTAATGTCTAAAAGAATGGGTTATTTGAATACACGGCTGTTGTGCAAGAGACAGCTTGTAAATAAAATGAGAGAGGTGTTATACTTCATGAAGAGTTGAGATCAAACAACAGACGCTCTGAATTTTGTCAAATATTTTCTGTCTTTCAAACGCCTTTGATTCATACTTAAAATCGTTGGAAGCCACCCAAACCGGTAGTTAACTGTTTTACATCTTCCATTACATTCAGTGATACGTCTGTGACCTTTCACTTATCATCTACTACTGAATGAAGTTTTGTATCGCCTCAAGAAACCTGAAAATAATTTCCGTATTCTATTCTGATTAGTTTGTTCAATCGTATGTGCAGACCTGTCCAGTTGCTTTAATTCTGATAATTTCTCCTACTCTCTCCTTTGTCTTCCTATTATTTCACATTATTCTGATTATTTTCAGTGCCCATTTCTCATTTCAGATTTTAGGTCGTTGATATCTTACATAGCCCCACTTTATTGTTTAGTATGTGCTATGACATTCTAAAGTGTCAGCTTGGTGACGATTCAAGATTGAGTGCAACAACAGCCAAGAACAGGGTTTTTTACTGCTGTTGATAGGCGAAAAACTTGCAGTTTATTGTGATGTGTGCATCGCAATCGGAATTTAGTTAACTGTTTATAGTTCGTCTACAACCTCGTCAGCGAGAGACAAATACACACTGGTCCTACTCTACTAGCAAAAAAATTGTAAGTCCAGTGTAGTCTTTCCTTATTCTAGGAGGGTCATTTCAAAAGTTCTAGACACTGTAAGATAGGACTGAAGAAAATAATTTATTTTACAAAATACCTTTACGGTCCTTCAATATAATCTTCAATCTTGCTTATGATAGATTCCCAACGTTTTGGCAGCTTCTGTGTTCCGGATAGGTTACGTTCATTGCTGGGATGTCTCAATACTCGGGTCACTTCACTGGAGGCCTAAGCAGTTACATCAAAACGTTTTCCGCGGAACTGTTCCTTCAGGAAACAAATCAAAGTCTGGAGGGCTCGTATCAGAACTGTATGGTGAGTGGGAAAGTATATCCCATCCACATTTGTCGAGCGTTTCTTTCACTAGCAGGACAATATGCGGTCTTGGATTATTGTGCAAAATGAGGATACCAGATTCAAGCATGACAGGCCTTCTTTGGTGAATTTTCGGGCTCAAAGCGTTTTGCAGAAACAACTTGTAGTACGCGCCTGTTACAGACGACCCCTGGCGTTCGCTATTTATGGTCAAGATTTCATTCATGTCATATGCAAAGATCATCATCAGTTTCATCTTTGATTGTTGGCGGCGGAATTTTTGTGAGGGTTGAAAAGAAGGATTTTTCTTTACAGTGACGACTGAGGCTTCCAGTCCTCACTCAAAATCTCGTACGCAAGTTTCATCAAGTGCAACAATCATTTTCAGAGACTGTTCACCTTCTGTTCGACAACGTTGGAGCAATTCTTCTGCGAATCTTTTGCGACCTGCTTTCTGCTCATCACTCAGATCATGCGGAACCCACCAGGCAGCAATTCTTCTCATCTTTAACTTTTCAATTGTGATTCAATAAATTAAAGTGACAAGCATTCTGTCCTCAAATGGAATTTCCCCACACGTTTCTCGTCGATTCTCTCTCAAAACGTCATTAACAACAACCTGCGATTTGTAGTCTGTTGCAATTGATGGCATTCCACTTCTTCGGTTGTCCTCAGTGCTTGCTGGAACTTCACGGAAACCATCAGCCCACCGTTATAGTGTGCTACGATCCACTACACTATTCCCGCATACCTCTCTCAAAGTGTCGCTCAAAACCGACATGAACTTCACCTTGATCACGCCGTCGTTAACAGTCAGTCGTGCATGTGCAGTGTGCAGGACTTCCGAAATGACTCTCGTAAAAAAAAAAAAAAAAAAAAAAAAAAAAAAAAAAAAAAAAAAAAAAAAAAAGAGAAAGAAAGTAGCCGCCGTACATATCATTAGGAATTAAACACGAAAAGAAAACTAATAGATTTCATACACGAAACAGGACTTTCTGATAGTTCCAAGTGTAATCTTCTAATCTATTTGCAAATGACGTTTCGATTGGTAGCGTAATGACCATACTCTTTGAGACAGTAAAGCGATCTGTATGACACTTCTTCGATTGTCGAATCTGTAAATTAGTGAATTTCACGTGATTTGATTTATCTGAATGGCATAAAAATTTTTAGTTTAATTTCTTTAAAGTGTTTAGTTGGTGTTTTCAATTTGACCAACTAAAGTCAGTTGATATTACTATCTGAAGTTAAGATAAACGGGTTTATTTTCGTGGGAAAAAGCATCAGAACACGGCAAGAAAGAGTTTAACCAGGGTCCACTGATTGAGCTAGAAGTATTCACACAGACATATTAAAAACTTAAATATACGATGGATGATCAATAAAGAATGATCATAATTTTTTATGGTCGTAATTCCTCGCGCTAAAATTTAATCTTATGATATTCTGTTAGCTTAATGTGCAACAAACACGCCGTAGTAGTTCCATTGTAGGGACTCCTGGCTCCCGCCTGTGAGAGGCAGGCAAGGTAGACATGTTCATCCGTGTCGCCTACCGCTGCGATGGAGGTAACACGCGAGGAACAATATGCGGCTTTGAAATTCTGCTTTCGTCTCAACATATCTTCAGCTGAGGCCTATACAATGTTACAGACGGCCTATGCAGAGTCTGTTCTTCCCTACAGAACAGCTCGAAGATGGTTTAAAATGTTCAAAGAGGGGAGACAGTCAATTTCAAAGGAAGGTGGACCCAGTGCTGCAATTACTGCTCTTACGGAAGAAAACATCAACACTGCTCCTGTCATTGTGAGAATTACCTTAATTACCTTAAGATCACTTTCTGAAATACTGAACATTACATTGGGTGTCAGCCACACGTTAGTGACAGAAAAAATTACACATAACAGGTGTTTGTGAGAAATGGGTTCCAAGACTGTTGAGTCCCGAACAAAAGGACATTTCCGTGCAGGTCTGCATGCAGTTAAAGTCGATTTAGAGGAAGATCCGGAGTTTCTTTCACATGTAATCACTGCTGATGAAACTTAACTACATCATTTTGATCCTGAGAGCAAACAACAAAGCTCAGTGTGGAAATCTCCTTCATCACCAACCCCCAAAAAAGCAAAAGTGTTTGCTTCTGCTGGGAAAGTTATGGTCATCTCATTCTTTGATATTCATAGAATGGTTTATTAGCATGTTGTAACTGCACACACATCAGGAACTGGACAATACTACAGGGATGTCCTGAAAACATTGCAAGTCCATATCAGGCGCAAAACACCACATTTCCGTGAAGCAGGCTGGATGCTGTACCACGATAATGCGCGGCCGCATATTTTCAAAGTTTTTGCCGAATATCTTGCAGAAATCAACGTGAAGAACATCCCTCTCCCTCCCTATAGTCCGGATTTAGCCCCATGTGACTCTTTTCTATTCCCTAACAGGAGGAAACGCCTTCGAGGGAGGCATTATCAATCATCAGAAGCAGTGGTGAAGGCTGAAGAAGCGATTTTGAAGGACCTCTCAAAAATGGCTTGCAGCATGTATTTGAAGACTGGCAGAAACGCTGGAATAAGTGCATCGCATTCATGGGAGACTACTTTGAGAAGGACCATCAAAATTATGAGGATGAGTGAAGTTATGTTGACAAAAAAAAATTATGATCATTCTTTACTGAACAATCCTCGTACAGTGCTGATGTTCCACAATAATTTTTACTTTATAATTTGTTATAAAACGGCGTTCTGCTTTCTAGACCATTCTCAGATAGATTAAGGCTAAAGAGGCAGGCCACACAAGATCACGAAACTTTATAGCAGTACAACTGATTCTCCAAAGACAGGTGGCCTTTTACTAATATATATCAACACAAAAACATACTCATAACTAAATTCACAAAGCAGCTCTGGACAAATAAATATTTGTCTTTACTACCGAACAGAATAAAGCAACACTATTCCTTGGTATAAAAAGCTGGCCGTTACGGTCGCAGGTTCGAATCCTGCCTCAGGCATGGAGTTTGTGATGTCCTTAGGTTTGTTAGGTTTAAGTAGTTCTAAATTCTAGGGGACTGATGACCTCAGAAGTTGAGTCCCATAGTGCTCAGAGCCATTTGAACCATTTTTATAAAAAGCTGGGGTATATTTCCTGGATTTTAGTTTGCTGACAAGTTACCTTTCAAGTCCTACCTACGTATAGCAGGAGGACATTTGTTATTAGTGTCGCTTAGTGCTTTCTGAGGAGGATCCGTAAGTGCTGCTACTCTCGGTCTCTTCTACTGAGTACCTTATCAACTAGAGGAGGATTACAGCCATTACTGTAAGTCATTTCTATGATTAGTTTTAAAATCTGATTTAGTTTGTGGTATAGATAGCAGGCATTCCTACATGGAATGGAAGCCGAGCATTCTTTCACATACCGACTCCGGTACTGTATTTTAGAGCTTATGGACTCTTTATCTAAAAATGTTTCTTCAAAATTGTCCATAAATATTTCATCTAAAAAGGGCTCAGAGGAGACCCCATTGCTAACTCACCTGACTGATTGTTCAGAGTCCACTGAAACTGAAAATAATTTTGCTTTAACCATGTCTCTGTTTCCAATCTGTCTCCACTACATTTGTTCTGGTTTTATATAAAAAGTCTTATAAGCTTCCCACAGCCTCTCCACCAATAGTACTGGGAAATAAGCTGCTAACATCAAACGAGGCTAGCTTAGGACTAGGTAGAATTTATATATCCTTTAGTTTTTCAGTCCCCCCATGAACCATGGACCTTGCCGTTGGTGGGGAGGCTTGCGTGCCTCAGCGATACAGATGGCCGTACCGTAGGTGCAACCACAACGGAGGGGTATCTGTTGAGAGGCCAGACAAACATGTGGTTCCTGAAGAGGGGCAGCAGCCTTTTCAGTAGTTGCAGGGGCAACAGTCTGGATGATTGACTGATCTGGCCTTGTAACATTCACCAAAACGGCCTTGCTGTGCTGGTACTGCGAACGGCTGAAAGCAAGGGGAAACTACAGCCGTAATTTTTCCCGAGGACATGCAGCTCTACTGTATGATTAAATGATGATGGCGTCCTCTTGGGTAAAATATTCCGGAGGTAAAATAGTCCCCCATTCGGATCTCCGGGCGGGGACTACTCAAGAGGACGTCGTTATCAGGAGAAAGAAAACTGGCGTTCTGCGGATCGGAGCGTGGAATGTCAGATCACTTAATCGGGCAGGTAGGTTAGAAAATTTAAAAAGGGAGATGGATAGGTTAAAGTTAGATATAGTGGGAATTAGTGAAGTTCGGTGGCAGGAGGAACAAGACTTTTGGTCAGGTGATTACAGGGTTATAAATACAAAATCAAATAGGGGTAATGCAGGAGTAGGTTTAATAATGAATAAAAAAATAGGAGTGCGGGTTAGCTACTACAAACAGCATAGTGAACGCATTATTGTGGCCAAGATAGACACAAAGCCCATGCCTACTACAGTAGTACAAGTTTATATGCCAACTAGCTCTGCAGATGATGAAGTAGTTGATGAAATGTATGACGAGATAAAAGAAATTATTCAGGTAGTGAAGGGAGACGAAAATTTAATAGTGATGGGTGACTGGAATTCGTCAGTAGGAAAAGGGAGAGAAGGAAACATAGTAGGTGAATATGGATTGGGGGGAAGGAATGAAAGAGGAAGCCGCCTTGTAGAATTTTGCACAGAGCATAACTTAATCATAGCTAACACTTGGTTCAAGAATCATGAAAGGAGGTTCTATACATGGAAGAAGCCTGGAGATACTGACAGGTTTCAGATAGATTATATAATGGTAAGACAGAGATTTAGGAACCAGGTTTTAAATTGTAAGACATTTCCTGGGGCAGATGTAGATTCTGACCACAATCTATTCGTTATGAACTGCAGATTGAAACTGAAGAAACTGCAAAAAGGTGGGAATTTAAGGAGATGGGACCTGGATAAACTGAAAGAACCAGAGGTTGTAGAGAGTTTCAGGGAGAGCATTAGGGAACAATTGACAGGAATGGGGGAAAGAAATACAGTAGAAGAAGAATGGGTAGCTCTGAGGGATGAAGTGGTGAAGGCAGCAGAGGATCAAGTAGGTAAAAAGACGCGGGCTAATAGAAATCCTTGGGTAACAGAAGAAATATTGAATTTGATTGATGAAAGGAGAAAATATAAAAATGCAGTAAATGAAGCAGGCAAAAAGGAATACAAACGTCTAAAAAATGATATCGACAGGAAGTGCAAAATGGCTAAGCAGGGATGGCTAGAGGACAAATGTAAGGATGTAGAGGCTTGTCTCACTAGGGGTAAGATAGATACTGCCTACAGGAAAATTAAAGAGACCTTTGGAGAGAAGAGAACCACTTGTATGAATATCAAGAGCTCAGATGGCAACCCAGTTCTAAGCAAAGAAGGGAAAGCAGAAAGGTGGAAGGAGTATATAGAGGGTTTATACAAGGGCGATGTACTTGAGGACAATATTATGGAAATGGAAGAGGATGTAGATGAAGATGAAATGGGAGATAAGATACTGCGTGAAGAGTTTGACAGAGCACTGAAAGACCTGAATCAAAACAAGGCCCCGGGAGTAGACAACATTCCATTAGAACTACTGATGGCCTCAGGAGAGCCAGTCATGACAAAACTCTACCATCTGGTGAGCACAATGTATGAGACAGGCGAAATACCCTCAGACTTTAAGAAGAATATAATAATTCCAATCCCAAAGAAAGCAGGTGTTGACAGATGTGAAAGTTACCGAACTATCAGTTTAATAAGTCACAGCTGCAAAATACTAACGCGAATTCTTTACAGACGAATGGAAAAACTGGTAGAAGCCGACCTCGGGGAAGATCAGTTTGGATTCCGTAGAAATGTTGGAACACGTGAGGCAATACTGACCTTACGACTTATCTTGGAAGAAAGATTAAGAAAAGGCAAACGTACGTTTCTAGCATTTGTAGACTTAGAGAAAGCTTTTGACAATGTTGGCTGGAATACTCTCTTTCAAATTCTGAAGGTGGCAGGGGTAAAATACAGGGAGCGAAAGGCTATTTACAATTTGTACAGAAACCAGATGGCAGTTATAAGAGTCGAGGGGCATGAAAGGGAAGCAGCGGTTGGGAAAGAAGTGAGACAGGGTTGTAGCCTCTCCCCGATGTTATTCAATCTGTATATTGAGCAAGCAGTAAAGGAAACAAAAGAAAAATTCGGAGTAGGTATTAAAATTCATGGAGAAGAAGCAAAAACTTTGAAGTTCGCCGATGACATTGTAATTCTGTCAGAGACAGCAAAGGACTTGGAAGAGCAGTTGAACGGAATGGACAGTGTCTTGAAAGGAGGATATAAGATGAACATCAACAAAAGCAAAACGAGGATAATGGAATGTAGTCAAATTAAGTCGGGTGATGCTGAGGGAATTAGACTAGGAAATGAGACACTTAAAGTAGTAAAGGAGTTTTGCTATTTAGGGAGTAAAATAACCGATGATGGTCGAAGTAGAGAGGATATAAAATGTAGACTGGCAATGGCAAGGAAAGCGTTTCTCAAGAAGAGAAATTTGTTAACATCGAATATAGATTTAGGTGTCAGGAAGTCATTTCTGAAAGTATTTGTATGGAGTGTAGCCATGTATGGAAGTGAGACATGGACGATAACTAGTTTGGACAAGAAGAGAATAGAAGCTTTAGAAATGTGGTGCTACAGAAGAATGCTGAAGATAAGGTGGGTAGATCACGTAACTAATGAGGAGGTATTGAATAGTATTGGGGAGAAGAGAAGTTTGTGGCACAACTTGACTAGAAGAAGGGATCGGTTGGTAGGACAAGTTCTGAGGCATCTAGGGATCACAAATTTAGCATTGGAGGGCAGCGTGGAGGGTAAAAATCGTAGAGGGAGACCAAGAGATCAATACACTAAGCAGATTCAGAAGGATGTAGGTTGCAGTAGGTACTGGGAGATGAAGAAGCTTGCACAAGATAGAGTAGCATGGAGAGCTGCATCAAACCAGTCTCAGGACTGAAGACCACCACAACAACAACAACAACAGTTTTTCAGTGACGCGTGCAAATTAGGTAGACCAAATTTTTGTTATAATTTAGCTTTCGTTTCGATTAGTGAATCTAACTCTTTGACTAATTAATGCAGGGTGCTGAATCCTAAGACACTATTGGAGTACCTTCTTTGTGGAGCTTAAGTAACCCATACAATCCGGATGATACTGGATACATGTTTATGAGGAATTTGGAGTCGTTGTCAGTAAATATGGATTGTTAGGTTTTAATAGGCTTCTTCACTTCAACAGCATATTTCACAGTGGAACTGTTAAGTAAATAATGGAACTCTACGAGGTAGAGGAAACGTTTTTTCAGTATATTCTGACTTATGAAGTAAACCTGAACCGTTCCCCTTGTCAACTTTGGTGGCAATCACATCTTTAACGTGATCCACACACGTTGCACCCTACAGCTAGCGTTGAACTTATCTGTATTTACAATTTTTAATTCGGATGCTACCAAATGTTTAGCTGACACTTCATCTGACAAAGAATTTTCGAAATCCACATTCACTTCACAGGTCCTTTGCGAATTTCATTATAATTGTGTTATTGTACAGATACATGATATAAAAAGACGAAATATCGTTGCTAAATCACCTTTGCATGGCTATAACCTCTCAACGATATCTCGTTGACTGTCTGTTTCGTCTTCAGTTTTCTAAGAATGGTCTAAAAAGCCGGAAGCTGATTCACGAAGTACACTACTGGCCATTAAAATTGCTACACCACGAAGATGACGTGCTACAGACGCGAAATTTAACCGATAGGAAGTAGATGCTGTGATATGGAAATGATTAACTTTTCAGAGCATTCATACAAGGTTGGCGCCGGTGGCGACACCTACAACGTGCTGGCATGAGGAAAGTTTCCAACCGATTTCTCATACACGAACAGCAGTTGAGCAGCGTTGTTGTGATGCCTCGTGTAAGGAGGAGAAATGCGTAACATCACGTTTCCGACTTTGATAAAGGTCGCATTGTAGCCTATCGCGATTGCAGTTTATCATACCGCGACACTACTGCTCGCGTTGGTCGAGATCCAATGACTGTTAGCAGAATATGGAATCTGTGGGTTCAGGAGGGTAATACGGAACGCCGTGCTGGATCCCAACGGCCTCGTATCACTAGCAGTCGAGATTACAAGCATCTTATCCGCATGGCTGTAACGGATCGTGCAGTCACGTCTCGATCCCTGAGTCAACAGATGAGGCGTTTACAAGACAACAACCATCTGCACGAACAGTTCGACGACGTTTGCAGCAGAATGGTCTATCAGCTCGGAGACCATGGCTGCGGTTACCCTTGACGCTGCATCACAGACAGGAGCGCCTGCGATGGTGTACTCAACGACGAACCTGGGTGCACGAATGGCAAAACGTCATGTTTTCGGGTGAACTCAGGTTCTGTTTACAGCATTATGATGGTCGCATCCGTGTTTGGCGACATCGCGGTGAACGCACATTGGAAGCTTGTATTCGTAATCGCCATACTAGCGTATCATCCGGCGTGATGGTATGGGGTGCCATTGGTTACACGTCTCGGTCACCTGTTGTTCGCATTGACGGCGCTTTGAACAGTGGACGTTACATTTCAGATGTGGTACGACCAGTGGGTCTACCCTTCATTCGATCCTTGCGAAACCCTACGTTTCAGCAGGATAATGCATGCCCACATGTTGCAGGTCCTGTACGTGCCTTTCTGGATACAGAAAATGTTCGGCTGCTGCCCTGGCCAGCACATTCTCCAGGTCTCTCAACAACTGAAAACGTCTGGTCAATGGCGGCCGAGCAACTGGCTCGTCACAATACGCCAGTCACTACTCTTGATGAACTGTGGTATCGTGTTGAAGCTGCATCAGCAGCTGTACCTGTACACGCCATCCAAGCTCTGTGTGACTCAGTGCCCAGGCGTATCAAGGCCGTTATTACGGCCAGAGGTGGTTGTTCTGGGTACTGATTTCTCAGGATCTGTGCACCCAAATTGCGTGAAAATGAAATCACATGTCAGTTAGAGTATAATATATTTGCCCAATGAATACTCGCTTATAATCTGCATTTCTTCTTGGTGTAGCAATTTTAATGGCCAGTAGTGTATAAAACAAATATTATTGTGGAACATCAATACTTTGTATTTCAGTTTTTGACCATTCCCATATTATAATGAAAACAAATTTGCGCGTGAAATTTCGAGGAACAGGGACGCTTTATATTTTTGTACCGATTGGAAAGATGTAAATGCTTGGAAAAAGAAAATTATTAACAACGAACTAATCCCCAGAACGTAACGAGAACTGCGGAAACCAAATAAATTATTTTTTGAAGTCCTTGGTCATTCAGGAATAACGAAGTTATTGGTAGATTTCCGGTTTTAAAGCAATGCAGAGCAATAAGATACTGCAGCTGATTGTTAGTGTTCCTGTCTGAATGTAGTAGTCCTAACACTGAAAAGATTTCTTACTGCCCAGTTGCTAGTGTCCGCAGCTCGTGGTCGCGCGGTAGCGTTCTCGCTTCCCGCGCCCGGGTTCCCGGGTTCGATTCCCGGCGGGGTCGAGGATTTTCTCTGCCTCGTGATGACTGGGTGTTGTGTGATGTCCTTTGGTTAGTTAGGTTTAAGTAGTTCTAAGTTCTAGGGGACTGATGACCATAGACGTTGAGTCCCATACTGCTCAGAGCCATTTTGAACCAGTTGCTAGTGGTCATTCAGCATTATGAAATTACTTGTGTAGTTAACAATGCGTCAGCAATTCTCTAAGAAAAATTTGGAAATTTGTGGTAAGATCTTATGGGACCAAACTGCTGAGGTCATCGGTCCCTAAGCTTACACACTTCTTAATCTAACTTAAACTACCTTACGCTAAGGACAACACACACTCCCATGCCAGAGGGAGCACTCGAGCCTCCGATGGAGGGAACCGCCCGAACCGTGACAAGACGCCTCAAACCGCGCGGCTACCCCACGAGGCAAATTCTCTATGCACACAACGTTGGCAGTAGTGTAGATCCTCCGTGAAATGACGAAACGAAGTGACAAACTATTGGAAAAAAATGTAGTTTCCACTTACAATTGACATCAAACGACTAGAACACAGAAAAACGAATAAAATCTGACAAATACAAACAGAAAACACTGGCAGACGAAAAAGAAAATAAGGAACAATACTGAAGGGGAGGAGGAAACGAAATAAAACACGGCTTGAGAAGGTGTGTGATGTTACTACAGTGATTACAAAATCGAGTTAAATTTTTGGCTTTTGTTTGAGGTGCTCTGATGAACACTCGCCAGTCGATACGCAGCAAGGGCAGCCAACGGCGTTCAGATTAAAGACACTTCGACTGCCAAAATTTTACCAGTAAGCTGTCAAAGTATTCGTAATAAAGTTGCCGAATTTACTGCCCTCCAGGAAAGTTCTCGCGCTCAAATTACTCTTGGGACCGAGAGCTGGCTGAAACCTGAAGTGCAAAGCTCTGAGATACTTAGCGAGTCGTGGAGTGTATATCGGAAAGGCAGATGAGAGGCCACAGGAGGGGGATTGTTCACTGTAGTTGACAAAAATATTGTGTCTATTGAGGTCGAAGGTGAGTGCGACAGTGAAGTGACCTGGTCGCGTATAACATGAGTAGGTGTAACTAAGTTAATTGCTGGAATTTTTTTAGCGGTCACACGTATCCGCTGGGACAGTTCTAGTGTCAATCAAAGAAAATCGACGGTCAGTAGAGCGGAAATACCCAGATAACGCTTTAATAGTTGGAGGCGACTTCAAATTACCGAATGTAGACAGGGGTCTCTATGGATTCATTGCGTGGTGGCGGCGTTGGGGGTGGGGGGAGTACAGACAAACAGTCATGCAAAATACTTTTGAACACGTTTTCTGAACATTGTCTTGAGCAGCTAGCTCGCCAGCCCATACGCAACGAAAACATCTTTGATCTTGTAGCTGCACATAGGCCGGGCCTTACCGACAATGAGATTACGCAAACGGGCGTTAGCGATCATGCTGTCATTATAGCAACTATGGTTACAAAAGTTAATAAATCTATCAAGAAGCCTAGGAGAGTGTTTCTGTTAGATAGTACAGATAAACTATTGTTAGCATCTCACTTAAACAGTGAATTGACATCACTTAGTTCCAGCAAGATGAACGCAGAGGAATTGCGAGAAAAGTTGAATCAGATTGTAAGTGGTGGTCTGAAGAGTTATGTGCCTAGTAAGTGGATAAAGGATGGAGAAGACCCACCATGGATTAATAACGAAATTCGGAAGATGCTGAGGAAACAGTGGCTTTTGCACTCTCGGTTCAAAAGAGAAAACACAACTGACAAGAAGCAAAGGTTAGTAGAGATTCGTGCGTCTGTGAAAAGATCTATGCGCAGAGCGTGCAACAACTACCACCGCCACACCTTTGTAAAAGACCTGGCAGAGAACCCGAGAAAATCCTGGTGCTATGTAAAATCGCTAAGCGGGTCTAAGGTTTCTACTCAGCCCCTTGTTGATCAGTCTGGTGTGGCAGTTAAAGATAGAAAAACGAAAGCCGAAGTTTTAAATTTCACTTTCAAGAAATCGTTCGCGCAGGAAAATCGTGCAAATATTCCGTCATTTGTCCATCGGACAGACTCCCGTACACACGACATACTAATAACCATCCCTGGTGTAGAGAAACAACTGAAATATTTTAGAGCAAATAAATCTCCAGTTCCGGATGGACTTCCAGTTCAGATTTACAAAGAGTACTCTACGGCATTGGCCCTTATCTAGCTTGAATTTATCGTGACTCTCTCGCCCAGCACAAAGTCACAAGCGACTGGGAAAATGCGCAGGTGAGCCCAGCGTATAAGAAGGGTAAAAGAACGAACCCGCAAACCTCGGTTTGCCACAGAATCCTTGATCATATTCTTAGTTCAAATAAGCTTATGTCCGCGAATCAGCATGATTTTGCAAAACATCTCTCGTACAAAACTCACTTTCCCCTTTTCTCTCTCATATACTGCAAACTATGGATCAATAAGACAGACAGTTTCCATATTTCTAGATTTTCGGTAAATATTTCAGATAGGTTCATCATCGTTTAGTGTACAAGAGGTCATACATTGGCCTCATAGTGCAGGGTAGTGTTGGCGGTTTTTTGCGTTAGTGTGCGAGCTTGTTGGTTTCCCTGCTGTAGCCTGTTGGTCGGCTTTAATAGCAGCTGGCATGTCCAGTCAGTGTTGCTGATTTGCGGCGGCTAGCCAGTGTTGTCGCTTGCTGGTGTATATTAGCTCGCGATATGTGGTCATGCCATAGCTAGTAGAGTCTTTGGCCGCTTATGCTTCCATCTACGGTTGTGATAATAGTTTCCCAGCCGGCCAGAGTGGCCGAGCGGTTCTAGGCCCTTCAGTCTGGAACCGCGCGACCGCTACGGTCGCAGATTCGAATCCTGCCTTGGGCATGGATATGTGTGAGGTCCTTAGATAGAGAAACGGAAGCCAAAGTTTTAAATTTCGCTTTCAAGAAGTCGTTCACGCAGGAGAATCGTACAAACATTCCGTCATTTGACCATCGGACAGACTCCCGTACAGACGATATACTAACAACCATCCCTGGTGTAGAGAAACAACTGAAATATTTTAGAGCAAATAAATCTCCAGATCCGGATGGACTTCCAGTTCAGATTTACAAAGAGTACTCTACGGCATTGGCCCTTATCTACCTTGAATTTATCGTGACTCTCTCGCCCAGCACAAAGTCACAAGCGACTGGGAAAATGCGCAGGTGAGCCCAGCATATAAGAAGGGTAAAATAACTGACCCTCAAACCTCGGTTTGCCACAGAATCCTTGATCATATTCTTAGTTCGAAGAAGCATGATTTTGCAAAACATCTTTCGTACGAAACTCACTTTCCCCTTTTCTCTCTCATATACTGCGAACTATGGGTGAAGGAAGACAGACAGATTCCATATTTCTAGATTTTCGGAAAGCATTTCAGATGGTGTCCCATTGAAGGCTGTTAACGAGGGTACGAGCATATGGAATAAGTTCACGGATATGTTAGACTTCTCACGTAATAGCAACCAGTATGTCGACCTCGACGGCGAGTATTCATCAGAGACAAGGGATCGTCAGGAGATCTCCAGGGAAGTGTGGTAGCACCGCTGTTCTTCTCGATATCCACAAATGATTTATCTGACAGGGTGGGCAGCAATCTGCGGTTGTTTGCAGACGATACAATGGTGTAAGGTAAGGTGTTGAAGTTGATTGACTGCAGGGAGATGTAAGACGACTTAGCCGGCCGGAGTGGCCGAGCGGTTAAAGGCGCTACAGTCTGGAACCGCCCGACCGTTAGGGTCGCAGGTTCGAATCCTGCCTCGGGCATGGATGTTTGTGATGTCCTTAGGTTAGTTAGGTTTAAGTAGTTCTAAGTTCTAGGGGACTTATGACCACAGCAGTTGAGTCCCATAGTGCTCAGAGCCCGTAAGACGACTTAGACAATATTTCAAGTTGGTGTGATGAATGGCAGCTAGTTCTAAATGTGAAAAAGAAAGGAAGTTAATGCGAGTGACTAAGAAGTACAAACCTGTAATGTTCGGTTACAGTATTACTTGTGTCCTGCTTGACACATTCAGTCGTTTAATATCTGGGCGTAACGTTGAAAATCGATATGGAATGGAATGAGCATGTGAAACCTGTGGTAGGGAAGGCGAATAGTCGACTTCGGTTTATTGGGAGAATTTTAGAAAAGAGTTGTTCACCTGTAAAGGAGACGGCATATGATGCTAGGGCGACCTATTTTGAGTGCTACTCGCAAATCGATATGAAATGGAATGAGCATGTGAGAACTGTGGTAGGGAAAGCGAATGCTCGATTTCGGTTTATTGGAAGAATTTTAAAAAAGAGTAGTTCACCTGTAAAGGAAACCGGGTATAGGACGCTGGTATGACCTATTCTTGAGTATTGCTCGAGTGTTTGGGATACGCACTAGGTCGGATTGAAGGAAGACATCGAAGAAATTCAGAGGGGAGATGATAGATTTGTTACTAGTACGATCGATCAGCTTGCAAGTATTAGGGATGTGCTTCAGAAGCTCAAGTGGGGAACCCTGGAGGGAATAAGACATTAATTTAAAAAAAAAACGCTACTGAGAAAGTTTAGAGAACCGGCATTGAAGCTGACTGACGAACGATTTCACTGACGCCAACATACATTTCGCGTAAGGAAGACGAAGAAAAGATTCGAGAAATCTGGCGCTCTTGCGGAGGCATATAGACAGTCGTCCCCTCGCTCAGTTTGCGAGTGGAACAGTAAAGGACATGGCTAGTAGTAGTACAGGGTACCCTGTGCCACGCACCGGACGGTGGCTTGTGGGGTATCTATGTAGGTGCAGATGTAGATGTACAAAGAACTTGGCAATTTGAGCCCACTTTTCAGTAGGACGTCTGGCCTGAATAAACGCAGTCATTCAATTGGGAAGGGTCTGCCATCTCTTGAGGCAAGCTGACACACAAAAGTAGTAACTTGCCCATGATATCCTCGATGCTGGCACTGGGACGGAGTGAACTGGTTCCACACACTTTCACATAGACTCTATTGGCGACAGAGCTTGGGATCATGGCGGACGCGGGAGTGAGCGGGCGTCACGCAAACAGTTAACAGAGACACTTGACACGTGTGGACGAGCGCTGTCCTGTTCAAAAATGGTGCCACGACACTGTCGCATGAGAGGTGAGACATGAGGACATAGGATGTCCGTAAAGTACCGTTGTGTGGTGAGAGTACCTTCAGCCACTGACAGGCGTGAGCCCAAACCATGATGCCAGGAGTAACACTGCTGCCCCTCTCCAAAACATGGAAGATAAGGCTTCTCCACAGGTCACAGTCATATTTGCCAACGATAGTCCTCCAGGGTCGTACAGCCGGTCGCGGTGGCCTAGCAGTTCTAGGCGCTTCAGTCCGGAACCACGCGACTGCTACGGTCGCAGGTTCGAATCCTGCCTCGGGCATGAATGTGAGTAATGTCCTTAGGTTAGTTAGGTTTGAGTAGTTCTAAGTTCTAGGATACTGATGACCTCTGATGTTAAGTCCCATAGTGCTAAGAGATATTTGAACCAGGGTAGAACAGAACAGGAATTCATCGCTGAACACATTGAGATGCCATTCATTAGCAGTCCTGTATCACAATCATTAGGAACGCAGCCGACTGTTTTGTGTAAATGACAGCATACACATTAGGCTGGATATCCCCAGCCTGTCCGCTGTTAGTCTCCGACCAATGGTGCAAGATGACACAGAATTTTACAGTCTCCGTTAACTGTTCTCGGAAGGCAGACGCAGATGTGAAGGGGTTACGATGTGCTTTATGCACTATAAGGCGATGCTCCTTTGTGGTGGTCACATGTTAGTCGACCGGAACCTTGATGAAGTGTATGCCTGCTCTCCACGTCCGTATGCAGTCCAACATCAAGTCAGTGTCACACCCGAATGCCCCACATATGTAAATACTGCACAATTCGACCAGCCGACCAAGTGGAGATCTACAATGAGTTGCCTTTCGAATTCTGTGAAATTCTGATAACGCTCACACGGATGTAGTATCTCAGTGTCCCTCGCAGTTATCACTCAATCTCTGATGCAGTTCACTCCCTTAATGTATTGTACAGAGTGGCGCACGTAAAACCGGCCCAAATCGGAATGCGAACGCGCGTGATTGCATTACTAGCTTGTCAGTTTCTTTGCCACCTTCCAACAGCAGTAGCGCGTGAGTAGTTCATACGGAAAATATTCGTTATAAACCGCTTACTTCATTGTCATGTCTTACTCCATTGAACAACGTGTGTTCATTGTTGAAGAATATGTGTGGTCTGAATTCATAAAAGTTGTTCGTGACACTTTTCATGAAGAGTTTCCTGAAGGTAATATTCCTGCAAAATCTACGATTCAGGATCTAGTGAGAAAGTGGCGTTCGACAGGCAGTGTTGTTAATTCAAAGAGAAATAAGGCACCGACTGTACGTACACCTGAAGTTGTGGCAAACGTGACGGCACACACTGCAAGAAGTCCCTACAAGTCAACACGGCAATTATCACAGCAGTGTGGAATATCTCGCAGGTCATGTCAACGCATCCTTCATGGCTCAAAAATGAAACCTTACCGTGTGAGTGTTGTTCAGCAAATAAAAGAAGCGGACAAGGGTTAGCGTACACATTACTGTAATTGGTTGCTGGAAAATGTCGCTGGGGGACATCTTGATCCGTTCCTCCTTTTTTCCACGGATGAAGCTTGGTTTCATCTGTCAGATTACGCTAATTCACAAAACACAAGACAATGTAGGTACAGAGAATCTCCACGGCGTACTGTATCTGGTAACAGAATTATCGGGCCATTGTTCTTCAACGAAACTGTCAACACACACGTTTACTTGCAACTCTACAATGAATTTTCGTCTCTGTTAAGTCCAAACAAAAAATATTGTGGATATTTCCAGCAAGATGGGGAAACTTCTCATAAGTCATATTTGTCCTAAGCTCGTATACATACTGATTTTACAGAAGAGAGGACCATTATGTGTGTGTGTGAAATCTTTGGGACTTAACTGACAAGTCATCTGTCCCTAAGCTTACACACTACTTAACCTAAATTATCCTAAGGAAAAACACACACACACCCATGCCCGAGGGAGGACTCGAACCTCCGCCGGGACCAGCCGCACAGTCCATGACTGCAGCGCCTTAGAGGACCATTAGTAAGGGCTTGTGGCCACCCCGCCCTCCCGACTTGTCACCATGTGACTTTTACCTCTGGGGATTTCTAAAGACTAGAGTCTACCGCAACAATCCCAGAACACTTGACACATTATAAAACAACATATGTGAAGAAATTTCGAACATTCCTCAAAGAGTACTGATAAGTGTTTTCCTTAACATGCTTCGACGTGAGCAACTTTGCTTGGATGTTGGCGGAGAACATTTTGAACACAGACTTTAAATTCCTTTCTAAAATATGCTTATTAAACTAATAAAAGAAAATCTGTTACTTACACTGTAAATTACATAGTTAATAATGAAACTGTACAATAAAAATGTAAGAAAGCGAAGATGCACGTTGATTTTCTTCAGTCATATTCCTTTCAGCGCAGGTGCCGGTTTTATGTGCGCCACTGTGTACCATGCCTCGTAAGAACACCAAAGACGAACGAATTAATGCACTCTGGTGCTGGTTCTACGCGTGACAGAGAATTGCAACTCTAATCATTTACATACTCGCCGATGGTGCATACTTATACGAGGGAATAGTAACATCTGACTGCGTCTCCCCTTCTGACCCCTTCACTTTTTTTATCAGGCAGTGTATTCTGCACAAACTCCATCTTCAGTGAAATTCAATGGAAGTGAAGGTGGTTAGGTTTAGATTTTGGGTATAAATAGGAATGTTTGAAGTAACGACTGGCCCAGTGCAACTATGTCATTCTGACTTCGAAGATATTTAAGTTTGTTAGTGGCATGAAGAGTGTGTCATTTCCTTGGTAACGTTTCCCTGATGACCGTGCTCGCAATGAGGTGTCAGATTAATGAAGAACAACAAGCAACAACCTGTAACTGTCCATGTGCTCACGTTCATTTTCTCATCCTCTACAGGTTTTGTATGTTGTCACACCCATCTCCTGAACGTGCACTGTTATTTTATTGCATTAACTTTCATAATCTAATTAAAAACGTCACAAAGCGCTAAAGAGTAACAAAGTAAATCTGATGACCTAAATAGTGATTGGTTGCTGCATATTCTTTCTTATTAATATACGACGTAGTCAGGGGGTTCCTTAATCTATTACCTCACGGAAGGAAAAAAGCATAAAAAACCATGAAACGTTCAGATTACTTATACGTTGCAGCTGTAAGTCGGAGAAGGCAATGAAAAACCATTCCAGCAAATTTACTGAAGAGAATGCCTCGCTCACCGGTTTCTAGTGATTAGTGATGTAAACAAGAGTACGAGATCGGCAGCGAAACCCCCAACAAACCCGCTGTGTAATACGGGCTAAGCTCTGGCCCAGAAGTTCTGCTGAAGACGTTCTCGGTTGAGAGCCTTAACAGCGGTTTCACTCTGGGATAACGTAAGTTAAGGAATGGATTAGAGACACGCAAGCTTCTCAGATGTTACCATTTTGGTGCAGTGGGACTGTCGTTAAAGGAAAAATTTTAGATAATCACTCTTTGTATCAATACGAAAGAGGGCGTAAAGTGTGCGCGAATCCTATTTTGGCTTTTAGGACCAGAATGTCTGAGGCAATTCTCTTTGATTGAAAAATGTAGCTGTTAGCTCATTCGCCACATTCAATAGACCAAGAGTGGCCACAAACTGCTGACTGCATGGCGTGGATTGGGATCTAGTATTTCTCGTTGGAGCCGACGAGAGTATAAATGCTCCAATTACTTTTCAGTTTGACTTGCAGCCACTGATTCTCGCAGCTTCTCGGAGGGTACGTTGGTCGTTTAAAAAATAATTTCGTGTTTTGTGGGGCCACCACTCATTGCCAGTTCAGTGCCGTTTGTGTTGTCGACCTGGCTTGGTCTGTTTATCTGCAGTGATTGATTTTGCTAGCACTGTTTTGTCCTTATTCAGATTTTTATGATGGAAAGTTTTACAACGTGCTCCTGTGAAATTGTGTTTTCTGTTCGGTAATAATGCTGCTGAAACTGTATTAATGTTGCAAATAGTGTACCGATACGATGTCATGTGAAAAACACACGTGTACGAGTGGTGGTGACATGTCCATTGATGACAAGTCTCGTTCTCAACATTCAGCAGCCCATTGCCTTATAACGGAGAAGCATCATTGATTAATGAACTGTCCAAGGACTACATGATACCCTTGGCAGGTGTCAGTGGTTATACCAGAGCCGAGGAGCTAACTGTGAGGAGTGGATTCACGATTACTTCAAGGGGCCAAATGTTAATCGTCGTTCACAGCACTCATCACAGTAACAACAACATCCCACTCATAAGTATGGTTAAAGGCTCACTAAAATTATATTTACAAACGTAAATTGTTTCGAACAGTGGAGGCACCGGTGGTAGAAATGTATTAGTTGTAATGGAAAGTATTCTGAAGGGGATAAGATTGCTTTGAAAACAATTTGAAAATACATAGCTTTTAAAAAATAATTCCGGTTTTTATGGGTACCCCTCGTAGTAGCGGAAGCAGCAGACGCCAAACATGCAGTGCAGTGATCGATCTAAAATCCTGTAATTTAGGCACTCCGAAAGTAGATGCGAGTTAGGGAACTGGAGGAGACTGTATTGTTGGTAAGAGTACTCAAGAAGCGGAAAGGATTCAGACAAATGTTGTTATATTGTGAAGAAGAAGGAGTGTATAACATTGGTAACAAAACATTCGCTCGAGGATGCGGGGAATGCCAGTCCCCACTGCCTTATAACGGAGACGCATCATTGATTAATGAACTGCCCAGGGACTACATGATACCCATGGTAGGTGTCAGTGGTTATGCCAGAGCCGAGGAGTTCACTGTGAGGAGTGGATTCACTGATTACTTCAAGGGGCCAAATGTTAATCGTCGTCCACAGCACTCATCACAGTAACAACAACATCCCACTCATAAGTGTGGTTAAAAGCTCAGTAAAAGTATATTTCCAAACGTATTAAATTGGAGTGACTGGGCATAATAAGAGCCAACTCTTCCTACTTGTTTCATTCATTTTTCTTTCGATTTATCCCCAAATTAATTCCTTTTCCATTTGGTTTTTCAGCTCTGCGCCAGCCCTGTTCCACAAAATTCACTGTCTGGATACCAACTCGATAAGGCGTTCAGCTTCTCAGGCATACAAGCCATCAGCCGAAATATCTGGTGAATGTTTCAATAAGTAGATTGGAGGGATTAGCATACCTGCAGCTGCCCGTGGACAACCATCAGCTGTAGAATGGAATGACAACAGTGAAAATTTGTGCCGGACCGGGACTCAAAACCGTATTGCCTACTTATCACGAGCGGTCGCATTACCTTTTAGCTATCTGTGCACGACAATCGACCAGGCCCAAACTTCAATATGTCATCAACCATGCGTCTACAACGTGTACTCCTACATCTGTTGTTTATATTCCGGTACAGTTAAGACCTGTTACTTGAAAGCAGCTCTCCCTGTGTCGGGAATAAATACGATATTGCGGTGCCTGTTTTATTCTAAATTACGAGGCAAAGTTCCTTTGGACATGCGTGCATAGCCAAATGATAAGGCGACCGCTCGCGATATGTGAGAAATGCGGGTTCGAGCCCCGGTCCGGCACGAATTTTCATGGTTGTCATTCCATTCTACAGCTGATGGTTGTCCACATTCGCAATTCCGAATACATTTAATGTATTTCGCAACGGCTGAAATCGCCACAGTGCCTGTTCCTTCGGGCATGCATGCATGTCCAAAGGAATAAGATTTTCACTCTGCAGCGGAGTGTGTGCTGATATGAAACTTCATGGCAGATTAAAACTGTGTGCCGGACCGAGACTCGAACACGGGACCTTTGCCTTTAATGGGCAAGTGCTCTACCAACTGAGGTACCCAAGCACGAATTACGACCCGTCCTGACAACTTTAATTCCGCCAGTACCTCGTCTGCTACCTTCCAAACTTCACAGAAGTTCTTCTGCGAACCGTGCAGAATTAGCACTCCTGAAAGAAAGGATATTGCGGAGACATGGCTTAGCCACATCGAGGGAGACTTTCACTGTGCAGCGGAGTGTGCATGAAAGGCGATGGTCCCGACTTCGAGTCTCGGTCCGGCACCCATTTTTAATCTGCCAAGAATATTCATGTCCAAAGAAACTTTGCATCGTAATTAGGAATGACACAGGCACTACAATATCGTAAATATTATACACTAATGGCCATTAAAATTGTTACACCACGAAGATAACGTGCTACAGACGGGAAATTTAACCGACGGGAAGAAGATGCTGTGATATGCGAATGATTAGCTTTTCAGACCATTCACACAAGGTTGGCGCCGATGGCGACACCTATAACGTGCTGACATAAGGAAAGTTTCCAACCGATTTCTCATACACAAACAGCAGTTGACCGGCGTTGCCTGGTGAAACGTTGTTGTGATGCTTCGTGTAAGGAGGAAAATACGTACCATCACGTTTCCGATTTTGATAAAGGTCGGATTGTAGCCTATCGCGATTGTGGTTTATCGTATCGCGAAATTGCTGCTCGCGTTGATCGAGATCCAATGACTGCTAGCAGAATATGGAATCGGTGGGTTCAGGGGGTAATACGGAACGCCGTGCTGGATTCCAACGGCCTCACCACTAGCAGCGGAGATGACAGGCATCTTATCCGCATGGCTGTAACGGATTGTGCAGCCACGTCTCGATCCCTGAGTCAACAGATGGGGACGTTTGCAAGACAACAACCATCTGCACGAACAGTTCGACGTCGTTTGCAGCAGCATGGACTATCAGCTCGGAGACCATGACTGCGGTTATCCATGACGCTGCATCACAGACAGGAGCGCCTGCGATGGTGTACTCAACGGCGAACCTGGGTGCACGAATGGCAAAACGTCATTTTTTCGGATGAATCCTGGGTCTGTTTACAGCATCATGATGGTCGCATCCGTGTTTGGCGACATCGCGGTGAACGCACATTGGAAGCGCGTATTCGTCATCGCCATACTGGCGTATCACCCGGCGTGATGGTATGGGGTGCCATTGGTTACACGTCTCGGTTGCCTCTTGTTCGCATTGACGGCACTTTGAACAGTGGACGTTTCATTTCAGATGTGTTACGACCCGTGGCTCTACCCTTCATTCGATCCTTGCGAAACCCTACGTTTCAGCAGGATAATGCACGACAGCAATATTGCAGGTACTGTACGGGCCTTTCTGGATACAGAAAATGTTCGACTGCTGCTCTGGCCAGCACATTCTCCAGATCTCTCACTAATTGAAAACGTCTGGTCAATGGTGGCCGAGCAACTGGCTCGTCACAATACGGCAGTCACTACTCTTAATGAACTGTGGTATCGTGTTGAAGTTGCATGGGCAGCTTTACCTGTACACGACATCCAAGCTCTGTTTGACTCAATGCCCAGACGTATCAAGGCCCTTATTACGGCCAGAGGTGGTTGTTCTGGGTACTGATTTCTCAGGACCTATGCACCGAAACTGCGTGAAAATGTAATCACATGTCAGTTCTAGTAAATATATTCGTCCAATGAATACCCGTTTATCATCTGAATTTCTTCTTGGTGTAGCAATTTTAATGGCAAGTTGTGTAGGTGTCGCCAAGTAGTTCGCTGCTGATCTGTTCGACTCCCCCCTCCCCCCACTAGTCCAACCCCGAAAATCGGTGCGACGTGTGGGACAGAGTGCTTCCGAAGCACGCAAGCGTTTCCCGTAGGTGAAGCCCGCAATGACGCTGTGTTTTCCGCACCTTAGTGTGTGTGGGTAGCGCGGTGTCGCTCACGTTTTACGCAGCACATTGTGGGAAATTGCCGCAGTTATGAAAACGTAGTTTCAGCGCTGGTTGAATGCGAGGAGTGACCTTGAGGTGTCTAAATTCGTGACGACCACTCTGGCTTACATGCGACGCACGACAGGCCACCGATGCGAAAAGATAAATAAGGGGGAAAAAATAAACAGGAATGGGCGCGAGGCAGGCGGGGTGCAGTAGCGGAAGTCGACTGTGGGGTGGTGCGTCCGCCACTCTTTCTCTGTGACCGCCAGCGCTGGCAACTCTTTTCGCAGGCGGCGGCGGCCGGCCGGCCACGCATTCCGCACGCGTGAAAGGCACTCCGCAGCCGGGGGCCATTGTTCCCGCCGCCTGCGTCTGCGCTAATTACGGCGACTCGCGCCGCTGTTCAGTGCGTGCGGATTAATTACGCAGCGGTGAAGCGCCGCCGGGGGTAGCGCAGGGCGGCGCGGCGCTCGCCGGCCGTACATTACCGCCAATAACGCCGGCCCACGCCGCTTACCGGGGCCGTTTGGCGGGCTTCCCCCCATCTGCCGACGAGTCCGGCTATCGACGGGAAATTAAAAAGCGCGCAGGCTATCAGCTGACGAGTGATTGCCCCGTTAGTCCACGTTCTGCAGTGCTCTCAGTCGTTCGTCGAACTGAATACGTGTTTCAAGGTTGTTCGTGGAACGCCGGTTTTTCGCTTCTAACTGTATTTATTTAGATCCTTACGCATTTTGTCTATTACGTTAAGGGGATACGGAATCACCTATCCCCAGAATGTTAAAATGTGCCTACTATAGGGAACATTTTCTCACAAACTACTGGAGACACAGAGATAAAATTGTAGCTGTATGTGCATTGATATGTTATAACAATATTGAAATGACAATTTATTGTCAAAGTATTTTCTTACAGAGATATTTTACATTTATTTTTAAGTTAATTTTTTCCATCAATTTTTACTAGATTATCATCCCTAAGTCTTTTGTAAATCAAGTAATTAAAAAATCGTTGTTTCACTGTGTAAAAGAAACCCATGTGACTAAGTCATAAAAATTTCAGACTTCTAGGTTCACCAGTACCTGGGACAATGTCCCTAGAAGAAGTAAAAAGCAAACTTACGGGAAAAGGCGAAAGAAGATTAAAACATTCCTGATCCATAGTTAATACCCCTTTCACAGTCTTCGTAATCATCTTCAAGTATACTTTTGGCACCCCTCTGCACCTGTATTGCTTTTCTCACTAATGTCTTCATTATATTGTCAGCATGCCTTAGTCAAAAAATGGTTCAAATGTCTCTGAGCACTATGGGACTTAACTTCTGAGAACTACTGAAACCTAACTAACCTAGGGACATCACAAACATCCATGCCCGAGGCAGGATTCGAACCTGCGACCGTAGCGGTCGCGCGGGTCCAGACTGTAGCGCCTAGAACCGCTCGGCCACCCCGGCCGGCTGCCTTAGTCTGTGCTGATCTTACGTCAACATAGCACGTACTGTGCGGAAAGCAACTCTCAAACCCAACTTTTGAAGGACCTGGCATTTAGTTATATTCCCAACATCGAAGGCTGCCACAGCATCATACACACCAAAATGTAGTGTACTATCCGACAAACACTGTTTTTGGGAGACGATGCTATATCACATTATTCAAGCACTCGTTGGGGTTCTGCGTTTTTCCATGAAGACATTTATTCAGAAGACTCCTGTCAGGCAGATCTCTGAAAATGGGCTTTGTTTCTTCCATCATGGCTAATGGTAGACTGTGGCGGTGAATGTATTTCTCTCCAGTTGTTAGTTCCCTATTGCTTTTACACCAGCTCTTTTCACTTCTGGGGCACAAACCATGTTCTGGATGCTCATCTGTGGATGCAGTGTGGAAATACAAAAGCCATATAGTTTTCCTTATTTCTTCAAGATTGCCTGTATTTTGCCTGATTGCAAAGCCATAGCAATTTTGAATGTGGTCTATTATGTAATGAGTCAATATTCCTTTGCTATGCAAGGTTTACCCATCATCTACTTTTTCGCTATCATAACTGATTTTAACCTTATCAGCCTAGTACCCATTCTCTTCTGCACATGTCCTATACATTCAAGTTTGCTTGTATTTACACTGTTCCCATATGGTTTTCCTTCCAAAACTTCTTTGAATGCTTTAGAGTCACCATCTCCTAGATACTTGATATAGCGAACCACTCTGAAGAGCGATGAGAAACTTTTTTTTAACCCCAGCAACCTCCATGGCACCACTACTACCGTAATAATTAGCAACACAGTCATCACTATGTTCATTTTTCAGCCTGTTTACAGGGTTTACACGTTATTGCAACATCAATAACCTTTGCCAGTGTCAACACTAGTTGCTGTTACAACACCATTGTTGGAGGTATCACCCCTTTTTGCCACGTGCCAACGGAAGCTACTGTGAGGTCACGACTGCCATCATTTTCTTTCACTGCTCTTTCCACAGCTACCTCCATTGACTTCTGTGCTACATCTTCAACTGCAGATTCTAGAACATAGTTGTAAGCATCAAACTTTGAAGGTATACTTGGAAGATTTAGAACACCACATAGCGTATCACCAGCTGCTTTGCCCTTACCAATTCTCGCAATCCATAAACTAACCTACTATTTACACTATAAAGTTCAGTTTCCTTGTATCCATTATTTACAGTTACTGAAACAGAACTTGGAAACTTACAGGTTCTAACAACCCTACCACAACAAAGGTCAAAAATTAATTATGATTTTAATGTTGCTCACGCTGCTAAATATTGCATTTTCGGGCAACAACAAAGTTCTATTATGTGGCAGGTGTCATTAGAGCACAGTTAATGAAGTCATTTCTTGAAATAATGGATAAACTAGGCACTCATCTTTTCGTGTTTCCCACTCTGGTCTCGTTGTGAACTCATGACACAATGGTCGAAAATCTAGGTACTGATGATTCCAAGCTCGGATGCAAAGAGTCCTAGGTGTTATTCTGCGATATTCAAAAGTTTTATAGATGTGTTTCATAAACCATTCTTGAAGATTAAACTTTTGCAAGTTAGGACAATGGTGATGTAAAAAAGTAATCAGCACTCCGAATTTAAGTTACACTTCTTTTTTATTACTTTTGTTGCAATATCACCTAACTCGTTCCAAAACATCACTTCACAATATAAAACATACTTGAAAATATCTTCCTCACTGTTAAAGTTCACATTTCATAAACTGACTACAATTTGCGTCTTTTTAACATGACGACCAAAGCTTGACTCTCTAATAACCGCTTACGCGCCCAAAAATCAGAGTTACAAGGACATCAAAGATAATAGTGACAAAAGAAAGAATACACATAAGAATAATATCATTGCCATATATACATATCGATGTATCGAAGTACCTCTACATTAATGAAATCAAATCTGAACGTTGTCACAGAAATATGTTAACTATTTTACAGAAACACAGTAGAATATTGCTGGTATCGAGTGGTTGAGGTGAGGCGTCGTAATGGTTACGTAATTCAAGTACTTTTAGAAGGTGTACTTACAAATACTGTTACGTTTAAGTAGTTCTATGGTCTAGGGGATTGATGACCTCAGATGTTAAGTCCCATAGTGCTCAGAGCCATTTGAACCATTTGATTTAAGCCAAAATCCGATTCCGTATCCCCTTAAGGTGCACAAACAGTCTCCTCAGTGTCCTACCTTTACACTTGCACGAACATATGTTGGCATGAACTGCCACGAGTCTGCTGAATGATAACGAAAATGTACTGAAGATGGCTATTTATAGCCGAAATCAGGATCGGCAAGAATAATAAAAATTAATGAGATAACTAAAATTGTTAAAATTCATGGTGAAACCTTCAGCTGTCATTTATTTTGCACAATTCGCTACTAGTTCCAGTCAATGACCATTATCAGTCTTAGCTGATAATAGTGATAATAGTCATTGACCGAAACTAGTAGGAATGTGCGAAATAAATGACAGTTGAAGGTTTCACCTTGAATTTTAAAATTTATTCAACAGCTGAATACCCCACCTCAAAATATTCTTTTTTTATGGGATTGCGACTGACTGCTATCTGCCTCTCCTTCCTTGTATTCAGTGTGTAAGGTGGCTATAACTTCGCACCGTACAAACACTCATCTACATACTTCGCTGTGATTTACAACCGGAATTAGGTATCATTTGACAGGTTGTAATCGTGTATATGAATATTTAAAGAAGACTGACATTCTCACGTACACCTTGTAAATAGTTGTTAACGCTTATTGCATGAAAGGTGACGGAGTGTCTTTATCATCAAAACGGCGTCATGAATGGTTGCCTGTACTAGTAGAAGTTGGAACGCCAGTGGAAGCGAAACAGCAGGCGTAACTGAAGCCCTGGGTGGAAAAGCCCGCACAGGTGTGTTGGTGGTGTTTGACACAGGAAGCAGCCAAGACGGACGGTCGCCGCACCTGAGAGCTCAAGCACAATACAGCAGTGGTCGGCCGGCAACGTACCTAGGCCAGAAGCATAACTGGAAACTCTGAAAATTTTGGAGACAGCTGAGAGGAACAGGGAAGCGTTACCTCGGAAATCACGCGGGTTGGGTTATTTACGAGGAATTTTAGTCTGAGGAGCGTACTATTCTATGAATTCCTAATTAACGGGATACGTATTTCCTTGCAAACTTTCCACGAAGGATGACAAAAGACTAAAATATGTTTGGTCGGAGTTTGGAATAATCTGTAGAAAGGGGGAATATTCCGTGGTTTCGAGAATATGATTCGCCTTCTGTAGTTACGAGAGAGGGGAGGTGAGCTTTGCTGGGAAGCCAGGAGTGGAGAGAATGGGGTCTTCCGTTTTGAGCGCCCATGTTTGACGGTCGCTCAGTATCAGCTTTGTTGGTACAGCTGGACTTGCTGTCTTTGCTCTCAGGAGATTTTGTAGTTATAACGGTTAGGCACTGTACTGTTGCGAACTTATACGATTCTGGACTTCGCCTGTATGCAGTGTTCAGTGATTGAGAGCACTTTTTCTGTCTATACTCACATTGAGATGTTATTTGATTTCCGTCCTTGTGGCTGGGAGTTTCTTGTCTGTAGAGCACAGAGAGGAGAAGACAGTATTAGATTACACTAGTCCGAGGACCGCCTTCTGCCGTCCTAGTGTTTGAATGAGCTTTCTATTTTGTGGCTGGAGTTCTTCCATCATCACAGACATGTACGAGAACCATCACTCCGACACACCGGACGCAGTACACACGGTGATACTGCTAACTGCTTCAGATCATTAAGGCTATAAAGCTAAACAGCTGTAATCACGTAAGTTTTATTTCCAATGAGGTTGCACACCACTGTAGATCATATTTGAAAGTAGTGTCTTTTAGTGTTTGGTACGTAGATGTCAGTCATCTTGCTTTATTTATATTAGATCGCGTAGCTATAAATAGTGGCAGATGTGGGTAATTTATCAATCATATTAGTTAGAAAATTCATTTGTATCTCTTTATGTTCATTGGACATTGATATATAAACATTTGCAATATATGAAGGAGTTTTAATCTACAATAAATGTATAAGCAAAACAGCATTTATCGTTTTGTAGTTAGTAGTTCCCTTAACAATTCATTTATCTTTATGTTGTAATTTATATGTAAAAGAACACGAAGGAGGAAATAATATCACCTTTAAGAAATACTAAGATATGCTTCAGGTGGTAGTAAGAAAGGGCCAAATCTTCATTTTCGCTTTCAGTATTTTCCGTTGCGAATATTCATTTCACAACCGTCTTGAGTAGCATCTTGGAAGTGGAGTTAGTCTCGAATAATATATTTTTTTACATGCGATACTTATAATTTAGAAAATTCTTTATCGACACCCAGTCAGATATGAGATACAGATTCATATTTATGTATCCTTATCCTTAATAGCTATAATTCCTCTCCCCTCCCCACCCCCCACCCCTCCGCCCAAAAAAATAAACCATCTTAACATAATAACATTTCTGACGTAAGAGATTACAATGAACGATTTACACACACACACACACACACACACACACAGAGAGAGAGAGAGAGAGAGAGAGAGAGAGAGAGGTGGGGGGTGGGGAGGGGGGTTTACAGATATGAACAGTCGTTGAGCTTGCATCATTTACTTCGTTCGGTAGAATCTTCTCACGTAAACAAATAAGAAAAAGAGACACTAACTCAAAACTCATTTATGACACAAATCACTCACAGTTCCCACATGTAAAACTGCGGTTAGTGCCAGACCAACAGCGGTGTTCAAACTGTTTTGGTGACAAAATATTAACGCTACAAAAAGAAACGATCGTGACTTGAATAGGTGACGATGTTTTATACGTGATGTGACACTGCGGCCTCCAACCTATCGGTGCACATGCCACAGCATTCGCTGCCAATATATCCCAAAACGCTGCACCCCAGAAGGGGTTTCTCTGGGGTTCATACCTCGGTTTCTATTGGCGTTAGAAAGGTAGGGTCGAGTATTTTGTATACCCCTTGGACTTGGAACCATTTGTATACTAAGCAGAAGGATGATCTTACTGCAACTATCCTGCAGTACAGGCTCTTCATGCGTTTGAAGTGACCTACGGTTAGTCTTAGGGGGCCTATTGAGCCACTATTATTTCATGGGCGGTTCCTTATAAAACCGCAAAAAAAGGATTTTTTACGTATCAGAACCAGGCCGCGGATTTCAAGGCGGCTACTCACAGCAAATGGCTAAAATTCTTACCGTATATTCCTAGGATCCGGATGTCGAAAAACGTTGAAAATTTTCTTGACACTTCCGAGATACAGAGGTTCAAAATTCCCTACTTCTATACGTAAAAACGCACGTAAAATCCGGTGTGAGCCTGTAGTGTTACACGTATTTAGGCGAGCTAATTGACCGCCCAGTATTGGTACGATGTAAGGGGAATTTGTTGCACAACTGATAGCTAGCTGGCCCAGGCCTCAGTGTGCGCCGCGGCAGGTCCCATTCGGTTACCCGTACTGTAGAGTCCCAGTACAAAGGCAGACAGCGTCGTCGGAAATGGGTAAATCCCAGTACGGGACCTTTTGCTCAAGAGGTCAGACAGTGCTCCAAGAAATGGCGGTTTGTCAGATAAGCTGCACGATGTCTTCTTCCAGCTCTTCAAGAACTTTTAAAAATTCACAGTCAAGTATTAAAGCAAATCTGAATAGATCTACGATCTCTGAAAAATTAGTTGCATCCAATGACAACAGTTTTCAATATATTTGAAACTACAGAAGTTTATATTTCATAGTGACTAAACATTTTCACAATGAACCTCTGAATTAAAAACTTTTAAATTCTTCATACGATTTCAACATACAATACTCCAGATGATAGCATTTCACTATAGCTATGATCTCAGAAAGCCAATCATCTCTATGTGTTTTATTTATTGACTTATGATGTCTTTTATATCTTTTCTATTATGCACAACATCGTATTTTCCACAATTACACAGACAAATGAATACCGTATGAATACTTCTTATAATGTCATGCTTGTGCACTTATTTAAAAAACAGTTAACTATTTTGCCAGTAACTTTATTTAAATGTTGATTAAAAATTCTATTCAACAATTGTGTTAATTTTGAAAGTGGTTAGCTGCATGTGTTGTGGACATCACAACTGAAAAGAGAACCAAAACACCTTTGTGTCAAGAAGGCGTAAATAATTGTTTAAAGAATATTTAACAACAGCCGGCCGGTGTGGCCGAGCGGTTCTAGGCGCTTCGGTCTGGAACCGCGCGACCGCTACGGTCGCAGGTTCGAATCCTGTCTCGGGCATGGATGTGTGTGATGTCCTTACGTTAGTTAGGCTTAAGTAGTTCTAAGTTCTAGGGGACTGTTGACCTCAGATGTTAAGTCCCATAGTGCTCAGAGCCATTTGAACCATTTTTTTAACAACAGTCTGACCTCATTTTTAATGAACATACTTGCACAAGAATGCTGGCTTATTTATTTATGTACAAACTATTACTTACGTTTATTCTAAATTATCTGAGTGTATTCGAATGATTATAACATTTCTTTATTTAAATATTGTTGTAATATATTGGTTTAGCCTGGGAAGTGATCATGTTGAGTCAACTCATGTTTTCACAGCTTAAGAATGATGTATTTTTGGTGGATATGACCTTCAGGCAATGGAAAAGCAGACAGCAGCAGAACACTATGGAGTCAAACGGAGACTGGCACTTTTCGAGTGAAGAGTTCAAGGAAGCGACTCTGGACACTTTAGTGTCGAGTGCTGGAAAAGGGCAGAGCTGCATATGGTAACGACTGCAATTCAGTCATACACATGAACAGCCACTACAATACTTCAACTTTTGAACGTACTCCAATTCACGAGAGGTCTGAACGTGCTCTAATGTGAGAATCTAGCGTCTAGCGCTTGTTTTCCGGAACTGAGGATAGATAAAGTATGTGTTACTATTCTTGTATTGTACTATATGGAACTGGGGACCTAAAAACGACGGAGAGGCTTCGTTCCCGCCGTAGTCCTTAGTGGTTCACAACTCCACAACAGACTACAGCAGTCCAGTCACCCGCGACCGCCCAACACCGAAACCAGGGTTATTGTCATTCTCAATGGAGATAAGTCTTCCGAAGTAAGAGTGATTTCAGGTGTGCTGCAGGGGAGTGTCGTGGGACCATTGCTGTTCACAATGCATATGAATGATCTTGTGGATAACATCGGAAGTTCACTGGGGCTTTTTGTGGATGATGCTGTAGTATATCGAGAGGTTGTAACAATGGAAAATTGTACTGAAATGCAGGAGGATCTGCAACGAATTGACGCATGGTGCAGGGAATGGCAATTGAATCTCAATGTAGACAAGTGTAATGAGCTGCGAATACATAGAAAGAAAGATGCTTTGTCATTTAGCTACAATATAGCAGGTCCGCAACTGGAAGTAGTTAATTCCATAAATTATCTGGGAGTAGGCATTAGGAGCGATTTAAAATGGAATGACCATATAAAATTAATCGTCGGTAAAGCAGATGCCAGACTGAGATTAACTGGAAGAATCCTAAGGAAATGCAGCCCCAAAACAAAGGAAGTAGGTTACAGTACACTAGTTCGCCCACTGCTTGAATACTGCTCACTGGTGTGGGATCCTTACGGGATAGGGTTGATAGGAGAGATAAAGAAGATCCAACGGAGAGCAGCGCGCTTCATTACAGGATCATTTAGTAATCACGAAAGCGTCTCGGAGATGATGGACAAACTCCAGTGGAAGACTTTGCAAGAGAGACGGTCAGTAGCTCGGTACGGGCTTTTGTTGAAGTTTCGAGAACATACCTTCACCGAGGTGTCAAAAATGGTTCAAATGGCTCTGAGCACTATGGGACTCAACATCTTAGGTCATAAGTCCCCTATAACTTAGAACTACTTAAACCTAACTAACCTAAGGACATCACACACACCCATGCCCGAGGCAGGATTCGAACCTGCGACCGTAGCAGTCCCGCGGTTCCGGACTGCAGCGCCAGAACCGCACGGCCACCGCGGCCGGCCGAGGAGTCAAGCAGTATATTGCTCCCTCCTACGTATATCTCGCGAAGAGACCATGAGGATAAAATCAGAGAGATTAGAGCCCATACAGAGGCATACCGACAATCTTTCTTTCCACGAACAATACGAGACTGGAATAGAAGGGAGAACCGATACAGGTACTCAAGGTACCCTCCGCCACACACCGCCAGGTGGCTTGCGGAGTATGGATGTAGATGTAGATGTAGATTGTGCGATTCGGCCCCCAGTGGACCCCCCCCCCCCCCCCTCGGGAACATCTCACACCAGACGAGTGTAACACCAATATTTGAATGGTAGAGTAATTATGGTGTACGCGTACTTGGAGATAGTGTTTACGCAGCAATCGCCGACATAAGTGTAACTGAGGCGGAATATAGGGAAACAGCCCGCATTCGCCGAGGCAGATGGAAAAGCGCCTTAAAAACCAACCACAGACTGGCCGCCACACAGGACCTCGACAGAAATCCGCCGGGCGTATTCGTAGCACGCCTGCCCGCCCGGAAAGCAGTGCGTTAGACCGAACGGCTAACCCGGCGGGCCATTACTATTCTTTGTGTAGCATGTAATAATTTGTGAATCATCATGTTCAACTCTGAACTGTTTTGAGCTGATGAATCTTTCGTGTATTGTGATCATTAAATGACTATTTCGTTTGTGAATTTTGCTACGACTCAGACAACGCTCTCTACGGAATTTTACTGTATTTGATAAGGATATTTTCTATTCGAATTTTAACTGAATATGGTAGAGCCAGTTCCCATTTATTTGAAATGTCCTGTTTGAAGAAACTTTATGAAACATATTTGTCTGTCATCTGCACCAATTACAGACGTTAGAATAAAACCCTTCTTATTAAATTATTCATTTAACCTCTATTTTGTATTTCTATGTATTTTATTAACTCGCAATTCTAGCCAAGGCACAGACTATTTGAAAGCAGGATCACAGCTGAAGATTATTATTTGCAGCGTTTTAGCTGCGGGACATGAAGGCAGACGTATATGGCTCGAGCGTATAACTAAATCGAGCTATTCTTCTTAAACAGAGCCGTGTAAAGCCCAAGTACCTATGAGTAACCGAAAGTAAAGACCCAACTGGTTTGCTCGTATGAGATGCTGTTCGGAAGAGCGTTTTTATGCTGAGATAGAGGGAGGAAGGGGCAGTGGGAAAGAGACCGAGAAGTAATAGATACTGGAAGATAGTAGACAGTGTTGGTGGTGTAGAAACAGCGAAGGAGACGAGAATGTGCGAAAAAGAGAGGGATACAATGGTAGTGGAACATAGTTGAAAATGACAGAACAAGACAGGAAAAGAGTGAAGGAGACAGTGCCATTGGAAGAGGAATAAAGAGAAGGAGAAAGTGGAAGTGGGTGAGAGCCAATAATAATGAGAGACAGAATCTATGACAATGACATCGAGGAAGAGAGAGGTAGTGACAGTGAAACGAGAGAGCAGCAGCGGGAAGAAATGAATGAGATAGTAGCAGTAAGAGAGATCAAGAAGGAAACAGCGACAGTAAGAAAAGACAGTAGCAGTAGGACAGAATGAAGGAGACTGTAGCTCTGAGACACGAGATTGTGACAGAAGTTCGCCAACAAATAATGAAAATGAGTTGCGGTGAAAGAGAATGGGCAAGTGGCAGTGACTTGGTATGACTTACAGCGATGGACTAATGGGTGTGAGCGAGATACAGTGAGTGGAGTTTGTGGGAGTGAGAGATGAGTTTCATACTAAAGAGAGTACGAATATATTTGCATGCCAAAATTTTTGGGACGATTATTAAATCTGTGAGAAGGGTAGAATGAGAGTCTTTCAAAGAGTAGCATATTTGCCTTCTTTTTTTGCTCCTATTGGAGAATTTTCCTGCTGGTGATCAGATTTCGTCCAGAAAAACGAATAATTGTGTTGTGTACCAAGCAAGAGGTGCACAACACATGCCATGAGAGGCATACCACACAGGTATACTGTTATACCACACAGGTATAACTATTTGCCTGCCACCTCAGTTTCAGGAAGAAGGGCCGGCCGCTGTGGCCGTGCGGTTCTAGGCACTTCAGTCTGGAACCGCGTGACCGCTACGGTCGCAGGTTCGAATCCTGCCTCGGGCATGGATGTGTGATGTCCTTAGGTTAGTTAGGTTTAAGTAGTTCTAAGTTCTAGGGGACTGATGACCTCAGCTGTTAAGTCCCATAGTGCTCAGAGCCATTTGAACCATTCAGGAAGAAGGCTCCATATGGTGATCACAACCCATGACCTCCTCCCGCTTCCGCAACCCTTCCTTCGGCTCATTGTATACACCTGCCAATAGTGTGGACAGCAGCCACCAGAGAACGCTGTCAACCACGGACTACGTTGCTTGTCTTGTACTGGCGGGACCGACAGGCACCAAAATACGATGGGGCAGGCCACTCAGGCAGTTACAATCTAGCAGTTAGACATTCAGTTCAGTGTCTACAGTCAGCACAATACAGTACTCTTAAGAGTGACTTCCAGCTTAGCAGTCGATATTTACAGTATATATATATATATATATATATATATATATATATATATGAAATGATCGTATGGCGTTGTTGGCCGGGAGGGAAGCTCGGCCGTCGTATTGCAAGTCCTTTTTAGTTGACGTCACTTCGGCGACTTGCGAGTCAATGATGATGAACACACAACACCCATTCCCCTGCCGGGAATCGAACCCGGACCCCCTGCGTGACAGGCGGTAACACTATCGAACGCTACGGAGGCGGACGATATTTACAGTGAACTAGGATCATTGACAGAGTGTCCGTACATTGCTAGCAGCTACAACGACAACCTCATAGACTGCCAAGGTCCAGCGAAGTTATTCAAATACCTTTATAATAGGTTTATGACAACAAGAGCAAAGCCTCAAATTGTACCAAAGTGAAGTAGTATTTCGTAACATACATTTACTAAATGTTAGTTACTGCTGTGTTGCCACATCTCTGTTATAGAGCTGGCCTTCAGCCAAGTGTTTAACAATCATGCAATGGCTATCTTTAGGGAACTACAGCAGGGAAACACTTTACTGCTACTGTGGATACTTGGGCTGAATTAATACTAGCAGTCACTTACTACATACGCAACAAACAGTAACTAGCAACTGATAAATGTAAAATTACGATGAGAGCTGTTTTCTGTTCCCTGAGTATATCCCAGATTAATTCCCCTGAAGTGTCTTGTAAGATGGCAGAATAAATGGTCAGATTCGCACCTTACATGAGACCTTTACAAATCGCAACGAGAAGGTGAAGTTGATACCTAACTTAAATCGACAGCTATGAGAACATTTGCCTATCAATATGTAATGCAAAAAGGGATGACAGTCAATCAACGAATTAACACACCACTCCTATACAATGCACGTCTTTGAGTGGAAGGTAGAACAGGGAACGCGAGTCAAGTCACTTTTAGTTTTGAAAAGCCAGCTCCACAACAGTGTAGTGAAGCTGCCCTGCGGGAGTTATGCTGGAGACCACTTAAAGGGGTGGCAGGAAAGAGGACAGTGACCCTGGGCCAGGTGATTCAAGTTGGAGGGCCGCCTGTAGCGAGGGCATCGGTACAAGAACAGAGAAGAAGCTTTAGAAAACTGTGTTTCGAAATTCCAACAGGATACGAACAAATGCAAGTGACGCATTTTCGTCCAGCGAGTGCGACACACGGAAAGATCAATGTACTTTTAGGCGTCTGGAACGGGCACAAAACCTCCAATTGGCGGAAACTCACTAAGAAGGAGAAAACTACTGAAGTTTCGATGCAGTTTGATAGAAGGGACGTTGCGATTGGTAGAGTGTGTTTCTACAAAATAAGAGGAACTTTCCTATTGGTAGAAGAAAGCCGTGACGTGAAAAAAGAACCCAAGTGGAAGGAGGCAGTTCTGCCATGAGAGAACAAGAGAGAAATTTTGGAGGGAACTCTTCTCTGAACTGGCGTCAAGTGCAGAACGGCGTGCTTAACGCTCCGTCCGATGCAGAGAAGAAATTGATGTGGACACTGCGTTCACTGCGGCTGCACTCCAGCTAAAATTAGCTGTAGCGACGTTTAGCTCCAACTGTGGAGAAACGAACCAGCCACATTAGTTAATTGTTCTTGCGAGAACTGAGAGGGCACTATAATATGCACACTGCTCCAACCATGCTCGTGTATATCTCCACATAATAAGACTAGGGCTGAGTACATGTTTTCTCGCATAACGAGAAATATAGGGAAAGTTTCTTCTGGGAAGTTCAGCAAAGGCCAGATTAGTTTTGTAGGAATTTCAGTGGGAGTGAGCGGCCTTGCAGACGGCAGCATGTCGCAGCTTTAGGTAAATACCGCGTGCAGAGGTGTAAACTTTGTTGGTTCACCAGCTTGCGTTCACTGTAAACTCGAGCGGCCTTGGGTAATCTTGCTCTCAAATTTGTCACTTGACTATCCATCCACCGCAGACTTGATTGTCATCCTAAATAGTACCGAACTTTGAACCGGAATCGGACGATTTTCGTAGTACTTGAAACGTCCCCTTTGAAAACTTATACACGACTGTGCTTAAACTGACTCACAATATTTTTAGCGCAACGCAATCTGACTTTCAAAAATGCCTACAAAAGAATGGCCCTGACTAACATTAAGCTATGCGTTTCACAAATCGCTTACCTCACAAAAATCTTGGTTACTCGAACTACTGCAATACAGCGAGCGCCACTACTGCCAGCTAAATAAAAGATTCAAACTACTGAAGGCACTAACTACTGATAGGCATAGTTAGCAAATGAAAGATTTTGATAGAGAACAAACAATGTATTTACCTCAATAGTGTTCAAAAGTCATAATGTGTATGGCAGTTCATGATATCCAGTATTACAAATTTCAAAACTCCGCCATATCTCTCCTCACATCCACCACTGCTGGCGGCTCACCTCCAACTGCGCAACGCTACGCGCTGTTCACATCCAGCTGCCGCTGCCCAACACTACAATGGCAGACAACAATGCAAACTAGCCACAGACTGCACACAGCACAGCCAGTGATTTTCATATAGAGCGTATGAAACGTCCCCTTAGAACAATAGTACACGACTGTGCCTAAACTGACACACAATATTTTTAGCGCAACGCAATCTGACTATCAAAGATCCCTGCAAAAGAATGGCCCTGAGTAACATTAAACTATACCTTTCAGAAATCACTTACCTCACAAAAAATCTTCATTACTCGAACTACTGCAATACAGCGAGCGCCACTACTGCCAGCTAAATAAAAGATTCAAACTACTGAAGGCACTAACTACTGATAGGGATAGTTAGCAAATGAAAGATTTTAATAGAGAACAAACACTGTATTTACCTTAATATCATCAAAAGTCATAATATATGTAATTTCAAAACTCCGCCATTTCCTTCCACACATCCACCACTGCTGGCGGCTCACCTCTAACTGCGCAACGCTACGCGCTGTTCACATCCAGCTGCCGCTGCCCAACACTACAATGGCAGACAACAATGCAAACTAGCCACAGACTGCACACAGCAGAGCCAGTGATTTTCATACAGAGAGCGCTACGTGGCGGCGGCGGCGTTACCAATATAAGAACCTAAACAGCCTACTTACATACTGACCAACATCATAACATATGTGTAGGAGCAATTTTGTAAAGAAACGTCCAATTAAACTTTCATAAAATTTGCTTAGGATTAATGTAAAGAAACTTCCAATTAAACTTTCATAGTATTGTGCTTAAGATTAATGTTCTTTCAGAGAGTTAATATTTAACATTTTTGTGTACAAACATATTTCACTTTTTGATGCTGGCAAGATGTGTTATCCATTGCGCTGTTTTTATGTTGGCGAGTTGAAAACTGTGTGAAAAGCTGTAATGTGGTGAGAAATATTTAACTGAGAGCCAACGCTTCACGTCCCGTCGCACACAGCTATCGGTAGGTCCGCGTCAATCAAACGCCGGAGTACGCGCTGCCTCGTATGACGTCACAGACAGGCTGCTACTAAACGCGTATTTTCAGTAATAACAAAAAGTGAACTCGCGAGGATTGTACACCGTCCTGGATCATTTAGATTCCTGAAAAGACTTCACTTCGCAGCCAGCTACCATCCAGTCCACGTCTGTCAAACGCCGGCTTTCGCGCTGCCTCGGGTTATCATAACAGCTATGCTGCCGCTGAACGCAAGTTTGTGGCACAAATAGGAAGTGAACTCGCGAGCACTGTACACCGTCCTGGATCGCTTAGATTTCGTGGAAGTAACTGTTTGTGTGCCGCCCGTAATGTTAACAAAAGCGCATGGCTAATGGTGACTTTATTTACCACTTTTGTGGCGAGCAATTAATTTAGATTATTAGAAGTCAGGACGCGAAAGACCATTTAATAGGAATTTACCGTAGGGGTCGCTTATGAACTATTCGTAGTGCTGTGTATGACAGAGATATCATATTTATTATTATTATCATCATCGTCAGGAATGTTACTGTGTTGTTCAGGTGAAAGTTGATCAAATATATCTATCAGTTAAAACTCAAAATCTTAATTTATAATCATATTTCCTGATCTCACTGAGTAATAGTGAATAGAAATATTTATTTCAGTAGGAAAGATAAGAATGTGGACTCGCTGACTGGAAACAATGGTCAGTATGTTCTCCATCGCTTTCTGGCTGGCCACAGAAATAGTTTTCAGGCTCTTGTAAAAGACAGCGTCGCCGGCCCACAGCTTGTACAATTTGAGATTAGAAACCCATGTCGGAAACGACCGCACCGAAAGTTGCGAAACCAAACTCTGCCAGTGAAATATTAAAACCTACCACAATTCGTAGAAAAATCTGTTTGTATGATGTAATAATAGGAGATTTTCACTCTGCAGCGGAGTGTGCTCTGATATAAAACTTCCCGGCAAATTAAAACTGTGCGCCGGACCGAGACTCGAACTCGGAACCTTTGCCTTTCGCGGGCAAATGCTCCACTATCTGAGCTACCTAAGCACGACTCACGTGCCGTTCTCACAGCTACAATTCTGCCAGTACCTCGCCCCCTACCTTCCGAACTTCACAGAAGCTCTCCTGCGAAAATCTCATTCTGGAAACATCCCCCAGGCTGTTGCTAAGCCGTGTCTCCACAATATCCTCTCTTCCAGCAAAGCTAGTTCTGCAAGGTTCGCAGGAGAGCTTCTGTGAAGTTTGGAAGGTAGGAGGCGAGGTACTGGCAGAACTGAAGCTGTGAGGACGGGGGTGAGTCGTGCTTGGGTAGCTCAGATGGTAGAGCACCTGTCCGCGAAAAGCAAAGGTCCCGAGTTCGAGTTTCGGTCCGGCACACAGTTTTAATCTTCCAGGAAGTTTCATATCAGCGCACGCTCCGCTGCAGAGTGGAAATCTCATTCAAGTCCTATAGATGTTCAACGGGATTCATCGCAGGCGATCTGTGAGGCGAAATCATTCGCTCGAATAGTCCAGTATGTTCTAATCATTGGCGAACAGTTGTGGCCTTTGAGATCGTCATTTGGGAACTTGAGGTCTATGAATTAAAATGGCCTCCAAGTAACCAGACGTAACCATCTCCAGTCAATAAGGGTTCAAAACCATGCCAGGTCATCCAGATTTAGGTTTTCTGTGATTGCCCTACATTGTTCCAGGAAAATGCTTGGATGGTTCCTTTGAAAGGGCGGGGAATATCAGATAACTTAATCGGACAGGTAGGTTAGGAAATTTAAAAACGGAAGTGGATAGGTTAAAGTTAGATATAGTGCTAATTACTGAAGTTTGGTGGCAGGACGAACAAGACTTCTGGTCAGGTGAATGTAGGGTTATAAATACAAAATCAAACATGGGTAATGCCAGAGTAGGTGTAATAATGAATAAAAAGTAGGAGCAGGGGTAAGCTACTACGAATAGCTTAGTGAATGCATTATTGTTGCCAAGATAGACACGAAGCCCTCGCACACCACAGTAATAAAAGTTTATATGCCAACTAATTCCGCAGATGATGAGATTGAAGAAATATATGATGTGATGTAAGAAATTATTCAGATAGTTAAGGGAGACGAAAGTTTAATAGTCATGAAGGACTGGAATTCAATAGTAGGGAAAGGAAGCAAAGGAAAAGTAGAAGGTGAATAAGGACTGGGGTAAAGAATGAAAGAGGAAGCCTCCTATAAGAATAATGTGCAGAGCATAACTTAATCATAGCTAACACTTGGTTTAAGAATCATGAAAGAAGGTTGTGTACGTGGAAGATGCCTGGAGACACTGGAAGAGTTCAGATAGATTTCATAATGATAAGACAGAGATTTAGGAACCAGGTTTTAAATCGTAAGACATTTCCAGGGGCAGATGTGGACTCTGACCGCAATCTATTGGTTACGAACTGTAGGTTAATACTGAAGAAACTGCAAGAAAGTACGGTTGTACAGAGATGGGATCTGGATAAACTGAAAGAACCAGATGTTGTACAGTTTCAGAGAGAGCATAATGGAACAATTGACAGAAATGGGGGAAAGAAATACAGTAGAAGAAGAATGGGTAGCTTTGAGGGATGAAATAGTGAAGGCAGCAGAGGATCAAGCAGTAAAAAGACGAGGGCTAGTAGAAATGCTTCAAATGGCTCTGAGCACTATGGGACTTAACAGCTGTGGTCATCAGTCCCCTAGAACTTAGAACTACTTAAACCTAACTAACCTAAGGACATCACACACATCCATGCCCGAGGCAGGATTCGAACCTGCGAGCGTAGCAGTCGCGCGGTTCCGGACTGCGCGCCTAGAACCGCGAGACCACCGCGGCCGGCTAGTAGAAATCCTTGGGTAACAGAAGAGATACTGAATTTAATTGATGATAGGAGAAAATACAAAAATGCAGTAAATGAAGCAGGGTAAAAGGAATACAAACGTCTCAAAAATGAGATCGATAGTAAGTGCCAAATGGCTAAGCAGGAATGGCTAGAGGACAAGTGTAAGGATGTAGAAGCATATATCACTAGGGGTAAGATAGATACTGCCTACAGGAAAATTAAAGAGACCTTTGGAGAAAAGAGAACCACTTGTATGAATATCAAGAGCTCAGGTGGAAAACCAGTTCTAAGCAAAGAAGGGAAAGTAGAAAGATGGAATATGGAGGGCCTATAGGAAGGCGAAGTACCTGAGAGCAATATTATGGAAACAGAAGAGGACGTAGATGAAGATGAAACGGAAGATCTTATACTGCGTGAAGAATTTGAAATGGCACTGAAAGACCTAAGTCGAAACAAGGCTCTTGGAGTAGACAACATTCCATTAGAGCTACTGATAGCCTTGGGGTAGCCAGCCATGACAAAACTCTATCATTTGGTGAACAAGATGTATGAGACGGGTGAAATACCCTCAAATTTCAAGAATATAATAATTCCAATCCCAAAGAAAGCAGGTGCTGACAGGTGCGAAAATTACCGAACTATCAGTTTAATAAGTCAAGGCTGCAAAATGCTAACACGAATTCTTTACAGACGAGTGGAAAAATTGGTAGTACCCGACCTCGGGGAAGATCAGTTTGGATTCCGTAGAAATGTTGGAACACGCGAGGCAATAATAACCCTATGACTTATCTTAGAAGATAGATAAAGGAAAGGCAAGCCTACGTTTCTAGCATTAGTAGACTTAGAGAAAGCTTTTGACAATGTTGACTGGAATACTCTCTTTCAAATTGTGAATGTAAGTTGGTTTAGGAGAGGGAGGAAGGGACCAAACTGCGAGGTCATTGGTCCCTTGTTTCTGGTAAAATAATTGCACAAGGGAAAAAAAAAGAAAGAAGACGTACAGAACAATAACAGGAGAAAGGGAGAACCAGAAGAACGATAGAACAACAACCACAATTACCAAGGGCAAAACAGGAAAAGAAAACCACAGAGAGAAGCAAGAAACAGGTAGATGAGGTAAAAACAAGAGAGCAGATGACCGTGGCTGGCCGACCACGAGAATAAAAAGCAAAAGCCAGCCACTCTGCGACGCATTAAAAGATCCACCCTAAAAGCATTAGAGAACACAAAGGGACAAAGGACATGCGCAAAAACCTATATAGAATGATAAAACCCAACGTCACGTATAAAACGTAAAAATAATTAGCCGATGAGGCATTGTCAGCTAGAATTAATGGAAGCGCGTCCGGTAACTGAAGAGTCCGTCGCAGGCCAGCCAAAGAAGGACAGCTCAACAGCTCACTGTCAGCCGGGCGTCCCACCGACACTGAGGTAGGTCGTCACGGAGCAGGAGGTAGCCGTGTATCACCCGAGCGTGGCCAATGAGGAGCCGGCAGAGAACCGCAGAGTCTCTGCGAGAGGCCAACATGGAGGACTGCCACCCATTCGTAGTCTCCTTAATGGCACGCATTTTGTTGTGCTTGCTGAGGCCATGCCATTTCGTCTCCCAAAGCCGCAAAACCTTGCGGCATATTACTGAACGCAGGTCAGTTGCAGGGAAACTGATCTCCATAAGTGGTTTCTGCGTAGCCTGATTGGCCAGCCTGTCGGCAAGTTCGTTGCCTGGGATTCCGACGTGACCTGGGGTCCAGACAAACACCACTGAACGACTGGGCCGTTCAGAGCATAGATGGACTCCTGTATGGACGTTACCAAAGAGTGACAAGGGTTGCACTGGTCGATAGTTTGTAGGCTGGTCACGGAGTCAGTACACAGGAGAAAAGACTCCCCAGGGCATGAACGGATGTGCTCAAGAGCACGAGATACAGCCACCAGCTCGGCAGAGAAAACACTGCAGCCATCGGGCAAGGAATGCTGTTCAGTATGTCCACCACGGACATACGTGAAGCTGACGTGTGCATCAGCCATCGAGCCGTCGGTGTAAACCACTTCGTGGCCTTGGTACATGTCAAGAATGGAGAGGAAGTGGCAGCGGAGAGCCGCAGAGATAACTGAGTCGTTAGGGCCATCTTTTAGCAGTGGAAAGTGGCAAGTTTCAACGAGGATACAACCCTGACCTCGTATTTGTGAGTGAAAACATTGCCACAAATCAGTTGTCAACCCATACCTAACATACAACATAGTCCAATATGTGCCGACTTCTTCCCATCATAAGACCTCGAGAAATTGGTTTTAGACGAAGGTATAATTTCAAGAAGGCAGACTGGCTGAAACTTTCTAAAATGCTGGACGATAAAGGTCATACAATTAAGCCTATGCCTGAAGACACTTTGTTGAGCTTGTTAAATTCTGCTCGCGAGCATGTATCCCGAGAGGCTGCAAGACAAACTACCTGCAGGGCGTAACTTCAGAAACAGCTGCATTGCTCGAGGAGTATTATACCCAATACAATGAAAACCCATTCATTGAAGAAACCTCCCAAATAACTAGATCCGTCCTCTCCTCAATCTCCGCAACAAAGAGAACACAGTGGGAGAAACTGATGGAAGACTGTGATATGAGTAGAAGTAGTCACGAGGCCTGGAGGCTTCTAAAACGATTGAATAATGAACCTTCACAGGCGAATATGCATGCGAATGTCCGAGCTGATCAAATTGCACACCAGCTAATACAAAATGGGAAACCACCTTATTCAACCAGGCCTGTCAAGAAGACATGTGAGAGACGATCTGATCAAGAAACCAATACTCTGCTTCTGACATTTACCCAGACTGAGGTGGATCTCGCTCTGAGTAAGTGCAAAAATGGGAAAGCGGCAGGTCTTGATGATATAGTCGAGCAGATAAAGAACTTTGGGCCGATAACAATAGCATGGCTGAGAGACATAATGAAAAACTGTGTCCAATCCTGCAATATTCCTAAACTCTGGAGGAAAGCCAAAGTTATAGCTATCCGCAAGTCAGGCAAGGACCAAAATGATCCTAAAAGCTACCGCCCAATATCTCTCCTATGTCATCTGCATAAACTTCTTGAAAGACTCATCCTACACCAACTAATGGAGAAGCTAGAACAATATAAATTCCACAGCAGGGTGGATTCAGACAGGGAAAGCGCTGCACATCTTAAGTGTTGAAACTAATACAGCACATTGAATATGATTTGGAAAGGGAAGAGATGATAGGAGCCGTATTTATAGTTCTAATAGCAGTTTACGACACAGTTAATCATAGAAGACTTCTTATGAAGCTGTACAATGCCACTAAAGACTACCAGCTAACCTGTTTCATAAGGAATCTCCTTGAAAATAGAAGACTTTTTGTTGAATTCCAGGGCAAGTGAAGCAGATGGAGATCACAGAAAAAAGGATTACCTTAGGAAAGTGTGCTTGCTCCAGCTTTGTTTAACATCCACACAAATGCTCAACCGCTACCTGAAGGAACACAGAGCTTCATCTGTGCAGATGATTGTGCTGTCACCGCCCAAGCCCGCTGCTTTGAAACTGTTGAAGAGAATCTGTCCAAAGCACTGAGAGAACTGTCAACGTACTACAGGGAAAACCAGATGAGACCAAATCCCGGAAAAACACAGACTTGCGCTTTCCATCTTAAAAACCGGCAGGCAGCTAAAGCCCTTAAAAACACCTGGGAAGGAACATCACTAGAACAATGTAGGCCTACGTATTCCAAATACCTAGGGGTCATCCTTGACCGTGCATTAACATATAAGAGGCACTGCCTAAATACCAAGCAAAAAGTGGCAACCAGGAACAATATTATCAGAAAGCTAACAGGCAGAACGTGGGGAGCACACGCCAACACTGTGAGAACCTCTTCGGTTGCATTGTGTTACTCTGCCGGAGAATACACAAGCCCAGTGTGGTTCAATTCTTGCCATGCCAAAACAGTAGATGTAGCTCTTAATGATACTTGTCCTATCATCACCGGGTGCCTGAGGCCTACTCCTCTGGATAAACTGCACAGCATCGCGGGAACTGCATCCCCCGTCAACCTCCGAGAGGTAGCAGCAAAAAGTGAGAAGAAAAAATCAGAAACTTCTGAAGCTCACCCCCTATATGGCTATCAACCAGCAAACCCACGACTAAAATCCAGAAGGAGCTTCCTCATATCTACCGAGGCTCTAGTTGGGGCACCACGGCAATGCCGAATCGAACTATGGCGTGCAAGGTTTACCAGTATTGTGGGATGGATTACACCAAGCGAAAGACTACCAACCAGCTACACAAAGAATTGGAGTACATGGAGATCCCTCAACAGACTACGCTCGGGTGTCACGAAATGTAAGAGCAATTTGACTAAATGGGGTTTCCTAGAGGAGCCGCCACTCTGTGAGTGTGGAGCAACGCAGATCACCTTCCACCTGCTCCAGTGTACCCAATGTCCAGCAACATGCACAACAGAAGACCTGCTACATACAACTCCAAATGCAATAGAGGTCGCTAACTTCTGGGCGGCAAAAGTGTAAATAATTGTCATGTAAATATATATACACACGACAAGTAAATATTGTACGTTATTTTATACATCGTAAATGCTTCTGACACGAATAAATAAAATAAATAAATAGGGCGCTGTGAAAGGTCCAGGTGAAACCGCGACCTAGATGTACACCATGGAGGTGTACGTGAATGGACCTGTAGTATAGGGGGCAAAGGCAAGGACTCCAGTTCGGAAAGAAGGGATCGGACACGAACTGCAATTGGAAGCCCTGACCTGGGCCGCCGATGCGGGAGATGAACCGCCATGAGTAGGAAAAGGAGATGGTGATTCGGATGCTCAGGAGAATTACGAACGTGTGCAACGTAACTGGCCGTAGTTGTGGAGGGACTCTGGCCTCCACAAGGACGCTGGTCACTGGACTCGTCCTAAAAGCTCCTGTCTCTAGGCGAACGCCACAGTGGTGCACTGGGTCGAGTAAACGCAACGCTGAGGGCACCGCCGAACCATAAACCACACTCCCATAGTCAACGCGGGATTGAACAAGGGCTCTGTAGAGCTGCAGCAGCGTAGAGCGATCTGAACCCCAGTTGGTGTTGCTCTGGCTCCGGAGGTCATTGAGGTCTGACACAACTTCCGCTTAAGCTGACGAAGGTGAGGAAGCCAAGTCAATTGGGCGTCGAAAACCAGTACTAAGAATCGATATATCTCCACTACAGTGAGTGGAATGTCATTAAGGTAAAGTTCTGGTTCTGGATGAATGGTATGACGCCGACAGAAGTGAATAGCACACGACTTTGCGGGTGAAAACTGGAAACCATGGACTAGAGCCCATGACTGCACCTTGTGGATGGCTGCCTGTAGGCGCTGCTCAGCAACACCAGTACTGGTGGAGCAGTACGAAATGCAGAAGTCGTCTGCATACAGAGAGGGTGAAACCGACGGCCCTACAGCTGCTGCTAGACTATTAATGGCCATTAAAAATTGAGAGGCACTCAATACAGAACCCTGCAGGACCCCATTCTCCTGGATATAGGGGGAACTATGGGAGGCACCGACTTGGAAAGTACGAAGCGACAGGAAATTTTGGATAAAAATCGGGAGCGGGCCTCTGAGACCCCATTCGTTTAATGTGGCAAAGACATGATGTCACCAGGTCGTAAATAAAAATAGGCTCTACCAGGTGTTGGCGACTGCAAAAGACTGTTAGGATGGCAGACTCGAGGGGCACAAGATTATCAGTGGTAGAGTGACCCTGGCGGAAGCCGCCCTGACATATAGCCAGTAGGCCACGAGACTCCAGGACCCAACCCAACTGCCGACATACGTTCCAGCAGCTTACAAAGAATGTTGGTGAGGCTGATAGGCCGTTAGCTATCCACATCAAGCGGGTTTTTACCGGGTTTGAGCACCGCAATGATGGTGCTCTCCCACCATTGCGATGGAAAGCCCCCATCACACCAGATCCGGTTGAAGATGACGAGGAGATGTCGCTTGTAGTCAGATGAGAGATGTTTAATCATCTGACTGTGGATCCGATCTGGCCCAGGAGCCGTGTCAGGACAATGTGTAAGAGCGCTGAGGAGCTTCCACTCTATAAATGGGGCGTTATAGGATTCAGCGTGGCGTGTAGTAAGCGAGAGGTCTATTCCTTCCAGCCGCCGTTTGAGAGTGCGAAAGGCTGGGAGGTAATTCTCCGACGCAGAGGCTCGAGCATAGTGCTCATGTTTGCGTCGGTAGATAACACGCCATTTATGTTAACACTGGGAACACCTGTTGGGGTCTGGTACCCGAAAACACGTTCGATCTTTGTCCAGACTTGGGAAGGTGACGTATGGCACCCAATGTTCGAGACATGTCTCTCCCAACACTCCGTCGTTTGATAAGTTGGCGAACGCGAGCATGGAGCCTTTTAAAGGCTATGAGGTGCTCCAGGGAAGGGTGCCGCTTATGCCACTGTAGAGCTCGCCGACGATCCTTAATTGCTTCAGTGACTTCTGGCCACCACCAAGGGACTGTCTTTCGCTGGGGGCACCGTAAAGAGCGAGGGATCGTGTTTTCTGCCACAGAAACGATTTTTGTAGTCACCTGCTCAACCATCACATCGATGTTACCGTGTGGCGGAGATTCAGCGGTGACAGCAGAGGTGAAAGTTACCCAGTCCGTCTTGTTTAAGGCCCATTTGGGCAGGCGTCCGTGGGCTTGTCGCCGGGGCTGTGACAGGAAGATGGGGAAGTGGACGCTATCACACAGGTCGTCATGTGCTATCCAGTGGATAGATGGGAGAAATCCTGGGCTGCAGATTGATAAATCAATGGCCGAGTAGCTACCATGAGCCACCCTGAAATGAGTGGTGGACCCAGTATTTAAGAGGCAGAGGTCGAACTGAGACAGTAAAGTTTCGACATTTCTGCCTCGGTCAGTAAGCACGGTGCCACCCCACAAGGGGTTATGGGCGTTAAAATCTCCCAAAAGTAGGAAAGGTTTAGGGAGTTATCAATCAGTGCAGTTAATACAGTCAGAAATACTGCACCATCTGGAGGAAGATATACATTGCAGACAGTTATTTCCTGTGTCGTCCTTATTCTGATAGCCACAGCTTCAATAGGGGTTTGAAGAGGCACAGTTTCACTACAGAAGTTAGGACATAAACGCAAACTCCACCTGACACTCGATTATAGTCACTATGGTTCCTATAGTATCCTGCACTGCCGGGAACCAAGTTTTCTGGAGGACAATGCAGAAAGCAAGTGTAAAGCTAAACAGTTGCCGTAGCTCAGCCAGACAGTAGAAAAAACCGCCGCAGTTCCACTGGAGGATGACGTCATCATGAGACTGGGTAGGCATGGAACACACAATGAGGCAGTTTACGCCTCAAGGTCACCTGCTGCCACCGACTTTTAGCCTGAGCACTCTATATCGGTGGTGTCTGAGGGTCTAGCGAAATATAGGTCCTCAGCAGACGCCAGAATCTCCACCTGATCTGCAGAAGCAGAGCTTGTAGGTAGCGGTGGTGTGGGCGCCACAGGAATTCCCTTGCTCTTGGGGACCTTCTTTTTGGATTTCTCCTCGCTGTTCCTTGGGTTTCCCTGGCTGCGAGGACTACACTGATTCAGTATCTGGGACAGAGGATGAGTGTGAAACCCTATGAACAGCTGCTTTTGGGCTCTTCAGCCACTGGCGGGTGTCATCTTTCCCACAAGTGGAAACCTGGGAAGGGAGTGACCCAAGGGACCCCTTCCTAGCTTCTCCAGCTCAGAAGTGGGGACTGATATCCCCGATGATTGGGGGGAGGGGGGTGTTGCCCCTGAAGTAGGTGGTGCAGGATTAACAGGGCGGGAAGTGCCCTCCACCGTCAAGGGGGCAGGTGTAGTCTTCTGGTTCTGAGAGGCGCAGGAATGCAAGGAACTGATGAGGTAACAACTGTTCTCGTAGTGGCTGCGTAAGAGATCATAGCCACAGGATGTAGGTGCTCAAATTTCCTCTTAGTCTCAGTGTAGGTCAGTCAGTCCAGCATCTTATATTCCATGATTTTCCTCTCTTTCTGTAAAATGCTGCAGTCTGGCGAGCAAGGTGAATGATGCTCTCTGCAGTTGACACAGATGGGCGGCAGGGCACATGAGGTATTGGGATGTGATGGACGTCCACAATCTCGACATGTGATGCTGGAAGTACAGTGGGAAGACATATGGCAGAACTTCCAACACTTAAAGCACCGCATTGGCGAGGGATATATGGCTTGACATCACAGTGGTAGACCATCACCTATTCAAGCAATGTGCCACCTTCGAAGGCCAAGATGAAGGCACCGGTAGCAACCTGATTATCTCTCTGGCCCTGATGGACGCGCCAGACGAAACGAACACGTTGCTGCTCTAAATTGGCGCGCAGTTCGTCGTCAGACTGCAAAAGAAGGCCCCTGTGGAATATAATACCCTGGACCATATTTAAGCTCTTATGGGACATGCTGTTAACAGAAACATCCCGCAACTTGTCACAAGCAAGTAATGCCAGTGACTGGGAAGAGGATGCTGTTTTTATCAAGACTGGCCCACAGCGCATTTTGGAAAAGCCCTCCAACTCCCCAAACTTGTCCTCCAAATGCTCCACAAAAAACTGAGGCTTCATGGACATGAAAGATTCCCCATCAACTCTCGTACATACGAGGTACTGGGGTGAATAAGCGTCACTGCTATCCCTGGACTGGCATTCCTCCCATGGGGTGGCCAGGGAGGAGAACGATTTGGGATCATATTTCTTAGCACTGAAGTTAGACTTTGCCCGCTCAGAGACTGCTGGTGGCGGACCACCAGCAAGAGATGACATACTACCATTCATGGCGTGTCATCCGCCCTGATACCACCCACTCCGACCAGGGGCCCTCCCCATGGGCGCCACCCAGCCTCAGAAAGGGTCACCTGGCAAGAAATCCATTGCCAGGAGTCCTGATGCCCCAGGGAGATGGGCATCCACTCCATGGCATACGTGAGGAGACAACGGCGCAGGCGTCAGCAGAGCGATCCCTGTGTTGGCAGGGGGCTACAACCAACAGGGTACATGGCGGCCCCACCACAATGGCCTGGCTACTGTGCTGGTTATGAGGTGCAAAGAATTCCATGGTCCTCGTCAGCGCAGAAAACGACACAGCATAGTGGGTGGAGGAAAATGCACCCAGGAAATTGTCCTCGCTCAAGAAATGGAGGATGAGCGGGACTGCAATGCCACGACGAGAAAGTGGGCTAAAGATCTCAATGCACGATGGACACGATGTACCATGTAAGGCGCCCTTCCCGAGTTGGTTCGCGTTTTTGGAAAATGGAGGTCAGACCCTACAGGGGACCATCACATAAAGGCCGAAATGTGTGAGACTCCTTTTAGTCGCCTCTTACGACAGGCGGGAATACCTCGGGCCTATTCTAGCCCCCAGACCCGCAGGGGGCAATTCTGAAGGTGTCAGGGGTAAAATACAGGGACAAAATGCTATTTACAATTTGTGCAGAAACCAGATGGCAGTTATAAGAGTCGAGGGGCACGAAAGGGAAGCAGTGATTGAAAAGGGAGTGAGACAATGTTGTAGCCTATACCCAACGCCATCCAATCTGTATATTGTGCAAGCAGTAAAGGAAACAAAAGAAAAATTTGGAGTGGGAATTAAAATCCATGGAGAAGAAATAAGAACTTTGACGTTTGCTGATAACATTGTAATTCTGCCAGAGACAGCAAAGGACTTATAAGACACTGTCAATTCCGTTCGATATAAGATGAACATCAACAAATGCAAAACGAAGGTAATGGAATGTAGTCGAATTAAATCAGGTAATGCTGCGGGAATTAAATTAGGAAATGAGACACTTAAGGTAGCAGATGCGTTTCGCTATCTGGGGAGCAAAATATCTGATGATGGTCGCAGAGAGAGGATATAAAATGTAAACTGGCACTGGCGAGGAAGGAGTTTCTGAAGAAGAAAAAATTTTTAACATCAGATATAGATTTAAGTGTCAGTAATTCTTTTCTAAAAGTATTTGTATGGAGTGTGGCCATCCATGGAAGCGAAACATGTACGAAAATAGTTTAGACAAGAAGTGAATAGAAGCTTTCGAAATGCGGTGCTACAGAAGAATGCTGTTAGATGGGTTACATGAGGAGGTGCTGAATATGATTGGGGAGAAGAGGAATTTGTGGCACAACTTGACTAGAAGATGGGCTCGGTTCGTAGGACACGTTCGGAGGCATCAAGGGATCACAAGTTTAACATTGGAGGGAAGTGTGGAGGGTGAATATCGTAGAGGGAGACCAAGAGATGAATACACCAAGCAAATTCAGAAGGATGAATGCTGAAGTAGCTACTCGGAGATGAAGCTTGCACAGGACAGAGTAACATGGAGAGCTGCATCAAACCAGTCTCTGGACTTAAGACCACGCCAACAACATGAAGGATGTTCGTAGTTCCAGTGGCTGTTTGCAGAAAAGGAGGTAGTCTAGCGATCTGTCGTCACAATCTTTTAAAACTAATCTGAATGTCAAAAGAGAGGGATGAAAATTCTCAGTTCGCATAAACCACTGTGGAATTGAACGAAGACTATGATGGCTTTATGTATCACTGCAAGTTTCGTTATTTAAGTCAAGGGGAAACGATTTTTTTATTTAAAACTCGCTATTGTTGAATCTATGAAGGAAGAAGGAGTGCAGCAACGAAAATTAGAACATCCGGAATGGAGTGCATCCTTCGAATTTTAAGTGTACTTGACTGCATACTGTCTAGAGCAAGACACTGCAAGGTAACGTCTTTTTGATTTGATGTGGATGGATTTAAAAAGAAAATCACGTTGTAGAAGGAACACATTCTGACAAACGCAGTCCAGTTTTCTAAATTCACTACTGTTACAAAAATCCAGAGGTTTGAAGAATTCATTGTGGCCTTGAAAGAATTGCAAAGATAGTTTTATAAAGATTTTGAGGACACTGTCACTGTAACATCTGTTTCCGAGCTATTTTCGAGACCTTTTGCCATTTCAGCTGAAAGCGCCCATGTGCGTATTCAGATGCAACTGATTAACATGCAAGTTCATTCCAGTTATGAAAACAAATCTGTTTATGTTAAAACTGTCCAGGACGCCTGCATTGCTTTCCTCAGGCAGAGTTTCCAAGTCTCTAAAATGACGTCCCAGAAGTGCTACAAAATTTCGATAGACATATTTGTGTGAAAGAACGTTTTTCGATTATGATACTATATAAGTCGCGATTAAGTACAAAACGTGTGAAGCTGTCGGCATCTGTCCGTATGCCGACAGTTTGTGCTATTAAAAATCAGATTATGTCTTCAGCGTGACGAAATAATTAAATAATACTGAAAATTTGTTTTGCTTGTGACCTATGCTGTTGACGGGCAACGGCCTTGCCGCAGTGGGTACACCGGTTCCCGTCAGATCACCGAAGTTAAGCACTGTCGGGCGAGGCCGGCACTTGGATGGGTGACCATCCGGCCGCCATACGTTGTTGCCATTTTTCGGGGTGCACTCAGCTTCGTGATGCCAATTGAGGAGCTACTCGACCGAATAGTAGCGGCTCCGGTCAAAGACAACCATCATAACGACCGGGAGAGCGGTGTGCTGACCACACGCCCCTCCTACCCGCATCCTCAGTTGAGGATGACACGGCGGTCGGATGGTCCCGGTGGGCCACTTGTGGCCTGGAGACGGAGTGTTTTATGTTGTTGACGGATGTGAAATATGAAATGAAGTAGTATGTAATGCGACTGCACTGCCATTTACATGCGACACATTCGTAGTTTTTCCCTCTTCCACCTCCTGTCGTTAAGACATCGCGGAGTGGCGGTGGGTGAAGTGTGAAGCGAGACTAAGTGCTTTTACATTCATGCCTGGGCATGGCCCTCAAGTCGAAATCTTGGCCGCCCTTGCACTACAAAAACTTGAAGCACTAGCCATATTGTTCGGATTTACCTCGAACACAAGCCACTGCACTTATAAGCGGACAACCAGACCCTGAGTTGGGTGCTAGCTGGGTTATGCAAGACCGCGAGGATAGCCAGGTGGGCGCTGTGGATGTATTCCATCCATTTTAATGGTCATCTTGTAAGGGGTACAAACAATCATGTGGCTGATGCCCATAGCCAAATGATCCAACATGAATCTAGCGCTGTAGATCTACTGTAAGGCGAGGAAGAAGTGGCTTCCGTGGGAAAGTTCGTTGGGACATTCCAGGCCTGTTCAGAAGGCTGTCTGAAAGACAGGAAGCTGGTTTGAAATCAAAGGGGAAGGCAAGAGGTGCCAAGGTATTCCAGTAATGAGGGATTATCTGGATGAAATCAGTCTACCCCAGGAGCTGATCATTCCGTATTTAGATACTTCTAGAACTGGGCTGTACCGAAAATACGGATCAGTAGTTTTGGTTCACTACATAAATGACGTAGTAAACGGTAGGGTTATTGGTAATATTGGTAGAATTGGTAAAGAGGGAAACACAAATGAATGTGTAAGAAAGAAAACGGGAGCCGACGACTTATCTTTGTTTCTTTGTTTGTCTGGTTGTTTGTTTTGAACGTAATTAGAGCTGCACATCATTCAGTGTTAGTTCATTGTGTATTTTATATCTTTACAGAATATAAACTGCATTTTATATGTAATAAAAACTGGTAGACTAACTCCTGCGCTTTTATGTAATCAAACCAATTACTTTTGATGTAAGTACAGCTGAGATGTACAAACATAAAAATATGTACTTATTGTTATTTTGTACTCAGTAAAACGTTCTTCTTCATGATCAGAGCCAAGAGTTTTCTGTTATTGTTGATTATCTGTTATTATTATTATCTAGCTCAAGAGCAAAGAAAATAATTCGATAAGCAAATTATTGGCCGCGCGGGATTAGCCGAACGGTCTGTGGCGCTGCAGTCTTGGGCTGTGCGGCTGGTCCCGGCGGTGGTTCGAGTCCTCCCCCGGGCATGGATGTGTGTGTTTGTCCTTCGAATAATTTAGGTTAAGTAGTGTGTAAGCTTAGGGACTGATGACCTCAGCAGTTAAGTCCCGTAAGATTTCACACACATTTCAACATTTTTTTTTTTTTTTTTGTCAAATGTGGAAGTTGTTTATGGGTAACAGAAACATGTTTTATCTAAGTCCAGCGAAGTATTGAAGCGATATTTAAAATACTTTTGTTTTGCGTTTTATTATTTTATCTTTTCATGAAGATAACTGTGTTTTCATGCGCTATATGTTTACTACAACTTCCCTCTCTGTCACGTTGCAAATAAGCAGTTTTCGAAAAAAACGTTGGCAATTTCAGTTTTGCTATAAATACTGTTTAGTCTTAAGTCACAGACAGGAGGATAAGTATGTAGAAAAAAAAAGTTCCGTAGCTCATTCGGCCTTTTATATATTACCACTCAGTTTCTGGATAGTTTACCACTTCCAGTTTCTAGGAGAATCTATTAAGATTCTGATCGCATGCATAAAGAAAGTGGTCATTATGAGATAACGCCTGGTAGATATGCAACACACCCACTGCATAGGTGGCGCAGGTACGACCTTAACTACCAAAGCTATTAGGACGATGTCGGTAAATCAGTGCGAGGAGTGCTTGAGAGCAAAACCTGAACTGAACACCTGGCTGGGGAACTTAGTTCGGATAGGGCGTAGCATCTGATGGACAAGGTGTTCATCGATCACTCAGAGCTTGTAACCTCCCCCTCACTTATCGACCTTAATGACAGTGAAAAATTAAACCGCGTGTACCTAATGGAAATTTGGGAAAAAGCAATCGTCACCGAAGTCAAATCTGTCGGTAAAGAGGGAGGAAAGGGTTACATCTAAATGAAAGGAAAAATGCAAATGAAACTGGTGGAAATTAATTTTGAAACGGGGTAAAGTTAATAAAGAAAGTAAATGTGCGTCCGTTACGTTAACAATTAACTAGCGGTAATTAGATATTTGAGATTTGGGGGAAATTATGGTCGCCAGTCCTAAGGACAATTACTATAGTAACTGAAAAAGAAGTGTGGCAACTGAAGGTTGACACGTGTAGTGTGAAAACTGAAAGTCTGTCAGAAGTAATAAATTTCGCTACACCCTGACTTAATTTAGCAAAATAATTAATAAAACAGGAAAATCGAAAGTTAATTTAGTGACTGAAGTTAATAGTGAGCTTTCTTTCTGAAGCACATCGAAATTCAGTAAAATACGGTTAGTCTTGGACTACCTCAACAATCATTTCAAAAGCTACTTGAATCTACGCAATTTAGAAATAAGAGATTTAACTTTGAACTTGAATTAAATGATTCTCAACAATTAACAACAGTAAAATTTAGTACGTACCAAGCTGAGCTGCAGTCACAGGTAAGCTAAAATACGGTAACAAAACTCGCACTCTTAATTTGTGCTTGTGTAATCTAAATATTGTAGCCAGCTATGAATACCTTAACTGAACTTTGAAATTAAAGCAATGAAATCGAATGATGCTGCTTTAATGCTGGCGTTTGAATTTCAACGACACTCGGGTTCATTCCGGAAAAGGAAGGGACCCTGCTTGGTAATGCAATTGGGACAATGAGCAACAAAGGTTCATGCTACATTGCTGTAATTTTGTGATTTGAACAGTTTTAAAAGCTGAGGTCTGCCATACAGTTCTAAAACTTTACGTGCTTCCAGTCTTCCTTGTTGGTTGATTGAAGGTTTGAAGCCGTCGATCGAGGAGGTTGCGACAGTCACTCATTGTCGGCCGTCGCTGTTGCAGAAGCTGGATGTTGGCGCGCCTTCTTCTCGACACGGTCACCAGACGAAACGGGCTCTTGATGTGCGCTAGCTAATGTTTCCCGTCCGCGACACCATGTCAGAAACTATCATCGCAAGTCGAGCGCAATTACATGCTGCCAAACCCCGAAAGCGCGGCAACTCGCGGGAGCGTCACACAACACACCTGCTCCACTCGCTACTCCAGCCCGACTCTCTCTGTTCTGCCCGCGCTCCACGCGGCAGAGTTAACACTACCGAAGATCCTACACACTTTGATTCTTCTCACTACCTATCGATGTAATCGTTCGATAGCAATTTTCCCTAGGCTCAAATGGCTCTGAGCACTATGGGACTTACTTCTGAGGTCATCAGTCCCCTAGAACTTAGAACTACTTAAAATTAACTAACCTAAGGACATCACACACATCCATACCCGAGACAGGATTCAAACCTGCGACCGTAGCGGTCGCGCGGCTCCAGACTGTAACGCCTAGAACCAAGGTTATCGTTATTTGTTGGTTATGGTAGGCGCCTTCTCCCATTATGTTTGGTTGCTGCCGAGAGGTGCTTCGAGTGTAACAGTTAAGCATCTTCGTCATGTTTTTTCTGTCTCTGGGACCCCGAAAGTTCGGGTGAGCGTCAATGCTCCAGCTTTCGTGTCTCGTGAATTTAAGAAATTCTGTTCTAACAGCGCTATTTCTCATGTTACAACCATTTCTTACTATCCACTCCCTAACCAACTCCCTACCGCTTCAGTGACAGCAGAGCGGTTGCTATTCAGCTCTTTAATAGGCTGTTTCCATTATGGACTGCAGAATATTCTGATTAATTACGGACTCAATACACTAGTTCAAATAATTTTAACGTGAATAAACCTCGTGTGTGTTGTTAACTTTATACATGACATATTGCTGTCGTTATTATCGACACAAATTTTAACCCTTGGGGGCTAATAGACAATTTTCAGATTTATTAGGAAACAATATTGAAATGGCTGCATTTAAAATTGTTTCAGCGATACAGAATAAATAAATTTAATTTAAACACTGTTTACTGCACATAGCGCTGTAGGGCAGAAATACGCAATGTAAAATATCCGATAACTCAGGCACGGCGTACCTCGCATGATGTACCTATTTTACATGTAATGTCATATACATTATATAAACTCGAAAGGAAAGAAGAAAGTTTTTGCTTTAATGTCCTGCCGACGATTATTAGAATAGAGATGCAGCACTTGCATGCACTAGGGAAAGACGAGAAAAGTAACAGTCCTTGCCCTTTTCAAGTACAGGGAATACTGCTGGTTGGCTATGTATTTTATCTTGGCACTAATACGGTAAAAGTTGAGGACACGCAAGCAAATTTTGTGTGAGAACGGACGAAATGGCAGACATGCTCATGACTACCATCCTTAGGGACGAGTGCTCCGTAAAGGAAGAAATATGGCGTCCCGCACTAGACGTGACAGGAGAAAAAAAAAAAAAAAAAGAAAAACAAAAAACAAAGTTTGAACAGATCCTGTGCAAAACCTGTCATGATCTCGTAGCAGGCAGCACACCACAGACGCACATACGCGTATTTGTGATCTCGCACGTTACAATGGATGGGTAGTGGGGTGTGCGGACAGCTGCCGGTTGTAGGAACACATAAGAAGAGAGGGGTTTTGCGTCCGCGACTTGATATTGTTAGAAACGCTGCTGTTGTAACTGTCGCACATAAAACTTGTGTCAAAACGAAGTATTTAACGATACTCAATAGAAAGCATCGTCTTTCACACTTGATACGAGACGCCGTCTTCGAGTCGAACGTCAGAATTTAACTTACCTTATAGATTTAAAGGCCGCGCCGTATTTCACAGTCTTCATTACAGTCATGGGTATCTCAGAATTTTTTTTTAAACGTAACAGGTTCTTTCATGTGGGCACTGCCATTAAGAACACGCACAAATTTCCATGCTTTGATGGTGTCAGGGGGAAGAAGGAGTGAAGTCTCTTCGCAGACGTTGTTACAGGGGGACCATAAATGTAACTCATCCACGAAACAAATGGCACTTGTGAGGCTGATTCTTTAGTATTACTCATCAGTCTGGATTCCTTACCAAGTCGGGTTAGTAGAAGAGATAGAGCAGATTCAACGGAGGGCGGCTCCTTTTATCATTGGGTCTTCTTAGTCGACGCAAGAACGTTACAGAGATGCGCAACAATTTATGGTGGCAGATGCTGCAGGAGAGAGGTAGGGTCCTGAAATTACCGGAGCTTAAGTTCCAGCGAGAGTCGGGAAACATATTACTTCCTCCCACATAAATCTCGCGAAATGACCATCGCGAAACAATACGAGAAATTAGAGCTCATAGAGAGATTTGCTCCAAAGCCATTATTCCCAAGCATCATTTGAGAAATGAATAGGGAGTGAAAAATGTTAGTATCAGAAGTACCTTCTGCCACATACCATAAGGAAGCTCGCGGAGTATAGATGCACATGTAGATAAGCTCCTTTTCCTAAGAGCCATCTCGGCATTTGTTCCCAGAGAACCTAAATCAACAAAGACTGGCAGTGATTTGAACCAATGTCTTGCCATATGCCGCCACTTCGCTTGATGACGTAATCGAACGACACATAAATAGTATCGTGGCTATCAGTCTTGGCTGTAGCAACTAGCACAAGTCTTGTCTTCAGTATCGGGTAGGGAGAGCAACATAAGGAGCGATGACAGTTCACTTGAAGCAAATCTTATCTGCTTATAAACTGGAGTCACTGGAATCGCAGCACCAGTGCTTAGTTTACCTGGCGCATTTGATGATCTCTTAAAGCAGGGATATACAGAAGTCCTACTATCGCGAACCTCAAATCGCTTGGTTTGACTTTATAAGGGCCGCAAGTTCAAATACACTGAAGTGCCAAAGAAACTGGTGTAGGCATTAGTATTCAAATACAGAAATATGTAAACAGGCAGAATATGGCGCTGTGGTCGGCCAAGCCTATATAAGACAACTGTCTGGCGCAGTTGTTGGATCGGTTACTGTTGCCACAATGGCAGGTTATCAAGATTTAAGTGAGTTTGAACGTGGTGTTATAGTCGGCGCACGAGCGATCAGACACAGCACCTCCGAGGTAGCGATGAAGTGGGGATTTTTCCCGTACGGGCATTTCATGAGTGTAGCATGATTATCAGGAATCCGGTGAAACATCACACCTCCGACGTCTCTGCGGCCGGAAAAAAGGTCCTGCAAGAACGGGACCGACGACGACTGAAGACAGTCTTTCAACATGACAGAAGTGCAACCTTTCCGCAGATTGCTGCAGATTTCAGTGCTGGGCCATCATCAAGTGTCAGCGTGCAAACCATTCAACGAAACATCATCGATATGGGCTTTCGGAGCCGAAGGCCCACTCGTGAACCCTTGATGACTGCACGACACGAAGCTTTACGCCTCCCCTGGGCCCGTCAACATCGACATTGGGCTTTTGATGACTGAAAGCATGTTGCCTGGTGGGACGAATCTCGTTTCAAATTGTGTCGAGAGGACGGACGTGTACAGGTATGGAGAAAATCTCATGAACCCATGGACCCTGATGTCAGCAGGGGACTGTTCAAGGTGGTGGAGGCTCTGTAATGGTGTGGGGCGTGTGGAGTTGGAGTGATGTGGGACATCTGATACGTCTAGATACGACTGCGACAGGTGAAACGTACGTAAGCATCCTGTCTGATCACCTGCATCTATTTATGTCCATTGTGCATTCCGACGGACTTGGTCAATTCCACCAGGACAGTGCGACACCCCACACGTCCAGAATTGCTACAGAGTAGCTCCAGGAACTCTCCTCTGAGTTGCAACGCTTCCGCCAGCGATTAAAGTCTCCAGAGATGAACATTATTCAGCATATCTGGGATGCAACGTTCTGTTCAGAAGCGGTCTCCACCCCCTCGTACTCTTATCGATTTATGGGTATACCTGCAGGATTCATGGTGTCAATTCCCTCCAGCACTACTGCAGACATTATTCGAGTCCATGCCATGTCGTGTTGCGGCACATCTGCGAGCTCGCGAGGGCCTTACACGATATTAGACGGGTGTACCAGTTTCATTCGCTCTTCAGTGTATATCGACCCGTGAGACATGTTATTATTCCTAAATGGGATTCCCCTGCCCTAGTGCCAGCTAGACTGGCTTCAAAGGAATGAGATGCGGGTCCACTCTCTGCATTTCCAGAGGTAATAAAAGACGAGTTAAAAAACTAAAAAATTACCAAAACGAACAGTGAGAGGAGAGCCGCCAGTAGGTCAAAGGCAGACTGTGGTCTGTGCACCCCTGGAGGAGAAAGGAGGTGATTAGTTTTTAACGTCCCATCGCTAACGAGGTCATATGGGATGGATCAGAAGCTCGGATTTGGAAAGGATGGAGAAGGAAGTCGGCCGCCCCCTTTCGAAGGAACCATCCCAGCATTTGCCTTAGGCGATTAGGGAAATCACGGAAAACGTGAATCAAGATGGCCGGACGCGGGTTTGAACCGTCGCCCTCCCGAACGCGAATCCAGTGTGCTAACCGCTGCGGTATCTCTGTCGGTTTGTGCATCACTGTCGTAAAGCATCCAGGAGACTATTCGTCGCAAGTAGTTAGCTAACGTTTCTTTTTTTTCCACGGCATCAACAGTACTTCCGGTAGAAGCGCTGTAACTTCAGCTCTTCTTCTGCAGCCTGTGTGTGTGTAAATCCTTATGGGACTGTCGATAAGCCTTGATGCAAACACTTTTTGCTTATTGAATTCCCCAAACTAATTTCGGCGCTATACTGTCATTTTCAGTGGTTTTCTTTATTATAATATCTGAAAATTTACATCGTTGTATTAAATTATGAAAAACTTATAGTATGCTGTAACGTTTGGTTCCAGATATATGTGTGAACAACCTAACAGTACCTATTTACTTTAACGTAACTACATATTTCTATGTTTTTTGTGGTTTTTGGGCACACAGCATTTCATCTGGTATTTGCGGCTGTCGTTAACAAGTACGAAAATACGAAAATGTGAACTTGAAAACGTCCGTGTTTTTAAATACTTGATTTGTGGCTGTATTGTGAGACAATTTTGGGAGCCACTAGGTTGTAACGCATACTGCGCAGCACTTGTATTAACAAGTTGGCTATAATAGCTTCGAAAATCACAGAAAAAGCGGAACTTTCACTATGGCAATAATTTAATTATTACTACATCTTGAGGTTGATACCTGAAACCAGATGTATCGGCTATCGCGAAATATTTTCAAAGCTGTAGCAGGAATTTTGTCTAGTTCTGTTCTTTTTACATAAGCCGATTTGTTTCTTTTTTCAGGTTGAAGTGGCCACATCTGAAACAAGAAAAAATATTACACACTGACATATAAAGATAAAATTGTACGCAGAACTGGAAATATAATGAACAAGCGAGGAATTCCAGTAGCAATCAGAACAAATAACACGGTAACGTATAAGAGCAGACAATAGAACACCAGGAAATTCCCGCAATGCAGGAATGCACTGACTTACACGCAACTCCCGTCAGTCCCAATAAATAGCACAAACATAAAAGAATTTCCACACAACGAAAGCGAAACACGCGGGAGCTCTAAGCAGTGAAAGCGCAATCCCCCTTTCGTAGAACACTTAAATGAAAACCACCTTTCCACAAATATCGAAACTGATCTACACATTCTGAAACGTAGCAAAGGCTATAAGCTACATGTTATAGCTTTCTGCTGGCACTTGACTAAGTCGATGTACGTTAAGTACCAGTTCGCATGCACACTTAACAATTGTGCGCAAACAGTGGTTATCCACTTGTAAGGGATAAATGATCAATTAAATCGCAGCGATGTGACCAACCCAACCCCTCCCTAATATACGAGAAACGAATGAAGAGGAAATTATTAGATTACTTGTTCAAAAGAGAAGGTAAAAAAATTTCAACTGTTGTGAACTAGATAAAACATCAGACTACGTAATACGATTAAATAAACTCAAAAATAAATCAACTACTTGTCTTTGTGCAACATATAAAACCAAGCTAATATTTTAAAGAGCCTAGACACAAAAAGTATTAATTTGCCAATTACGTAATTATTTGGAGAGCTATAGAGAAGGTAACAGGACGCACGATATGAGATTTTACTAAACATGTCTTTTCAGAGAAAACCACAAAGAATCATGGATGGACATCCCATCAACACTGTATGGCGCTTGAACATGAAATAAATTAATGTGCTTTCATGAAATTAACTTACGTTTTACAATTTAACTAGGCGAATTTAAGGAGAAAGAGGGGGAAGGAACAGGAGGAACACAGCTTCATTCATCCAACGTAGATCCATACGGAAAAAGACGAAGTTATATTGTGGTTAACACAAGTTGTACACACACACACACATACACACACAGTCTATTTATTTTGTGTAACACCAAAAAATGTTCAAATGTGTGTGAAATCTTATGGGACTTAACTGCTAAGGTCATCAGTCCCTAAGCTTACACACTACTTAACCTAAATTATCCTACGGACAAGCACACACACCCATGCCCGAGGGTGGACTCGAACCTCCGCCGGGAGCAGCCGCACTGTCCATGACTGCAGAGCCTCAGACCGCTCGGCTAATCCCGCGCGGCTGTGTAACACCAAAGTGGCTTTCATTACGTGCTTTTTCCCTACTAAGGGGCAACTACTATATTTCACACAAATGTAAATCATTTTTACATTTCCATTAACATACTATGATTACTATATATTTTCCTATTTTTACTACATTTCATAAACATTGCACTGTGGCTGCAGTCTCATATTTTCTATCCATCTTTGATCTCCCACCCACCCAACACCCCTACCACCTCCGAAATCCCCCCTCCCCTGTATCCTCTGGTCTCTCTCCCATTCACTCATCCCCTGCTCTCTGCCCTACCAGCATTGTTATACCAACCCAATCCAATGGATCACTATCCTTCCCCGAGACCCCCACCCCTCCCGTTGTTGTTCCTCAATATTTAGTTTGGCGTTGTATATCACAGTCTCTTGGCAGTCCCCCCACCCCAACTTTGAGTCTATGGGTAGGTCCATTGAAGTTTCTTGCTCCCCCTCCCCCTCCCCAGTCCACCACCCCAACTTTCTCCCACCTCTTCACTCTCATTTTGATTTTGTCCACTTCATCATTTAATCAGATATATGCTCTTATCGTTACTGTCATTTTATTCAGTCCCCTCCACATCCCCGACATACACATACCTCTAACAGTGCTTTACCTACTTCTCCATCTCGCTCTTGTACTTTGAAGTTGCCCCCCCCCCCCCCATCCCCTGTATTTGATTCCAAACCCATCCCTCTCTCTCTCTCTCTCTCTCTCTCTCTCTCTCTCTCTCTCTATCTATCTATCTATCTATCTATCTATCTCTCTCTCAGTCACACTGTTAACCGTCTTAATTTTCTTAATCTTTCGTATTTCGTATTATCAATGGCACTTACTATATTCTTGTATGAGATTCAGCGTCTTTGAAATTTATTTCGTTTTATTCCTTTTAGACTTTAGTTCCTCATCCAACTTAATGTAGGTTCACTTACAGTGGTTGACGATCTGATATATACATGTTTATTGCGAAGATCATGGTGCACAGTACCACCCAAAAGATAATTATATATAATCTGAAGATATTTAACTTTAATAGTCATAAATCTTGTCATTTTTATATTCAGTTGTTCTATTACTCATACTCTTTGATTTCAATATCATTACGTTTTAAGGACAGGTGCTCATCTTTTATTTACCAACGTAATTTTATTTTATTTTCATAAACATGACGTGCTACCACGATTATTTACTGATCCGTTAAAAGATGGTGGTGATTGGCATTTCGTGGGAAGCCAATATTTTTCTTCATTTATGGTCAACTTTGAGCTTGACAACATGTGTCTTAAAAATATATGTTAAAGACATAAAATATAAGTACATATTTCGTAATTATACACCAACTTACATTCAATCTTTAAGACATTTTGCATCTTTTGAAATTTTACGTGGTCTTGTTGTATGCAATTTTTGCTTTTCTTTATAATACTTGAAAATGGTATAAAAGGCCGAAACCTGGATTGTACTTCAATAAACAATAAAACAGTCAAATGGCGGTGTATTCCTTTAAAAAAAATATCGTATGACTGTTGCTCAGCAACATGAAAAACTGTTTACTTACGTATTCGAACGATCAAGACCGCCAAGTCTCTCAGATACGATTTACGACTGCAACAAATATCGTATACTGTGCGTACAAGGTTCAAGTTGCTCCGAATTTTATCGGTGGTTCATGGTACACGATTCGGACGGAATTTAAGATCTCGGTGCGTATTTCTGCCTGAGTTCGGATTTTAGATTTCTAGAAAATATTTTTTTTCCGCTTCACGATATTGGTAGTTGTATTTACTTCGTACCTGTAACAGATTTTGCGGAAATTGGTTCAGACGAATAGTAATGTAAATTTTTATGTACGAGTATGTTCCCGAAATCGGGTTTATGTCATCAAATTAACTTTGTCTACTACCTCTGTTAATAATAACGTAGTTGCAGAGATGAGATTAATTAAATGAAATATCATGTGACCACTTTCAGTGGCTGCTGAACAGCTTGGTTAATTTACCACAAATATGACGTTACCTATAGCTGTATGATTTTATCCAGGAGATCCGCCTATAATTGGTAGATAATCAGTTACTTGCAATATTTAAAAAGTAGAAACTACAGCATCTAATCTCGAATAATGTGTTACATTCTGACTCCACATTTTTAACACAACTTTATGGGGAAAACGCTAATAACTGCACTCATTTGTCATTACACTCCATAACGGTCGACAAGCGAGAACTAATACCCAGGACTCATTCATAGACATCCGAACAATAACGTCTCGTTATTGCAGCGACATCAAATTCAAACCGTGCAAATAGTTACTTTGACGTCTGCAGTCATTATTTAACATTTCAGTTGTATGCCACTGGCTGTAGAAAATAATATTATTGAAACAAACATGGAAGGAAGTATGTCTAAAAAGAAAACGTATGTATGGAATTGGTTTGTAGCATTCTGAGATGGCCGAAGTGCGATATGCTAGAAAATACACTTATTTATCTAGAGAAGAGTTGGTAAATAAGTATTGTAGATTAATGCACGCAAATTTTTTCTGTTTTAATTTAAACTTAGACTGACCGTGTTCTCGTTTTCTCATACCGGTACCTTTTGAAGTTTTCCAAAATAATATTAATCAAAATTTTTACTGGTGACTACTTTTATCTCAGAGTTTTACCTCGTTACATTCATTTCTCGTAGTACAAAAATGTTCTCACTGAAAATATACATGCAGGTGTTCACAATATTGAGCAGTAGCCAGCGCAGATAGTTGCCAATCAGTGGGCCTTTGAGTCTGTCATTAAAAGTGAAATGGATTGAAAAGTGCTCGAGGAATCGTAATAAAATTGGGGAAGTACGAAATGAAATGCGTAATCAGTGGAACATCCATTTACGAGGTGGTTGAGAAAAGTAATGAGACTGATTTTTTGTCTACCATTTCTTTTTATTTTTTTCGAACAACAGTATTGTCCCCTTCGGTGTAGTCCCCCTTAGCAGCTATTCGTTATTTCTAGTCTTGGATGCTGTGTTGAAAGGATTTAACTGGTCGGGCCTTTAACATTTCGGTCACATTATTTTGATTGTTCTCCAGAGTCTTAAAGTTACGTCCTTTGAAGACATGTCCGTATTTCAGGGAAAGAAAACAGTCACAAGGACTCAGATGAGGTGAATAGGGCACTGTGGAACAACCTTTTGAGGTTCGTCATGGAGGTGGCCGTGATGGGATGGAAGCGGTCGTGTGACAGGAGCCGTTCTCATGATGCAGTGTTCGTTCTTCACCCGTTTCCTGAGCCTTTCAAGGATCTCTTTGTAAAACACTTGGTTGACAGTTTGCCTAGGAGGGGCAAAACCTTTATGCACGATGCCACGACGTTTGGAGCACAGCACTGTATGGTAGCGAAACATGGACTGTAGGAAAACCGGAACGGAAGAGAATCGAAGCATTTGAGATGTGGTGCTACAATCGAATGTTGATAATTAGGTGGACTGAAAAGGTAAGAAATGAGGAGGTTCTATGCAGAATCGGAGAAGAAAGGAGTATGTCTAAAACACTGACAACATGAAGGGACAGGATGATCGGACATCTGTTAAGACATCAGGGAATGACTTCCATGGTATTAGAGGGAGCTGTAGACGGCAAAAAGGATAGAGGAGGACAGAGGCTGGAATACATCAAGCTAATAATTGAGGACGTATTTTGTAAGTGTTGCTCTGAGTTAAACAGGTTGGCACAGGACAGGAATTCGTGGGGGGCGGGGTCATCAAATAGTCATCAGAAGACTGATGAGTAAAAAAAAAAGCAAATCGACATTATTTTTATCTTTTGTTTGTTCGTTTGAGTTTTTTTCTGTCGAGGAGATGTCTCAGTGTACGACTCCTCACTTTGCCGCTTTGTCTCGGGATCGTATTAAAAAGTCCAGGCTACATCACCTGTGACCAAAGGACTGAACTATTCGTGGTCATTGGCAATGCTCCCATAAACATCAACGCACACGTTTCTTCTATTATCCTTCTGTTAACTTTCAGATTTTTCAGCACTATTTTGACACAGACCTTCTGCAGGTGCAGAACTCGGTGAAAATCTGACGTACAATGAAAGCGCTTAAGTTTAGAAGGTCTCCAATCACCCTTATTGTTTTAAACTCCGATTTCACAAGAGCATGCACACGTTAGACGTTTTCGTCGGTTTTTGAAGTTGAATGTCTCTCTCAGACAGGTTCATCCTCAGCGTGTTCTCGGAATTCCAATAATGATTCTTGGCAGTAAGAAACTTACGCTCTTGATGAGGAATGTTCGCCATAGGCCTGTTACAACTTTTCACAGGTCATACTCGCGGATTCCTCAGGTATAACACAAAACTTGAACGCTGTTCAATTTTTGTAACACGCAACAAAAAATACAGCTTCATCGATGGCGTACAGAGCTGAAACTCGAACGGAGCATGTGGAAGGGATGTAAACACTGGTCTGCAAAAGTAAAAAACATAGCGTTACCAGATCGCTCGCACTGTTGTCAGTCTCATTACTTTTCTCACACGTCTCATAGTTCACTTGTTCTTCCAATGCCACCAACGTCCGTGTTACAAAACCTGTAGAGATTAGCGAAAAGTGAAACTGTACTAAACGCTCTCACGTAATAACTAATGACGTTCTCATCTCGAAATCACAGTTATTAGGAGTGGCAACAGTGTTTCATCTCCTATAAATGTTAGAACATAAGCCCCTACATGCTATACACTCATAGTTCCTGAAGAGTTTTCTATAATGTTTGTGTCAAGCGTTCATGAATGCAGACAGTCAAAAATGCATGCTCACAAATATCGTTAGCCCGACGAGAAACGTTGAGGTGGAAATACGAGACTGAAAGCAGGTCAAAAAGCAGTTAGTCATCGCGAGGGGACCCACACTTTAGCCTGTAAACACTCTGGTGCCCAAAATTAAAGCAAGAAACGGAAATTTTGCAAGGTTGCTTTTATTTCGCCGAAGAAACAGTATACATAGTTGATGGTAAAGTAGAAACAATGCAGAGAATACAGAACGTAAACAACTGCAAGATGCGTAACGGTGGACAAAGATTTTCTTCGTTTTTTCCAACTCAGCGGATTTGCAAACACATTCCGACAACTGGTTAATGTGCTCAGTACGGTGTGTGACCACCTCTGGCAACAATACAGGCCTAACAACGGGGCATGCTGTGAATGATGTCAGTCTTATGGTGAGGTAATGACGCCCATTCTTCCTGCAGAGCCGCTCGCAGTCTTGGAGAGTGGTTGGTGGATGCTGACGTGATGCAAGCCGTCTCCCTCGTGCATCCCAGACGTGCTCTACGGGATTCAAATGGAGAGAGCGAGCGGACATCCATACGTGCAGTATCTTCTGTTCCTAAGAAAAAATCAACCACGCCTGCTCTATGAGGTCGAGCATTATCGTCCATGAGTTCGAAGTCTGGGCCCACAGTATATAGCAACAATCGCAAATAACGTCCCAAAATCTCGCGTCACCGTCCCTGGCAGAAATTAAACCTTGCCACTTCACCCGTACAATTTCATGAAGAGGGGTTCGAATGGTAAACATAATCGCTGCCCACACCATTAAGGGTTCCTTCTCGATATCGGTCTCTTTCCACAATTTCTGTGTTCCAAAATCGTGTTCCGCGTTCCTTCACGATACGAATCCATCGAGAATCACTCTCCAGACTAAATCAGGACTCATCTTTGAAAACAACATTGACCCACCGTTCCACCACCCAGGTGACATGTTGATAAATCCACTCTAAACGTTCCCTTCCGTGAAGACGCATCAGAGGTAGACAGACAGCAGGTCTCCAACAATAAAAGTCACTCTGCCGAAGCCTTCTGCACACCATTTGCCTCGATGCAACACGTTCAGTGTATGCTGTCAGGTCAGATGCCAAGTGTCGTGCAGTACTAAGGCGGTGCTGCCATGCCCTTCTCTTTTGAAGTCACACTTGGTCGTCCCTCCCTTGTCTTAGGGATAGAGTTTCGGTCTCTATAAACTGTCGCCACATCCGAGAAACAACACAGCGATTCCATTAAGCCATCGGGCCATATCAGTTTGCGACCGTCCTGCGTCCTTTCTTCCTCTGGCCCTCCACCACAGAGAGTCTAGTAGGCATCTTCTCTACGGCATACTCCACCGTCTGTGACTGTCTACACAGCGATTGTGGATGTGGGTTTACCCGACAAACACTTCCTCGTTTCAAAAATAGTTCAAATGGCTCTGAGCACTATGGGACTTAACATCTTAGGTCATCAGTCTCCTAGAACAGAGAACTACTTTAACCTAACTAACCTAAGGACATCACACACACCCATGCCCGAGGCAGGATTCGAACCTGCGACCGTAGCTTTCACGCGGTTCCAGATTGTAGCGCCTAGAACCGCTCGGCCATCCCGGCCGGCTCCTCGTTTCAACAGTGCCCTGACGTCATGGTTGTCCGTTGACCAGAAGGCCATCTTCCGTGCAGAACACAATCGTACGGATATCTGATTAAGAGGCGGTATGATTATATCGTGAATTGGACACAGGACTGGGAAATAGCTGCTTGTTGCTTTAACTGTACATACAGGGTGTTTCAAAAATGACCGGTATATTTGAAACGGCAATAAAAACTAAATGAGCAGCGATAGAAATACACCGTTTGTTGCAATATGCTTGGGACAACAGTACATTTTCAGGCAGACAAACTTTCGAAATTACAGTAGTTACAATTTTCAACAACAGATGGCGCTGCGGTCTGGGAAACTCTATAGTACGATATTTTCCACATATCCACCATGCGTAGCAATAATATGGCGTAGTCTCTGAATGAAATTACCCAAAACCTTTGACAACGTGTCTGGCGGAATGGCTTCACATGCAGATGAGATGTACTGCTTCAGCTGTTCAATTGTTTCTGGATTCTGGCGGTACACCTGGTCTTTCAAGTGTCCCCACAGAAAGAAGTCACAGGGGTTCATGTCTGGCGAATAGGGAGGCCAATCCACGCCGCCTCCTGTATGTTTCGGATAGCCCAAAGTAATCACACGATCATCGAAATATTCATTCAGGAAATTAAAGACGTCGGCCGTGCGATGTGGCCGGGCACCATCTTGCATAAACCACGAGGTGTTCGCAGTGTCGTCTAAGGCAGTTTGTACCGCCACAAATTCACGAAGAATGTCCAGATAGCGAGATGCAGTAATCGTTTCGGATCTGAAAAATGGGCCAATGATTCCTTTGCAAGAAATGGCGGCCCAGACCAGTACTTTTTGAGGATGCAGGGACGATGGGACTGCAAAATGGGGCTTTTCGGTTCCCCATATGCGCCAGTTCTGTTTATTGACGAAGCCGTCCAGGTAAAAATAAGCTTCGTCAGTAAACCAAATGCTGCCCACATGCATATCGCCGTCATCAATCCTGTGCACTATATCGTTAGCGAATGTCTCTCGTGCAGCAATGGTAGCGGCGCTGAGGGGTTGCCGCGTTTGAATTTTGTATGGATAGAGGTGTAAACTCTGGCGCATGAGACGATACGTGGACGTTGGCGTCATTTGGACCGCAGCTGCAACACGGCGAACGGAAACCCGAGGCCGCTGTCGGATCACCTGCTGCACTAGCTGCGCGTTGCCCTCTGTGGTTGCCGTACGCGGTCGTCCTACCTTTCCAGCACGTTCATCCGTCACGTTCCCAGTCCGTTGAAATTTTTCAAACAGATCCTTTATTGTATCGCTTTTCGGTTCTTTGGTTACATTAAACCTCCGTTGGAAACTTCGTCTTGTTGCAACAACACTGTGTTCTGGGCGGTGGAATTCCAACACCAGAAAAATCCTCTGTTCTAAGGAATAAACCATGTTGTCTACAGCACACTTGCACGTTGTGAACAGCACACGCTTACAGCAGAAAGACGACGTACAGAATGGCGCACCCACAGACTGCGTTGTCTTCTATATCTTTCACATCACTTGCAGCGCCATCTGTTGTTGAAAATTGTAACTACTGTAATTTCGAAAGTTTGTCCTCCTGAAAATGTACTGTTGTCCCAAGCATATTGCAACAAACGGTGTATTTCTATCGCTGCTCGTTTAGTTTTTATTGCCGTTTCAAATATACCGGTCATTTTTGAAACACCCTGTATTTAAACCTGCGTATCCTGGTTTTTGTTTAAAAAAAGTACAATAATATTTTATGACAAAGCAAAGCCCAAACAGTATAAAAAATGGTTCAAATGGGTCTAAGCACTATGTGACTTAACATCTCAGGCCATCAGTCCCCTAGAACTTAGAACTACTTATACCTAACTAACCTAAGGACATCACACACACATCCACGCCCGAGGCAGGATTCAAACCTGCGACCGTAGCAGGATCGCGGTTCCGGACTGAAGCGCCTAGAACCGCTCGGCCACAGCGGCCGGCATAAACAGTATAGATCTAGTTATTGGATGTATGTTAGTTGACGTATGACAGCGCTTAAGACGTTTAGCCGTAGAGAGCAGCTTATGAAAAGTCTAACTGTGTCCTATAAAGCGGAATACCCTTACGAAGACGCTGGAGTATTAAGTCATATATGAGATTGGAATTGTTCGGTGTGTATTTTGTTGTCGACTTTGGACATGAACTGATGGAAGTTTTAATGTAATTTTAATATTTTAGTTCCAGTTGCTTTAGTTGACCCGCCAGGATAGCCGAGCGCTAACGCGCTGCTTCCTGGACTCGGGTAGGCGCGTCGGCTCCGGATCGAATCCGCCCGGTGGATTAACGACGACGGCCGGTGTGCCAGCCAGCCTGGATGTGGTTTTTAGGCGGTTTTCCACATCCTACTAGATGAATACCGGGTTGGTCCCCACATCCTGCCTCAGTTACACGACTCGCAGACATTTGCAACACATTCACACTCTTTCACGATTTACACTAGTCGCAGACAGCTGGGGTACACTACTTCCGTCCCAGAGGGTATGGGGAGGCGGCAGGAAGGGCATCCGGCCACCCCTTCAAATTAACCATGCTAAATCCGTACTTAACCCTGCCGACCCTGTGCACAATGCGGGATCAAGGCAGTAGCAAAAGAAGAAAAAGAAAAAGAAGTTCCAGTTGCTTTAGTTAGAGAGAAAGACAACGAAGACAGCACTGTGATGGTTAAGGAAGGAAGACACTGTAGGAAAGTCAGAGAACGCTGGCAATTATAACTACGGACTTAGAGCAGCGCAAAAGACCAGGCGTGGAGCACTGGGTCGGTGCAGCGTCTGGTAGAAACCCAGAGGCAACTGTCGACAGTTCCGTGGAAAATTCGCAACTCCACCGCGTGTAAGCCAGGCGGTGCTGTTTGCCAGTGCTATGCGCCGGTGGTAGGCGGATGCGACGGGGGTACTGTAAGGCATCTCGCAGCAGCTCCCGCCTCTAATTAAGAGGTTCGTTTACAACTCAGTAATTAAATTTCAGCCTAGTCTTCAGGTGCGAAGTTCCTCGGTGTCGACTTCATAGTTCGAAGAAACTTACTGAGAATTATAATAACCGAATTACGTCGGTTCTATGTAATTAGGTCATCGATAAGTGCTTTTGCATTTCACATTAAAGAAAATTATCTTATAGGGAATAAATATCTGTGATCTGCGTTACGTCTTTCATTTGAGTACAGCTGCGCTTTATATACATATATATATATTTTTTTCATTGGCCATCGGCTGCTCTCATAGAATTACTCCAAACATACAACGCCTTAGATAGTTGAAAAAAACTTTAATTGCACGGTGAATAATACAAAAACAAAATATACGTCTTAGAATAATGGTGAAATAAATACAATGGTCCCTTAACACTTTCAGTACCATCGGAATGTTCGTGTCCCACGATTGGTTATCAGAGAACCAGTGGGAATTTGTTACCTGTTACTGCTCTGTAGCGATGTCCAACTGATAAAGGTAAGCCTGCTAATGGTTTACAAAATTCTTGTACTTACAGACAGCACCTTTAAGTTAAGCTGTCTACAACATGTGCTCCATGCCAGGTTGGGGATTTTCTCTGCCCGGGGACTGGGTGTTGATGTTACCATTTCGTAAAATTTGGAAATTTGTCGTAAGGTCTTATGGGACCAAACTGCTGAGGTCATCGGTCCCTAAGCTTGAGCACTACTTAATCGAACTTAAACTAACTTTCACTATGGACAACACACACACCCATCCACGAGGGAGGACTCGAACCTCCGACAGGGGGAATCGCTCGGCTATCATTTCATCACCATCATCATCATCATTCGTGGCAGTGGCCAATTGGACTGTGTCAAAATTGGGACTTTGTACGGGCTGGGCTCTGATGACCGCGCAGTTGAGCGCCCCACAAACCAAACATCAAATGTGCTCCGTTTTAGTGCATAGAATTATGGCGCGCCTGCAGACAAATAACACAACGGAAAGTTTAGTAAAGGGAGCTGCTGTCTCGCCTTCCCGGACAATACACGACAATGAGCTGCAGTCTCGTATGGACGATTACCCCGTCATATACGGTGACCATAATGAGCACCTATAATGCGAGTTAAAAACTTGGAAAGATAGTCTGTCTTCTAAGGCGTCTCTCTTTTCTGAACGTCCAGTAGTTATTTCGCAGTCGTGTTCTGCAACCACAGAGGAACTTAGAAATAACCCTGTATGTCGCTCACCCTCACTGTGTTGAATAACGAAAAGGCGCAAAATACCTTCTTCATATTGTTACTTCTTACCGTGACGTTAATTAAAATAACCATGCATTAATGCCATCAACCCCAAAAAGAAATTAGTAGTCATTTATTTATTTGAACGTCAAGTTCCGTTGGACCAAATTGAGGAACAAACCTCCAGGATCATGGAACGTGTCAGTACATGAAATTACAGCATAAAAGTAATAACAGAAAAAAAAACAAAATACTTATCAACCCAAAAAAAGTCAAGCCGTAAGTTAAGTAAAAGCAAGCAACAATATAACATAAGAATCAGCTTAATTTTTCAAGGAACTCCTGAACGGAATGGAAGGAGTGACCCATGAGGAAACTCTTCAGTTTCGATTTGAAATCGCGTGGATTACTGCTAAGATTTTTGAATTCTTGTGGTAGGTTATGGAAAATGGATGCAGCAGTATACTGCACACCTTTCTGCACAAGAGTTAAGGAAGTCAGATCCAGATGCAGGTTGGATTTCTGCCGAGTATTAACTGAGTTAAAAGTGCATATTCTTGGGAATAAGCTGATGTTAACAAGAAACGATAGTAAAGAATACATATATTGAGAAGCCAATGTCAAAATACCCAGACTAGTGAAGAGGGGTCGACAAGAGGTTCGCGAACTTACATCACTTATTGCCCGAACCACCCGTTTCTGAGCCATTAATATTCGTTTAGAATTCGAGGAGTTACCCCAAAATATAATACTGCACGACATAAGCGAATGAAAATAATCAAAGCAGACTAATTTTCGTGCCGAACGATCACATACTTAGGATACCGTTCGAATAGTAAAAATGGCAGCATTAACTCTTGGAACAAGATCCTGAACGTTTGCTTTCCAAGACAGTGTACTATCTATCTGAACACCTAGAAGTTCCAACTGCTCAGTTTCACTAATCATATGCCCATTCAGTGAAATTAAAACGTCGGGTTTTGTTGACTTGTGTGTTAGAAACTGTAAAAACTGAGTCATACTGTGCTTTAGCGTTAGTTTATTTTCTATAAGCCATGAACTTATTTCATGAACTGCACTATTTGAAACCGAGCCAATGTTACATACAACATCGTGTACTATCAAGCTCGTGTCGTCAGCAAACAGAAATATTTTGTAATTACCCGTAACAATAGAGGGAATATCGTTTACATAGATAAGGAACAGGAGTGGCGCCAACACTGATCCCTGGGGCACCTCCCCATTTGACTGTACCCCACTCAGACACCACATCACAGCCATTCTCAACATTGTGAATAATGATCTTTTGCTTGCTGTTGTTAAAATAAGAGGGGATCCAATTGTGAGCCATTCACCGTATTCCTTAATGGTCCAACGACTGGATCAATACCTTGTGATCGACACAATCAAACACCTTAGTTAAATAAAAAAATATGCCTGGCTTTCGAACCCTTTTGTTTAACCCATGCAGTACTTCAGAGAGAAAATAAAATATTGCATTTTCAGTTGTTAAACGACTTCTAAAGCCGAACTGTTCGCTTGACAGCAAATCGTGTGATATAAAATGATCAATTATCCTAACATACACAGCCTTCTGAATAACATTAGCAAAAACTGATGGCATAGCAATTTTTCTAAAATTGTCTACATTATCTGTTTTTCCTTTTTATAAAGCGGCTTTACTACTGAGTACTTTAACCGTTCAGGAAACTGACCATTCCTAAAGGAAGAATTGCAAATATGGCTAAGTACAGGGCTAACACATGCAGCACAGTACTTTAATATTCTGCTAGCCACTCCATCATATCCTTGAGAGTCCTTAGTCTTCAGTGATTTAATTATTGACTCAATCTCCCCCTTGTCTGTATTACAGGGGAGTATTTCAGACATCACTCTCAGAAAGGCATTTGCCAAAAAAGTTATATGATTCCCTGTAGAAACTAAATTTTTATTTAATTCACCTGCAATGCTCAGAAAATTATTGTTAAATACTGTAAATAAGTCTGATTTATCAGTAACAAGAAATATTTTTACTACTAACTGACTTTACATCGTCGACTTTGTGCTGCTGACCAGACACTGTCTTCACAACTGACCACATGGTTTTAATTTTATCCTGTGAATTAGCTATTCTGTTTGCGTCCCACATACTCTTTACCTTCTTAATAACAATTTTAAGCACATTACAGTATTTCTTGTAATTTGCTACTGTAGTTTGATTGTGATTACTTCTAACATTTTGATATAGTTCCCACTTTGTTCTACATGATGTGTTTATTCCACTAGTCAGCCACACAGACTGCCTTTTACTGCAAGTACCCCTATTTAGAACGTTCTAATGGAAAGTAATTCTCAAAGAGCATGAGAAATGTGTTAAGGAAAGCATTATATTTGTCGTCTATATAATTGGCACTATAAACATCCTACCACTCTTGTCCCTTGACGATGTCAAAGAACTCTATTGTCATTGGATTACCTTTCCTACATAGTTTGTAATTATATGTGACATTTGTTTGAGTAAAAAAGCCTTTTAGTATTAAAATTTGTGCTTCATGGTCTGAAATGCCATTCAACCTTTCACTAACAGAATGCCCATCTAGTAATGAAGAATGAAGATATTGTCTACTGCTGTGCTACTGTTTCCCTGCAACCTAGTTGGAAAAAAGCAGTCTGTATCAGATCATATCAATTTATGAGTCCTACCAACATCCTTTTCCTTGCACAATCATATACAAAATTAATATTGAAGTCACCACACATAACTAATTTCTGGTACTTCCTATAAAGTGAATCAAAAACCCTCTCTAGCTTGAGCAGAAATGCTCTGAAGTCAGGGGACCTATAAACAACAAAGAACAGAAGTTTAGTTTCACTAAATTTAACTGCCTCTGCACAACATTCAATATCTGTTCAGTGCAGTGAGGTAATAGGTATATGGACTCAAATGGAATACCGTTTTTTATGTACATGGTCACTCCCCCACTCTGCAAGGAACTCCTTGAAAAACAGCCAGCTGTTCTGTATCCTGGTAAAGAAAGCCTCTGAATTTCAAATTGTTGAAGTGGTGTTTCAATATACCAATAATTTGAGTCAACATATAAGCAGTTCACTAACTTGATCTCTAATACCTCTTGTATTTTGATGAAATATGCTCATATCTTCTCTACTTGGAAACACGACGTCCTCTGAAGGTGATTTCTTTGTTAGAGGGACTTCCTTTTAGCAAGTATACCTATCAGCTGAGTTCAATCTAAAAAAGGTGTAGCTTTAATACAAACTACCACAGGAATTATTCCACCGCCACCCACTACGCTGTCTCCTATAAGCTTTGCCAGGCACCCCTTCCCATACCTACTGAGGTGCAGCGAAACACGATCTACTGAGACTCAGCTGGCACCATTGCAACGTGGCCCATGCCCTCTGCCATGAGTGCCCTCTCCAGCCCCATATTAACGTGCCTAACGCCTGCATTTACATGAGGCCGAACGTGACGCTGAAACAGTTGCACGAAATGCACATTACTGCTACCAGTTTAAGTAGCTATCTTTACCAGGTCACCAACTACATCATATTCCACATACCTATCAAGACTGTTCCCTGATCCAAGCACTATCACTACCTGATCCTTTTCCGTATTGTTCCTACGTGACTCCCCTATGTTGTCAGTCATCATGGCCAACCCTGCACTACGCTTCCAAATGTTGGTGACGTGGTACTCACTGCTCAACACTTAATGCAACTCTTGGCCCACACCTCTACCGTGTGAACTACATAGCAGCAGAACCTTCTTCTTTCTCTTAGACTTTGCAACTGACTTAGGCCACCCAACTGATGAGGACTTCTGCATGTTTCCTACACCTACAAGAGGCTCTTCTCCACTCTGACAGTTCGTCAAATCTATTGCATATACGCAAAGTACAACTGTCTGAATACCTCCTCCTCCTCTTCCTCCTCCTCCCCCTCCTCCTAGCTGCATTTTTGCCAACTGCCAGTTCCCATTCCCCAGCACCGTATACTCTCCTCAACCTATCTAGTTCCTTCTTTACGTATTGTAACTGCATCTGAATGGTAGAGATATTACGCTCCTGCTCCTCTATGAACTTATTTCTACTACAGATTATGCATTCCCAGGAGAGGATCTCGCAACAACGCCCACTGGCTTCCCCAATGCATTCCTCCCAATGAAAATACTTTGAATAAATCCCACACCGTAACGCACTACTCACAAACCTACAACACAGCCCACACTTTTCACTCATGGTAAAATTTTACAGTTACTGAAAAAACTAAAAGTCTAGGTTACCTACGTTCAGTTACACCTGTGGAACTATTTATTTAACTAACAATAGCGGTCTCGAAATTCTCTCTCTACTAAGAAAGCAACAACTTTTACTAATACTACTAAACAACAGTTAATATCAATACCAACAAAACTTCACAAAATTTATTAGCTAAAACAAAAAATTCAAGCAGCCACTGGAACACTCAACGAAGTTAAAACAATGAATGAAAATTTTACTGAAATACTTCACTAGAAACAGTAAAGAACGTCAGTCGAAAACTAAGGCACGAAATTTACTACACGACTACAACGCACAGAAAAACTCTAAAAATCACAGCGACCAACATTCGCAAAGGTTTATTAAATCGTTATTTCGCCACAAACATCTCGAAACACCGTTGAAAACTACTAAATTTAATAACTGTATAACGGTGCACTAACAACTTTGTCAGTAGCTAGCTTTATAACCGCTACATCTGCAACTGCACGCCACAAAACGTAAACACACTACTGAGGCGTGAGGCTTGGATGAACGGCGTAAGCACACTCACGAATAACAGACCACTCCAGTCAATAACAGAGGAAGAAGGACTGAGATTAATGAAAATCCACCAATAATTTGCTTTTACAGCAAATATTAACACAAGTAAACTTTAAAATAAGTAACTGAAGACTAAAATTTTATATAATATTGACGAGCAATTTCAACAGCAGTCAAGCACACGTGACGTCACACCAAAGAACATAGAGTCATAGAGTTAAGTTAACAATCAGACATCAAACAGTGCAAAAGAACATCTTTACAACACACACACACACACACACACACACACACATACACACACGACACAAACCCAAACTTAACAGTTACAATTTAATTACAACTTTTAAAACAAATACTACTAATAATTTATTAATATCTTAGTTCTTCGGGTACAAGAGGGTTAACACACGAGAAGCAAGCGGTTGACGCATGCGGATGCGCTACGTATTCAGCCCGTCGGGGTCACTTGTGTATGGAGGGCAGCCAACTAAGATGTGATCGATGTCCTGGAGCTCCTCAAGGTCGCAATGTGACGATGGTACGAGGTGTAATCTACTGTATAAAGGTGACGTCGGTGGCGGCCGTGGTTGTATTTCAACCTGGCAGTGGTCCTTACAAATTTTCGTATGGTCCCTATGCCAGGTAAGTTGCAGTACAGAGCCCTCTTTGCTGTATACCATTGGACCTTCGGTAACTGCTGATGGACTCGCCAGTTCCCAAGTGCTCTTGACAGATTCAGTCATCCGCGCCTCATCTCAGTCACTTTCGCTCAAGCTCTAAAAATGGCAATGATATCTTCCTCGGGAATGCATTGTTCTTGAACACCAGTCGTTGTCGTGTCCTTAGCCAGTTGGTCTGCTTTCCGTTGCCCTCAATCCCAGCATGGCACTCGATTCACACAAATAAGACTCCCTTGTTCGGTACAGCTCTGACACAGGAGCAGCTATTCGGTATGTCCTTACCAATTAAAGTAGGTGTTTTCACTGTGGAGAGAGATTCCGTGGGTATGACGAAATGATCATCCACTAATGATCATGTCACAACTTATGAAACGTCCCCTTTGAACAATTTTACATGTGAAACGTCCACTTAGAACAATTGTACAAGACTATGCTTAACCTGACACACAATAATTTTAGCGCAACGCAATCTGACTTTCAATAACCCCTACAAAACAATGGCCCTGACTAACTTTAACCTATACCTTTTACAAATCACTTACCTCACAAAAATCTTCACTACTCAAGCTACTGCAAAACAGCGAGCGCCACTACTGCCAGCTAAATAAAAGATTCAAACTACTGAAGGTACTAACTACTGATAGGGATAGTTAGCAAATGAAAGATATTAATAGAGAACAAACAATGTATTTACCTTAATATTCATAATTGACATTCAGTCTTACAGATTATCAAAACTCCGCCATCTCTCTCCCCACGTCCACCACTGCTGGCGGCTCACCTCCAACTGCCCAACGCTATCTGCTGTTCACATCCAGCTATAGCAGTTCATGACAACAATGGTAGACAACAATGCAAACTAGCCACAGACTGCACACAGCACAGCCAGTGATTTTCATACAGAGAGCGCTACGTGGCGGCGGCGTTACCAATCTAAGAACCTAAACAGCCTACTTACATAAAGAAAACATAAACAGCCTACTTACATACAGCCTACTTACATAAAGAAAACATAAACAGCCTACTTACATAGCCCCCATGCTCCCCACAAAAATTTTTACAAATGGTGTTGGGCACTGGCCAATACAGATTTGAAAAAAAAATTTTTCACTATTACAGTAACAAAGATATAAAATGCACACACTTATTGATACAATGTTGGTCAAAAGCTAAAATTTTCTCACAGTCCATAAAGACAGTCCAGATCATTCATCATAATAGTAATTACAGTTTTTTTTTCACAAAGTCTCATTAGTAAAAAAAATTGCACATAGAAGTAGTGGATTTCCATGCAGTCTTGAAGAAGTAGTGTTGTCCTTCCAACGGAAAGACAGTGCTGACTCTTGAAATGCTGACAGGTAATGGGCCACAATGGAGCAAACCCACAGCAGAGTCATTCGAAGTTCTGACGAATATTGGTAGGTAGGTCATCACTGAGCAGACCCACTGCAGTCCTGGTAGAGAGTATGGTATTGATGGGCCACCAGAGATGCAGACCCACAGTAGTCCTTGTAGAGATAATTGTATTGGTGGGCCATCAAAGATGCAGACCCACTGTAGTCCTCGTAGAGATGGCCAGCAGCCATCTGTTGTGACTGTGCAGGTGCACAATCACCATTGAAGAGTCTTGCGGATAATAGAGCAAGTCCATAACCACCACTTGTGCATTCACAAAGTTTTTGGGAATTGTCCTTAGAACCAGCAATGCTGTTATCCAGTCCCTTGCTGAATTATTAACACACGTGCAAACACTAACAGTCCCTACTTCTCACATATTGTCCATATACTATGACCAACAGAAATGTGTGCAGTGAAATGAATGCTTACAAGTTACTGAATTTGAGTAACTGGTGTCAATTACAATTATATAACATAAGAATACAATTACAAAGATACAAAATACATCATTAAAAACATAACAATACAGATAATATTTGTAGTGCAGGCTTTACAAAACAATAGAAATAAACATATACATCAGTGTTACAGGAATGATGACATGAGTACATACATAAAAGATCAGAATCACTTTTAAAAATTCAACTTCACACATGAGCATTAAAACAACACAGAATAAATAATGTCTAAGCATCTTTACAAAGAAAATAACAGAGTATTAGAAAAATTCTACAACATAGCTCTCATCAGCTATACACATAAAGACAGGAAAAACACAAATACACAAGGGTACACAAACACATAGCGGAATAACACCAAAAAGAAAGGACAACACACAATTACATATTGGGAAAAAGCAGCAAAGAGGAAAGGACAGGGTTTGTTTTACTGCAGTATTTTGCTTGGAGATCTCCCTTCATTCCATAGATCGTTCGTCTTATTTCAACCTTTGCTTCCACCAAAAAATCCTATCTAAGCATGCTTTCTGTATTTATATGTTCACACATTGCTTACCTCATCATTTATTTCCAAGAAAATCCTACCTATACCTCGTTCCTGTATTCTATTCATATTTCTTTCAAAATAATTATTTCTGATTGTACAATACTCATTGGGGCCCAAATCTTTCTTCGCAATGCATTCTTTACCTATTCTCCATAGTCAGTTTCTTATATAGTCTACCCCCTCTTAAGCTAACTTAAATCTACTGAGTTCAGATATATATACCAAGGGACGAGGCAATGCAGCAAAAAAAAAAAAATAATTAACACAAACATCAATGACAAAATATAGAAATGGCAAAGCAAGCAGCATAAATTAGCAAAGCAAGTGCAATATTACAACTAATATAAGGCAATGCAGGAAACAAGAAAAACTAGCTTAGAAGAGTAACACAAAGTCAAATTCAGTAACACTATGCCTGACAAACAGCAGCAACTTATACCTAAACATGACATAGCTCAAGCAGAAAAAATATTACAGTAAAAACAACAATGCAGACAAGGGAAATGCATATTCACATCTTAATGTCTATGTAATTGAAGTGGTCATCTTAATGTCTATGTAATTAAAGTGGTCATCTTAATGTCTATGTAATTAAAGTGGTGCACCATAACAACTGATTGTAAAAAAATATTACCATGTACCTGAAAAGAAAATTAAGTGTTACTGTTACTAGTTACTTCTTATTGTTCTTTCCTTTCCAAGTGCTCCTTTTTTAAAGAATGTGGATTACAAAATTATCATTTAATAGATCTGTTGACAGAAAGAGTTCACATTAGCAAATGCATCTCATTTTATAAAAGCAATGCTGCAACACAGCTGGAAACCAGATATCAAATGAAATAAGCAATTACACAAACCAAAGCATAAAAATGTCATTCAGTAGTCATGTGACATTTCATTTCATAAGTTAATTGCTCTCAACTCTCGTACAAAGACTCTTGTCATAATCAGGTGTGCAGATGTAAAAATATTTCTTGTCATTTTGTTAGGCATTTCAGTAAATATCATAAATTTTTAAGTAACGAGGGTGTCGCATTAGCGATGAAAGGCACATCCTAATGGTTTATTCTCCAGGTGTTTGACACAGCTGTGTGCCCACAACGCATTACAAAAATCATATGTTTTCAAGTAACGAGCGTGTCGCATTAGCGATGAAAGGCACATCCTAATGGCTTTCTTTTCTACCTGAGCGTCTGAAAAGGCTTGTTCTCCAGGTGTCTGACACACCTGGGTGCCCACGTCGCATTATGTGCAGGTGGTCACTTAACTTTCTTACGGAAATATTTACGACAGCAGTTTCCGCTACAGTGACAGTCTCATATAAAAACATTTCATAGGTCAAGAATTTTATTGACATAAACATACCTCAACAGCATAATACACATCGTCGTCGTAAAAATAACATCATAACACCTCAGTCAAATGTCAAAAACGTCGTAGCTTCCTCCAATGATTTCAAAACCTAAAGAAAATTCTCTGCTCATTTCAGTAGTGTCATCTACCTCAAACGTACTTTAAAAATTATACTCCCTTACCAAATACATCATTCAAAGTTCTCATAGTATCACAATGGTTTCAAAAAAATTTGAACAGTGCACAAAGTACATACAAAGTACAATTTCTTAAGTGTGAAGTAATCCAACTCTGTAATGGCGTAAACATGTGTCACTGACGTAGTAAAAGGATGTTTGTTTCTCTGTTAAATGATCAGATAGGTGTGTAATTTATGTGTTAGAGAAATATGGTACCGATGTGTTAAATTGTATAAGCAAATACCATATTAGCTAGGGCTCCTTGTGCTTGCCAAACACATGGTACACAAAGTAGGCGTGTACCCCCCTGAGGTTTATTGTAATTTTATCCTCAGGTATTACAGCTTACAGCAATGAAATGAAATGTGTCACGAAAAACTTTCTTTGTAATTCAAAAATCTCTAAAAATAAATGTCTTAAGTACAAAATTAATCACTCAAATACGTGTCCAGTAGCGCTAAATGTGCGTCTTGCTGTAAGATAATCTCTGGGAAGTGTCGTAGTTATTGTCCTCCGAAAGCTAAGTTCTGCAGAAGTCAATGTACTTACCTCATGATAAACAAAAGTGAAATGCTTTGCGTATAGATAACTTAGTTATTATGCTTATTGTTGCGATGAAGAAATTACTGTGCTGTAAAGTATTGTTGTGCTACGGAAAAGGCTGTCTCCTTGTAGCAATAGCACAAAAGTCACCACTAAAACATGTTTTACTTTACAGAAGAATTCAGAAAAACTGTGCAGATATCAAACAGATACACCGCAAAAGCAACATTGTAAATTGTCACTCATTAGTAACGTCGTGATATAATCGTGTAGCTGTCACACAAACCAACCACTGTGTCATCTGGCATTTCACAGAAAGCACCAAATCCAGAATCCACTCGTAAGCAAACCAAAATGTTGCATGAAAATTTCATTAGCAGTGCTGGTAAATGTTCTAATCGTGCAACTAACAAGCAAGAATGTACACACACAATTACACTGTGTCGTCTGTTCGCAATAACAATGCATTCGTAATTTCTGTTTAAATAAGTTCTCTTGGTTCTTACTGGATATTTAACTTCAAACATTGTTGCATGGTAACAGTTTCTCAGTGGGACAAATTGTACAAGTAGCGTGAAGTGAAAATTGCAAAGACTAAGTTAAAAACAGATTATCTGTCAATAAATGGTTTTACATGAGAAATGTGGTGTAAACCTTTACTCTTCCTAGTACGCAGAGTTTCAACTTCAACGCAATTATCATGTGGTATACGTCGGATTCTGTAAGGTCCATTGTAAACTAGAAAGAATTTGTGACTCAAGTGTTTCTTCTTATGTGACAATGAATGAGCTTTAATGAGAACTTTCTGACCAATACATAATTTCTTTGCATTTGCTTTACCGTGTAGTTTTCTCCTTTTGTCTGCTGCAGATTTTATATTTTTAAGAGCCAAATCAATTATGTCTTTGTGTCGAAGTTTACGTGTATTCGGGAAAGGTACAAGCTCTCTGATTCTGTTCGGAGGTTCTACATTCTTCAGTACAAGAGTAGGTGGTAAAGCAGTGGAATCATGAGGCATTTCATTCAGCACATTTTGAAATAAGTGTAAATATCTGTCCCAATGCTGATGCTTTCTGTGACAATAAAGTCTGCAAAGCTTATTGATTTCTTTCATAATCCGTTCAGACGGGTTACAGTGTGGTGAATACAATGAAATAAAAACAGGTTTGATTTTATGATTCCGAAGCATGCGTGACCAAACAGCAGATCTGAATTGCGGTCCGTTATCTGAAATGACTTTACTAACGTGTCCCACTTCACGTAAGAAATTTTTAACAAAGGCGTTGGATACAGACCGTCCAGTGGCTTTACGTAACGGAGTGAAAGAAACAAATTTTGAAGTAAGTTCAACAGCGACTAGAACGTATGCAAATCCATTAGATGTTCTGACAAGCGGTCCCAAGAGATCAACAGCAGCAAATTCTTTTAATTTGGAAGGAATAATAGGAAACAACGGAGCACGATGTGAGATAGTAGATGGTTTCGCCTTTTGACAAAGTTTACAAATAGACAAGACTCTTCGAATTCGCTTTTCCATATTGTTAAAATAACAAGTCGTTCGAAGAATATGATAACATTTTCGTGGACCAAAATGTGCGTAGCTGAAATGAATGTACCAAATGAGCTTATTAACAAAATCGTCTGGAATGCAAAGTACCCATAGCTTGTCATCAACAGTGCAGCGTTTGAAGAGTATGTTGTTTCTAACCAGGTAATAATGCCGAATCTGAGTGTGTGTCTTTTCATGCCATTTACTTTTGATATCTTTCCAAATCGGATCTTTATCTTGTTCATGAGCAATGTCCTTTAAAGATGTGGTGATGAAGTTTTCAAAGGCGACTTTCTGAATGTAAAGAATACTGAAATTTTTCTCGAGGTTGCTTTCTGTGTTACTTTTCTCAAGCCCAGCCGGTGCGCGTGACAGCGCGTCCGCAACAATGTTCTCCTTGCCGGGAATGTAGACTATTGTGAAGCGGAATTCTTGCAGAAACAATGCCCAACGTTTTAACCTATCATGATTTAATTTTGAAGACATAAGAAACTGTAATGCACGATGATCACTGTATACTTTTACGTGCTTACCAGAAAGAAAGAAACGAAATTTGTTAAATGCCCAAACGATAGCTAAAGCTTCTAATTCAGTAACGGAATAATTTTTTTCAGATTTTGTTAGCACTCGGCTAGCAAAAGCAATGGTTTTCTGTATGGTAGTGTCATTTTCTATGGCTTCTTGAAATAAATGGGCACCAAGACCAACTTTGGAAGAATCCGTGCTAAGGCAGAAATCTTGTGACAGATCTGGATGAGCTAGTATTGGCGCGTGAAGTAACGCTTCTTTCAAAGAATTGAATTCCAACTGTGCTTGTTCGTCCCAGTTCCAAATAGTATTTTTTCCAGTGAGAGAACAAAGTTTTGGTGTAACTAGAATTTGCATATTCAGAAAACGACGGTAAAAATTTACGAGACCTAGAAAACTGCGGACTTGTTTTTTTGTGGATGGAACTGGAATGGCTCTAATTGCTTCTAACTTTTCAGGATCCGGCTGAATGCCTTCAGAAGAAATAATATGTCCCAAAAACTTCACCTTTGTCCTACCGAATTCAGACTTTTCCAAGTTAACTGTAATTCCAGATTCTGCAAAAATACGTAACAAACTGTTGAGTATGCGGTTATGTTGTTCCCATGAAGCTTCTGCTATTAGAATATCGTCCACATATAAGGTGATGTGACGTTTTAAGAACTCAGGTAATATGGAATTTAACCCGCGAATGAATGCTGCTGAAGAAATGTTCAAACCAAAAGGAAGTTTCCAAAACTGATAACAAACGCCGAAACAAAGGAAAGCTGTGTATTTTCTACATTCTGGATGAAGTTCGATCTGATAAAAGCTGGATCTGAGATCAATGGAAGACAACACTTTTACACCATTAAAATTTTGAAGAAGTTCTTCCATCGTCTGCGGCCTGTCTGTTTCAGGAATAATGATAGTATTGATTTGTCTCGAATCTAAGACAAGTCTGATCGATCCATTTTTCTTCTCAACAACATGTAACGGATTGTTGTATGAGCTTACTGCAGGCTCAATAATGCCCTCGTCAAGCATAGATTGTATTTCTGTTCTAACACGGTCCCTATAATGCGCCGGAATTACGTATGGTCTAACACAAAATTTAGTATGCTCACGAACACGAAATTGGTATTGAAACCCCTTGATTGTTCCTGTTTTGTGAGTAAAAACTGTGGAATGTGCTTGTAAAATCTCAAAAAGGTCCTGCCTATCAGTGTCATTACAATTCTCAATTGTCTGAATTTTATTCTGAATTAACTCATTAATTTCAAATATGCCGTCGATGTCAACCCTGTCAGTACTTGCAGAGTGATTGTTGGTGTCTACTTCCGTAGAAAATTCCGAACTGTTGTCTAACAGAACGTAAAGCCGATTAATTTCCTCATCATGGTTTGAGAGCCAGTCTTCAAATTTCAAAGCTATTGACATACCTTCTTTCTCTAAACTTATTTCAGCATCGTGAAAGCTTAAAATTGCTTTGTATTCATTCAAAAAGTCTACTCCCAGTATAATTTCCGTCGACAATAATGGAACAATAAGAAAGTTCATAGAGAAGCTGTGGCTTTGGCAAAAGAATTCTAAATTGGTTTGTTGGCGTACATCTACACTTTTTCCAAAGATTGCACCTTGTAATTTAATCTTACGTAACGGAAGTGTGGGGCAATCGTTCGATTTGTTGCATTTGCTAAAAGCTGTTTCACTAATTACTGAAATGGGACTGCCAGAGTCAAGTACTGCCGTAAATTTTACGTCATTTACAGTAATGTGGATCACAGGATATGCAATGTTGTTATGTTTTACGTCGTGTTCCTGGAGTAAGATGTCCCTAATGTCTTCCATTTTTACGTAATTACTAGCTATGGCAGCTCCGTCGTCAGTTTCATAAGTACGTCTTGTGGCTGCCAGTGGTGTGAGTCATCGCCTATTGTCTCTTTGTTGGCGCGCGTCGTTATTGGGATTTGGAGGCCTAACTTCCACAAATTCGCCTTGCCCAGAGGGCCCAGCTCTGTTTAAAACTCGCCAGTTCTGATGCAATTCAGGTCTGTCGTTACGATCATATCGTCTGTCGTCATGTCGGTAGGTTCGATAGTTTCTTTCTTGTCGGTCATGTGGTGGAGAATTTCTGCCTGAGTCGTCACTGCGTGCTGGACCGTTGCGTCTAAAGTTATTCTGTCTCCCTTGATAATAGTTATATTGGTTCCCATATTGTCTGTTTCTCTGATTGTCTCTGTGATAGTCATTACCGCGGAAAGGTGATCTTTCCCTGTAACTATTACTCTGCCAGTGGTTGTCATATGGGTGGTGTCTGTTTTGGTCACGATTTACGTTGTAAGAATAGGTTTGTCGTGGCCATTTATTGTTTCTGTCGTCACGGAATTGAGACGGATGTGACCTGTAGTGATTGTTTTCCTGTTTTCGCATCCCGCGTCTGTCTGTGTCAATTTCCAGTTCTTGTAACAATCCCTGAAATGCTTCAATGTCGTCTTTGCAACGTCCTGCCAAAATAATATGTCGTAAATGTTCAGGCAGTTTGATTAAGCAAATGCGGATGACTTCTGAGGGGCTGTATGGGTTTGATAGGTACTGATTCTTGTGCAACATGTCTTCAAAATATTTGACAAGACTGGAAAATTCAGATTGTTCAAAGTGTTTCATCATCATGATGCTATGTTTTACGCGGTCTTGTGTGGCTTGAGACCAATATGCTGAGAGGAAGGCATGGTAAAATTCTCCTTCACTGTGGCAATCGTGAATGACCGATCGCATTCTTACAGCTGGTTCATTCTCTAAGTAGCCACACATAAATTCTAACCTGTGCTCCAATGACCAGTTGGGAGGGAAACAATGAGAGAATTGATGGAGCCATGCTTGTGGATGAATGTCGTTGCCAGAATTCTTAAATGTTTTGAATTTACGTGTAGTAATGAACAGCTTATAGTCAAAATCATCGTGTCGGCGAGTAGCATGTCGGTCATTGTCACGTCGTTTCGGCGGTTCCATCTCAAAATTCGGTGTACCTTGCCAATTTCTTTCATAATTACCGAAATGCCCTGTGCTATTATTTTGTGGCTTTTCCGTATTTCTAAGTTCCTCTTCCCGTGTTGGAGCGCGAGTATCCTCTGAAATATGTAATTCTTGTATTACCTGTGTCAACTGATCTTGTACTTCCCGGATTTCTCTTTTGTACTGTGTATTGATTTGATTTTGATTTTGTTTGAATTTTCTAATTTGTTCATACTCTTCTGTGTCAGTGAAGGCTATGGGTCTTGTGTCATTCAGATCATCATCTACCTTTGTAGATAAGTTAGTGACCTGATCCGAAAGTTCGGCTACTTTCTCTGATAATGAACTAATTTCCCCCATGTGTCTTTCTACTGTGTCCTTTAAGTTTTCCTGAGTTTTTGCAAGTTGCGTAACCGAATCGGTAGATGCAACTGAGTCCATTTTAGCTTGCAAGGTCTCATGATTTTCATGAACAATAGTTTGCAGCTCTTTTATGGCTGCTTCGTGATTCTGTAATGCATTTTCATGCCGCGAAAAAATAGGCTGAAAATGCTCACAAATTTGTGTTTTTACGTCATTACAGACTTTTTGGCATTTCGATTCAATGTTATGTAACTCAGTAGTTAGATCTTCACGTGTTTGTTCAAGTGTGGTGTCTAACTTCCGAAGATTTTGTTCCATTGTGTCTAACTTTTGAAGATTTTGTTCCACTGTGTCTAACTTTTTAAGATTTTGTTCCACTGTGTCTAACTTTTTAAGATTTTGTTCCACTGTGTCTAACTTTTTAAGATTTTGTTCCACTGTGTCTAACTTTTTAAGATTTTGTTCCATTGTGTCTAACTTTTGAAGATTTTGTCCCATCTGTCTCTGATTTTGTTCCATTTGTTGCATTAATTGTAATAACAATGCATTAGTGTCTGGAATCTGTTCCTCTACTCTTTTCGGCAGTGCATTTGCGCCGGCAACATTCACATTTTGACAAGCTGAAAATGTGTCTTGACTTATTTGAGAAAACGGTGAGGACGCAAAACCTGAATCTACAGTATTTGCAATATTGTGTCCTATCATTTCGGATTCCTGAGGCGAGCTGTTGCCGACCGACCGATCGATAATGCTTCCCTGTTCACTACCTGTTTGACTGTCTACGCCATTGTTTGACGTCCGCTCCATTTCCCTATGCACAGTTACCAAATTACTACTTTGAACATTAGTTAACTCATTACACAGTGGCGCTAACACATTGCTTTCGTCTTCACTGTCGTTTCTCAGTTTACTTTGGAGCCGAGTGTTACGTTTTTCACAAGCCATTATTGTCACAATATTTCACACGATGACACAGAAAAGCACAATTTGAATAGCAAAAATAAGAGAACACATTAACATAGCACTGAAAATAATATCTAGTTAATTGCAGCAGCGAAATACTTGGCGCAAAGCTACATGCATGCCACAACTGTTTTACTGTACAACAATGAAAGACTGCAACTACCAAGGAGATTCTCTCTACAATTACGCGCTAAAGCTACACTAAATACACAAACTACAAGAAAAAATCAGAAGATTCCAGTGAGGTATCCTAGGCTAAGGGTCGACATATGAAACGTCCCCTTTGAACAATTTTACATGTGAAACGTCCACTTAGAACAATTGTACAAGACTATGCTTAACCTGACACACAATAATTTTAGCGCAACGCAATCTGACTTTCAATAACCCCTACAAAACAATGGCCCTGACTAACTTTAACCTATACCTTTTACAAATCACTTACCTCACAAAAATCTTCGCTACTCAAGCTACTGCAAAACAGCGAGCGCCACTACTGCCAGCTAAATAAAAGATTCAAACTACTGAAGGTACTAACTACTGATAGGGATAGTTAGCAAATGAAAGATATTAATAGAGAACAAACAATGTATTTACCTTAATATTCATAATTGACATTCAGTCTTACAGATTATCAAAACTCCGCCATCTCTCTCCCCACGTCCACCACTGCTGGCGGCTCACCTCCAACTGCCCAACGCTATCTGCTGTTCACATCCAGCTATAGCAGTTCATGACAACAATGGTAGACAACAATGCAAACTAGCCACAGACTGCACACAGCACAGCCAGTGATTTTCATACAGAGAGCGCTACGTGGCGGCGGCGTTACCAATCTAAGAACCTAAACAGCCTACTTACATAAAGAAAACATAAACAGCCTACTTACATACAGCCTACTTACATAAAGAAAACATAAACAGCCTACTTACACTTAGTGCTTTATCAGTGCCTAGGAATTCAGCTGCGTAAACTGAAGCCTCTTTCTTTAGACGAAGTAATTCACTCTCGTTATTTTTATGTAATAACATAGACACAGTGGACAGATCCTTGTATTTAGACCCAACTGTACACACACACATGGCACCTGGACATTGCTCGAGAAGGGTTTCTAAATTTTTCTAGTAGTGGAACAAAGTTCGTTCTGAAACAGTATGAATTGTTGCCAAATTGATTCAAGATGGTGGATCTCGATGAGTGCTCCCTACACTTACTCTCTGGGGAGGGGGTTAGATGTAGCAATGTCGAATTGTTGACATCACCACCTCCACTGCCGCCACTCACCAAATTTCTCCTCACCCCCCCCCCCCACCTCCTGTCTCCTACCTCACTTGTAAATTGGTGGGAGAAAGACACAGTTTGTGCTGAGCTGCTGGTGAGGGAGGTCGTAAGGTCCTGTCTCTATTTATGTGTGGACTGACGTACACTGGGACCCATCCTCCACTTATGAATTGCTGCGAAAGGTTCAGTCACTGAGCTCTTGGCGAGGAAGGTACTGTGTGCGTGTGCGTGTGTGTGTGTGTGTGTGTGTGTGTGTGTGTGTGTGTGTGTGTGTGCGTGCAATGAGTACAACTGATGAGATGTGGGCATTGAGCAGATAGGAGCTTAATAACCATAGTACATGCAAACATACAGTTGAGAACTGTGACCATAGCTTCATATTTGATGATTGGGAAAATGGGATAACGGAGGGGTGTAAAAAGAATACTTCTCGCCAAATAATGGCGATGCAGAGGGATTTGGTGAAAAAGTATTTTGCTATTTTTGCAGATGATCGCTGATACTCGAACTGCCGATATCATTCTTTGAAATGGCTGGTCAACATGCGTCTTCCACTGTGCAAGAAGCAATTGCTTCTAGTACAGCAGGTATCATTCTTATGTGCTACATTTTTTGTGGTGGGCAGCAAACCAACAGTAATAGTATGCTGAACTAATAATGGTCCTTCCTGCAGACAAACAGTCTGCTGCAGTCTGTCCTCTTCCACAGCCCTAGACGAACTGGCCTAGTTGTCAAATCTGCCACCAGAGACTGCCTGGAGTTGTGAGTTTATGAGCGAAAAATTGGCGGGAACCTATGACAATACTCCATCCGATCGCACGATCGTGACTTTGACATAAAAGGCAAGCGCAGCGGCTCATTGGTCTCAGTCAGTCATTGGAAGAATCGTGAAGCATCAACAGCAACTGGTATCGTCATTCAAGAATCCATGAAGAGTTTTTGGATCGCGCAGATGAGAATGAGTTGTTCCTTCAGAGAATCATAACTCTTGATGAGACGCGGGTCTACTGTTATGATGTTGAGACCAAGGTTCAGTCTGCTTCGGTGTAGGTTCTCTAAGTCCAATAAAACCTCGTCAGGTCAGGTCAAATGTCAATGGCATGCTGATAGTTTTCTTTGATTTTGGAAGATTAGTTCATCATGAATTCGTGCCACAGGGACAAAATTTTAATCGAAGGTACAATCGGGACGTGTTGCGACACCTGCGAGAAAATGTGGCTTGAAATGTGGCGATACAATTCATGGCTCTTGCATCACGATAACACACCCGCATTTTCATCCTCGTTGGTGCGTGACTGCCACGCGAAAAATGAACACTGTGCTGTCTCATCTTCCTTACTCTCCACAGATGGCCCCTGCGATTTTTTTTTATTATTCCCAAAGTGGAAAACCCAGTTGAAAGGCCGCAAGATTTTCAGCGACAGATGAGATAAACGAGAATTCGCTGACGGCGCTTCACTCGATTTTGCAAGGGGTGTACCAAGACCGCTTCCGGAAGTGAATACGGAGATGGGAACGGTGTATCAATTCTGGAGGAGAGTATTTCGAATGAGACCATGCACAATAAGTAAAAGGCAAGCGTAGAAAAATTTAGTGGGAATTTTTTGAAAAGGCCTCGTACTTCATTCGGGGCGCATCCCGCGGGCTGCAGTTTGGCGGCCACTGGTCTAGAGGGACGCGAAATAGTCAGTTATTAGCTAACGTGCAAAGAGATTATATCACGCAGCGCACGAGTAGAAAATAAAGGGACAAGTTTCATTCGACAATTGTCGAACATAATGAATCGATGTGGAGCAGTCGGTACTACATCCGTTTGTTAATATTTGCTACCGCCAAAAACGTGGAAGTGACAAGTTATAATTCAAAACGAATGATTGTAGGTTTATTTTTTCAGCGGCGACGGGAGGCTATGATAATACAGATCTCGAAATTCAACACGCGCTGATGGACGTTTTTTCTCCTTGCACAATTCGTGGCAGGATCTTCTGACGAACGAACAACATTTAAACACTTCTTCTGAATGAGGAAGCCACCGTGTAATCTTTCTTTATATTTAGAATGTAGCTGCGTCACTTTGTGCTAGGAATGGCGGTTATCACCGAAACAACCGTTTTTCGGATATATCGGTTCTTTTCATTTACATTTTAAGCTTGAAACGTCCCCTTAAAATATTATACATGACTGTGTTTAAACTGACACACAATATTTTTAGCGCAACGCAGTCTGACTTTCAAAAATCCCCACAAAAGAATGGCCCTGACTAACATTAACCTATACCTTTCACAAATCACTTACCTCACCAAAAATCTTCGTTACTCGAACCACTGCAATACAGCGAACGCCACTACTGCCAGCTAAATAAAAGATTCAAACTACTGAAGGCACTAACTACTGATAGGCATAGTTAGCAAATGAAAGATTTTGATAGAGAAAAAACAATGTATTTACCTTAATATTGTTCAAAAGTCGTATTATATATTTCAGTTCATGACATCCAGTCTTACAAATTTACTGTCTCTGTCCAGATCATCCGCTCTCACAACTCCGCCATCTCACTCCCCACATCCACCACTGCTGGCGGCTCACCTCCAACTGCGCAACGCTACGCGCTGTTAACATCCAGCTGCCCAACACTATAATGGCAGACAACAATGCAAACTAACCACAGACTGCACACAGCACAGCCAGTGATTTTCATACAGAGTGCTACGTGGTGTTACCAATAAGAATACCTAAACAGCCTACTTACATAGCCCCCATGCTCCCCACAAAAAATTTTACAATTTGTTTTGGGCACTGGCCAATACATATTTGAAAAATTTTTTCATAATTACAATAACAAAGAAATCAAATGAGCACACTTATTGATACAATGTTGGTCAAAAGCTAAAATTTTCTCACAGTCCATAAAGAGAGTCCTGATTATTCATCACAGTAAAATTGCAGTGTTTTTTTTCTCAAAGTCTGTGCAGTAAAAGAAAATGTACACGGAAGTAATGGATTTCCATGCAGTCTTGAAGAAGTAGTGTTGTCCTTCCAACGGAAAGACAATGCTGACTCTTGACATGCAGACAGGTAATGGTCCACAACAGAGCAAACCCACAGCAGAGTCAGTCGAAGTTTTGAAGAATATTGGTAGGTAGGTCATCACTGAGCAGACCCACTCTACTCCTGGTAGAGAATATGGTATTGGTAGGCCACTAGAGGTACAGACCCACTGCAGTCCTTGTAGAAATAATGGTATTGGTAGGCCATCAAAGATGCAGACCCACTGTAGTCCTAGTGGAGATTATGGTATTGGTGGGCCACCAGAGGTGCAGACCCACTGCAGTCCTTGTAGAGATAATGGTATTGGTGGGCCATCAAAGATGCAGACCCACTATAGTCCTCGTAGAGAAGGCCAGCAGCCATCTATTGCGACTGTGCGGGTGCACAATCACCATCGAAGAGTCTTGCGGAGAATATAGCAAGTCCATAAACCACCACTTGTGCACTCACAAAAAATTTTTTTGAAATGTCCTTAGAACCAGCAATGCTGTTAATCAGTCCCTTGCTGAATTATCAACACACGTGCAAACACTAACAGTCCCTACATCTCACATATTGTCCATATACTATAACCAACAGAAATGTGTGCAGTTAAATGTAACTTAGAAGTTACTTAATTTGATGAACTGGTGTCAATTACAATTTTATAACATAAGAATACAATAACAAAGGTACAAAATACATCATTAAAAACATAATAATACAGATAACATTTGTAGTAATACAGGCTTTACAAAACAATAGAAATAAACATATACATCAGTGTTACAGGAATTATGACATAAGTACATACATAAAAGATCAGAATAACTTTTGAAACATCAACTTCACACATGAGCATTAAAACAAAACAGAATAATTAATGTCTAGACATAAGAAAAATTCTACAACGTAAATCTTATTAGCTAAATACATAAACACAGTAAAAACACAAATTCACATAGCATAATAACACAAAGGTACAGGACAGGGTTTGTTTTCAGTGTAACATTTGGTACTGCAGTCCAACCCAAAACTTCATTCCATACATCTTTCGTCTTACTTCAACATTTGTTTCCAACAAAAAAATCCTATCAAAGCATGCTTTCTGTATTTATATGTTCACATATTTCTTACCTCATTATTCATTTTCCATTATCTTACCTCATCATTTATTTCCAAGAAAATCCTACCTAAACCTGTTGTCCCTAAACCCTACTTTTTTGTTCATATCCTCTTCCAAAATTCTTTTTTGGCCAAACTATTTTCTTATAGCTTCTCAATGCATTTCTTCCGATTCATCACAACTCGTTCTCTCATATAGCCTACCCCATCTTAAGCTAACTTAAATCTACTGAGCTCAGATGCTAAACTAAGGTATGCGGCAATGCAGCAGCACAAACAATTAACACAAATAGCAATGAAAAAAATGCAAATTGGCAAAGCAAGCAGCAATAAATATAAATTAACAGAGAAAATGCAACATTACAACTAATATGAGCCAATGTGCAGCAACAAGAAAAATAAATCAGTAGTAAAACTGGCTTAACAGAGTAATACAAAGTGAAATTCAGTAGCACTATGCCTGGCACACAACAGCAGCAAATGCAATAACTTATACCTAAACATGACAAAGCTCAAGCAGAAAAAATAGTACACTAAAGACAACAATGCAGATAAGGGAAATGTCTATTCACATCTTAATGTCTATGTAATTAAAGTGGTGCACCACAACTTATTCTACCATAAAAATTACCAAGTACTTGAAAAGTAAATTATGTATGCAGTTACTGTTATTAGTACCTTCTTACTGTTCTTTCCTTTCCAAGTGCTCCTTTTTTTTTTTTTTTTTTTTTTTTTTTTTTTTTTTTTTTGAAGAATGTGGATCATAAAATTATTATCTAACAGATCTGTTGACAGAAAGTGTTCACATTAGCAAATGCATTTAATTTTATTTTATAAAAGCAATGATGCAACACACCTGGAAAACAGATATCAAATAAAATAAGCAACTATGTACAAAGTAAAACATAAAATAATCATTCAGTAGTCATGAGGCATTTCATAAGTTAGTAAAAATTCTCTCAATTCTCGTAGAAAGACACTCGTCATAATCAGGTGTGCAGATGTACAAACATTTCCCATCAATTCATAAGCATTTCAGCAAGTAGCACAAAGTATGAGTAATCATACGTTTTCAAGTAATGAGCATGTCATATTTGCGATGCTTTCTACAAAGGAGTGTCAATAGGGAGGTTAAAGGTCTCTTTTTTTATCCACCTGTGCCTCTGAAAGGCACACACTAATGGCTTTTTCCCAGGTGACTATCGCGCAGCTGGGTGCTCACCACGCATTACGTGAAGGTCACATATCTTTCCTACCGAAATATTTACGACAGCAGTTTGTGCTACAGTGACAGTCTCATATAAAAAATTTCACAGGTCGAGAATTTGCGTTACAAATGTGTAGAAACAAAATCCTACAAATATGACAGTGTCCAAAAAATTTTTGTCGGCATTGTAATACATTCACGCATTTACACACATTTCATTACTCTTAAAGTACAATTCTTGGTTTCCAACATCCTTTTTCACAAATCAGCGTCCCTAACCACTACTCATTATTCCTTACCTTATTAAACATATACGTATTCGTCGACATTCTTCAATATTTCATCATAATAAATACGTAGCATAATCAAATTCCTCATATAGCATCAGCTTATTGATCATAAACATACCGCAACAGCGTAAGACACATCGTCATCATAACATCATAAAACCTCAGACAAATCTCAAAATCGTCGGTTCCGAAAAATATGAATGGTTCACACAGTACAGACGAAATACAATTTCATAAGTGTGAAGTTATCCAGCTGTGTAATTGCGTAAACATCTGTCACTGACGTAGTACAAAAATGTTTGTCTCTCTCAGTTAAGTGATCAGATAGCTGTGTAATTTATGTGTAATAGAAATATGGTACCGATGTGTAAAGTTGTATAAGCAAATACCATATTAGCTAGGGCTCCTGGTGCTTGCTAAACACATGGTACACAAAGTAAGCGTGTACCCCCCTGAGGATTAATGTAATTATACCCTCAGGTGTTACAGATTACAGCAATGGAATGGAATGTATCATGGAAAACTTTCTTTGTAATTGAAAAATCTTGAAAAATAAATGGTTTAAGTACAAAATTAATCACTCAAATGCGTGTCTTGTAGCGCTAAATGTGCATCTTGCTGTAAGATAATTCTGTGGAAGTGTCATAGTTATCGTCCTCTGTAAGCAAAGTTCTGCTGAAGTCAATGTACTTACCTCATCATAAACGAAAGTGAAATGCTTTGCGTATAGATATCGTAGTTATTACGTACCTTACTGTGATCAAGGAAGTACTATAATGTAACATATTGTTGTGCTACGGAAAAGGCTATCTCATTGTAGCTATACCACAAAAGTTACTACTAAAACATGTTTTACTTTCCAGAATAATACAGAAAAACTGTGCGGATATGAAACAGATTCACCGCAAAAGCAACAATGTAAATTGTGTCACATATTAGTAGCGTCGTGATATAATCGTGTAGCTGTCAAATAAACTAACCACTGTGTCATCTGGTATCTCTCAGAAAGTACTTTAAATCTAGAATGTATTTTCAAGTAAACTAAAATGTTGCATTAAAATCTCATTAGCAGTACCGGTACATGTTCTAAGTATGTCAGCCTTATAGTCGTTATGTAATCGTGCAACTAACAAGCACGAATGTACTCACACAATAACACTGTGTCGTCTGTTCACTATAACAATGCACTCGTAAATACTGTCTAAAATTGTTCCCTAGGTTCTAGACTGGATAGTGAACTTCAAAACATTGTTGCATGTTAACAGTGTCTAAGTCTGACAAAGCATACTCGTAACGTAAAGTTAAAAACTTTATGGCAAAGACTAAGTTATAAAGCAGATTATCTTTCAATAAACGGTTTTACATGTGAAATGTGGTGCAATTCTTTACTCTTCCTAGTACGCAGAGATTCAACTTCAACGCAATTATCATGTGGTATACGTCGGTTTCTGTAAGGTCCATTGTAAACTAGAAAGAATTTGTGACTCAAGTGTTTCTTCTTATGTGACAATGAATGAGCTTTAATGAGAACTTTCTGACCAATATATAATTTCTTTGCATTTGCTTTATCGTGTAGTTTTCTCCTTTTGTCTGCTGCAGATTTTATATTTTTAATAGCTAAATCAATTATGTCTTTGTGTTGAAATTTACATGTATTCGGAAAAGGTACAAGCTCTCGGATTCTGTTCGGTGGTTCTTCATTCTTTAGTACAAGAATAGGTGGTAAAGCAGTGGAGTCATGAGGCATTTCATTCAGCACGTTTTGAAATAAGTGTAAATATCTGTCCCAATGCTGATGCCTTCTGTGACAATAAAGTCTGCAAAGCTTATTGATTTCTTTCATAATCCGTTCAAACGGGTTACAATGGGATGAGTACAATGAAATAAAAACAGGTTTGATTTTATGGTTCCGAAGCATGCGTGACCAAACAGCAGATCTGAATTGCGGTCCGTTATCTGAAATGACTTTACTAACGTGTCCAGCTTCACGTAAGAAATTTTTAACAGAGGCGTTGGATACAGACCGTCCAGTGGCTTTACGTAACGGAGTGAAGGAAACAAATTTTGAAGTAAGTTCAACAGCGACTAGAATGTACGAAAATCCATTCGATGTTCTGACAAGGGATCCCAAGAGATCAATAGCAGCAAATCCTTTTAATTTAGAAGGAATGATAGGAAACAACGGAGCACGATGTGAGATAGTAGATGGTTTAGCTTTTTGACAAAGTTTACAAATAGACAAGACTCTTCGAATTCTCTTTTCCATATTGTTAAAATAACAAGTCGTTCGAAGAATATGATAACATTTTCGTGGACCAAAATGTGCGTAGCTGAAATGAATGTACCAAATGAGCTTATTAACGAAATCGTCTGGAATGCAAAGTACCCATAGCTTGTCATCAACAGTGCACCGTTTGAACAGTATGTTGTTTCTAACCAGATAATAATACCGAATCTGAGTGTATGTCTTTTCATGCCATTTACTTTTGATGTCTTTCCAAATCGGATCTTTATCTTGTTCATGAGCAATGTCCTTTAAAGATGTGGTGATGAAGTTTTCAAAGGCGACTTTCTGAATGTAAAGAATACTGAAATTTTTCTCAAGGTTGCCTTCTGTGTTACTTTTCTCAAGCCCAGGCGGTGCGCGTGACAGTGCCTCCGCAACAATGTTTGCATGCCTGGAATGTAGACTATTGTGAAGTGGAATTCTTGCAGAAACAATGCCCAACGTTTTAATCTATCATGATTTAATTTTGAAGACATAATAAATTGTAATGCACGATAATCACTGTATACTTTTACGTGCTTACCAGAAAGAAAGAAACGGAATTTGTTAAATGCCCAAACGATAGCTAAAGCTTCTAATTCAGTAACGGAATACTTTTTTTCAGATTTTGTTAGCACTCGGCTAGCAAAAGCAACGGTTTTCTGAGCAGTAGTGTCATTTTCTGTGGCTTCTTGAAATAAATGGGCACCAAGACCGACTTTAGAAGAATCCATGCTAAGACAGAAATCTTGTGATAGATCTGGATGAGCTAGTATTGACGCATTAAGTAGCGATTCTTTCAAAGAATTGAATTCCAACTGTGCTTGTTCGTTCCAGTTCCAAATAGTATTTTTTCCAGTGAGAGAACAAAGCTTTGGTGTAACTAGAATTTGCGTATTCAGAAAACGACGGTAAAATTTACGAGACCTAGAAAACTGCGGACTTGTTTTTTTTTTTGTGGGTGGAACTGGAATGGCTCTGATTGCTTCTAACTTCTCAGGATCTGGCTGAATGCCTTCAGAAGAAATAATATGTCCCAAAAACTTCACCTTTGTCCTACCGAATTCAGACTTTTCCAAGTTAACTGTAATTCCACATTCTGCAAAAATAGGTAACAAACTGTTGAGGATGCGATTATGTTGTTCCCATGATGCTTCTGCTATTAGAATATCATCCACATATAAGTTGATGTGACGTTTTAAGAAATCAGGTAATATGGAATTTAGCCCGCGAATGAACGCTGCCGAAGAAATGTTCAAACCAAAAGGAAGTTTCCGAAATTGATAACAAACGCCGAAACAAAGGAAAGCTGTGTATTTTCTACATTCTGGATGAAGTTCGATCTTATAAAAGCTGGATCTGAGATCAATAGAAGACAACACTTTTACACCATTAAAATTCTGAAGAAGTTATTCCAACGTTTGCGGCCTGTCTGTTTCAGGAATGATGATAGTATTGATTTGTCTCGAATCTAAGACAAGCCTGATCGATCCATTTTTCTTCTCAACAACATGTAATGGATTGTTGTATGAGCTTACTGCAGGCTCAATAATGCCCTCATCAAGCATAGATTGTATTTCTGTTCTAACAAGGTCCCTATAATGTGCCGGAATTACGTATGGTCCAACACAAAATTTAGTATGCTCACGAACACGAAATTGGTATTGAAATCCCTTGATTGTTCCTGTTTTGTGAGTAAAAACTGTGGAATGTGCTTGTAAAATCTCAAAAAGGTCCTGCCTATCAGTTTCATTACAATTCTCAATTGTTTGAATTTTATTCTGAATTAACTCATTAGTATCAAATGCGCTGTCGATATCATCGCTGTCAGTACTTGCAGAGTGATTGTTAGTGTCAAGTTCCGTCGAAAATTCCGAACTGTTGTCTAACAGGAGGTAAAGCCGATTAATTTCTTCGTCATGGTTTGAGAACCCATCTTCAAATTTGAAAGCTATTGACTTACCTTCCTTCTCTAAACTTATTTCAGCATCGTGAAAGTTTAAGATTGCTTTGTATTCATTCAAAAAGTCTACTCCCAATATAATTTCCGTCGACAATAATGGAACAATAAGAAAGTTCATAGAGAAGCTGTGGCTTTGGCAAAAGAATTCTACGTTGGTTTGTTGGCGTACATCTACACTTTTTCCAACGATCGCACCACATAACGGAAGTGTGGGGCAATCGTTCGATTTGTTGCATTTGCTAAAGGCTGTTTCACTAATTACTGAAATGGAACTGCCAGAGTCAAGTACTGCCATAAGTGTTACGTCATTTACTGTAATGTGAATCACAGGATATGCAATGTTGTTATGTTTTACATCGTGCTCCTGGAGTAAGATGTCCCTAATGTCTTCCATTTTTACATAATTACTAGCTACGGCAGCTGCGCCGTCAGTTTCATAAGTACGTTTTGTGACTGCCAGCAGTGTGAGTCTTTGCCTATTGTCTCTTTGTTGGCGCGCGTCGTTATTCGGATTTGGAGACCTAACTTCTACAAATTCACCTTGTCGAGAGGTCCCTGCCCTGTTTGAATCCCGACAGTTCTGATGCAATTCAGGTCTGTCGTTACGATCATATCGTCTGTCGTCATGTCGGTAGATTGCATAGTTTCTTTCTTGTCAGCCACGTGGTGGAGAATTTCTCCCTGAATCGTAACTCCGCGCTGGACTGTTGCATCTAAAGTTATTCTGTTCCCCTTGATAATAATTATTTTGGTTCCCATATTGTCTGTTTCTCTGATTGTCTCTGTGATAGTCACTACCGCGGAGATGTGATCTTTCCCTGTAATTATTACTACTTGCCAACGGTTGTCATACGGGTGGTGTCTGTTTTGGTTACAATTTCTGTTGTAAGAATAGCCTTGTCGTGTCCATTTATTATTTCTGTCATCGCGGAATTGTGACGGATGTGACCTGTAATTGTTGTACTCCTGTTTTCGCGTTCCACGATTGTCTGTGTCAATTTCCAATTCTTGTAAACGTCCCTGAAAAGCTTCAATGTCGTCTTTGCAACGTCCTGCCAAAATAATGTGTCGTAAATGTTTAGGTAATTTGATTAAGCAAATGCGAATGAGTTCTGAGGGGCTGTATGGGTTTGACAGGTACTGATTCTTGTGCAACATGTCTTCAAAATATTTCACAAGACTGGAGAATTTAGATTGTTCGAAATGTTTCATCATTACAATGCTATGTTTTACTCGGTCTTGTGTGGCTTGAGACCAATATGCTGAGAGGAAGGTATGATAAAATTCTCCTTCACTGTGACAATCGTGAAAGACCGATCGCATTCTTACAGCTGGTTCATTCTCCAAGTAGACGCACATAAATTCTAATCTGTGCTGCAATGACCAGTTGGGAGGAAAACAATGAGAGAATTGATGAAGCCATGCTCGTGGATGAATGTCGTTGCCAGAATTCTTAAATGTTTTGAATTTACGTGTAGTAATGAACAGCTTATAGTCAAAATCATCGTGTCGGCGAGTCGCACATCGCTCATTGTTACTTCGTTTCGGCGGTTCCATCTCAAAATTCAATGCGCCTTGCCAATTTCTTTCATAATTTCCGAAGTGTCCTGTGTTATTATGTGGTTGTTCCGTATTTCTATGTCCCTCTTCCCGTACTGGAGGGCGAGTGTCCTCTGAAATATGTAATTCTTGTATTACTTGTGCCAACTGATCTTGTACTTCCCGGATTTCTCTTTTGTACAGTGTATTGATTTGACTTTGATTGTGTTTGAATTTTCTAATTTGTTCATACTCTTCAGTGTCAGTGAAGGCTACAGGTCTTGTGTCATTCAGATCATCATCTACCTTTGTAGATAAGTTAGTGAACTGATCTGAAAGTTCGGCTACTTTATCCGATAGTGAAATTATTTCCTCTGTGTGTTTTTCTGAACCAAGTTTCAGAGTGTCCATTTGTGTTGAAATCGTATCTACTGTGTCCTTTAAGTTTTCCTGAGTTTTTGTAAGTTCCGTAACCGAATCGGTAGATGCAACTGAGTCAATTTTAGCTTGCAAGGTCTCATGATTTTCATGAACAACAGTTTGCAGTTCTTTTGTGGCTGCTTCGTGATTCTGTAATGCATTTTCATGCCGCGAAAAAATAGGTTGAAAATGCTCACAAATTTGTGTTTTTACGTCATTACAGACTTTTTGATATTTCGTCTCAATGTTATGTAACTCAGTAGTTAAATCTTCACGTGCTTGTTCAAGCGTGGTGTCTAACTTCCGAAGATTTTGTTCCATTGTGTATAACTTTTGAAGCTTTTGCTGTGTTTGTCTCTGATTTTATCCATTGTGTCTAACTGTTGCTGTGTTTGTCTCTGGTGTTGTTCCATTGTGTCTAACTTTTAAAGCTTTTGTCCCATTTGTTGCATTAATTGTAATAACAATGCACTGGTGTCTGAAACATGTTCCTCAGTGCTATTCGGCAATGCATTTTCACCGACAACATTCACATTTTGACAAGCAGAAAATGTGTCTTGACTCATTTGAGGAAACGGTGAGAACCCAAAACCTGAGTCTCCAGTATTTGCAATATTGTGTTCTGTCATTCCCGATTCCTGAGACGAGCTGTTGCCGACCGACCGATCGATAATGCTTCCCTGTTCACTACCTGTTTCACTGTCTACACCATTATTTGCCGCCCGCTCCATTTCCCTATGCACAGTTACCAAATTACTACTTTGAATGTCTGTTAATTCATTACACAGTGGTGCTGGTAAGCTACGCTCGTCGTCACTATTATTTCTCAGTTTACATTGGAGCCTAGTGTTACGTTTTACACACGCCATTATTGTCACAATATTTCACACGATAACACAGAAAAGCACAATTTAATGAGCAAAAATAAGAGAATACATTAACATAGCACTGAAAATAATATCTAGTTAATTGCAAGCGCAGCTGCGAAATACTTGGAGCAAATGTACATGCATGCCACAACTGTTTTACTGTACAACAATGAAAAACTACAACTACAAAGGAAATTCTCTCTATGATTACGCGCTAGCAATAAACAATAGCTACTTACACTAATTACACAAACTACAAGAAAAAATTAGAAGATTCCAGTGAGGTATCATCGGCTAAGGGTCGACATATGAAACGTCCCCTTAGAAAAATTGTACAAGACTGTGTTTAAACTGACACACAATATTTTTAGCGCAACGCAATCTGACTTTCAAAAATCCCTACAAAAGAATGGCCCTGAGTAACATTAACCTATACCTTACACAAATCACTTACCTCACCAAAAATCTTCGTTACTCGAACCACTGCAATACAGCGAACGCCACTACTGCCAGCTAAATAAAAGATTCAAACTACCGAAGGCACTAACTACTGATAGGCATAGTTAGCAAATGAAAGATTTTGATAGAGAAAAAACGATGTATTTACCTTAATATTGTTCAAAAGTCATATTATATATATCAGTTCATGACATCCAGTCTTACAAATTTACTGTCTCTGTCCAGATCATCCGCTCTCACAACTCCGCCATCTCACTCCCGACATCCACCACTGCTGGCGGCTCACCTCCAACTGCGCAACACTACGTGCTGTTAACATCCAGCTGCCCAACACTATAATGGCAGACAACAATGCAAACTAACCACAGACTGCACACAGCACAGCCAGTGATTTTCATACAGAGCGCTACGTGGCGTTACCAATAAGAAAACCTAAACAGCCTACTTACAACCTAACTGTTAGAACCGCTAAAACTATCTGTTTCTGAAACAACTGATTTTCGATTTTTGCACGGCTACTATTTCCAATACTAAATGTAGACATAGAACCAAGTCTGAAAAATTCTAAGGCTTCCTCAGACTTTGGCAATATATGTTTCAAGATACGTAGAACAAAAGTATCAAATAAAATAGGTAAATAAAAGAAAGGTTAGTGCGTTCACCACTCTCAAGAAGTAATGAGGGCTTGAATACTACAGAAGATTTAGCATTGGCTTCCAGCTGATTCTAATTTTTTAAATTTTTGTTCGAAAATCATGTTGTAAACGAGAGTGATACCGCTAATGGGCATTACGAATATTTAGTAGTGTAGAGTGAAAACTGTGCTTGAAGAACTCTATTTTTCGTCTTAAATGGTTCAAATGGCTCTAAGCGCTATGGGACTTAACATCTGAGGTCATCAGGCCCTACACGCAGAACCACTTAAACCTAACTAATCTAAGGACATCACACACATACATGCCCGAGGCAGAATTCGAACCTGCGGCCGTAGCAGCCTCGCGGTTCCGGACTGGAGCGCCTAGAACCGTTCTGCCACAGCGTTTTCGTCTTAAGTTATACTTTCCAACGACTACAAACACGTTAAGGCATGTCATGTAGACACAGGCAGCAGATCATCATCATCTATTTTTATCATAAACAATGAATGAATCATTAAGTTTTTAATTTATTACTGTTGCTGTATCTCGCATTCTATTTTGTTACTTCGTACAGAAAGCTGGCAAATAACAACTTTATGTGTAAAATTTGTTGCGTTTCTCTTTAATTATTTCGAATGAAAAACCCGATTTTAGCCGAATATATAATATTTATTTACTTCTTGATTTTTTTTCCTGACAAAACCGAAAACTATATCTAAAAAGATTGGGGAAAACAATTTAGAAAGTCGATAAAATAACATTTACCAGGCAGAATTACATGACTGTAGTTGAAATTTAAATAATGAATTAATCCATTGGTCGATATTTACTAGATAGTCTGTTCATAAATATCATTTCTATAATGTGTTTCATCAGGGACGATATCACTGAAAGACGATATCAGTCTTTGAGAAACCACAAAATGTGCTACCAAACTCACGTTCAAGAAAAAGTTCTTATTTAAAAACACAAATAATTTTAGCACCAATGATTTGGCACATTAATATATCCGTTTTATAATCGATTACCAGTAATGAATAAAAATATCTGTTATGACGGGGTTCAAGCAAATACAGAAAATACCGGTTATTCAGAACTAAAATACTGGTATCTGTTTTAACCGGTCGGTTTTTCGCATCCCCACTTTGTGCAGGTGCGGTGAAATGCAGATCATTTGCATATCCAAGCATGCCAGTTTGACGTTGGTTTGCACTCCTCCTCCACGGTACTGTAAATTTAATGGCCAGCAGTGTGGTTTCCTTCATAATGTCCCGAATTTAACTCCCCGCCGTGATACTTGCGGTGAGACGGTAGTGCGTCACGGAGAGACGTCGCGACAGGCGGGGGAGAGGGTGAGGGGGGGGGGGGGGGGGCGGACAGCGGGAGGAGCCACAGAACTGAACTGGCAGACCACTACCTTACAGAGAGATGACAGCGCCATAGCTCTCGGTGTGATTGCGCGGGCCGCCGGCACGGCCCTCTGGGAGACGCAGAGAGACGTCGCCAGGCCGGCCGTGTCTCGGCTCCTAATATCCTGCCAGGCAACGCCATGGCAGCCGCGGGCCCGTTGGTACGTTTTCGTGGACTCAGAGGCGCCATCTGAAATGCGGGTGATGTCCGCCGCGCCGCAAAACCGACACCGTCGCTTCCACTGTCGGCGCAAATTACGTGGGAGCAGTGTGCGCTGCTCGAAATATCGGGTGTCTGTAGTGTCTGTTCTTTCAGACGTGTCCGATGGATCATACAGGGTGGTCCATTGATAGTGACCGGGCCAAATATCTCACGAAATAAGGATCGAACCAAAAAAACTACAAAGAACGGAACTCGTCTAGCGTGAAAGGGGGAAACCAGATGGCGCTATGGTTGGCCGGCTACATGGCGCTGCCATGGATCAAACGGATATCATATGCGTTTTTTAAATAGGAACCCCCATTTTTATTACATATTCGTGTAGTACGTAAAGATATATGAATGTTTTATTTACACCACTATTTTCGCTTTGTGATATATGGCGCTGTTATAGTCACAAACGTATAAGTACGTGGTATCACGTAACATTCCACCAGTGCGGACGGTATTTGCTTCGTGATACATTACGCGTGTTAAAATGCACCGTTTACCAATTGCGGAAAAGGTCGATATCGTGTTGATGTATGGCTATTGTGATCAAAATGCCCAACGGGCGTGTGCTGTGAATGCTGCTCGGTATCCTGGACGACATCATCCAAGTGTCCGGACCGTTCGGCGGATAGTTACGTTATTTAAGGAAACAGGAAGTGTTCCACCACATGTGAAACGTCAGCCATGACCTGCAACAAATGATCATGCCCAAGTAGGTGTTTTAGCTGCTGTCGCGGCTAATACGCACATCAGTAACAGACAAATTGTGCGAGAATCGGGAATCTCAAAAACGTCAGTGTTGAGAGTGCTACATCAACATCGATTGCATCCGTACCATATTTCTGTGCAGCAGGAATTGCATGGCGACGACTTTGAACGTCGTGTACAGTTCTGCCACAGGACACAGGAGAAATTACGGGACAATGACAGATTTTTGGCACGCGTTCTATTTAGCGACGAAGCGTCATTCACCAACAGCCATAACGTAAACCGGAATAATATGCACTATTGGGCAACGGAAAATCCACGATGGCTGCGTCAAGTGGAACATCACCGACCTTGGTGGGTCAATGTTTATGGTGCGGCATTATGGGAGGAAGGATAATTGGCCCCCATTTTATTAACGGCAATCTAAATGGTGCAATGTATGCTGATTTCCTACGTAATGTTCTACCGATGTTACTACAAGATGTTTCACTGCATGACACAATGGCGATGTAATTTCAACATGACGGATGTCCGGCACATAGCTCGCGTGCGGTTGAGGCGGTACTGAATACCATATTTCATGACAGGTGGATTGGTCGTCGAAGCACCATACGTGCACGTGCACGTTCACTGGATCTGACGTCCCCGGATGGCGAACTACTCGCTGTTCAGAGGAATGTCTTTACACGTATTACCAAATGCATTGAGGAGCATTTTGAGCATTTATTGCATTAATGTGGTATTTACAGGTAATCGCGCTGTAACAGCATGCATTCTCAGAAATAATAAGTTCACAAAGGTACATGTATCACATTGGAACAACCGAAATAAAATGTTCAAACGTACCTACGTTCTGTATTTTAATTTTAAAAACCGACCCGTCACCAAATGTTCGTCTGAAATTGTGAGCCATGTGTTTGTGACTATTACAGTGCCATCTGTCACAAAGCGAAAAAAGTGGTCCAACTAAAACATTCATATTTCTTTACGTACTACACGAATATGTAACAAAAATGGGGGTTGCTATTTAAAAAACGCAGTTGAATCCGTTTGACCTATGGCAGCGCCATCTAGCGGGCCAACCATAGCACCATCTGGTTTCCCCCTTCAAGCTAGACAAGTTTCGTTCTTTGTAGTTTTTTTCGCTTGACCCCTATTTCGTGAGATATTTGGGCTGGTCACGATCAATAGAACACCCTGTATACACTGAGGTGGCAAAAGCCATGGGATACCTTGTAACGCCGGAAATGCATATCTTCCCATTTCCATCTATTGTACTATAATTTTTTTTTCCTTATTTTTGTTACCTGAATATATGACATTTCTGTGTCTTTACATATTGTAATTGTTTTACTATTTGTATATATATATATATATTTATGCATTTATGTCGATGTATAATTGGTTTGTTTCGTAAATATTATTTGTATTTTTACGCTGGGTCTTGCCTAGGGAAAACCGCTATCGAACGATTACATCGATAGCTCGTGTGGAGAACCAAAGTGTTGAGGATCTTTGGTAGTGTTAACTCTGTCGCGTGGAGCGCGGGCAGAGAGGGAGTCTGGCTGGAGTAGCGAGTGGAGCAGGTGTGTTGTGTGAAGCTCCCGCGAGTTGCCGCGCTTTCGGGGTTTGGCAGCATGTAATTGCGCTCGACTTGCGATGATAGTTTCTGACATGGTGTCGCGGACGGGAAGCATTAGCTGGCGCACATCAAGAGCCCGTTTCGTCTGGTGACCGTGTCGAGAAGAAGGCGCGCCAACATCCAGCTTCTGCAACAGCGACGGCCGACAATGAGTGACTGTCGCCACCTCCTCAATCGACGGCTTCAAACCTTCAATCAACCAACAAGGAAGACTGGAAGCACGTAAAGTTTTAGAACTGTATGGCAGACCTCAGCTTTTCAAACTTTTAAAATTGTTGCATCACAAAATTACAGCTACTTAGCATGAACCTTTGTTGCTCATTGTCCCAATTGCATTACCAAGCAGGGTCCCTTCCTTTTCCGGAATGAACCCGAGTGTCGTTCGAATTCCGACGCCAGCATTAAAATACAATCATTCCATTTCACTACTTTAATTTCAAAGTTCAGTTAAAGTATTCATAGCTGGCTACAATACTTAGATTACACAAGCACAAATTAAGAGTGCTAGTTTTGTTACCATATTTTAGCTTACCTGTGACTGCAGCTCAGCTTGGTACGTACTAAATTTTATTATTGTTAATTGTTCAGAATCATTTAATTCAAGTTCAAAGTTAAATCTCTTATTTCTAAATTGCGTATATTCAAGTAGCTTTTGAAATGATTGTTGAGGTAGTCCAAGACTAACCGTATTTTATTGAATTTCGATGTGCTTCAGAAAGAAAGCTCACTATTAACTTCAGTCACTAAATTAACTTTCGATTTTCCGGTTTTATTAATTCTTTTGCTAAATTAAGTCAGAGTGTAGCGAAATTTATTACTTCTGACAAACTATCAGTTTTCACACTACACGTGTCAACCTTCAGTTGCCACGCTTCTAGTGCTAATTATATGTGTAATAATCTTTCTTTTTCAGTTGCTATAGTAATTGTCCTTAGGACTGGCGACCGTAATTTCCCCCAAATCTCAAATATCTAATTACCGCTAGTTGACTGTTAACGTAACGGCCGCACATTTACTTTCTTTATTAACTTTACCCCTATTTCAAAATTAATTTCCACCAGTTTCATTAGCATTTTTCCTTTCATTTAGATGTAACCCTTTCCTCCCTCTTTACCTACAAATTAACCACAGTGACGATTGCTTTTCCCAAATTTCCATTAGGTACACGCGGTTTAATTTTTCACTGTCATTAAGGTCGATAAGTGAGGGGGAGGTTGCAACCTCCTGACATTGTGTCGGACGTCTGTTTGCCCAGCATGCGCAGCAACTGGACGTGGCATGGACTCAAGAAATACTGAGCCGTGTTACCTCTATAGCCTTGCATAATTGCGAAACTGTTACCAGCGCAGGAATTTGTGCACGAACGGACATTCCGATTATGTCCCGTAGATATTCGATGAGATTCATGTCGGACGGTCTGAGTGGCCAGATCATTCGCTCGAATTGTCCAGAATGTTCTTGAAACCAGTCATGAATAACTGTGGCCCAGTGACATGGCACATCGTTGTTTGGGATCCTGAAGTCCATAAATGGCTGCAGATGGTTCAAAATGGTTCAAACGATTCTGACCACTATGGGACTTAACATCTTAGGTCATCGGTCCCCTAGAACTTAGAACTACTTATACCTAACTAACCTAAGGACATCACACACATCCACGCCCGAGGCAGGATTCGAACGTGCGACCGTAGCGGTCATGTGGTTCCAGACTGAAGTGCCTAGAACCGCTCAGCCACAGTGGCCAGCGGCTGCAGATGGTCTCCAAGTAACAGTACATAACCATTTCCAGTCAATGATAGGTTCAGTTGGGCCAGAGAATGCAGTCCATTCCATGTAAACTCAGTCCGCATCATCTTGGTGCCTCCAGCAGCTAGCACAGTCTCTTGTTGACAGCCTGGGTTCCACGGCTTTGGTGGGGTCTGCGCCGCTATCAAACCCTACCACCAGCTCTTACAAACTGAAATTGAGACTCATCTGTCCAGGCCACGGTTTTCCAGTCGTCTAGGGACCAACCAAAATGGTCACGAGCACAGGAGCGGCGCTGCAGGTGACGTCGTGCTGTTAGGAACTGCGCTCGCGTCGGTCGCCTCCTGCCGTAACCCATTAACGCCATAGGTAGCCACATCGTCCTAACAGACACGTTCGCCATACATCCCTCACTGATTTCTGCGGCTATTTGATGCAGTGTTGCTTGTCTGTAAGCGCTGACAACTCTACGCAAACGCCGCTGCTCTTGCTCGTTAAGTGAACGCCTTCGCCCACTGCGTTGTCGGTGGTGAGAGATAATGCCTAAAATCTGGTATTATCGGCACGCTCTTGACACTGTGCAGTTCCAGATACTGAATTTCCTGACGATTTGCGAAATGGAACATCTCTTAGCCTCGCTCCACCTACCAATCCGCGCTGAAAGTTTGTTAACTCCCGTTGTGTGGCCATAATCACGTCAGAAATCTTTTTACATGAATCACCTGAGTACAAATGACAGTTCCGCCAATGCACTGCCCTTTTATACCTCGTGTACCTGGTACTGCAGCCACCTGTATATGTGCACATCACTATCCCACGACGTTTGTCACCTCAGTATATGTAACGAGGAGTAGGTGGCCCAGTGATCCCTTCAGTGAGGATGCACAATACGCTCTACCGCTTACGGGTATCAACGATATGCTACGAGTAATTAGGGTAATGGGCAGGGGCACTACGTCCGTAGTGTGCTGATAAATTGGAAGTTTTAATGTAAGGATGGCCGAGGCCGTCAGAGAGACCGTTCACGAGAAACGGAAAAATCCGTGTTCGAGTCCCAGTCGCGTACAATTTTTCTGCTTTCCCCAATAATGTATTTCGATGCCCAGTGGCAGCTAATGTTTTGATTTCGTCTGTATATGTTGGAAATATCAGTTTGTTAACTCCCGTTGTGTGGCCATAATCACGTCAGAAATCTTTTTACATGAATCACCTGAGTACAAATGACAGTTCCGCCAATGCACTGCCCTTTTATACCTCGTGTACCTGGTACTGCAGCCACCTGTATATGTGCACATCACTATCCCACGACGTTTGTCACCTCAGTATATGTAACGAGGAGTAGGTGGCCCAGTGATCCCTTCAGTGAGGATGCACAATACGCTCTACCGCTTACGGGTATCAACGATATGCTACGAGTAATTAGGGTAATGGGCAGGGGCACTACGTCCGTAGTGTGCTGATAAATTGGAAGTTTTAATGTAAGGATGGCCGAGGCCGTCAGAGAGACCGTTCACGAGAAACGGAAAAATCCGTGTTCGAGTCCCAGTCGCGTACAATTTTTCTGCTTTCCCCAATAATGTATTTCGATGCCCAGTGGCAGCTAATGTTTTGATTTCGTCTGTATATGTTGGAAATATCAGTTTGTTAACTCCCGTTGTGTGGCCATAATCACGTCAGAAATCTTTTTACATGAATCACCTGAGTACAAATGACAGTTCCGCCAATGCACTGCCCTTTTATACCTCGTGTACCTGGTACTGCAGCCACCTGTATATGTGCACATCACTATCCCACGACGTTTGTCACCTCAGTATATGTAACGAGGAGTAGGTGGCCCAGTGATCCCTTCAGTGAGGATGCACAATACGCTCTACCGCTTACGGGTATCAACGATATGCTACGAGTAATTAGGGTAATGGGCAGGGGCACTACGTCCGTAGTGTGCTGATAAATTGGAAGTTTTAATGTAAGGATGGCCGAGGCCGTCAGAGAGACCGTTCACGAGAAACGGAAAAATCCGTGTTCGAGTCCCAGTCGCGTACAATTTTTCTGCTTTCCCCAATAATGTATTTCGATGCCCAGTGGCAGCTAATGTTTTGATTTCGTCTGTATATGTTGGAAATATCAGTTTGTTAACTCCCGTTGTGTGGCCATAATCACGTCAGAAATCTTTTTACATGAATCACCTGAGTACAAATGACAGTTCCGCCAATGCACTGCCCTTTTATACCTCGTGTACCTGGTACTGCAGCCACCTGTATATGTGCACATCACTATCCCACGACGTTTGTCACCTCAGTATATGTAACGAGGAGTAGGTGGCCCAGTGATCCCTTCAGTGAGGATGCACAATACGCTCTACCGCTTACGGGTATCAACGATATGCTACGAGTAATTAGGGTAATGGGCAGGGGCACTACGTCCGTAGTGTGCTGATAAATTGGAAGTTTTAATGTAAGGATGGCCGAGGCCGTCAGAGAGACCGTTCACGAGAAACGGAAAAATCCGTGTTCGAGTCCCAGTCGCGTACAATTTTTCTGCTTTCCCCAATAATGTATTTCGATGCCCAGTGGCAGCTAATGTTTTGATTTCGTCTGTATATGTTGGAAATATCAGTTTACGTGTGAAAGTTGCTATCTATTGAAATAAACTTTGTAAGGTTTCTAGTTTATTTTTATCGTTCAATGAACGTGATGTGACCTCTCTTTATATTCGATGTATCATACTTCACGTTTGTACACTGGATATTTTTCAAACTGATGCCTTCATATAGTCGATACGTTACGCCACAGCGCTTCTGAGTACAACCAATGTGATCTTCGGTTGTCAGTAGCATGTCGTTGCCTGTGTAGCACTCAGTGAGAAGTAAGTCAAAGAGGCGGCTATTGGTGAAGCTACTTAGAGGCCTGGAAATAACTAAGAGAACGCAGATATGCAAAAGCACGGGATACTGCTTTTCGGAAAGAAGGTGTCCGCAAATTATATTTACAACTTAAGACCTAAACAAAATTTAGAACTATACCAAATATTAACAAATGCTTATCAGCACGTGATAAGATAACTTATAAAGCTTTTTTTTACCTTCCAGGTGACGCAATTTTTATTCCGAATTGCCGCGCGGGGTGGCCGCGTGGTTTGAGGCGCCTTTTCACGGATTGCGTGGCCCCTCCCGCCGGAGGTTCGAGTCCTCCCTCGAGCATGGGTGTGTGTGTTGTTCTTAGAATAAGTTAGTTCGAGCAGTGTGTAAGTCTAGGGACCGGTGACCTCAGCAGTTTGGTCCCTTAGGAATTCACACACATTTGAACATTTTTATTCCGAATTGACTTTATAAAATTAATAGAAAATTCATTGCTTGGTCTGGCTCATATACAGGGTGGTCCACTGATAGTGACTGGGCCAAATATCTCACGAAATAAGCATCAAACGAAAAAACTACAAAGAACAAAACTCGTCTAGCTTGAAGGGGGAAACCAGATGGCGCTATGGTTGGACCGCTAGATGGCGCTGCCATAGGTCAAACGGATATCAAATGCGTTTTTTAAAATACGAACCCCCCATTTCTTATTACATATTCGTGTAGTACATAAAGAAATATGAATGTTTTAGTTGGATCACTTTTTTCGCTTTGTATAGATGGCGCTGTAATAGTCACAAACGTATAAGTACGTGGTATCACGTAACATTCAGCCAGTACGGACGGTATTTGCTTCGTGATACATCACCCGTGTTAAAATGGACCGTTTACCAACTGCGGAAAGGTCGATATCGTGTTGAGGTATGGATATTGTGATCAAAATGCCCAACGGGCGTGTGCTATGTATACTGCTCGGTATCCTGGACGACATCAACCAAGTGTCCGAACCGTTCGCCTGATAGTCACGTTATTTAAGGAAGCAGGAAGTGTTCAGCCACATGTGAAAACTCAAGCACGATCTGCAACAAATGATGATGCCCAAGTAGGTGTTTTAGCTGCTGTCGCCGCAAATCCGCAAATCAGTAGTAGACAAATTGCGCGAGAATCGGGAATCTCAAAAACGTCGGTGTTGAGAATGCTACATCAACATCGATTGCACCCGTACCATATTTCTATGCACCAGGAATTGCATGGCGACGAATTTGTACGTCTTGTACAGTTCTGCCACTGGGCACAAGAGAAATTACGGGACGATGGCAGATTTTTTGCACGCGTTCTATTTAGCGACGAAACGTCATTCACCAACAGCGGTAACGTAAACCGGCATGATATGCACTATTGGGCAACGGAAAATCCACGATGGCTACGACAAGTGGAACATCAGTGACGTTGGCGGGTTAATGTATGGTGCGGCATTATGGGAGGAAGGATAATTGACCCCCATTATATCGATGGCAATCTAAATGCTGCAATGTATGCTGATTTCCTATGTAATCTTCGACCGATGTTACTATAAGATGTTTCCCTGCATGACAGAATGGCGAGTTCTTCTAACACGATGGATGTCCGGTACATAGCTCGCGTGCGGCTGAAGCGGTATTGAATAGCATATTTCATGACAGGTGGATTGGACGTCGAAGCACCATACCATGGCTCTCACGTCCACCGGATCTGACGTCCCCGTATTTCTTTCTGTGGGCAATGTTGAAGGATATTTGCTATCATGATCCACCGACAACGCCTGACAACGTGCGTCAGCGCATTGTCAATGCATGTGCGAACATTACGGAAGGCGAACTACCTGCTGTTGAGAGGAATGTCGTTACACGTATTGCCAAATGCATTGAGGTTGACGGACATCATTTAGAGCATTTATTGCATTAATGTGGTATTTACAGTTAATCACGCTGTAGCAGCATGCGTTCTCAGAAATGATAAGTTCACAAAGGTACATGTATCACATTGGAACAACAGAAATAAAATGTTCAAATGTTCGTACGTTCTGTATTTTAATTTTAAAAACCGACCTGTTACCAACTGTTCGTCTAAAATTGTGAGCTATGTGTTTGTCACTATTATAGCGCCATCTATCACAAATCGAAAAAAGTGGTCCAACTAAAACATTCATATTTCTTTACGTACTACACGAATAAGTAATAAAAAACGGGGGTTCCTATTTTAAAAAACCGCAGTTGATATCCGTTTCACCTATCTCAGCGCCATCTGGCGGCCCAACCATAGCACCATCTGATTTCCCCCTTCAAGCTAGACAAGTTTCGTTCTTTCTAGATTTTTCGTTTGACGCTTATTTCGTGAGATATTTGGCCCGGTCACGATCAATGGTCCACCCTGTAGACAAACTCCGATACCCAAGTGCAAAGGCACTCTCGATCACGGTATGGAAGGCAATCACCACCCTGGCCCACTACTCGGGAGGGGGAATACGTCATTTATAGATCTTGTAGTGTTTGCAATAAGAAGGGGGCGGATCGCCCCTTTGTTTCAGACGCCAGCGTGTACAAGATATTGTAGGCGTTGATAGGAGTAAGGCAAAATCGGCGCCTACGGAGACCAGAGAGTTGAAAATGACATGATCAACGATGCACAGTGTCTTGTATAAGAGCTTACGGCTATAGCCCTACAAGGTGCAGCTGCTTCAGGCATTAAAACCTACCGACAAATGTCAGCGCAAACAGTTTCGCTGCGGACTTGCTAGGCATGAGAGGGGGAAGGGGAAACGCAAACAATGACTTTTTGGAAAAAATTTGTTTCTCCGATGAGGCAAACTGAACCGTCATAACCTTCGTATATGTGGTTCACAGCATGCACGTTACACTTGAAATGGAAAGATTCAGTCACAAGGTCGATGTCTGATGTGGACTGATGCACAATTACATCACTAGTACATTCTTTTTCATCGAGTCTATCGTTAACGGTGCCGTTTACCTGGACATCTTACAAGAGTTTGCTGCACCACAACTGTAATATGTACATCCTGGTATTCCAGCAGGATGGGATACCACCCCACTGGTCCCTAAATATCCGTCAATTTCTAGATGAAAAGTTTCCAGATAGGTGGACTGATCCAATTCGATCACCTGGCATTACACCACTAGACTGTCTTCCTGTGGGGTTTTGTAAATATCTGATGTGTCGAACGAAAGTTAGAGACCTACAGGACTCGAAGGCACACATTCGCAATGTATCTGAACACCGCGAAGATCTTGAATCGTACGCAGAGAGAAATGGAATTACGGCTAGACATTATCCGTGCCACTAAGGATGCACAGACTTACGTATGTGACAATGGATACAAAACTTTATGAGTTACCTCATCACATGCTGAAAATCATTGGTTAGTATCTAGTGTAATTTTAAAGGTATTAAAGTCATACGTTCTAAACGTAATTTATGGACACTGTGTATGATTTTGTTAGATCTGATTTGAAAAGTGTGAAGACGTTCAGGTAACGTTGTCGCGGTATTGCTAGCTCGCGGTATTCATGATAAGTTGGAGAAACGCAATTTTTTCAGCATTATTTTTCTTTATTGGTTCGGGGCAGTTAGTTTTGTTGTCGAGACATGATTAAAGTAAGTTATCCGCTTATGTAGCTTGGTCTCAGAGTTGCAAATTCATCACTCCTTTACCATTTCAGCAACGTGTTATATGGCACAGTACTAAATTTTACAAAAAATTAATTTTGTAAAAATTTTTGCAATTTCTCTGGAACCAGAGTTTCACAATGTTTCTGAATGCTAGTTCTTCTACATCAGTCAGTAAATTTATTTTCTTCCAAAGTCTCCTAACGAAAGTTTTATTTTCTAATCGTGTGTTGCCACATCGCTCAAGCTTGAAACATGATGTGCTTAGCACATCTGTTGTTTCCTTGCATTGCACTTGGTGTTGTATTTTATAGTTCATCACTTCCGAGCAGTACCGAGCTACCGTTGCCACACGGTAAGTCGTGAAAATTTGTTAGAGCCAGGCTAACATCAACCAGTACACAGTAAAATCGTTCACAGTCAAGACTTGCATTTCAAATTATTATCAGATTTACTTCAGTAAAGTTCAATTCGGATCTTATTTCCTATGCAGACATTCTTACTCCTCGAATGCAGTCTGTTCACGTTTATATTGGTTTAGTGTTCTGAATTTTGTTTAATCAGCCTGCGTACATAAATGTATAGAGCATTTTCAGAGAAGTGTTTTGGGTAGTTATTCTTTCAAAATCCGATTTGTAATTTTATGCGGAATTTTTTATTCTGTTAGCTTTGTGCGTTGGAAACGTAAGACAAGCATTGTGACGTCACGCATTGTAGCACTGCACAATACACAATCTCACAGGACAGCTTACTTAATATATAGTTTTACGTTTTCTATTTAGTTTTCGTAGGTTACAGCAACCCAATTTCAGATGGATTTGGCGACTCTTTTTATCAAATGGTATTCACATGCATTATTCAGGTTCAGCTTTTACACAGACACATACGAAAGTTAAGAATGGGCAACCAGATTACATACACAACAACAACAACAAGAATAAAAAACGAAAAATAAAATAAAAGTTACAACTGCACTGAAAACTCATTTAACTGAGAACAACGTTGATGAACACCTTGGTTTTGACTGAAGTAATGTACAGTATAGTTGTTTGCAAACACCTCAGCCAGACAAAATTTTCGCTCTTAATTTATATCTCGGCCTATCGCTACTAGTTTCGATCTACGAGGTGCATTCAAGTTCTAAGGCCTCCGATTTTTTTTCTAATTAACTACTCACCCGAAATCGATGAAACTGGCGTTACTTCTCGACGTAATCGCCCTGCAGACGTACACATTTTTCACAACGCTGACGCCATGATTCCATGGCAGCGGCGAAGGCTTCTTTAGGAGTCTGTTTTGACCACTGGAAAATCGCTGAGGCAATAGCAGCACGGCTGGTGAATGTGCGGCCACGGAGGGTGTCTTTCATTGTTGGAAAAAGCCAAAAGTCACTAGGAGCCAGGTCAGGTGAGTAGGGAGCATGAGGAATCACTTCAAAGTTGTTATCACGAAGAAACTGTTGCGTAACGTTAGCTCGATGTGCGGGTGCGTTGTCTTGGTGAAACAGCACACGCGCAGCCCTTCCCGGACGTTTTTGTTGCAGTGCAGGAAGGAATTTGTTCTTCAAAACATTTTCGTAGGATTCACCTGTAACCGTAGTGCCCTTTGGAACGCAATGGGTAAGGATGACGCCCACGCTGTCCCAGAATATGGACACCATCATTTTTTCAGCACTAGCGGTTACCCGAAATTTTTTTGGTGGCGGTGAATCTGTGTGCTTCCATTGAGCTGACTGGCGCTTTGTTTCTGGATTGAAAAATGGCATCCACGTCTATCCATTGTCACAACTGACGAAAAGAAAGTCCCATTCATGCTGTCGTTGCGCGTCAACATTGCTCGGAAACATGCCACACGGCAGCCATGTGGTTGTCCGTCAGCATCGTGGCACCCACCTGGATGACACTTTTCGCATTTTCAGGACGTCATGCAGGATTGTGTGCACAGAACCCACAGAAATGCCAACTCTGGAGGCGACCTGTTCAACAGTCATTCGGCGATCCCCCAAAACAGTTCTCTCCACTTTCTCGATCATGTCGTCAGACTGGCTTGTGCGAGCCCGAGATTGTTTCGGTTTGATGTCACACGATGTTCTGCCTTCATTAAAGTGTCGCATCCACGAACGCACTTTCAACACATCCATAACTCCATCACCACATGTCTCCTTCAACTGTCGATGAATTTCAATTGGTTTCACACCACGCAAATTCAGAAAACGAATGATTGCACGCTGTTCAAGTAAGGAAAACGTCGCCATTTTAAGTATTTAAAACAGTTCTCATTCTCGCCGCTTGCGGTAAAATTCCATCTGCCGTACGGTGCTGCCATCTCTGGGACGTATTGACAATGAACGGGGCCTCATTTTAAAACAATGCGCATGTTTCTATCTCTTTCCAGTCCGGAGAAAAAAAATCGGAGGCCTTAGAACTTGAATGCACCTCGTATAACTGAACAGTCATGTCTGTTGATGTTTAATATCGTACGCAAGGAAAATTGTATCAGGGGCACCCGCAGGTTTTCATCTTAGCCGGAAATCTGGGTTAGGTTCCCGGTCGTCCACAAATTTTCATTGTAGTCATCCCATTATGTTGATAGTCTTCTGTTGTTCTGCGTAGATCTTCTGCTGAATTTTAGGTTCTTGAAATCTTACATCTCCTCTTCTTTTATGATAATTTCAAAATCGTTGTCTCTTCTTAAAATTTTGGTATTTAACTGCAAAAATACTGCTTTGGTAACTGGCTGGCTACTTCTTCGTTTTGTCATTTTCTGCTCTCTAATAAAACAGTTTTGCACAGTCGCAATTACGTCACTTTCTTTTATACGTCCTAGCTGCCGACTATTGCTATAAAGAAAACTGCCTCCTTGACGCAAAAATATCACTCCTTTCCACTGTTAAACGACACGTCACTGCTATATATCTTCACAAGTCCATGTCACAGCTTCAGCGCCTCCACTTTCAATTGCCACTTCCATCTTAAGAACAATTCGTTCAAATTAAACTTTTTGTCTTGGATAAAATCACTATCTTTTACATATGCATAATACAATATGCATAATACAGAACTCATATAAATCATGGGGGTATATACATTTATATTTCACTTCGTTATATTTGCATTGACACACACATAAATTGATGCAAAACAATTTGATAAGATACAGAATACCATGAGTTAACACCACACACAACATCTGTCGCTAAAATCTATGAGTCTGGAAACATACCATCAGACTTTCGGAAGAAATGTCATCCACACAATATCGAAGATAGCAAGAGCAGCTGAAGTGCGAGAACAATTGCACAGTCAGTTGAACGTCTCATGCCTACAAGTTGCCGAAAAGAAAAACAAAGAGAATAATGGGAAAGAAACAAGAGGAGCTGCTAGGCAAGGATCAGTTTGGCTGTACGAAAGGTAAGGCCACCAGAGAGGCTGTTCTGATGCTGAGACGGGTAATGAAAGCAAGACTAAAGAAAAATCAAGGAACATTCAAAGGACTTGAATGTCTGTAAAAAGCGTTCGGCAATCTAAAGTGGTGTAATATGTTCTAAATTCTGAGAAAAATAGGAATAAGTTGTAGGAAAAGTCGGGAAATACACAATATGTATATGAGTCAAAGGGAGAAATAAGAATGAAAGACCATGAACGAAGTGCTCGGGTGTTCTCTTCGGTCTCCACACCGAAGGAGCAATGAAACAAATAAAAGCTAGATTCAAGAGTGGGTTAAATTTCAGGGTGAAAGGACATCAATGGTACGATTCGTTGATGACAATGTTATCCTCAGTGAAAGAAATGATTACAGGACAATTTAACCGAAGAAATACGTAAGTAATGAGGAAGAGCAAAAGTTAGATTATCAAAATTGCGAACCACAAGGTAGATGAAATGAAGGAATTCTGCTATCTTGAAAGCAAAATTCCACATGATAAATGAAGCAAGGAGGACATAAAAAGCAGATTAATATAAACAAAGAGGGCGTTCTTGGCCAAGAGAAGTCTGGTACTATGAAAAAATGGCGTTAATCTGCGGAAGAAATTTCTAAGAATGTACATCTGCAGCGTAGTACTATATGGTAACAGTGACAGACTGTGGGAAAACCGAAAATGTAGAGATCCGAAAAGTTTAAGCTTTGGTGCTATAGAAGGATGTTTAAAATTAGGTAGAATAATAAGGTAATGGGATGAAGAGGTTAGCCACAGAATCGACGAAGAAAGGAACGTATGGAAAACACTGACAAGGAGAACGGAGGAAGAGATACTACACGTGTTAAGACGCCACGGAACAACGTATATGGCACTAGATGGAGCTGTAGAGGGTGGTGACTGAAGGTGAAGACAGACATTGGAATTCATCGAGCAAATAATTGACGCTGTAGAACTCAAGTGCAACTCTGAGACGGAGAGGCTGGCTCCAGCGAGGAATTCGTAGCGGGCTGCATCATATCAGCAAGAAGGTTGCTGACAAAACGTATGTTTTGATTTAAAAACTGCCGCATTCACCCAAATTCTTACACTCATTTTGCGTGATGACAGAACAGTTACTCAAGACATTGTAGTTTGTTTTCACAACATACCTTAATTTTTGGACGTTTCTTTCAATGTTCCAGTTACAGAGCTACAGTACACTGAAGCGGCAAAGAAACTAGTATAGTTATTCGTATTCAAATACAGAGATACATAAAAACGCAGAGTACGGTGCTGCGGTCAGCAACGCCTATATAATACACAGTTATTAGATCGGTTACTGCCACTACAGTGGTAGGTTATCAAGATTTACGTGAGTTTGATGTTACAGTCGATGCATGCGTGATGGAACACAGCATCTCTGAGGTAGCTAGGAAGTGGGGATTTTCTCGTACGACCATTTCACCAGTGTACCATGAATATCAGGTATCCGGTAAAAATCAAATCTCCGACAACGCTGCGGCCGGAAAAAGATTCCACAAGATCGGGACCAACGATGACTGAATAGAAGCGTTCAGCGTGACGGAAGTGCAACCCTTCGGAAAACCGCTGCGCATTTCAATGCCGGGCCATCAACAAGTGTCACCGTACGAACTATTCAACGAAACATCATCGATACGGGCTTTCGGAGCCGGAGGCCCACTCGTGTACGCTTTATGACTGCACAACACAAAAGTTTTAATCCTCGCCTGGGCCCATCAACACCGACATTGGACTGCTGATGACTGGAAACATGTTGACTGGTCAGACGAGAGTCTTTTCAAATTGTATCGAGAGGATGGACGTGTACGGGTATGGTAACAACCTCATGAATCCATGGACACTGCAGGCAGGACGACTCTGGCAGGGGACACGTATGTAAGCTTCCTGTCCGATCACCTGCAGCGATTCATGTCGATTATGCATTACGACGGACTTGGTCAATTCCAGCAGGCCCACGCGACACACTACACGTCCAGAATTGCTACAGACTGGCTCCAAGAACACTCTTCTGAGTTTAAACACTTCCGCTGGCCACCAAACTCTCCAGACATGAATATTATTGAGCATATCTGGAATGCTTTGCAACGTGCTGTTCAGAAGTGATCTCCACCCCATTGTACTCTTAGGGATCTATGGACAGCTCTGCAAGATTCAGTTCCCTCCAGCACTGCTTCATACATTAGTCGAGTTCATGCCACGTCGTAATGCGACACTACTGTGTGCTCGCGGAGGCTCTATACAATATTAGGCAGGTGTACCAGTTTGTTTGGCCCTTCATTGTATTATAGGATAGATATTTGAACGGATAGAACGAAGACAATTACAGAGCGAAACCGGGCAGCAGTCAAACAGCCACTGGACTCGCGTTCGGGAGGGTGGCTGTTCACATCCCCGTCCGGACAATCAGGTTTGTGTTTTATGTCGTCCCTCTAAACTTCCTATGGAGAATGGTGCGACTGTGTTCTGAGCGTATACAGCAGACTGCCTTTCAGTTGTTTCCAAATCCAAGCTTCTGCTGCGTCTCTAATGACCATTCGTCGACGGGACGTTAAACTGTAATCTCCCGTCCTTCCTTCGAATTCTATTTCGCTACAGTGAAAATATTGAGGGAGGAGCGCTACAGCAAATATAAACGGATCACCGCCTTGGTAAACAGTAATTAACGAGAATGCGGCGTAGTTTGCTGCGTGTAACGGTCGGATTAGTTTTACTGTTATTGCCACTAAGTAAACAAACCTTTTGCCGCCTGCAGGCGTTCTAGAGCAGAGAAACCTACCTATTAGCGTTTCGTCGTCTTTCATGTTATTTACATCTTCTAGTAAGAATCTTAATTGGACAACGCAATACAAAGGAGTATGTATGAATTACGCAGCACTCCAGCCTGTATTAACCATACTCGGTGAAACACAAGTGTAAGGATCTAGTACTCCCACATGGATTTTTCTGTGAATCCTATTATTTGTTAATTATCTTTAAGGTTGGCAGGCCGGTGCAATAATGAAACAGCGTCTGACTACCAAGAACGGGTGGTGTGATGCCGTGAGGACAGTGTTTGCGCGGTGCAGGTTTAGTACCCTTGCTGATACTGAGAGACATAACCTGCGCAGTCAAGATGGACGTGTGCGTTGCCTTATTCTTTCGGTGACTCGTTAGAGTTAAATATTCAGTGCAAAATTTCTCATGCACAGCAATTTTTACCGAATGTTCTCGTCTATGCAGTTCGTTAACAAAGTAACCAGTAAAACGCAGTCGTTACTTATTCGCATTACGAGGCATTATCAGAAAGTAAGTGTACTGTGATCATAATGGTCTGTGACCGCTTGAGTATTGGCAACAGTGACTGGTAGATGGGGATCCTCCGATCAGAGTGAGCATGGTAGGAACACACTAAAACGCACACTCACGTTGTAGTGTCGAGTTGCGTGAAAGATGGTAAGAAGTCCCGGCAAAATGTGTGAGGCACGTGGATGTGACCTGCTTCCTATACGCACAAGGAACATCTACCGAAATTTTTTAGCGAATCAAAACGGTGTTTATGAACACAACGAGCGTGTTTGAATGGTGCAGGGAGTTTAGTGAAGGCAGTGGAAGCCTTCAATTTTGATGCCTTAATTATGTGAAATTTGCTTTATATGACGTATATGATATGCAAGAGCATGAAATGTTACGTAAAACTGTTACGAAAACTTTATCTTTCGCGGTAACGTTATAAGAAAACTGCGACCTTATGCTCTTTTGTTTAATCTGAGTTACTTTCGTAAAAGTAAAGAATGATAATAATTACTGTTAACTTTCATTTACTTTTGAACAGCAAAATAGCTACGGCCCATAGTTAGCTTAGAAACAATTCGTTTGGTATTTTACTGATCATGAAAAGAAATGAAGTTTAATTTCATAATAATTGCACTCAGAAAGTTTTTGGACTTCAACAAAAATAAATTACTGCCTGTTCTGATGAATGTAATATGCAAATAGTAATTACACACAAAATGGCTTTTGAAATAATCACGAACCAAATGAAAAGATCCGTATTTCATTTCCTCACTTTTAATGAATGAAATCCATTTCGTCTTTTTATCTAAAGTGAAGGAGGATCTTCAAATAACGTAGTCGTAATGCAATATTTATTTTTTATGCTTTAATGAACATTCAGTCTGCGCACATGAATTAGATTCACTTTTATCAGCGACAGAGAACTAATTCCCTCCGAGACCTAGTAGCAAGAGAACAAGAGAGCTTTTTACTCGTGTATGTCGTCTTATAACATCTTAACAGTCTCATTTTTATTTCAGTACTAGTTAAAAGCTTCATGCCTCTCTGAATTAAGTAGATGTTGGTACTGATAAACTTAAATATTTTACGTTCACTTGAGCGTACTTGATGCTGTCACTTAATAACTATTTCTCTCGAAACAGAGGAAAATTCGTTCAGTATCGCTGTGACGCCACAAATGCCGCTGAATGTTGAGCCTTGCAAGCACACTTGCATGTGGGATTGACTTTCAACAACAAAACTCTCTTCACTTCGTACATATGCAGTTAATTGTTGAGGACTGTCTTTTTGCTTTTGGTTGCATTCGTACCGTTTCGACAAAAATATTACATACAGAGTCTTTCATTGGACTGTTGTTGTTCTGGTGTTCAGTCCAAAGACTGTTTTAATGCAGCTCTCCATGCTACTCTATCCTGTGCAAGTCTCTTCATCTCCAAGTAACTACCACGATGTACATCCTAGTGAATCTGCTTAGTGCATTCATCTCTTGGGCTCCCTCTACGATTTTTACGCCCCGCGCTTTCCCCCAGTACTGAATTTGTGATCCATTGATGCCTCAGAATGTGTCCTAGCAACAGATCCCTTCTTCTAGTGAGGTTGCGCCAGAAATTTTTCTTCTCCCCAATTCTATTCAGTGCCTCCTCATTTAGTTATGTGATGTACCCATATAATTCTCAGCACTCTTGAGCATTTGCTCTATATTGACTGTTGTCGCTTGACAGAGGTCTGTGTTTTAAGAGATGCACCCAGTATTTTTATTCGTCCACCTACTCAGACAAAGTGGTCAAAACCAGATATGGGCATACAGGCCTCAGTTTTATTTTGCTTTTTATAATTATATTTGATGTCTGCATAACGACATAAAATATTACGCAAAACCTTAACACGTTTCAGGAGGAATTTTGCGGATGCTTGTTTCGACGTATTTCACACATCTTAGTTACAATGCCACATGGTCAGTTCTTTGGAGATTTTTTTCTTTAGATTTTTATGGAAAATAAAGTTGTGGAATCGTGTCATGTGATATTGACGTTTGTTCGATTTGTTTCTAAATAGTCATTACATTCAGTGTTCTTCACAAAGGAGAAATCATTCAGTAATTATTACATTATTGGAGTTTTCCAATACTCTTGTTTAAAAACACTGGAAAGCCAAAGGAACTGGCACAGCTGACTAATATCATGTAGGACCCCCGTGAGCACGCAGAAATGCCGCAACACGACGTGGCATGCACTCGACTAACATCTGAAGCAGTGCTGGAGGGAACTGACACCATGAATCATGCAGGGCTATCCATAAATCCGTAAGAGGACTAGGTGGTGGAGATCTCTTCTGAACAGCATATCGCAAGACATCCCAGATATGCTCACTAATGTTCACGTCTGGTGAGTCTGGTGGCCAGCGGAAGTGTTTAAACACCTAATGGTGTTTCTGGAGCCAACCCGAAGCAATTCTGGACTTATGGGGTGTCGCATTGTCCTCTTGGAATTGTCCAAGTCCGTCGAAATGTACAATGGACACGAATGGACGCAGGTGATCAGACAAGATGCTTACGTACGTGTCACCTGTGAGTCGTATCCACACATATCAGGAGTCCCATATCACGCCAATTGCACACGCCCCACACCATTACGGAGCCTCCACCAGCTTGACACTGGACTCGCATTCGGGAGGACGACGGTTCAATCCCGCGTCCGGCCATCCTGATTTAGGTTTTCCGTGATTTCCCTAGATCACTCCAGGCAAATGCCGGGATGGTTCCTTTAAAAGGGCACGGTCGACTTCCTTCCCCGTCCTTCCCTAATCCGATGAGACCGATGACCTCGCTGTCTGGTCTCCTTCCTCAAAACCAACCAACCAACCACCAGCTTGAACAGTCTCCTGCGGGAATGCAGGGTCCATCGATTAATGAGGTTGTCCCCTTGCCCGTACACGTCCATCCACTCGATACAATTTGAAACGAAAATCGTCCGACCAGTCAGCATGTTTCCAGTCATCAACAGTCCAAAGCCCGTGCTGATGGGCCCAGGTCACGCGTAAGATTTTGTGTCGTGCAGTCGTGAAGGGTACATGAGTGGGCCTCCGGCTCGAAAGCTTATATCGATGATTTTTCGTTGAATGGTACGCACGCTGATACTTTTTGATGGCCCATCACTGAAATCTGCAGCAATTTGCGGAAGGGTTGCACTTCTGTCACGTTGAACGATTCTCTTCAGTCGGCGTTGGTCCCGTTCTTGTAGCGATGACGGAGATTTGATGTTTTACCGGATTCCTGATATTCACGGTACACTCGTGAAATGGTCTTACCGGAAAATCCTCACTTCATCGCTACGTCGGAGATGCTGTGTCCCATCGCTCGTGCGCCGACTATAACACCGCCTTCAAACTCACTTAAATCTTGATAACCTGCCATTGTGGCGGCAGTAACCGATTTAACAACTGTGCCTGACACTTGCTGTCTTATATAGCCGTTGCCGACCGCAGCGCCGTATTCTGCCTGTTTACATATCTCCGTATTTGAATATGTATGCCTATACCATTCTCTTTGACGCGTCAGTGTACAATTGTAACGTTGTATGGAGAATTGTAATCTGCTGAATTTCTGCCGTGTTGTTGAGGTGAAAGCGAAGCGCAACAGCTCGTCGGGCAGGCTGAGCATCGATGCGAGGACCCTCGAAAGCGGACAGTAACGTGGAGAGGTTGGCCAAGTTGTCGAAGGAGGCTGACAGCATGAAGGACGACCAGGGAGTTTTCCTCCGTAGGTCAGGTATCTCATTATTCATGGATACATGAAAAAGAACAGTTTAGCATCAAAATACACATACGACAGGTTGATATGTCGGCTGAGTACGATGTTTCATTAGTAGAGAAATTCTTACAAGAAAGCATCGTTCATCTTTATTTTATTGTTTGTTGTGATAGGTTTCTATTCCGGTATGCTTCTTCGATGTATTTGCCTGTGGTGTCGTTTTATTTGAGGCACTGTTGTACGGCGGTTATTTACTGCACCGCATGCATTGTTCATAGTCTGTGATGTGGTTCACAGTCAGTTTTATTGCCTTACGATGCCACTACACGTCATTGAGAAGCGTCCTTGGTAGAGAAATCGTTTGTGGTGCACCACGGGCCTTAGATGACAGCAGTGAACGACTGCTGCGAAGATATGTACGGGTGAACAGACGTACAACTGCTGAGCAACTAACTGCCCAGATTAACCAACAGTGTCTCGTCAACGAACGTTCAGCGAACGTTGCTGCTTATGGGCCTCCACAGCAATTGCTTGGTTCATACACCCGTGCTGCCTACTGTTCATCGGCCACGAAGGCTGGAATTCGCAAGACAGTACCACATCTGAACGTCCACCGAGTGGCGACAGATGGTCTTTTCAGATTACTCACGGCTTATGCTACATATTAAAGATGGTCGTTGGCGTGTACGATGTGAAACGTCTGAAAGCAAACGAAGATGGAGCATTGCGGTATGGGGAATGTTTTCGTGCCACGTCCTGAGTGGTCTCTTTATTCCGGAAGGCACAGTGGACCAACAAAAGTATGCATCTGTCCTTGGGGACTGCGAACACTCCTACATGCAGTTTACTTTTGCTCTGCACAGTGGCATCTACCAGCAGGACAATGCAACGCGCCACACAGTTCGCAGTGTGCGAGCGTGGTTCGATTACACTAGAATGAGTTAATCATACTCCCATGGCCACGAAACACCACGGATTAAAACCCAGTCGACGTAATGTGGGACCACCTACATAGTGCTATTAGCGTCAACGGATCCTCAACCGAGAAACAACGCAGCTGTCCGTCGAAGCGGACCGCGCTAAAAAAGATAGTTATTCAAGCTTTTGACAGGCAGCCACGTTTATGTGACTTGACAGAGTATGAGTTACTCATGTTCAGAAGTTATTGTACGGTGCAGGGTACAAGTTCTTCCGGAAGGACACGGTGTGATAGACAGATGTAACAAGTAAATGTTAAGAGTTTATGCCCTTGAGCGAAACCATAAGAGCGTCTTTCGAGCATAACAGGTGTGTCCAGCGTGGTGTGATGGATGTGGGTGTAGGGACATTGTTTTACTCCATATCACTTTTTTTCAGCACAGTTCCTTTTTTTAAAAAAAAGTTTCTGGTAAAATACACATTATAAATATATCATTTGTTGAAATCAAAAAAGTTCTTGTCTTTAAAAAAAATAATTCTCGTATTTTTGCAATAATAGTAAGATTTCTTGCTATTCTGCATTAGTTATTGTATTTCAAAACAATAAATGAAAATTTTACAGTTTTCTAAAAATAAATATTTGGAACATAGGTCCTTTCCCCCTAAGCAGCCACTGCCATTAGGGTCTGATCTCAGCACAGCCAAACTTTTTAGAGTGGATTAGATGTACTTAACGTTCCAACTGGTCTGTAATGAGGAGATCGTCCACAACAGAGGAACAAGTATACACAATAACTATTTACAATGAAAAACAAGTACGAGAATGCAAATGTACCTACCACAGATCCCAAGTGGAATGATCGTCTTGGATATGGAATGAGTCAAAAAAATTTTAAACGAATTTTCATTTATGAAGTGATACACACTGACTAGAAGAATCATTATACAATACTTATTTACAGGTGTGTTGTGTGACGCTCCCGCGAGTTGCCGCGCTTTCGGGGTTGGGCAGCATGTAATTGCGCTCGACTTGCTATGATAGTTTCTGACATGGTGCCGCGGACGGGAAGCATTAGCTGGCGCACATCAAGAGCCCGTTTCGCCTGGTGACCGTGTCGAGAAGAAGGCGCGCCAACATCCAGCTTCTGCAACAGCGACGGCCGACAATGAGTGACTGTCGCCACCTCCTCGATCGACGGCTTCAAACCTTCAATCAACCAACAAGGAAGACTGGAAGCACGTGATGTTTTAGAACTGTATGGCAGACCTCAGCTTTTCAAACTGTACCATTTACGTAACTATAATTACAGCAACTTATTATGAACATTTGTTGCTCATTGTCCCAATTGCATTAGCAAGCAGGGTCCCTTCCTTTTCCGGGATGAGCCCCAGTGTCGTTGAAATTCAAACGCCAGCATTAAAGTAATATTATAGCATTTCACTGCTTTAATTTCAAAGTTCAGTTAAAGTTTTCATAGCTGGCTACAATATTTAGATTACACAAGCACAAACTAAGAGTGCGAGTTTTGTTACCGTATTTTAGCTTGCCTGTGACTGCAGCTCAGCTTGGTACGTACTAAATTTTACTATTGTTAATTGTTCAGAATCATTTAATTCAAGTTCAAAGTTAAATCTCTTATTTCTAAATTGTGTAGATTCAAGTAGCTTTTGAAATGATTGTTGAGGTAGTCCAAGACTAACCGTATTTTACTGAATTTCGATGTGCTATAGAAACAAAGCTCAATTAACTTTCGATTTTCCAGTTTTATTAATTTTTTTGCTAAATTAAGTTAGAGTGTAGCAAAATTTATTACTTCTGACAAACTTCCAGTTTTCACACTACACGTGTCAACCTTCAGTTGCCACGCTTCTAGTGCTAATTATATATGTAATAACCTTTCTTTTTCAGTTACTATAGTAATTGTCCATAGGACTGGCGACCGTGATTTTCCCCAAATATCTAATTACCGCTAGTTAACTGTTAACGTAACGGCCGCACATTTACTTTCTTTATTAACTTTACCCCTTTTCAAAATTAATTTCCACCAGTTTCATTTGCATTTTTCCTTTCATTTAGATGTAACCCTTTCCTCCCTCTTTACAGACAAATTAACTTCGGTGACGATTGCTTTTCCCAAATTTCCATTAGGTACACGCGGTTTAATTTTTTAATGTCATTAAGGTCGAAAAGTTAGGGGGAGGTTACACGTGGCGACTGTGACAGGACAATCTTCAGATTTGAGGTTGTTCTGGACACGAAATTTGTATGGTGCAAATGTCGTAACAAAGTATTGGTTACGTCAGCGAGATTAAGTAGTGGGAGGAATCTTAATTAGATTTGAGATTTGTCATTTATATTGAAAATTATTAAAATGAGTGAAGGCAACAATTACCTAAATTTGGTAGACTTGGATACGGAACAATCGGTCGAACAGTGGAAAATGCGCACCGCGGTACCCATTGTTCAGGGGCAGGCGGCTAGCATGAAAGACGCGACCGCCGAAACGCAACAAAGAGCAGAAATGGAATTCCAAACTTTAGAAAATGTTTCGGAATCGGAAGCGAAAATCAAATCTGAACCCCTTGATGACGAATACGGGGGAACATATATAGAGGAACCAGCTACGGAAGTAAAACCGGTAGTTTCCGGGAATTTAACTGATTTATTGAATGTTTTGATTAATGAAATCAAGAGTCAATCGGCAGAAATTAAAGCTCTGTCTGCCAAGCAAGAAGCTCAGCCTTCCAAGCAAGAAGCTCAGTCTGAAAAAATTGAACGAAAGCTAGACAATCAGAACAAAGCTATTAATGTTGTTAACAACAATGTTGGAGTTGTTAACACAAAAGTTGATAAAATCAAAGAAGATATTGTTGTGATTAATACCGAAATCGGTAATCTTAAACAGGAAATGATAGGCGTTCAGGCGGAAATTGCGAGCATAAATACTCGTTTTTATTCCGAAATTAGCAGAATCGAGAAAAGTGTAGGAGAAGCAGTTGCTCCGATCATCGAGAATAAGGTGACGGAACAAATTCAATTAGTGAAAAAAGAGGATCAAAGGAAGGTGGAGACTTTAAAGGCTTTAGTATCCGAAGTAGATACCAAAGTGACGAAGCAAGCTAATACCTGCGAAGAGAAAAAAAGGGAAGTAGAAACGCTTGCGACAACCACTTGCCAAGTAATTACGAGAGTGTCGGAATTAGAAAAGAAACTTGACGAAAAACAGAGATATGTGCCGATCTGTGCACATAGTTCGGAATTGTTGACGAAAGAGGAGCGGTTCGACCCCTTGAAAAAAGGCGGTATACACCCGACAGATTTCATTAAAAATTGTGAAAGAGTTTTACCCAGATCATGGACTAATGAGAGAAAAATTAATGCGGTTATTGATGTGTTGGCTGGTGATGCCAAGCGTTGGGGCTTAAACCTCAACATTACGAAACTGACTTTTGACGAGTTTAAAAATTTGTTTCTGGCTGAATACTGGTCAGAGCAAAAACAGCAAAGTGTCTGGCGCGAATTTGTCGTATCGAGGCCTTTCGGTGCGAATTCGCGCGGCTCGATGAAGGAGTTTTGTGAGGGCTGGATCCGCAAGTTGGAATATTTGCGTGATCGCCGCACGGAATCCGAAATAGTCTGGGAACTCTACAAGAAGCTTCCAGATGATACAAAACGCTACGTAGGAAGCAATTACAGGACAATCAATGATTTCCTGGGAAGAGTTGAGGACGAGGACTATTGGCGCAGTAATCGCGACAGTGATAGAGGCCGTGGTAACAACAACGGGTACCACAGCAACCACAACAACGATAACTATGGGAATAATGCATACCGCAATCTTGGCAGCAATAACAATAGTGGTTCGGGCCGTAATGACAATCGGTGCAATGCAAATAATAACAGGAATGATGGAAACCAGTATCATACTAGCGTGATACTGGCTTCGCAGAATAGTAATAACGCCAGAGGGTGTGATCAGCCGCCTCAGCAGCATCCGGGGAGCGTATCTGCTGGGACGAGACAGGGAAACCATTAGCCGCGCCGGTGAGGGGCCGACCGGGCGTGGAGAAATTTTGGAGGCCCAATAACAAGAGAAAACCCAGGTGTCGTCGTTATGAAAATTCCGTATGGAATAATCAACGGCGGGAGAGTGTGCCAGTGTTAAGAGAAAGGAGTGCGCCCACAAGTAGTAGATCAGCTGTATACACGGCAGTAGAAAATACATTCACTGTCAGTGAGAACAATTTAAGTAGTGTTCCGGAAATCGATTATAAAGTGGCAGCTGTAATACCCACAGCGGAACTGGAGATTGAGTTTAAGAATGATTCGCAAGTGTTGAGAGAAGATCAGATGTCGGATAAAACGTCCGTCATCGAGCGAGGGGTTGCAGAGAGGGATGGGGGTCTGGTTAAGGCAGTTCGGTCGCTTATACGACGAACTAAGAGATTATAGGGGCCTGTACGGGAGAAATGTTTATGGGGAGTGCGGGCAGGATTTGCCGCGTCTCGTCCCGCAGGAAGATAGTGTTTGTGAAATGATGGAAAGTTCTGGCCCTAACCGGCAGACTTTACCAGAAACAGTTGATGTTAATGGGGAGCACGAGCAAGATTCCTCCTGTTTCGTCCAGCAGGAGTTAGATGTTGAAGTAGTAACGGAAGTTCTGGCACTAACCGGCAGACCTTACCGAAAGTTGTAGTGGTAGAAGTAGCCGACCTATCCGACGCAAACCTCCAGTTTAAACATTGCGAGAGTATTAAGGAGAAAGATGACGAAAATTTTAGTGATAGCCGGACACGATTGGTAGAAAAGCACGTAGATTACAGCGTGTATGAGGTTAGAGCTGACGTTATACGGTCAGACGGTAGCAGTGTGGGTTGCGCAGATCCAGAGGAAGTAATTGCAGATACTACTGGGCACATTTCTCCAGGTAGATTGGCAGATGAGATCAATCTGACCAAAGAGGAATCAACGAAGGTGACAATTAGTGAATTGATAGCAAAGCAACACTCTCTAGTTGACGAGTTACAGGAAAAGGTTTCGGTATTGGAGGCGAAGCTACAGACTAAGCCTCAGGACAAACGTGTTGAAATTAAAACTGTATGTGAACAGAGGCTGAAAAAACCGCCAGATAAGCCGGATTTAGGATCAAAGCCGGATGGTATTTCCTGGAATGATCTGGATATAGACGAGGATTTATTGTGGGAAAATAAAGAAACAGTCGAGGACAAGCGTAGACAGATAGTAGTGTCTGTTAATATGCACGGCCTACAACTAAACGTGTTGATTGACACCGGTGCAGAACTGAGTGCTGTATCTGGCAAAATATTTCAGTTACTGAAAGACAGACCTGGCATCGTAGTTATGCCTGTAACAGGAGTGAAAATTATCGGTGTTACTGGGAAGGCCAGTAAACCGGTCCCAAAACAGATTTTTGTCAACTTCGAGATATGTGGGGCACGATTTGATCAAGAGTTTGTCGTCGTGCCAGACTTAACTACGGAAGTAATTATCGGGTTAGATTGGCTACTAAAGTACCGCGCAGTGATTAATTGCGAAAGCAAAACTTTGACATGTACGTCACAAGATAAAACAATAGTAGTTAGTTTTGACGAGGCAGGAGACGGTGTGCATAGGCAATACCAGCCTATACACATTGTTAACTGGCCGGATGCTATTGACGTGGGTATGAATTTGAACTACTGTAATGTGAGGAATCTCGGCATTGACAATAGTGTAGAAAGTGAATTGGAAAGTATTGCAGACGGTGTGTCAAACGTAACACACGAACAAAGACGAGGCCTGTATGAAGTAATAATAAGGAATAAGAGAGTGTTTCCAGACAAACCGAGTATTGGTGTGAAAAAAGATCGTTTGCCAGAAATAATGAAGCTTAAAGCCGATGCTCGCATACGTCATAATGACGCTAAAGCGCGTTTTGCTAAGTTTACAATCGGAGACTTAGTACTTGTAAAAGCTCATGAGAAATCGAGCGAGATAGACCATGAAATCTCTAAATTTAAGTTTGTTAGCTCATGAGAAATCGAGCGAGATAGACCATGAAATCTCTAAATTTAAGTTTGTTTATAATGGACCATATAAAGTCATTGGTATACCTCACACAAATGCTTATTGCTTAGAGTATCCAAGCTCAGGAAAACTATTAGGTATACGGAACATTGTAGACCTGAAATTGTACCAACCTAGGATTGATTAATACCACAGAATGGGTAATTTGTACAGTATGTGAATATAGAGTGTAATATTTCACGATTTGCTAGATTTCCATGCTTTTGCCTGACCTAGAGGTCATTAAAAAAGTTGTCATTAATAAGTGATTAATGTTGATTAAATTATTTAAGAGTTACTGAATATTAATCAATTTAAAAATCCAAGCTGCTAGTTTAAGTTTTCAGCTGAGTCACAGTAGATTAAGCAATGTAAATATGGTTTTGTAACAAGCTGTAAGATTTCATGAATATGTGTTTTACTAGTCATTGCCGATGTACTTAGACGATGCTTTAAGTTTCAGGCTTGTACATGTGTGATGATGGACAGTGTTGAGTTATCCACTGTGATAGTATTAAGGGACTCCTTGAGATTACTCGGGAATGAGTTTTTCCTAAAGAATTCAGTGAAACGGACGTTCTGAAAATACCGTTACACAGGCGAGTGAGATCAAGCATGCCGCACAGACGGGCGCAACAATACTGGCGAGGCGGAGCCGCTGTCGGCTCTTGTGCCGCTGTCGGCTCTTGTGCCGCTGTCGGCATTCTTTGTACTTGCGAGTACGGATGGCAGAGTTGTTTTTTTCTCCCGGACAGCTGATGTGAAAGAATTCTGCTGTCAATATTTATGTTTTTTTCGATCTACTGCATATTATTTTCTTGTTTTACGTGAAGTGGACTCTCATGACGAGAATATTAACTATGAAAAGGTTATATTAAATGTGTATTCTATGTAATTAAATATTAATTTGCGTATTTCGATATACCTGTTTTTATGACCATGTACTCTGGTTAATTTTGTAAAGAGAATTCCATTTCTTGATACTGTTAGGAATTTTGACGATTTTAGAATAGCTAAACCATTTTCTATGTTTTCTACGAATTTTGATATGTTGTCAACCTGTTTTATTTTGTGCAAGATGACAGAGTGGAATAAGATTAGGATTGTCTCCACTCAATTATTATCGTCTAAAAATTGTTTTATGGTTAATTAGACGAATGCTAAATTTTGTTGATGTTTTGAGCATATGCATTTCCGCTGTTTCTTTTTTGGGACATTTTCTGAGTCTGTTTAGGTTACACGAACATCCTCAGACAATGTGGGGCACGTGTAACGCCGATAATGCATATCCTCCTATTTCCATCTATTGTACTATAAATTTGTTTTCCTTATTTTTGTTACCTGAATATATGACATTCCTGTGTCTTTACATATTGTAATTGTTTTACTATTTGTATATATATATATATATATATATATATATATATATATATATATATATATATGCATTTATGTCGATGTATAATTGGTTTGTTTCGTAAATATTATTTGTATTTTTACGCTGGGTCTTGCCTAGGGAAAACTGCTATCGAACGATTACATCGATAGGTCGTGTGAAGAATCAAAGTGTGTAGGATCTTTGGTAGGGTTAACTCGGTCGCGTGGAGCGCGGGCAGAGCAGAGAGGGTCTGGCGGGAGTAGTGCAGTGGAGCAGGTGTGTTGTGTGACGCTCCCGCGAGCTGCCGCGCTTTCGGGGTTGGACAGCATGTAATTGCTCTCGACTTGCTATGATAGTTTCTGACATGGTGTCGCGGACGGGAAGCATTAGCTGGCGCACATCAAGAGCCCGTTTCGCCTGGTGACCGTGTCGAGAAGAAGGCGCGCCAACATCCAGCTTCTGCAACAGCAACAGCCGACAATGAGTGACTGTCGCCACCTCCTCGATCGACGGCTTCAAACCTTCAATCAACCAACAAGGAAGACTGGAAGCACGTAATGTTTTAGAACTGTATGGCAGACCTCAGCTTTTCAAACTGTACCATTTTCGTAACTATAATTACAGCAACTTATTATGAACATTTGTTGCTCATTGTCCCAATTGCATTAGCAAGCAGGGTCCCTTCCTTTTCCGGGATGAGCCCCAGTGTCGTTGAAATTCAAACGCCAGCATTAAAGTAATATTATAGCATTTCACTGCTTTAATTTCAAAGTTCAGTTAAAGTATTCATAGCTGGCTACAATATTTAGATTACACAAGCACAAACTAAGAGTGCGAGTTTTGTTACCGTATTTTAGCTTACCTGTGACTGCAGCTCAGCTTGGTACGTACTAAATTTTACTATTGTTAATTGTTCAGAATCATTTAATTCAAGTTCAAAGTTAAATCTCTTATTTCTAAATTGCATAGATTCAAGTAGCTTTTGAAATTATTGTTGAGGTAGTCCAAGACTAACCGTATTTTACTGAATTTCGATGTGCTTCACAAAAAAAGCTCACTATTAACTTCAGTCACTAAATTAACTTTCGATTTTCCTGTTTTATTAATTCTTTTGCTAAATTAAGTCAGAGTGTAGCGAAATTTATTACTTCTGACAAACTTCCAGTTTTCACACTACACGTGTCAACCTTCAGTTGCCACGCTTCTAGTGCTAATTATATATGTAATAACCTCTCTTTTTCAGTTACTATAGTAATTGTCCATAGGACTGGCGACCATGATTTTCCCCAAATCTCAAATATCTAATTACCGCTAGTTAACTGTTAACGTAAGGGCCGCACACTTACTTTCTTTATTAACTTTACCCCTTTTCAAAATTAATTTCAGCCAGTTTCATTTGCATTTTTCCTTTCATTAAGATGTAACCCTTGCCTCCCTCTTTACCGACAAATTAACTTCGGTGACGATTGCCTTTCCCAAATTTCCATTAGGTACACGCGGTATAATTTTTTACTGTCATTAAGGTTGAAAAGTGAGGGGGAGGTTACAGGCTCTTCTTAAGCCTAACTAGTTAAACTTTTTATGGTTGCTAGAAATTTACTGAAAATACGTGTTTCTGAATAATGGACACCTTTTTATACCAAAGCAGGTGACATTAAACTTTTGTGTAGATTATTCTTATTTCTAGCACTGATTCCATGAACTGAGCAGTTGGTTTGAAAAGAGATATATCTTTAATGATAATTGCATTAAGGAATAAATATATTGAGAAGCAGTAGTTAATATCCCTAGTTCGCTAAACAGTCCATAACAGGATGTTTTTGAGTTCACACCACAAATAATTCTTATTACACTTTTTAGTACCCATAAATTGTTAACTTGGCTTGATGAATTACCCCAAAAAATAATCCCATATCACATTATGGAGTGAAAGCAAGCATAGTATTTCAGTTTTTTTCATTTTTATATCACCTATGTACGCTTTCGTACTGCAAACATAGATTTGTTTCAGCGCTTCAGCAGTTCTGTGGTTTGATCCTCCCAGTTGAACTTATTATCAAGTTATAATCCTAAGAATGTTACACAGTCCACTTCCTCTATCTCTTTGTCATCATATTTTGGGGATATACTGGTAGGAAACCTCTTACACGTTCTGAATTGCATGTCTCCTTTTTTTTTTTTTTTTCAAAGTTAGTGACAAATAACTGTCTAGGAAGCATTTATTAATGTCCATAAAAATATAAGTAACCGATCTTTCTACGACTACACTCGATTTGCTATTTATTGCAATTTTTGTATCATCATCATCATTTATGACTGATTATGCCATTCAGCGTTCAGTCTGGAGCATAGTCCCCCTTATACAGTTCCTCCATGATTTCCTATTCAGTGCTAACATTGGTGCCTCTTCTGATGTTAAACCTATTACTTCAAAATCATTCTTAACCGAGTCCAGGTACCTTCTCCTCTGTCTGCCCCGACTCCTCCTACCCTCTACTGCTGAATCCATGAGTCTCTTGGGTAACCTTGCTTCTCCCATGCGTGTAACATGACCCCACCATCTAAGCCTGTTCGCCCTGACTGCTACATCTATAGAGTTCATTCCCAGTTTTTCTTTGATTTCCTCATTGTGGACACCCTCCTGTCATTGTTCCCATCTACTAGTACCTGCAATCATCCTAGCTACTTTCATATCCGTAACCTCAACCTTATTGATAAGGTAACCTGAATCCACCCAGCTTTCGCTCCCATACAACAAAGTTCGTCGAAAGATTGAACGGTGCACAGATAACTTAGTCTTGGTACTGACTTCCTTCTTGCAGTAGAGAGTAGATCGTAGCTGAGCGCTCACTGCATTAGCTTTGCTACACCTCGCTTCCAGTTCTTTCACTATGTTGCCATCCTGTAAGAACATGCATCCTAAGTACATGAAACCATCCACCTGTTCTAACTTTGTTCCTCCTATTTGGCACTCAATCCGTTTATATTTCTTTCCCACTGACATTACTTTCGTTTTGGAGATGCTAATCTTCATACCATAGTCCTTACATTTCTCATCTAGCTCTGAAATATTACTTTGCAAACTTTCAATCGAATCTGCCATCACAATTAAGTCATCCGCATATGCAAGACTGCTTATTTTGTGTTCATATATCTTAATCTCACCCAGCCGGTCTATTGTTTTCAACATATGATCCATAAATAATATGAACAACAGTGGAGCCAGGTTGCAGCCTTGTCTTACCCCTGAAACTACTCTGAACCATGAACTCAATTTACCGTCAACTCTAACTGCTGCCTGACTATCCATGTAAAGACCTTTAATTGCTTGCAAAAGTTTGCCTCCTATTCCATAATCTTGTAGAACAGACAATAACTTCCTCCTAGGAACCCGGTCATATGCCTTTTCTAGATCTATAAAGCATAGATACAATTCCCTGTTCCACGCATAACACTTCTCCATTATTTGCCGTAAGCTAAAGATCTGGTCCTGGCAACCTCTAAGAGGCCTAAACCCACACTGATTTTCATCCAATTGGTCCTCGACTAATACTCGCACTTTCCTTTCAACAATACCTGAGAAGATTTTACCCACAATGCTGATTAATGAGATACCTCTGTAGTTGTTACAATCTTTTCTGTTTCCATGTTTAAAGATTGGTGTGATTACTGCTTTTGTCCAGTCTGATGGAACCTGTCCCGACTCCCAGGCCATTTCAATTATCCTGTGTAGACATTTAAGACCTGACATTTTACTGTATTTGATGAGTTCCGACTTAATTTCATCCACCCCAGCCGCTTTATTGCACTGCACTCTATTGACCATTTTTTCCACTTCCTCAAATGTGATCCTATTTCCATCATCATTCCTATCCCATTCTACCTCGAAATCTGAAACATTACTGATCGCATTTTCACCTACATTGAGCAACTCTTAAAAATATTCCCTCCATCTGCCCAAGGCATCCACAGGATTCACCAGCTGTTTTCCTGACCTGTCCAAAATACTTGTCATTTCCTTCTTACCTACCTTTCGAAGACTGCTCATTACACTCCAGAATGGTTTTCCAGCAGCTTGGCCCATAGTCTCCAACCTGTTTCCAAAGTCTTCCCACGATTTCTTCTTGGATGCTGCAATTATCTGTTTGGCGTTGTTTCTTTCTTCAACATAACTTTCTCTGTCTACCTGGGTTCTGGTATGTAGCCATTTTTGATACGCCTTCTTTTTCCTTTTACAGGCTGCCTTGACTGTATCATTCCACCAAGCTGTTTGCTTCATCCTACTTTTACACACTACTGTTCCAAGTAGCCACTTCTAGTACTGTGTCCCTGTACCTTGTCCATTCCTTTTCCAATGGCTGTAATTGACTACATTCAACTAACTGGTACCTTTCTGAGATCGCTTTTATGTACTTGCGCCTGATTTCCTTATCCTGAAGTTTCTCCACTCTTATCCTCCTACATATGGACCTGACCTCCTGCACTTTCGGCCTCACAATCCCAATTTCACTGCAGATTAAATAATGATCAGTGTCATCAAAGAATCCGCTGAATACACGTGTGTCCCTCACAGCCTTCCTGAATTCCTGATCTGTTATTATATAGTCAATGACAGATCTGGTTCCCCTACCTTCCCAAGTATACCGGTGAATGTTCTTATGCTTAAAAAAGGAGTTTGTGATTACTAAGCCCATACTGGCACAGAAATCCAAGAGTTGCTTCCCGTTCCTGTTGGCCTCCATATCCTCTCCAAATTTACCCATAACCTTTTCATACCCTTCTGTTCGATTTCCAATCCTGGCGTTAAAATCACCCATGAGCAGAACACTGTCCTTGTCCTTTACTCTAACAACTACATCACTGAGTGCCTCATAAAAACTATCCATCTTATCTCGATCTGTCCCTTCACAATGCGAATATACTGACACAATCCTAATTTTCTTGCTAGACACTGTCAAATCTATCCACATCAGTCGTTCGTTTACATACCTTATTGCAACTACGCTGGGTTCCATTTCTTTCCTGTTGTAAAGCCCTACACCCCGTTGTGCTATTCCTGCTTTGACTCCTGACAGGTAGACCTTGTATTCTCCCACTTCCTCTTCTTTCTCACCCCTTACCCGAATGTCACTAACAGCTAAAACGTCCAGCCCCATCTTACTTGCAGCCTCTGCCAGCTCTACCTTCTTCCCAGAGTAGCCCCCATTGATATTAATAGCTCCCCATCTCATTGCCATTTGTTTGCCAAGTCATATCTTAGGAGTCCCTGGTTTGTCAGTTGGAGGTGGGACTCCGTCACCTCCAAAGGTCCGAGGCATTTTGCTCTGATTGTTGCCAGCATCATATTTAAAGTACCAGGGAAGCAGGTTGCTAGCCTTACTTGCCCCGAGTCCCATTGGGTTTTACCCCTAATGGCTGAGGGACTAACCTGTGGATTTGGTAGTCTTTGCCGTATGAGCACAAAGGTGACCACGACTCAGAATATGTCCGAGATGCCCAGCCTTATTCCAAAGTAACTGGTATCCCAACTGTCGGGAACACTTACTTGGCCACTCATACGTTGCCCATGGTTCATGAACTAGGACATGACTACAGGAACCCACACCATGAACCACGCAATTTTTGTTTCTGCAAACAAAACAACCTTGGCATCTCGTAACGTTGGTGTGAAAGGACATTGATATACTGATTGACACAAGAAAAATCAAGGGCCTTAAGATGGAACCTTGTGGGACGCAACATGCAACATGTAATTAGTTCCCAGATGGATGACGCCTGATAGCATAATTCATGTCTGTTTCCTAATGACAATGTTTGTTTCCTGTTGTCAGAGATGTAGGGATTGAACAATTTTGCAGCATTTCTTGTTACACCATATTATTCTACTTTACTTAAAAGAACATTTTAATTTACCCTATTAAATGCCTTTGGCAGATTACAAAATATACCAGTAGTCTGCAATTTTGTTTCTAATGTGATACGTTTTGACTGTATGTGTAGATAGCCATCTCAATTCACAACCCTTTAGATGTCGCAACTGAGACTTTGGCAATATATTATTTGTTGTCAGGTGGTTAAAAGGAACTGACTGTATATTATCTTTTCTACAGTTTATGTGAATTCTGGCAATTCCACAATGACAGAAATCTGTAACAAAGGCTTAACTTGAGCACATTTCAATCAATCTGATAATGTTCCACTGATAAACGACTGGTTACAAACATAGCTTAATACATTACTAAACTCAAATTAACATTGTTGATATTTTATCAAGAATTTTAAGGCTTAAAGATTTTATAATGGAGATTACTTCTGCTTCAGTGGTGAGGGTCATATTCATGTTAGTGGAATTCTCTGTACTGTCTGGTCTGAGGTATTCCATGGCAGCATCTACTGAAGCCGACAACACCATCTTTCCAGGAACAGCTATGACATGTTCATTAAAAAGTTTTGCAATACTGGACACATCTGTTACTAAAAAATTATTTTCTCTCAATGGTATTTGCCCCTCTTCATGTCTTGTTCTACCAGTCTTCTCCTTCACTATACACCATGTTGTCTTTATTTTGTTATCTGATGTGATAATCTTTTTCTTGTAATGCATTTGCTTTGCATCTGTATTACTATCGTTAAAATTTTGTACTATGACTTTTAATGTGCTACTGCGTCAACATCAGAGCTTTTTCTGGCTGAAAGATACAGTTTCCTTTTTGTTTTACACGATTTCTTTGTTCCTTATTCTTTATAGACTTTGGCTTAATCTAGGTTAGTTTTTCGGGACGTCAGTGTTCAAACAAATAAAGTAAGTTCTTTATTAATAAAATTGTTGTATTTTCATTCACGCAATTAGTGCTGCATACATCACTCCAGTTCATGTCTTTTAGGAGTTTCCTGAAATAATCAAGTTTTTGCTTATTGAGCAGTCTCTTGAATTCGATTCGTCAGATTTTGTATCCTGTCTAGTATTAAAGTTTAACAAAAGAAAAGGCATGGCATAGTGTGGAAAGCCAGTGGCTCTTGGTTTTACAACATAATTTTTTTCATTAGACCTCTCTATAAAGATATTATCAGCGGCTATTTGTAAGCAAGTGGCTAACTAACCTAGTTGGGAAGGTTAAGGCATGAATTTACTCTAATGATACTGTTACTGATTGTAAAAAGATCCTTGCTGGAAGAACTTTTAAGACAATCTACGTTAAAGTCATCAGCAATCAATATTTATTTGTTTTTTATGTTAAATATGAGAGCAGAGCTTCAAGGTGATTTAGAGACGTCCACTTCTGTTCAACTGAACTATTGTGGTATTCATTATCATAGTATCTACAACTCCACAGAACGTAAAACACATTTCATCCCTAAGTACTTCAGTATCCTATTTCTCCCCATATTCTTTCTTCCGCGTACTGAGTGTAAAGCGTCACAGCATAGTTAAGTAACCCTTTAAGATTTGCTACAAATTGCGAGAAACATGGTTTGTTGATGCAACTGTACAGAACACAATATGCGTGCTGAGACCTTGATTACATCTGGTTAAGGTCCTTCCGGAACAAGAAGGAAACAATTCCGGTCAACCATCAAAATATCGAAGTTAAAAATTGTTGTACAAAAAAGACTGATGAGGGCACAAAATTTAGAACTGCCTCTGGTAAAGTTTTTGGAGGAATTGTGGACTGACAGGGATTGTCGAAACACCATAGTTTATATTGATTTGGGCAGATGATCTGTTATTGATTTGTGTATACAGATTGACTGACGAGCAATGTGGATTGAATCTACTGAATATTTCATTGACAAGTATGACCGATTTTGATAATTCCTGCAAATTATCCTTACAGGAGACGAAATCTGGTACTGCCAGTGGTGTGCAAGGTGGGTAGGAAACAATCGCATCTGCAGTTCACAACCAAAGACGAGTAACACGAGTGCTACGATAGGTTCCAGAAGAAGAATTATCTGTTTGCTTTTATGGTCATTATAAAAATTATCTTGGAGCACTGGTCAGTTTTAACGATATCGTCTGGTGCTCAACACTTCTGACAGTAATATTTATTTCAGTCATCTTTATTAAACTGGTTAATGCTTCTGGGTTTTCCTTCGTAAAGGAACATTTGAAAACAGAGTTGAGCATTTCTGCTTTTGCTGGGCCACCCTCAATTTCGGTTCATGTCTCGTTCATCCGTGCCTCGACACTAACTTTGGTGCATATATCAGCCTGTACATCCGACCAGAATTTCTTCGTGTCTTGTGAAAAATCTTCCGATGATATTCTGCTGTGTTAATCATTAATCGCTTCACGAATTGCCGTCTTCATAGACAAACGTGTTTCACTCAGCATCTCTCTATCTATGGCGCTATACTTTGTTACACACCTATTATGCAGTAGACACAGTTGCTTTAGAATTTTTTTTACAGTAACTGTATATAATGGATGATCGCTCCCTTCATGAACTGTTATACTACATACTTATTAATTCAGTTCATGGTCAAATATTCTTTTGAACTTGAGTCATAGTTCCTCAACATGCTCCAGTCCTGAGTTGAAAGATTCAATGTTCTAATTGACTTTATCCAGTTTACTGAACATATAAATTGGTACTTTGTTAATACTTATTACTACAACTGCCTCATGGTTACTGATCTCAGATTTAGTGTTATTAGTATTAGGTTTAATATATTTCCATCATGAGTGGGGTTTCAAACTACTTTTTTTACATAGTGTTTACAGAAAGAATTTTGCGATGTGGACAGGTGGCACGCCACTCTCTTTCTTTAACAACACTGTCAGTCAGATTAATATTCATATTGTAGATCATGATTTTGGTTTTCCCCAGTACTACATTTTAGTTTATCACTTTTTTATATCAGGAAATTTTGGGCAGAACGTTCATGCAACTGCATTTGTAGCCTGTGGAGTACTTGTACCCAAGGCGCCATAGTGGAGGTGACGGAGAACAGGGAAAGAGAGGTATTGCAGGCCATAAATGCTGAGTCCAGGTGACCTGGCTGTGCGAATGATTTTCTAAGCGCTACAGTTTGGAACCGCGAGACCGCTACGGTCGCAGGTTCGAATCCTGCCTCGGGCATGGATGTGTGTGATGACCTTAGGTTAGTTAGGTTTAAGTAGTTCTAAGTTCTAGGGGACTGATGACCTCAGAAGTTAAGTCCCATAGTGCTCAGAGCCATTTGAACCATTTTGTGCGAGTGATTCTGGTATGCAGCGCTCTGTGGATAGCACCTGCAGAGGTACTTCAGACCGTGGCACTCCCCTCTTTCCACTTAAGGTCGGAGGAGGAGGAGGATGCTTTGCAAAACATTTTACCTGGGCCAGGCGGCAGTCCGTCGCGAAGGTGGGCAGTTGGCGGAAAGTGGATGGAGGAAGCCATTTAAGAGGGACTGCTGTAATCTGAACTTTTGTGTAAACGGTGGGAAGCCCATAACACTCTAAGCAGCCTCATGTTAGAAGCTGGGACGTACAGGCAGAGCAACTGGTGCACGTGTTTAGTGGAGCCAAGACTGTAACTCCACTGACGCCAGGGAGCCACCAGGTTCTATTATTGAGCGGTAAAAACAAATATTTCGTGGGCACGACTGTCTGGTAAGCTAAATAGCCTTCTTTCAGAAATTCGAAATAGTCAGCCTGAAAAGATTAGATCTCTCTCTGTACATGAGGGACTGTGCCCCATCTAGGTAGACGTTATCTGCCGAAACATGGCCGTGCTTATCTTGAGAACATCGGCTCAGTAGTCTGAAATCTTCATTTTTCAGACAAGAGAGATTTTGAGTCGCTGACTGGCTTCTCTCAAGATACGCAAACCAAAGGCTTGCTCTCCCAGCGTGGCAAAACCGGTGCTGTGTCTGAATTGGCTACCAGGCCCACCTAATAGTCAGGAGAGGAGATACAGTGAGTACAGGATAATTTGATTCTTTCGTTCAATGTGGAGACTGTTTCGTTTTTGCTAATTCGGATCCAGTACCAAGGCTTGGTGAAAAGTGTTTGTGATTCTTTACCTTCTTCATATTCTGGTCCTCCCGAGTGGAGAACTTCAGGTCTTTCCCTAGTGGGTAAGACTTATACTCTGTAATTGTAGTGGACTACGAGCTAGTGGCAGTTTTCCGCAGTATCAACAGTGGAACTGCATATCACCTCAGACATATCATGTGTCACGAGGGTGGTCTTATTCATCCTGAGTCCGCGGTCTTGTTGTTGTTGTTGTGGTCTTCAGTCCTGAGACTGGTTTGATGCTCTCCATGCTACCCTATCCTGTTCAAGGTTCTTCATGCCCCAGTACTTACTGCATCCTACATCCTTCTGAATCTGCTTACTGTGTTCATCTCTTGGTCTCCCTCTACGATTTTTACCCTCCACGCTGCCCTCAAATGCTAAATTTGTGAACTCTTGATGCCTCAGAACATGTCCTACCAACCGATCCCTTCTTCTTGTCAAGTTATGTCACAAACTCCTCTTCTCCCCAATTCTGTTCAATACCTCCTCATCAGTTATGTGATCTGCCCATCTAATATTCAGCATTCTTCTGTAGCACCACATTTCGAAAGCTTCTATTCCCTTCTTGTCCAGACTATTTATCGTCCATGTTTCACTTCCATACATGGCTAGGGTCAGTATTGCCTCACGTGTTCCAGTATTTCTACGGAATCCAAACTGATCTTCCCCGAGGTCGGCTTCTACCAGTTTTTCCATTCGTCTGTACAGAAAAGGTGTTAGTATTTTGCAGCTCTGACTTATTAAACTGATAGTTCGGTAATTTTCACATATATCAACACCTGCTTTCTTTGGGATTGGAATTATTATATTCTTCTTGAAGTCTGAGGGTATTTCGCTTGTCTCATACATTTTGCTCACCAGTTGGTAGAGTTTTGTCAACACTGGCTCTCGCAAGGCCGTCAGTAGTTCTAACGGAATGTTGTCTACTCCTGTGGCCTTGTTTCGACTCAAATCTGTCAGTGTTCTGTCACACTCTTCACGCAGTATCGTATCTCCCATTTCATCTTCATCTACATCCTCTTCTATTTCCAATATATTGACCTCAAGTACATCGCCCTTGTATAGAACCTCTATATACTCGTTCCACCTTTCGGCTTTCCCTTCTTTGCTTAGAACTGGGTTTCCATCTGAGCTCTTGATATTCATACAAGTGGTTCTCTTCTCTCCAAGGGTCGCTTTAATATTCCTGTAGGCAGTATCTATCTTACCCCTAGTGAGATAAGCATCTACATCCTTACATTTGTCCTCTAGCCATCCCTGTTTAGCCATTTTGCACTTCCTGTCGATCTCATTTTTTAGGCGTTTGTATTCCTTTTTGCCTGCTTCATTTACTGGATTTTTATATTTTCTTCTTTCATCAATTAAATTCAATATTTCTCCTGTTATCCAAGGATTTCTACTAGCCCTCGTCTTTTTACCTACTCTGCTGCCTTCACTACTTCATCCCTCAGAGCTACCCATTCTTCTTCTACTGTACTTCTTTCCCCCATTCCTGTCAGTTGTTCCCTTATACTCTCCCTGAAACTCTGTACAACCTCTGGTTTAGTCAGTTTATCCAGGTCCCATCTCCTTAAATTCCCACCTTTTTGCAGTTTCTTAAGTTTTAATCTACATTTCATAACCAATAGATTGTGGTCAGAGTCCAAATCTGCCCCTGGAAATGTCATACAATTTAAAACGTGGTTCCTAAATCTCTGTCTTACCATTATATAATCTATCTGATACCTTCTAGTATCTCCAGGATTTTTCCATGTATACAACCTTCTTTTATAATTCTTGAACCATGTGGTAGCTTGATTAAATTATGCTGTGTCCAAAATTCTACCAGACGGCTTCCCCTTTCATTTCTTACCCCAAATCCATATTCACCTAGTAGGTTTCCTTCTCTCCCTTTTCTTACTACGTTTTCTTACGTTTGACAATTCAAGCATGCACCTTCGCGCCTGTGAGTCAAATTGGTTTGGCCAGAACGGGTGCACCTGAAACTGACATCTGCCGGAATTTCAGGAGTCTGATAGGGAAGTTTCCCGCTTTCTAACAATCAGAACGCCAGACTGCGTAGTTTGCAAAATTTTCGTGGGCGTGTCAGAACATTACAGCTGCCAGAGCGCGCCGCTCCTCGCACTCAGCCGTGCCGCTATCTGCTGCTGCCTGAATCAAGGTGAAAGTGTAAAGCATCGCAGCAGGAGCGTGGATTCTTAAATGAGATCCACAACTCCCTGGTGAAAGGGTAAAGCATCACAGCAGGAGCGTGGATTCTTAAATGAGATCCACAACTCCCTGGTGAAAGGGTAAAGCATTGCAGCAGGAGCGTGGATTCTTAAATGAGATTCACAACTCCCTGGGGAAAGGGTAAAGCATCGCAGCAGAAGCGTGGATTCTTAAATGAGATTTACAACTCCCTGGTGAAAGGGTAAAGCATCGCAGCAGGAGCGTGGATTCTTAAATGAGATCCACAACTCCCTGGTGAAAGGGTAAAGCATCGCAGCAGGAGAGTGGATTCTTAAATGAGATCCACAACTCCCTGGTGAAAGGGTGAAGCATCGCAGCAGGAGCGTGGATTCTTAAATGAGATCCACAACTCCCTGGTGAAAGGGTAAAGCACTGCAGCAGGAGTGTGGATTCTTAAATGAGCTCCACAACTCCCTGGTAAAAGGGTAAAGTATCGCAGCAGGAGCGTGGATTCTTAAATGAGATCCACAACTCCCTGGTGAAAGGGTAAAGCATCGCAGCAGGAGCGTGGATTCTTAAATGAGATCCACAACTCCCTGGTGAAAGGCTAAAGCATTGCAGCAGGAGCATGAATTGTTAAATGAAATCCACAACTCCTTGTTCTCAGGTGAACCATAGTTTGTGGTGTACTTGGTGGTTGCTGATTCCATTTTGTTGGAATTGGGCCTCACAGCGGATTCATGCAAATAAAGTCAGATTGTGTTGTAAGTGGGGTTATTTTAGGGGAGAATATGTTTAGCTTCCGCTATAACTCTACCACTACTATTGTAATTTAGTATGCTTTTACCTAAATAACAGAACCCCTGTCTCTACATTGCAATGTATAACCCTCTACTAAAAATTAGCTTAGTTTGGGAATAGAGTACAGTACACTTTGGGAGGATAGTCCTGTTAATAGGAAATGCTAATCAGTAGAGTTACTCTTTTTACAGGACTTGACCGTGTGTTGTGTCTAATGGATAAGTAAGTCAGACTATTCACTTCATTTCCTAGGATCTTACCCAGCGGTTAGATAAAAACGCAGTATGAATAATATTATGTTGAAGCTGGAACAACTCAGTTTCGAGTTCATTTAGTAGTTTAAAATATGTAATATTGGTCGCCAGTCTGTCCAAGCAATGAAACAGTGAAGTATTGAAGAAGCAGAACTATGAATTTAGTCTACTTTATTGCTACTGTTTAATTTGGTTCTTCAAATAAATATTACTCCACTTGAAGAATGTTGTACTACACCCATATACCTTACGTTTTTAAAAGTGCAAAATCCCATTAGATAACTTCAAGCAAGCTAAAAAAATTGGCGAGGGGGGACCTTTTGATAAAGCACTTAACATAATCAACATAATTATCTAAAATACTTCGAAACTAAAGCACACACTTTTTGAACTGAACATTTCACTTCAAGAAAACCTCTTTATTACTGGAATTTACTTTCTAAAGCTATTACTCTATGAACTAACACTGTGTAGTCATTTAACAGAGTCTAATAACTTGGCTTCACTCTGATTGAATTTTACTTAAGCAAACTTTTACTATAACACTTTGCAATAGTTAGGAAAAAACAAAAAAACAAAACAATTTAACTGGCGCCTCTTTAAATTAACTTGGCACTTCATAATTCTGCAAAACAAGATACTCGCATTAATCAAACACGAGGTAGGAACCCTATAAATTGTACGATTAGGATGAAATGACAGGGTAAACCAGTTTCTTTAAAGTTCAAGAATGATTATTAAAACACAGTTTAAATTAATGGTTCACGCTGCACAAAAGGAAACATACAAAACAATCTTATCTGATGTTAGTAGGCTTCGGTGTGGCAAACAATTATGACAGCTACACTACCCACAGTACGGCCTGAAAGTCTCTTGTTGTATGGGCTCAATTTCTCTTCTTTCCGTCTTTCAGTTCTACGTACAGTAACCCAAAAACTCGCAGCTATGCCGTAACCTGTTTGCAGTTTCCATCCGAGGCATTTTTATGCAAATTTCCAGGCAAAGCTTCTCCTACTCCACAAAGGTGTTGTCTCGATCACTGCTGCCTACAGACGGTACAAAAGCACAATGGCTTTCACATAACACCTATTTATACATCTACATGGATACTCTGCAAATCACATTTAAGTGCCCGGCAAAGGGGTCATCGAACCACCTTCACAATTCTCTATTGTTCCAATCTCGTATAGCGCGCGGAAAGAATGCAGACCTATGTCTTTCCGTACGAACTCTGATTTCCCTTATTTTATCGTGGTGATCGTTCCGCCCCATGTAGGTCGATGTCAACAAAATATTTTCGCATTCGGAGGAGAGAGTTGGTGATTGGAATTTCGTGAGAATATTCCGTCGCAACGAAAAACGCGTTTCTTTTAATGATTTCCAGCCCAAATCCTGTATCATTTCTGTGACACTCTATCCCATATTTCGAGATAGTACAAAACGTGCTGCCTTTCTTTGAACTTTTTCGATGTACTCCGTCAGTTTCATCTGGTACGGATAACATACCTCGTAGCAGTATTCTAAAAGAGGACGGACAAGCGTAGTGTAGGAAATCTCCTTAGTAGGTCTGTTACATTTTCTAAGTGTCCTGCCAATAAAACGCAGTCTTTGGTTAGCCTTCCCAACATTTTCTATGTGTTCTTTCCAATTTAAGTTTTTCGTAATTGTAATACCTAGGTATTTAGTTGAATTTACGGCTTTTAGATTAGACTGATTTATCGTGTAATCGAAGTTTAAGGAGTTCCTTTTAGCGCTCATGTGAATGACCTCTGTAACATCCACGAGATAAATTTTAGCTACAGTGCGGCGAGAGGAAATTATGCCTGTAACAGTTATAAACATTATCTATTCGACATATGAAAAAATAGCGAAAACGATCATAAATATTAATTATTTATATACTATTCTATGATGTAATTGAACATATCGATGTATATCATACAAAGACAATGATAATTGTAAATTCCTTTTATGATCTGCGTTTGTCTTCCTTTGTTTTTACCTTTTGTTGGTTAGCTTTTGTAGGTTGCAGACGCATATCAAACTGAGGTCTGTTAAGAAATTGTAATTATTTGTTAATTATTACTTGAGAATAGAGTTCATTATTATTATAAATATGAGTGAATAATTATTTGTAACTTTAATTCCTCTCTCAGTAAGCATTATCTGTGTTAATTATTTCTTTCCGCTGCAAGGAGCGCAGCCACTGGTGATAGTGATTTGTATCGCGTTTTTGTCTGTGTTTTCCTTAGAAAAAAATCAAATGTTGGCTTAATGAATTCTAAATAGTGCACAATACGAAAGTAAAGTTTAATAAACATTTCAAATACTTATCTTATTTGCTCTAACAATAAAAAGTCTCTATCAATTGTCTGCCGCCATCTTAACAATTATCTCAGCGGCAAATTCAAATTACGCAACTTGCAGGCATAAATGCCGAACGTAATTCCAATGTGTAAAAATAAATGTGCACCGGTGGTCCCGAACTCATTTTAATGAAAATAATTCGAATCAGAGTGGTTCTTTAAAAACAGTGCTCATAGCACGATCCTTATAACAAACTTTTCTAGCTGATGTATAGAGCCGAAATTAATTAAGCACGAGTTGCGAAGAATATTGTTTCAGGTAATATACGTCAGTGTTGTGCGCGGCTGATATTCGGTGGTTTTAATGATCATTTTGCTGAAGATAACGGCTTCCATCATAATTAATATTTGTATAGAATCGGTTGTATGAACTGTGATTTAGTGACACTTACACAACTTACAGACAACACTTTAACACGACGTTAACTTGGAGTTCTATAGCAACTTGACCAAATCTTTAGCAGGGAGAAAAATGATTTAGTAATTACTCAATGTAATAAAATAAGATTATCATTTTCATTTACATATTAATAAAATACCAAACCACCGAATAAAACAGCGAACGCCACACTGGCGCCCAACGTGGGGTCACTAATGCACATTTATTCATTCTAATAATTGAAATTGTGATCTGTTACAGGTACGGGGTACCAAAACAAACTATTAATCATTGTTTATTTACTTGTTTCATGAGCATTTACATCTTCCTACCGAACTGCTGTACAAATGTGGATCTGCGCCGGTGCGACAATAACTGCCGGGGTGATAGGTTGCAATACAGCATCACCGGTCTATTGCGGTCTAACTGTGTTGGTGAGCCAGTAAATTTCCACTGTGCAGTGACTGCGTCACTGCAATTCACTTTGGAGGTGTGGCGGTGGGACTCGTGGTCCCGTACCACCCTCTGACGGTGATAGTACTACATGAGTCAGGCAGAATTTATTGCTTCCTACCGAACTGCTGTACAAATGTGGATCTGCGCCGGTGCGACAATAACTGCCGGGGTGATAGGTTGCAATACAGCATCACCGGTCTATTGCGGTCTAACTGTGTTGGTGAGCCAGTAAATTTCCACTGTGCAGTGACTGCGTCACTGCAATTCACTTTGGAGGTGTGGCGATGGGACTCGTGGTCCCGTACCACCCTCTGACGGTGATAGTACTACATGAGTCAGGCAGAATTTATTGCCTAACATGTGCAGGTGGAGTGTGGCGGTGGGACTTATAGTCCCTTTTTTTTTTTTTTTAATGGACTTGTAGTCCGAGGTGATAGGTTAGAATACAGCATCACCGGTCTGTTGCGGTCTAACTGTGTTGGTGAGCCAGTAAATTTCCACTGTGCAGTGACTGCGTCACTGCAATTCACTTTGGAGGTGTGGCGGTGGGACTTGTAGTCCCGTACCACCCTCTGACGGTGATAGTACTACATGAGTCAGGCAGAATTTATTGCCTAACATGGGCAGGTGCAGGTGTGGCGGGGGGACTTGTAATTCCATACCGTGTTTTTGCCTGACGCCGCTTATAGTCCCGCGTACCTTCAGCCATAAGTAGTAATAACTGAATATTCTGGCTGCGAGAATAATATTTTTAAGTGTTATTTGTGTATATGTGTTAGTTATAAGATTATTTTGTGTCAATTGGTGCTTGTCAGTGATTTATATATTTGTTGTGCTATATTGGTGATAGAATGGTTAAACAAAAGAAACAAAATAAACCGAATGAGCATACTGATGCAGAGATGACATCAGAGTCGCAGGTAGAACAATCTACCCATATTTCTGTCGAATTATTAGAAAATTTAATTATGAATGATAATTTAGTAACTGATGTCCCAAGTGATAGTAAAACTGAGGAGTTGTCGAAACAAACTGACACTCCTGCATTCAACCAGTTAGGAATTAATGACAATATTTCTTCTGGGCAAGGGTCAGAAGTTAGTAATGCTCAAGCTATGTCCATACAGGATATGCTAACAGCATTATTTGAAAAGTTTACTGTTAAAGAGCAGGAGCGTCAAAGACAACGTCAGCAGGAAAAGGAAAAAGGTAGACAGGAAAAGCTTATAGAGAAACAGCAACAGGAGCTCAGGGACCAGGAAAAGGAAAAGAAATTTATGGAAAATATAAACAATATTTTTCTGGAAAGAGATAAAGAAATTGTCCGTAGGATAAATCAAGTGCTGGTCGATCGTGATAATGCTATTACTGCCCATTTTAAGCAGGAGATCGATGCAGTAAAAACCACTATTGAACCGTTAACAAACATTCAGTTCAGATCAATAGCCTTCAAACTGAAGTAGATAGACTAGAGAACCAATTCAAAGCTTTGGCTACCGCTATGGAAGCAATCCGAAAGCAAGTCCGAACAGAAGTAGCCAGGGTGCTGAGCTCTGAAAATCAAAACTTTGTAAATCTGACAGTATGCTGTAATGACAACACTGGTACTGACAGGCAAAAGATCGCAGATAATCTAACGGCGAAATTTAATGCACCACAAGGAAGACCAAATTTTGGTAATCAACCGATATTACCAGAGCAATATGTGACACCAAAGAACAATAATAGTGGAATAGAATAATAAAGTAACCACACCATCTGCGAATGATAGCAATTCCATGCACTTAACTACTTTGATGCATGAAGAAAACCTGATTAAGTGTAGACAGTTACAAATATTTAACGAAGAAAGCAAGAAAAACATACATCCAGTAGTTTTCATACGAAACTTCAAAAGTGTTCTTCCAAAATCATGGTCGTAAGAACAGAAAATACAGTTTGTGGTTTCACATATTTCTGGTGATGCGTCGCTCTGGGCATTAAATGCAGCAGAAACTTGCAAGATTTTCCACGACTTTGAGAAGGCGTTCCTTGATCAGTTCTGGTCAGCGTTTACTCAAGAGTGACTCCGTAAAGATGTTTACAATGCAGAAATGTATAATCCGAAGTCAGGTTCCTTAAGAAAGTACTTTGAAAAATATATTAACATGACCCGGTACTGGGATGAGCCAGTAACCACCAGAGACTTATTGCGAGTGTTAAAAGCTAGATTACCCATACATATTTAATGTTACAGACACCGATCTGAAAGAATTTCTGTCTGTAATTGATTCTCTGGATCTAGTGCAAGAAGACGCCAGAAAAAAATTCTGACGTGATCAGCAATAATAATAGTCCTAATAGAAAAAAATCAGGGAATGGAAATAATTAAAATAGGGCGAAGGCAGTCAAAATAAAAATAAAAATAAAGCTTATAGTAACGGAAAATACAATAATAATAGTAGTAGGAATCCATACAACCAAAACTTTGGTTATCCTAATAATAATAACAGTAATTATCAAAAGGCCGAAGAAACCAACAACCGAATGGTAATCAGAGGCAGTACCACAATGAAAACCCAAATAATAACAATAGCAACCGAAAGAGACGAAATGACAACAGGTGAGACAGTCCATATAAAGACAAGCCTAAAAATATGCGGGGTGACAGTGAATATTGGCGACAGCCAGGGCCAAGTCTTTGGCAGCCGCAGCAAAATTCTATCAATTCAGGTCAGCCAATAAATTGTGTACAGGCTATAACTATACCAAGCAATCAATATCCACCGTGGTGGGATCCAAGCAGGCCTCCTCCGACTGAAAACACAAAATGTTAGAATAATGGAGGTACCTTCGGAAGCAAAACATAACACTTAGAAGCCAACAAACTAATTTTGGTCCCTGTAGGCCTTCGCCAGGTGACCGAGACCAACAGAGAAGGCAATAGGTCGACGGAACAAAAAATAAACATGATACGGTATCAGGATGGCAACAGGATCGAAGATGAGCTATATCAGGAACCTGCTGTCTCTGATAAGCCACAAAGGGAAAATCTCCAAGCAAGTGTCACCGGAGCTGTAAATGGTGTAACAACTACTATTCTGCTTGACACAGGTGCGAATGTATCAGTTATGAACACGCAGTTTTTCAAGAAGGTATCGGAGATAAGAAGATTGCCGATTTCGCCGGTTGCAAATAGTAAGGTTATCGGGGTATTGGGAAAAAAGGCACAGAGTATAAAATACCAGACACAGGTGGAAGTTTCCTTGGGAAATGATCGCTTATTATGCACGTTCCTACTAATGGATAACTTGTCAGTACCGGTGCTTCTGGGTCTTGAGTTCCTTCGGGAAAGGGAAGCTGTAATTGATCTCGCCCGTGGGACATGTGCACTTAAGTACCAACAGCGACCAATAACATTAATGCTGAATCGGGAGTTCGGTGCGAACCTTCCGCTGATGAGAAAAATGAATCTTTCTGTCAGCAAACAGAAGTTGTTAGTGTTGGATCATAAGCACCCACAGATTTGTCACAAAAATCTAAATAACGATGCACCCAGCAACGTGAGTGACATCGTCACAACAATAGAAGAGAAAGTACAGGAGGCAACTTGCATTAATGCTTCAGAGGCTAGACAATTAACGAAATTATTATCCGGATACCTCGAAGTATTCTCTGAACGCCCTGGAATCATAAAAGATTACCAGTATAATATGAAAGTATATCAGCACAAGGCCTATTGCAGAGCATCTTACTCGGTCCCCTGGACTAATAAAAACGAAGTGATGCAAAGGACCAATCAGAAGTGCAAGTCCACTATACGATAACTGTAAATATAATGTTTATGGTAAAATAATGAGCAGTAATAATATGGTAATATTATGTATGTATTAGTTTATAAGCTTTTATGTCAAGTATTACTCTGTAATGTTCTTGAATTATTTGAACAAGGAGTAGAGAATCCCCATAATAAATGTATTTTTACTCTAAAAGGGATCAATAACTTGATAAACACTTGAGTGTTATTGCATTAAATGTGAGGAATTTTACCTTTCTATGCGTAGGATAGAAATGATTAAAATGCTCAAACAATATATTTGTTCGTGTGTAAGAATGGATTTAACAAAAATATTTTCATAAGATTGAGTCATGTAGTCCCACACACGTAGCGAGTGTTGGTGATGTGTGAGCTGTGTGACTGGAAAGAAAAAACTGCTTTCACCACCAGTGAAGCGAAATCAGAATGTGTACTGATTTACGTACACGGTTTCATAACGAAGTCATTTAAAATGCTCTTATGAGCAACATTCCGGTTAGATAAACCGAACATGGGCATCTGTCCCAAAACATGGTAAATAACAATCCCAATTAAAAAAAAAACAGAAATATATATAAATATATGTATCTGTAATACTGTAATAAAAATGGAAATGTACTGTTATCTGGACAGTTCAGTAATGATCTCATGGTCAAGATAATGTAGTAGATTCTGAAAGCTTTATATTGTCTCATGTTTATGTGACAATGTAAAATTTTAAATTTTGTTATTCAGTCATGGTAATATGAACTTATGTGCAAGTGTACCAGACCTCATTACTTGAAAAGTTACATTTGCATATAGATTGTCATTTAAGTACTGTGGAAAACTACTGACAGCAATCAGAACAGTGAAACGTGTTTCGCAGGAACTAGTGGACGCGTGAAGAACTGTGATTTATATTGTGAATAATGATGAACAGTGATAAAAACTGTGATCACGTAACCTTATGAACGCTCTTGGAGTGTCAAAGTTAGCAGCAACGCTATGAACGTTGAGTACTGTTGACTGTATTAATAATTAACTTGAACTGATGACCTTTAGTAATTTGATACGAAGCGTCTTCGCGTGCCAAATTTAATGTGACAGACTGTACAGCCAGCCGTGCGGCAAAACAATAATGCAACGTTGGTTACGCAGCGCGTCGCGAAAATATTTACATTCCGCTTGAGTAAACGAAGCACACTACGGACACTTGTATGATTAACGGCGCAATGTTCAAAATGTGCATATTGTGATAAACTTACATGTGAATCACTACATTGTGTTGAACAGTGTCAAAATACAGAACATACTCCAAAAACAGTCTAATTCCATTCGTGTGAATGCGAGTGAAATGGACACTAATAAACTTTCCCACAGGATGAGAATAGTAATTATCTTGTCACTGATGCTTATATTTTGACATTTCATGTACCCGTCTTAAATTAAGGGACGTGGGAAAGGAGAAGCAAGACCTGCTGCAGCGCGACTTGTAGCCAGCATCAGATCCAAACCACGATGCAGCCGACGCCCCACCGACTCGTCCGGGGGCGGTCCAGCAGCAGCCACTACCTAACTGTCTGCTTTCCAACGGCTCGACACGGGGTCGGTCTTACGACGTCAGCGGCAAATTGTTATGACATTAACTTTCGAAATTGTTATCATATACCACCATGAAAAAACATTCATTATCTCAGATGCTTACAACAGAGTCATAAATTTGCATTTTCCAGCATATTTTATTACATTCCTGTCAAGCCTGACTGTTAAAAGTACGTGTCTATATTTTCTTGAAGCCCCTTGGACGGTTTTATTCCCGGTTTTCCGAGTCCAGTGAACCCAAATGGGGAGGCGGGGGGATAATTTAATCCGGGAAGTATCCGCAGCAACTTGCGAGATAATACAGTCACTGAAGTCATTTAAAGTACTCGATTCAACTATAATTTTATCATGTCTAAAACAACATTGAAACTGAACATTTGCATCTTGAGAGTAGCAAATCTACGTGGATTACATGGACTGAAAAAATATATACAATAGAGAAACTAATTTTTTTTTCTCAGCCCAAGGGGCATTGTAACATCCACGAAATAAATTTTAGCTACAGTGCGGCGAGAGGAAATTATGCCTGTAACAGTTATAAACATTAGCTATTCGACATATGAAAAAATAGTGAAAACGATGATAAATATTAATTATTTATATACTATTCTATGATGTAATTGGACATATCGATGTGTATCATACAAAGACAGTGATAACTGTAAATTCCTTTTATGATCTGCGTTTGTCTTCCTTTGTTCTTACCTTTTGTTGGTTGGGTTTTGTAGTTTGCGGACGCATATCAAACTGAGGTCTGTTAAGAAATTGTAATTATTTGTTAATTATTACTTGAGGATAGAGATTATTATTATTATAAATATGAGTGAATAATTATTTGTAACTTTAATTCCTCTCTCAGTATGCATTATCTGTGTTAATTATTTCTTTCAGCTGCAAGGAGCACAGCCATTGATGATAGTGATTTGCATCGCGTTTTTGTCTGTGTTTTCCTTAGAAAAAAATCAAATGTTTGCTTAGTAAAGTCTAAATAGTGCACAATACGAAAGTAAAGTTTAATAAACATTTCAAATACTTATCTTATTTATTCTAACAATAAAAAGTCTCTATCAACAGTCTGCCGCCATTCTAACAATTATCTCAGCGGAAAATTCAAATTACGCAACTCTGCAGACATAAATGCCGAACGTAATTCCAATGTGTAAAAATAAATGTGCACCGGTGGTCCCGAACTCATTTTAATGAAAATAATTCGAATCAGATTGGTTCTTTAAAAACAGTGCTCATAGCACGATCCTTATAACAAACTTTTCTAGCTGATGTATAGAGCCGAAATTAATTAAGCACAAGTTGCGAAGAATATTGTTTCAGGTAACATACGTCAGTGTTGAGCGCGGCTGATATTCGGTGGTTTTAATGATCATTTTGCTGAAGTAACTGCTTCCATCATAATCAATAGTTGTATAGAATCTGTTGTATGAACTGTGATTTAGTGACACTTACACAACTTACAGAAAACACTTTAACACGACGTTAACTTGGAGTTCTTTAGCAACTTGACCAAATCTTTAGCAGGGAGGAAAATCATTTAGTAATTACTCAATGTAATAAAATAAGATTATCATTTTCATTTACATGTTAATAAAATACCAAACCACCGAATAAAACAGCGAACGCACACCTCACACTTTTCGTTATTTAGGGTCAACTGCCACTTTTCGCACCATTCAGATATTTTTTCTAAATCGTTTTGCAGTTTGTTTTGATCTTATGATGACTTTATTAGTCGATAAACAACAGGGTCATCTGCAAACAACCGAAGACGGCTGCTCAGATGGTCTCCCAAATCGTTTGTATACAGAAGGAACAGCAAAGGATCTATAACACTACCTTGGGGAACGCCAGAAATCACTTCTGTTTTACTCGATGGCTTTCCGCCAGTTACTACGAACTGTGATCTCTCTGACAGGAAATCACAATTCCAGTCACATAACTGAGACGATATTCCATAAGCAGGCAATTTTACTACGAGCCGCTTGTGTCGTACAATGTCAAAAGCCTTCCGGAAATCCAGGAATACGGAATCTATCTGAAATCCCTTGTCAATAGCACTCAGCACTTCCTTTGAATAAAGAGTTAGTTGTGTTTCACACGAACGATGTTCCAAAATCCTGCTGCATGTCGACGTTAACGATATGGGCCTATAATTTAGTGGATTATTCCTACTACCTCTGTTGAATATTGGTGTGACCTGTGCAGCTTTCCAGTCTTTGGGTACAGATCTTTCGTCGAGCGGTTCGGTTGTATATGATTGTTAAGTATGGAGCTAATGCATCAGCATACTCCGAAAGGAACCTAATTGGTATACAGTCTGGACCAGCAGATTTTCTTTTTTTAAGTGATTTGAGTTGCTTCACTACTACGGGGATACTTACTTGTACGTTGCTCCTGTTGGCAGCTGTTCTAGATTCGAAATCTGGAATATTTACTTCGTCTTCTTTTGTGAAGGCATTTCGGAAGGCTGTGTTTAGTAAATCTGCTTTGGCAGCACTGTCTTCGATAGTCTCTCCATTGTTATCGCGCAGAGAAGGCTTTGATTGTTTCTTGCCGCTAACATACTTCACATACGACCAGAATCTCTTTGGATTTTCTGCCAGGTTTCGAGACAAAGTTTCGTTGTGGAAACTGTTATAGGCGTCTCGCATTGAACTCCGCGCTACGTTTTGAGCTTCAGTAAAGGATCGCCAATATCAGGGATTTTGCGTCTGTTTAAATTTGGCATGTTTGTTTCATTGTTTCTGCAACAGTGTTCAAACCCATTTTGTGTACCAAGGAGGATCAGCTCCGTGGTTTGTTCGTTTATTTGGTATAAACCTCTCAATTGCTGCCGATACTATTTCTTTGAATTTAAGCCACATCTGGTCTACACTTATATTATTAATTTGAAACGAGTGGAGATTGTCTCTCAGGAAGGTGTCAAGTAAATTTTTACCTGCTTTTTTGAATAGTTATATTTTTCGCTTAGTTTTCGAGGATTTTTCTTTCATTGTTCCTAACTGTGACCATTTCTTAAATTGTCACACTTACATCAACATGAACAATTTATACACATAAACATCTTTAAATACATAATGTCATCAGAAAATCATTTAACGTAATAAACAGTTCAAATATTATTTTACGTAAATTATTCACATACAATGCGAAGAACTTTAAACTCTAGTATAATACACTTTACTTTACATCTACAGAAAATATAGTACCACTATAAATATCTTTAAATACATAATGTCATCAGAAAATCATTTAACGTAATAAACAGTTCAAATATCATTTTACGTTAATTATTTACATACAATGCGAAGAACTTTAAACTCTAGTATGATACACTTTACTTTACATGTACAGAAAATATAGTACCACTATGCGAAAATTTTAAAGCAAAAAAAAAAACTATAAAAATTTAAATGAACCATAAACAAACAACGTTATACCACCCGAATGATTGCTTTGACAATCAAGCACCATTCCTTTTCTGATATTTTTTGTTACTTTTTTATAAGATTTATTATCTTTTTGTAGTTATGAAACCATTAATAAAATCTTGTGATTATTTTTCTAAACTTTGATATGCCACTGTTTTAATTCATACTCCCTCAATTTTGGTGATACGTGGGTACACCAGCAATTCGAGGTTCAATCTTATTAAATCAGTTAATCTGACTTTTAATTTGAAACCTGAAAGTGACAACAGACAGGCAATAAAAGTACCCTGAGTACATTCACTAATTTCACATATAAAAATTAAGAGTGTAGCTCACTATTTGAAGGTTATCGAGAAGATAATACTTCTCCATATGTACAGATAATAACATTTACCATCACTCGGACATATATTTATGATTGAGGCAAGCGACGGCTTGCAATTTATGACCCTGCGAGGATTTCGAAGCATGACACTTTTGTGACGTATTTAGTCCGTTATATTCTACATCTACATCTACATCTACATTCTACATCTACATTTATACTCCGCAAGCCACCCAACGGTGTGTGGCGGAGGGCACTTTACGTGCCACTGTCATTATCTCCCTTTCCTGTTCCAGTCGCGTATGGTTCGCGGGAAGAACGACTGTCTGAAAGCCTCTGTGCGCGCTCTAATCTCTCTAATTTTACATTCGTGATCTCCTCGGGAGGTATAAGTAGGGGGAAGCAATATATTCGATACCTCATCCAGAAACGCACCCTCTCGAAACCTGGCGAGCAAGCTACACCGCGATGCAGAGCGCCTCTCTTGCAGAGTCTGCCACTTGAGTTTGTTAAACATCTCCGTAACGCTATCACGGTTACCAAATAACCCTGTGACGAAACGCGCCGCTCTTCTTTGGATCTTCTCTATCTCCTCCGTCAACCCGATCTGGTACGGATCCCACACTGATGAGCAATACTCAAGTATAGGTCGAACGAGTGTTTTGTAAGCCACCTCCTTTGTTGATGGACTACATTTTCTAAGGACTCTCCCAATGAATCTCAACCTGGTACCCGCCTTACCAACAATTAATTTTATATGATCATTCCACTTCAAATCGTTCCGCACGCATACTCCCAGATATTTTACAGAAGTAACTGCTACCAGTGTTTGTTCCGCTATCATATAATCATACAATAAAGGATCCTTCTTTCTATGTATTCGCAATACATTACATTTGTCTATGTTAAGGGTCAGTTGCCACTCCCTGCACCAAGTGCCTATCCGCTGCAGATCTTCCTGCATTTCGCTACAATTTTCTAATGCTGCAACTTCTCTGTATACTACAGCATCATCCGCGAAAAGCCGCATGGAACTTCCGACACTATCTACTAGGTCATTTATATATATTGTGAAAAGCAATGGTCCCATAACACTCCCCTGTGGCACGCCAGAGGTTACTTTAACGTCTGTAGATGTCTCTCCATTGAGAACAACATGCTGTGTTCTGTTTGCTAAAAACTCTTCAATCCAGCCACACAGCTGGTCTGATATTCCGTAGGCTCTTACTTTGTTTATCAGGCGACAGTGCGGAACTGTATCGAACGCCTTCCGGAAGTCAGGGAAAATGGCATCTACCTGGGAGCCTGTATCTAATATTTTCTGGGTCTCATGAACAAATAAAGCGAGTTGGGTTTCACACGATCGCTGTTTCCGGAATCCATGTTGATTCCTACATAGTAGATTCTGAGTTTCCAAAAACGACATGATACTCGAGCAAAAGACATGTTCTAAAATTCTACAACAGATCGACGTCTGCTCGACGACCCTTCTTGAAGACTGGGACTACCTGTGCTCTTTTCCAATCATTTGGAACCTTCTGTTCCTCTAGAGACTTGCGGTACACGGCTGTTAGAAGGGGGGCAAGTTCTTTCGCGTACTCTGTGTAGAATCGAATTGGTATCCCGTCAGGTCCAGTGGACTTTCCTCTGTTGAGTGATTCCAGTTGCTTTTCTATTCCTTGGACACTTATTTCAATGTCAGCCATTTTTTCGTTGGTGCGAGGATTTAGAGAAGGAACTGCAGTGCGGTCTTCCTCTGTGAAACAGCTTTGGAAAAAGGTGTTTAGTATTTCAGCTTTACGCTTGTCATCCTCTGTTTCAATGCCATCATCATCCCGGAGTGTCTGGACATGATGTTTCGAGCCACTTACTGATTTAACGTAAGACCAGAACTTCCTAGGATTTTCTGTCAAGTCGGTACCTAGTATTTTACTTTCGAATTCACTGAACGCTTCACGCATAGCCCTCCTTACGCTAACTTTGACATCGTTTAGCTTCTGTTTGTCTGAGAGGTTTTGGCTGCGTTTAAACTTGGAGTGAAGCTCTCTTTGCTTTCGCAGTAGTTTCCTAACTTTGTTGTTGTACCACGGTGGGTTTTTCCCGTCCCTCACAGTTTTGCTCGGCACGTACCTGTCTAAAACGCATTTTACGATTGCCTTGAACTTTTTCCATAAACACTCAACATTGTCAGTGTCGGAACAGAAATTTTCGTTTTGATCTGTTAGGTAGTCTGAAATCTGCCTTCTATTACTCTTGCTAAACAGATAAACCTTCCTCCCTTTTTTTATATTCCTATTAACTTCCATATTCAGGGATACTGCAACGGCCTTATGATCACTGATTCCCTGTTCTGCGCTTACAGAGTCGAAAATTTCGGGTCTGTTTGTTATCAGTAGGTCCAAGATGTTATCTCCACGAGTCGGTTCTCTGTTTAATTGCTCGAGGTAATTTTCGGATAGTGCACTCAGTATAATGTCACTCGATGCTCTGTCCCTACCACCCGTCCTAAACATCTGAGTGTCCCAGTCTATATCTGGTAAATTGAAATCTCCACCTAAGACCATAACATGCTGAGAAAATTTATGTGAAATGTATTCCAAATTTTCTCTCAGTTGTTCTGCCACTAATGCTGCTGAGTCGGGGGGTCGGTAAAAGGAGCCAATTATTAACCTAGCTCGGTTGTTGAGTGTAACCTCCACCCATAATAATTCACAGGAACTATCCACTTCTACTTCACTACAGGATAAACTACTACTAACAGCGACGAACACTCCACCACCGGTTGCATGCAATCTATCCTTTCTAAACACCGTCTGTGCCTTTGTAAAAATTTCGGCAGAATTTATCTCTGGCTTCAGCCAGCTTTCTGTACCTATAACGATTTCAGCTTCGGTGCTTTCTATCAGCGCTTGAAGTTCCGGTACTTTACCAACGCAGCTTCGACAGTTTACAATTACAATACCGATTGCTGCTTGGTCCCCGCATGTCCTTACTTTGCCCCGCACCCGTTGAGGCTGTTGCCCTTTCTGCACTTGCCCGAGGCCATCTAACCTAAAAAACCGCCCAGCCCACGCCACACAACCCCTGCTACCCGTGTAGCCGCTTGTTGCGTGTAGTGGACTCCTGACCTATCCAGCGGAACCCGAAACCCCACCACCCTATGGCGCAAGTCGAGGAATCTGCAGCCCACATGGTCGCAGAACCGTCTCAACCTCTGATTCAGACCCTCCACTCGGCTCTGTACCAAAGGTCCGCAGTCAGTCCTGTCGACGATGCTGCAGATGGTGAGCTCTGCTTTCATCCCGCTAGCGAGACTGGCAGTCTTCACCAAATCAGATAGCCGCCGGAAGCCAGAGAGGATTTCCTCCGATCCATAGCGACACACATCATTGGTGCCGACATGAGCGACCACCTGCAGATGGGTGCACCCTGTACCCTTCATGGCATCCGGAAGGACCCTTTCCACATCTGGAATGACTCCCCCCGGTATGCACACGGAGTGCACTTTGGTTTTCTTCCCCTCCCTTGCTGCCATATCCCTAAGGGGCCCCATTACGTGCCTGACGTTGGAGCTCCCAACTACCAGTAAGCCCACCCTCTGCGACTGCCCGGATCTTGCAGACTGAGGGGCAACCTCTGGAACAGGACAAGCAGCCATGTCAGGCTGAAGATCAGTATCAGCCTGAGACAGAGCCTGAAACCGGTTCGTCAGACAAACTGGAGAGGCCTTCCGTTCAGCCCTCCGGAATGTCTTTCGCCCCCTGCCACACCTTGAAACGACCTCCCACTCTACCACAGGTGAGGGATCAGCCTCAATGCGGGCAGTATCCCGGGCAACCACAGTCGTAGTCCGATCGGGGGATGCGTGGGACGAGCTGGCCGTCCCCGACAAACCCCCATCCGGACCCCCACAGTGATGCCCATTGGCAACAGCCTCAAGCTGTGTGACCGAAGCCAACACTGCCTGAAGCTGGGAGCGAAGGGATGCCAACTCAGCCTGCATCCGAACACAGCAGTTGCAGTCCCTATCCATGCTAAAAACTTGTGCAAAGAACGTCTGAACTAATCTACAGAGAGCGCAAACAAAACGACACAAAATTGAAGCGGTTATTAAAATACAAGATTGCCTAGTAAATGCAGTAATGCTGCCACTTGTGCACTGCTGACACACTGCTCGGCGGCGGAAGGAGACTACGCGATTTAACACTATTCGAGTACTAAAACGTGATGCTACAACTCTCAAATACTATAATACGCCCGAAATTTATGAATTAAACAATGCTAGTACCAAAAACACGCAAAGAAATTAGGAATTAAACTATGTAACAAATGAGTGAGCTAGGAGTATACGACTTGCTGCTGCAGCTGCTTATCCAACGGCGGCAGGGAGCACACTGACTGTGACCAACCGACACTGGCCGTTCAAAACAAAAACAGATGACAGACGACTACGCGAATTTACACTATTCAGGTACTAAAACGCGATGCTACAACTCTCAAATACTATAATACGCCCGAAATTTATGAATTAAACAATGCAAGTACCAAAAACACGCAAAGAAATTAAGAATTAAACTATGTAACAAATGAGTGAGCTAGGAGTATACGACTTGCTGCTGCAGCTGCTTATCCAACGGCGGCAGGGAGCACACTGACTGTGACCAACCGACACTGGCCGTTCAAAACAAAAACAGATGACAGACGACTACGCGAATTTACACTATTCAGGTACTAAAACGCGATGCTACAACTCTCAAATACTATAATACGCCCGAAATTTATGAATTAAACAATGCAAGTACCAAAAACACGCAAAGAAATTAAGAATTAAACTATGTAACAAATGAGTGAGCTAGGAGTATACGACTTGCTGCTGCAGCTGCTTATCCAACGGCGGCAGGGAGCACACTGTGGAACAGGTGCATTTCTTTCTTTTTTTTTTCCAAAGCGATACCATTTAGACTAGGTTTTGGCGCTATGTACTGTATTCCAGTAATTTTTAGTATGTTGTAATTCTTTTATTTCAGTGTATGTATTGTCGGTGCCATCTATTTTTGGTTCTCATTATGTCTTGTCAGTAACTACTGCATCGTTGCCATCAGCGTAGTACAAGCTTTTGTGAAGCAGATTTGTATATAGGGATGTGTACGACATTTTACAGAAGGTTTTGCTTCATGGCCTTGGGCATAACTGTGTGGATTGTTTGAAAGAAGATCAGAGCAGAGTTGTCGCTTGTGATGCCTTAGAGTCGGTAACGCTTTAGGAGTGTTTCAAAGTTTGCCACTTTGTTAAGAATGCTTCTGCAGTTCACCACTAAAATTTTAATAGTCTCATCAGTGGAAGCATTTCTATAGATCTAACAGTGATACTTCTGGGTCTTCTACAGCTGTTGTTGTCTGGACTGGATGGCAAGTCACCCAATCTAAAAAAAAAAAAAAAAAATTGTATGCACTCCATACCGTCAGGTAACTGGGTGGCAGCCTCTGATGTGTAGTGCACACCTTACCAATGTAGGGGGACTCTACAGTTCTCACGCCTATAGCGTAAGTCAAGAAAATCGTAGTGCAGCTTCTCACAGAACCTTCAGAGTCTTCTGTTCAGTCCTTCCATTCGACCCAAAACCAGGGGGCTATGATCTGTAGTGGGACAATGCTGCAGATTATGAGCTTTGTTAAAACTCCATGAGCAAGGCTGGCACTCTCAAACTTCTCTACCAGTCGCTAGAATAGTCCGAGTACGACCTCGGAGCCGAGACTACGGGCATCGTTTGCCCAAACGTGTGCCATAATCCGCAACTTCAACAGGAACAGTTTGTTCAAAGTGTCCAGTGAGGGCGCAAGGCATACACAGTGGTGCCATTTCCCTGCGCGGTGCCATTACTCGCCGCACGTTTGAGTTACTGATGGTCAGTAGACCCCTATCACGGACTTTTTACTTAGCTAAGTCGCGACTCCTTCTACAATGATGTGGTAAATATAAACACTGGAGCGTCATTTTATCGCTATCAAAAGTGGAAAAACCGTAGAGCACTAACAAAGAGTGCCTTCTACTTGGAGCGACTAGTAGAGTAGACGATTTATTTTCCTGTTCTATTTTGTCTAAATTGACATTTTGAGACCGCGGTTGGCAACAAAACAGGTTGCTTCTTGTCAAGAACAAAACAGCAATCAGACACAGCATATAAAGCTGTTCATATTCAGACAGCTGTCTACATTTAGAAACACATTTGTTGATATTTACATTAGCTTTCCAGTCTTAATTCGCCCTTGTATTGAAAATTCCTTAGATTGTGATACCCTAAAGCAGGAAACAATGAGAAAAACTGACTGTTTAACTGCAACCGTACCTAACAAAATTGAGCATAATTTAACAATCTTTAAAGTAGAACTGTTTTAGTTGTACTTTACTTACGTCGAAAATCCCGCGTCATTAAGTTGCAACGTTGACTACTTGTGATCGCAAAGTAGTGAAGGCGACATAATGCACTTTTTTGGTGTATGTTGTAATGGTTCTTTATTTACGTGACCATTACGACACTCCAACCCCAGTTCTCGATACCGGCAATATCGTACTACTTTTCTGCAAAGTAACAGACATATTTTTGTGACAATATTCACATTTGGTTTTATTAATGTATAGGTACTCCGATGTATCGATATATTACAATGATATGGTTCTAGTGTGTATCCATTTCCGTGACACTGTCATAATCTTTGACTTACTTGTAACAGTTTGGCGCGAATGCGCACAGAGAAGTCTTTATTTCACTTTGCAGAAGTTAAGTTGTTGTTTCGCTTTGTAAAGGAACAATCAAGTCTTGTGTTTGGTTAAAGTGGAAATTAAATATATGAAGACTGATACAAAACTGTTTTCTTAATGATGTGACAATTAAGAAGAAGTATATGTGAATTTACAAGAAGTTTAATAAAAATTTGGGTCGTGAACACCAAGTCAAAAATTATTTCTACCATACCATTGTTCTGATCTGGGATTGTTTGATCATTAAGAATTTCCTGAAAAAAGTATTTGTTGGGTCTTCAAATATTGCTAAAATACAAATCTGGACCTTCTAGCAGTCAAAGTGGAATCACGCTAGAATCAACAACATAAGCCATAACAACTTCGACGAAATCTACATGCGAATCCATTCAAGATAAGTGCCAAAATTAATGACTTTTTTACAGTGACTTCATTATTTCTATTCTGACGATACCATTCACAGTCAATAACTTTGTTGTTGCCCGATAAAGCGAACAAATGCTGCGTGAGCAACTTTATTAATCTGATTTCTAACCTACTTTGCAAGTGGTGGTATTGTTAGAATGTATATGCACATAGTGTAGAGCCACACATACACACACACACACACCAAAATGTTTTCGCCCATACCAGCTGCTGTATTTGTGTTCCAAAGATGGACCAGCAAGCTGTTACACAGACAGTCATAATGCTTTGGCTTCTCAGTGTCTGAGCAGAAGTGCGATAGTCCCAAAATGGTGGTCACCGAAAAGCTTGTCCTACTTTCGCTACACAGAGTCTACCTTCGATGGAGGTAATCTCTGCTGGTTTCGGAGGCTAGAAGTAGCTGCCACCATGACAGGCAGATGGCACTTCGTTCGCCTCTCAATGAGAACAAACGTCTCTCGAAAGGTCCATCGCGTGGATACGACATTGCTTTGTAATTGGTCGCTGATATCATTGAGTTACGAGTTGATTAACTCGGCTCACGATAACTTTGAACTCATACTTCTGGTACACGCATTCCGCTCACACGTCACCGTGTGGTTGGTATTTCCTTTCTCGAGGTTTTATGCCGTAAGAGTACTGATTGCAGCTCCACTGCCCCCAAGTTTGTTGAGGAAGCAGCTGCTGAATGCAGTAGAACTGGTACCTACGTGTTCTATCGAAGGAAGATCGTTTATTTAACAACGCAAACAATAAAGAAATGGCACAAAAGGGAAGTTCCGAGTACGTTATAGGATAGAAACCTCAATGACATGATCAAATACTAGTACCGTGTTCGAAATAGGACGTAAGTTCGTCGTACAGAACTACACTGATGGGAAAAATACCGCAAGACCAAAAAATAATTATTGTACAATAATGAAATATTTAAGATTACAGGTTAAGATTACAGGTTAAACTAAGCGCGAGATACGCCATTGTAAATGTGAAATGCTGATACATCAGTTACCAGTGAAACTGCTAGAATGTTGAATGGAAGCACGCAAATATGCATGCCTTGTGTTGTACAGTTGCCAGATGTTGAAACTTTTATATTAAATTTTTACATAAACTGAAATAACTGGGAAGGTGAAACTTCTAAATTTAATTCTGGAACTGCTGAGTCAAATAGAATGCAAGTGAACCTGCTTATACTGCTGAGTGAAACTGAGCGTAGTGTCTCTTTGCTTGTCTTTATCATTTCATATCTGACCTACAGAATTATTCCTGACAAATACAACACAAACGCAATCTGACTGCTCAAATAATTAAAACGAAAGAATGGCTCTGAATTAGATGAATTCCTCACAATAACCTAGACATTTCATAAGACACTTACCTCACAAAAATTCTTCATTACACGAACTACAGCGGTACAGCAAGCACCAATACAGTCAGCTAAATAAAAGATTCTAACTACTGAAGGCTCTAACTACTAATAGGCATGTTGTTTCGCAAAGGAAAGACTTTGTTGCAGAGCAAACAATGTATTTAGCGAATTTTACCTTAATATAGTGACATTCAGTTCAAGAAACTGTATAATCGCCCGTGACATCCAGTTCCAAAAAATTGTATAATCGTCAATAATTTTAAATCTCTTTGACGGACACGTCCAGACCGTCCGCTCGCGCTAACACTTCAGACCTCTAACCTCCGTCTCTGCTAACTATAGATCTCCAACCTTCGTCACTGCTGGCTATTCACGTCCAACTGCGAGTCCGACCAGCCACAGAGTTCCTTACCAAGGGCGCACAGCGCTGTCAGAGTTACTAATGCAGTCTATCGCGTAGCAAACATACAAACATATAAGCAGGCTACTTACAATGTCACTTTGTGGGATAGAGTTCCATGTCTGTTGCACCTGATCGGTCAATACAGGTTGTCGTTCGATGATGTCCCACATGTGCTCGAGACGGGTCTGGTGATCGAGAAGGGCAAGGAAACATGTCGGCGCCGTAGAACATGTTGGGTAATAACAGCGGTTTGTGGGAGAGCGTTACCCTTTCCGAAAGCACCCTCTGGAATGCTGTTCTTGAATAGCAGCACAACAGGTCGAATCATCACAACGAAGTACAAATTTGCACTCTGGGTGCATGGGATAATCGGCGCGAAATTTGAATGTACATCATTCTTAAGATATACTAGGATCACTCCAAAAGAAATGCACCTGTTGGAGCCACTGTTTCGCAGCGTGCACAAGGGAGTCATCATCTTCAAACCTTGTTCCACGAAGAGAGTCTTTCAGTTTCCCAAAGAGATGATAGTCACATGGAGCCAGGTCAGGACTGTAAGGCTGGTGTTTCAGTTTTGTCCATCCGAGTTTTGTGATCGCTTCCATGGTTTTTTGACTGACATGTGGCCGTGCCTGCTCTTGTCGACACTTTCAGTATTCTGCAAACACTTCCTTCCCCTATCCCAACGTAGCGTGACAATTCGTTCACTGTGATTCGTCTGTCAGCAGTCAACAATTTCTTAACTCTCTGCACATTATCTGGAGTGTGTGCAGTAGCCGCGCAGGATTAGCCGAGCGGTCTAGGGCAGTCTGGCTTTAGCTGCCGCAGCGGTCGCACGCTCCTCAAGTTTGCTCCGTGAACGTTCAGTGTTTACGCCAGTGTTTTCGTGTTTTGTGCTCGTTTATTGACGTTTTGCACGTGAATTAAGCGTTATCAATTGAGCATTTGGTCTTCTTTCGTGTCATCTTTCTACGAAGTGCCGTTGGGATTTCGGGTTGTCCGAGATTTCTTCGCTGCAGAACACCATGGCAAACTCCGCGAGAAAAAACACCGTGATTTTCACCTTCGACAAGTACACCCGTCGAGTACAGCCCTCTGCACTTGAAATACACGACTGGATTACCGAGGTAATTGGCCTTCATTCTGAATCTGTTCATACCATGCAGCTGGACTCTGATGAATACTGCATTTTTGTAAAGTTTAACGATTCCGCGAGTGTAGACCGCTTTCTGGCAAAATTTGGTTATGAAACGGAATTTATACACCGTGGTGGTACTAAAAGTACTGTCAAACTCCGGAATTCCGAGTCTGTAATTAGGAATGTTAGGGTTTTGAATATTCCCATAGAAGTAGACAATTCGAAAATTAAAGATGTCCTTTCAAAGTATGGGGTTGTCAGGCAAATAGTCAACGAAAGGTGGGCTTCGCATTTCAAGCTGCAGTGCTTTAACGGCATTCGCTCCGTGGAGATGGAAGTGAAAGCAAACATTCCCTCCCACATCTTTGTTGACGGGCACAAGGCGCATGTTATGTACTCAGGGCAAACCCCTACATGTCATGTATGTAACGAGTCTGGTCACCTCCGTCAGGACTGCCCTCGCCGTGTATTTGTGCTAACAAATAACCTTACGCAACGCCGGAAATTGACACTCAACGATTTGTTGCCAGCCAGTAATACAACAGAGCCGGCGGCGGTCGTGGATCCTGTTACTACCTCTGAAAATGTTGCACTTAATGTTAATGACTTTCCGTCTTTAAAACCTGCATTAACAGCTGAAATTCCGTCCCGTGACAGCGAGATTCCCACAGAAAAGCGTCCTCTAGAGGACACTGAAAGAAATGTTGATGAGGACTCTTCCTGTGAAACACCCGTTGCCAGGAGGCCGAAGCCCAGTCCTGAAGATCTGTTGGAAGTGGAAAAAGGAGATGGAATGAAGGTCGATGTGGCTCCCACTTCCGCCCAAGGACTTACACCGCCACGAACAGATAGTGACGCAGCGGGTAGTGATTTTTCACGGAAATGTGACCCTGAGCCTGAGGTCACGGCTGAAATAACCGCATCAAGTGCACAACCCATACAGTGCGAACCGTACGAGGAAGTACCAGGTAAAGAACCTGCTGACTCCGAAGCGCAACGCCGCGCCGAAGGAGGAAATACACAAGCATCACCGCCTCGCCAGCAAAACAACACAACAGACACCACGCCGGAACCAAACATTGACGACTCGCAAGCCACGGCGTTGCCCCATTCAGCCACCGCCGGCGGCTGCGACAGACACCGGGTCTTGCTGTCACGCGTCATCAAGCGAAAGTCACACCAGAGAAGAAAGACATCAAGAAAAAGAATATTAAATATGAAGTCATCAGGGCCAACACTGACGAGGAGAAAGAGAATGGCCACAGTGACTTATAGCAATGCGTTGTCAGGATTTAAGGATACTTTTCTTCTCAAGCTATTTGTTTAAAAGCAGTGCAAATTTTTCTAGGCAGTTAGTACATGTAATGGGCACACAGCTTGTAAAGATCGTGCCTTGTAGGGAAGCACGTTTGCTGCTATAATCATACCGAACCTCATCTCAAATAGCTTCTTCCGGTATGTCTGTGCTGCAAGCTTATAGCATTACTACTATTAACATTAATAAAATACAGTCACCCTTGAAATTGGCAGCACTAAAAGAATTCTTGTACCAGTCCGGAACAGATATCGCGTTGCTACAAGAAGTTGCGATAGCGGAATTTCGGATCCCAGGCTTTTTTGAAATTGTTAATGTTTCTACGGAAGCCAGTATCGGTACAGCCATTCTTATAAGGGAAGGCATTCCGGTGACTGAAATCGAACGACTAGAATCAGGAAGAGCAATAGGCATAAAAATTTTCGATGTGACAGTGATTAACCTGTACGCCCCATCAGGAACTTCCCACAAATTGGATCGTGCGAAGTTTTTTCAAGATGAACTGATTTATTTATTGAGGAAAAATCCGTGTTCTCTTATACTAGGTGGAGATTTTAACTGTGTTTTAAACCAGAAATATCAACAACCCAACTTCAACTACTCGCCACAGTTAAAAAAGTTAGTAAGTGATCTACACCTTAAGGATGTGTGGGAACTTCAGCACCCGACGTCAGTCGGGTTCCCGTATATAACCAGCCACTCTCGCAGCAGACTAGATAGAATTTACGTGTCATCAAATTTGCAAAATTATTTATTAAACGTTGAGACTATTCCAGTGTATTTTAGCGATCACAGTACACTTTTAACTTGCTTTAATCTAAGTGTACAGCCAACCCGTCGATTCAGAGGCCAATGGAACTTAAATATCTCTGTTTTAACTGACGAAGAACTGGAACAGGAAGTAAGGATTGCGTGGACTATGTGCCTCCGCACAGTAGACAAGCACCCAACAGTCATTGACTGGTGGACAAGGAGGGCTAAACCAAAGCTGCGGAAAGTTGTCATGCAGTATAGTGCAGCGAGGCACAGGGAGTTGAGGAATACAATGGAGTTTTATTATAAGGTTTTAAGAGACTTATATAAACAGGCACATGATGACGTAATTCGTCTGAATGATATCAAAAAAATAAAAGCCAAGTTATTAAGCATTAAACGGCAACAGATGGAGGGACTAAAAATTAAATCGAAAGCCACATCAGTCATAGCAGATTGTAAGTAGGCTGTTTATGTTTTCTTTATGTAAGTTTGCTGTTTATGTTTTTTATTGGCAACGTTACATAGCACTCTATATGAAAATCACTGGCTGTGCTGTGTGCAGTATGTGGCTAGTTTGCATTGTTGTCTGCCATTGTTGTCATGAACTGCTATAGCTGGATGCGAACAGCGTGTAGCGCTGGTCAGTTGGAGGTGAGCCGCCAGTAGTGGTGGACGTGGGGAGAGAGATGGCGGAGTTTTGATAATCTGTAAGACTGAATGTCAATTATGAATATTAAGGTAAATACATTGTTTGTTCTCTATTAATATCTTTCATTTGCTAACTATCCCTATCAGTAGTTAGTACCTTCAGTAGTTTGAATCTTTTATTTAGCTGGCAGTAGTGGCGCTCGCTGTTTTGCAGTAGCTTGAGTAGCGAAGATTTTTGTGAGGTAAGTGATTTGTAAAAGGTATAGGTCAAAGTTAGTCAGGGCCATTGTTTTGTAGGGGTTATTGAAAGTCAGATTGCGTTGCGCTAAATAATATTGTGTGCCAGGTTAAGCATAGTCTTGTATAAATTGTTCTAAGGGGACGTTTCACATCTAAAATTGTTCAAAGGGGACGTTTCATATGTCGACCCTTAGCCTAGGATACCTCACTGGAATCTTCTGATTTTTTCTTGTAGTTTGTGTATTTAGTGTAGCTTTTGTTTATTGCTAGTGCGTAATTGTAGAGAGAATCTCCTTTGTAGTTGCAGTCTTTCATTGTTGTACAGTAAAACAGTTGTGGCATGCATGTAGCTTTGCGCCAAGTATTTCGCTGCTGCAATTAACTAGATATTATTTTCAGTGCTATCTTAATGTGTTCTCTTATTTTTGCTATTCAAATTGTGCTTTTCTGTGTTATCGTGTGAAATATTGTGACAATAATGGCGTGTGAAAAACGTAACACTCGGCTCCAAAGTAAACTAAGAAATGACAGTGAAGACGAAAGCAGTGTGTTGGCCCCACCATGTAATGAGTTAACTAATGTTCAAAGTAGTAATTTGGTAACTGTGCATAGGGAAATGGAGCGGGCGTCAAACAATGGTGTAGCCAGTCAAACAGGTAATGAACAGGGAAGCATTATCGATCGATCGGTCGGCAACAGCTCGCCTCAGGAATCCGAAATGATAGGACACAATTTTGCAAATACTGTAGATTCAGGTTTTGCGTCCTCACCGTTTTCTCAAATGAGTCAAGACACATTTTCTGCTTGTCAAAATGTGAATGTTGCCGGTGAAAATCCACTGCCAAAAAGCATAGAGAAACAGATTCCAGACACTAATACATTATTATTGCAATTAATGCAACAAATGGAACAAAATCAGAGACAAATGGGACAAAATCTTCAAAAGTTAGACACAATGGAACAAAATCTTCAAAAGTTAGACACAATGGAACAACACCAGAGACAAACACAGCAACAGTTAGACGCAGTGGAACAAAATCTTAAAAAGTTAGACACAGTGGAACAAAATCTTCAAAAGTTAGACACAATGGAACAAAATCAGAGACAAACACAGCAAAAGCTTCAAAAGTTAGACACCACACTTGAACAAACACGTGAAGATTTAACTACTGAATTACATAACATTGAATCGAAATGTCAGAAAGTCTGTAATGATGTAAAAACACAAATTTGTGAGCATTTCCAACCTATTTTTTCGCGGCATGAAAATACATTACAGAATCACGAAGCAGCCATAAAAGAACTGCAAACTATTGTTCATGAAAATCATGAGACCTTGCAAGCTAAAATTGACTCAGTTGCATCTACCGATTCGGTTACGCAACTTGCAAAAACTCAGGAAAACTTAAAGGACACAGTAGAAAGACACATGGGGGAAATTAGTTCATTATCAGAGAAAGTAGCCGAACTTTCGGATCAGGTCACTAACTTATCTACAAAGGTAGATGATGATCTGAATGACACAAGACCCATAGCCTTCACTGACACAGAAGAGTATGAACAAATTAGAAAATTCAAACAAAATCAAAATCAAATCAACACACAGTACAAAAGAGAAATGCGGGAAGTACAAGATCAGCTGACACAGGTAATACAAGAATTACGTATTTCAGAGGACACTCGCGCTCCAACACGGGAAGAGGAACTTAGAAATACGCAAAAGCCACAAAATAATAACACAGGGCATTTCGGTAATTATGAAAGAAATTGGCAAGGTACACCGAATTTTGAGATGGAACCGCCGACACGATATGCTACTCGCCGACACGATGATTTTGACTATAAGCTGTTCATTACTACACGTAAATTCAAAACATTTAAGAATTCTGGCAACGACATTCATCCACAAGCATGGCTCCATCAATTCTCTCATTGTTTCCCTCCCAACTGGTCATTGGAGCACAGGTTAGAATTTATGTGTGGCTACTTAGAGAATGAACCAGCTGTAAGAATGCGATCGGTCATTCACGATTGTCACAGTGAAGGAGAATTTTACCACGCCTTCCTCTCAGCATATTGGTCACAAGCTACACAAGATCGCGTAAAACATAGCATCATGATGATGAAACACTTTGAACAATCTGAATTTTCCAGTCTTGTCAAATATTTTGAAGACATGTTGCACAAGAATCAGTACCTGTCAAACCCATACAGCCCCTCAGAACTCATCCGCATTTGCTTAATCAAACTGCCTGAACATTTACGACATATTATTTTGGCAGGACGTTGCAAAGACGACATTGAAGCTTTTCAGGGACTGTTACAAGAACTGGAAATTGACACAGACAGTCGCGGGATGCGAAAACAGGAAAACAATCACTATAGGTCACATCCGTCACAATTCCGTGACGACAGAAACAATAAATGGCCACGACAAACCTATTCTTACAACGTAAATCGTGACCAAAACAGACACCACCCATATGACAACCACTGGCAGAGTAATAGTTACAGGGAAAGATCACCTTTCCGCGGTAATGACTATCACAGAGACAATCAGAGAAACAGACAATATGGGAACCAATATAACTATTATCAAGGGAGACAGAATAACTTTAGACGCAACGGTCCAGCACGCAGTTACGACTCAGGCAGAAATTCTCCACCACGTGACCGACAAACAAGAAACTATGTAAACTACCGACATGACGACAGACGATATGATCGTAACGACAGACCTGAATTGCATCAGAACTGGCGAGATTTAAACAGAGCAGAGCACTCTCGTCACGATGAATTTGTAGAAGTTAGGTCTCCAAATCCCAATAACGACGCGCGCCAACAAAGAGACAATAGGCAATGACTCACTCCGCTGGCAGCGACAATATGTACTTATGAAACTGACGACGGAGCTGCCGTAGCTAGTAATTACGTAAAAATGGAAGACATTAGGGACATCTTACTCCAGGAACACGACGTAAAACATAACAACATTGCATATCCTGTGATTCACATTACTGTAAATGACGTAAAATTTACGGCAGTACTTGACTCTGGCAGTCCCATTTCAGTAATTAGTGAAACAGCTTTTAGCAAATGCAACAAATCGAACGATTGCCCCACACTTCCGTTACGTAAGATTAAATTACAAGGTGCAATCTTTGGAAAAAGTGTAGATGTACGCCAACAAACCAATTTAGAATTCGTTTGCCAAAGCCACAGCTTCTCTATGAACTTTCTTATTGTTCCATTATTGTCGACGGAAATTATACTGGGAGTAGACTTTTTGAATGAATACAAAGCAATTTTAAGCTTTCACGATGCTGAAATAAGTTTAGAGAAAGAAGGTAAGTCAATAGCTTTGAAATTTGAAGACTGGCTCTCAAACCATGATGAGGAAATTAATCGGCTTTACCTTCTGTTAGATAACAGTTCGGAATTTTCTACGGAACTAGACACTAACAATCACTCTGCAAGTACTGACAGGGATGACATCGACGGCATATTTGAAATTAATGAGTTAATTCAGAATAAAATTCAAACAATTGAGAATTGTAATGACACTGATAGGCAGGACCTTTTTGAGATTTTACAAGCACATTCCACAGTTTTTACTCACAAAACAGGAACAATCAAGGGATTTCAATACCAATTTCGTGTTCGTGAGCATACTAAATTTTGTGTTAGACCATACGTAATTCCAGCACATTATAGGGACCGTGTTAGAACAGAAATACAATCTATGCTTGACGAGGGCATTATTGAGCCTGCAGCAAGCTCATACAACAATCCGTTACATGTTGTTGAGAAGAAAAATGGATCGATCAGACTTGTCTTAGATTCGAGACAAATCAATACTATCATTATTCCTGAAACAGACAGGCCGCAGACGATGGAAGAACTTCTTCAAAATTTTAATGGTGTAAAAGTGTTGTCTTCCATTGATCTCAGATCCAGCTTTTATCAGATCGAACTTCATCCAGAATGCAGAAAATACACAGCTTTCCTTTGTTTCGGCGTTTGTTATCAGTTTCGGAAACTTCCTTTTGGTTTGAACATTTCTTCCGCAGCATTCATTCGCGGGTTAAATTCCATATTACCTGAGTTCTTAAAACGTCACATCACCTTATATGTGGACGATATTCTAATAGCAGAAGCTTCATGGGAACAACATAACCGCATCCTCAACAGTTTGTTACGTATTTTTGCAGAATCTGGAATTACAGTTAACTTGGAAAAGTCTGAATTCGGTAGGACAAAGGTGAAGTTTTTGGGACATATTATTTCTTCTGAAGGCATTCAGCCGGATCCTGAAAAGTTAGAAGCAATCAGAGCCATTCCAGTTCCATCTACAAAAAAAACAAGTACGTAGTTTTTTAGGTCTCGTAAATTTTTACCGTCGTTTTCTGCATATGCAAATTCTAGTTACACCAAAACTTTGTTCTCTCATTGGAAAAAATACTATTTGGAACTGGGACGAACAAGCACAGTTGGAATTCAATTCTTTGAAAGAAGCGTTACTTCACGCGCCAATACTAGCTCATCCAGATCTGTCACAAGATTTCTGCCTTAGCACAGATTCTTCTAAAGTCGGTCTTGGTGCCCACTTATTTCAAGAAGCCATAGAAAATGACACTACTGTTCAGAAAACCATTGCTTTTGCTAGCCGAGTGCTAACAAAATCTGAAAAAAATTATTCCGTTACTGAATTAGAAGCTTTAGCTATCGTTTGGGCATTTAACAAATTCCGTTTCTTTCTTTCTGGTAAGCACGTAAAAGTATACAGTGATCATCGTGCATTACAATTTCTTATGTCTTCAAAATTAAATCATGACAGGCTAAAACGTTGGGCATTGTTTCTGCAAGAATTCCGCTTCACAATAGTCTACATTCCCGGCAAGGAGAACATTGTTGCGGACGCGCTGTCACGCGCACCGGCTGAGCTTGAGAAAAGTAACACAGAAGGCAACCTCGAGAAAAATTTCAGTATTCTTTACATTCAGAAAGTCGCCTTTGAAAACTTCATCACCACATCTTTAAAGGACATTGCTCATGAACAAGATAAAGATCCGATTTGGAAAGACATCAAAAGTAAATGGCATGAAAAGACACACACTCAGATTCGGCATTATTACCTGGTTAGAAACAACATACTCTTCAAACGCTGCACTGTTGATGACAAGCTATGGGTACTTTGCATTCCAGACGATTTTGTTAATAAGCTCATTTGGTACATTCATTTCAGCTACGCACATTTTGGCCCACGAAAATGTTATCATATTCTTCGAACGACTTGTTATTTTAACAATATGGAAAAGCGAATTCGAAGAGTCTTGTCTATTTGTAAACTTTGTCAAAAGGCGAAACCATCTACTATCTCACATCGTGCTCCGTTGTTTCCTATTATTCCTTCCAAATTAAAAGAATTTGCTGCTGTTGATCTCTTGGGACCCCTTGTCACAACATCGAATGGATTTTCGTACGTTCTAGTCGCTGTTGAACTTACTTCAAAATTTGTTTCTTTCACTCCGTTACGTAAAGCCACTGGACGGTCTGTATCCAACGCCTTTGTTAAAAATTTCTTACGTGAAGTGGGACACGTTAGTAAAGTCATTTCAGATAACGGACCGCAATTCAGATCTGCTGTTTGGTTACGCATGCTTCGGAATCATAAAATCAAACCTGTTTTTATTTCATTGTATTCACCACATTGTAACCCGTCTGAACGGATTATGAAAGAAATCAATAAGCTTTGCAGACTTTATTGTCACAGAAAGCATCAGCATTGGGACAGATATTTACACTTATTTCAAAATGTGCTGAATGAAATGCCTCATGATTCCACTGCTTTACCACCTACTCTTGTACTGAAGAATGTAGAACCTCCGAACAGAATCAGAGAGCTTGTACCTTTCCCGAATACACGTAAACTTCGACACAAAGACATAATTGATTTGGCTCTTAAAAATATAAAATCTGCAGCAGACAAAAGGAGAAAACTACACGGTAAAGCAAATGCAAAGAAATTATATATTGGTCAGAAAGTTCTCATTAAAGCTCATTCATTGTCACATAAGAAGAAACACTTGAGTCACAAATTCTTTCTAGTTTACAATGGACCTTACAGAATCCGACGTATACCACATGATAATTGCGTTGAAGTTGAAACTCTGCGTACTAGGAAGAGTAAAGGTTTACACCACATTTCTCATGTAAAACGATTTATTGACAGATAATCTGCTTTTTAACTTTGTCTTTGCAATTTTCACTTCACACCACTTGTACAATTTGTCACACTGAGAAACTGGTAACATGCAACTATGTTTTAAAGCTAACTAACCATCCAGTCAAGAACATAGGTAACTTAGACAAGTAATTGCGAATGCATTATTATTGCGAACAGACGACACATTCCTCCTTGTTAGTTGCACGATTACATAACGAATATACGGCTTACATACTTAGAACATATACCAGCACTGCTAATGAAATTTTCATGCAACATTTTGGTTTGCTTGAGAGTGGATTCAGGATTTGAGGTGCTTTCTGTGAAATGCCAGATGACACAGTGGTTAGTTTATGTGACAGCTACACGATTTTATCACGACGCTGCTAATGCGTGACAATTTACAATGTTGCTTTTGCGGTGTATCTGTTTCATATCTGCACAGTTTTTTCTGAATTCTTCTATAAAGTGAGACATGTTTTAGTGGTGACTTTTGTGCTATTGCTACAAGGAGACAGCCTTTTCCGTAGGACAACAATACGTTACAGCACAGTACTTTCCTCATCACGGCAATAAGCGTAATAACTAAGTTATCTATACGCAAAGCATTTCACTTTTGTGTATCATGAGGTAAGTACATTGACTTCTACAGAACTTAGCTTTCGGAGGACAATAACTACGACACTTCCCAGAGATTATCTTACAGCAAGACGCATATTTAGCGCTACTGGACACGTATTTGAGTGATTAATTTTGTACTTAAAACATTTATTTTTAAAGATTTTTGAATTACAAAGAAAGTTTTTCGTGTTACATTTCATTCCATTGCTGTAATCTGTAACACCTGAGGATACAATTACAAAACCTCAGGGGGGTACACGCCTACTTTGTGTACCATGTGTTTGGCAAGCACAAGGAGCCCTAGCTAATATGGTATTTGCTTATACAATTTAACACATCGGTACCATATTTCTCTAACACGAATTACACAGCTATCTGATCATTTAACAGAGAAACAAACATTTTTTTTACGTCAGTGACAGATGTTTACGTAATTACACCGTTGGGTAACTTCACACTTAAGAAATTGTACTTTGTCTGTACCTTTTGCACTGTTCATATTTTTTTGGTACCATTGTGATACTATGAGAGCTTTGAATGATGTATTTTGGTATGAGATCATAATTTTTAAAGTACGTTTGAGGTAGATGACACTACCGAAATGAGCAGAGAATTTTCTTTAGGTTTTGAAATCATTGGAAGAAGCTACGACGTTTTTGACATTTGACTGAGGTGTTATGATGTTATTTTTACGACGACGATGTGTATTATGCTGTTGAGGTATGTTTATGTCAATAAAATTCTTGACCTGTGAAATGTTTTTATATGAGACTGTCACTTTAGCGGAAACTACTGTCGTAAATATTTCCGTAAGAAAGTTAAGTGACCACCTGCACATAATGTGACGTGGGCACCCAGGTGTGTCAGACACCTGGAGAACAAGCCTTTTCAGACGCTCAGGTAGAAAAGAAAGCCATTAGGGTGTGCCAGAGGCACAGGTGGAAGAGAAGGACAAAGAGAGGCCTAGACACCTGTTAATGACATTCCTTTGTAGAGGGCATCGCTAATGCGACACGCTCGTTACTTGGAAACATATGATTTTTGTAATGCGTTGTGGGCACACAGCTGTGTCAAACACCTGGAGAATAAGCCATTAGGATGTGCCTTTCATCGCTAATGCGACACCCTCGTTCCTTAAAAACATATGATTACTCGCACTTTGTGCTAATTACTGAAATGCTTATGAATTGATGGGAAATATTCGTACATCTGCACACCTGATTATGACAAGTGTCTTTTTACGAGAGTTGAGAGCAATTAACTTATGAAACGAAATGCCACATGACTATTGAATGATATTTTTATGCTTTGCTTTTCGTAATTGCTTATTTCATTTGATATCTGGTTTCCAGCTGTGTTGCAGCATTGCTTTTATAAAATGAGATGCATTTGCTAATGTGAACTCTTTCTGTCAACAGATCTATTAAATGATAATTTTGTAATCCACATTCTTTAAAAAAGGAGCACTTGGAAAGGAAAGAACAATAAGAAGTAACTAGTAACAGTAACACTTAATTTTCTTTTCAAGTACATGGTAATATTTTTTTTTACAATCAGTTGTTGTGGTGCACCACTTTAATTACATAGACATTAAGATGTGAATATGCTTTTCCCTTGTCTGCATTGTTGTTTTTACTGTAATATTTTTTTCTGCTTGAGCTATGTCATGTTCAGGTATAAGTTGCTGCTGTTTGTCAGGCATAGTGTTACTGAATTTGACTTTGTGTTACTCTTGTAAGCTAGTTTTTCTTGTTTCCTGCATTGCCTTATATTAGTTGTAATATTGCACTTGCTTTGCTAATTTATGCTGCTTGCTTTGTCATTTCTATTTTTTGTCATTGATGTTTGTGTTAATTATTTTTTTTTTTGCTGCATTGCCTCGTCCCTTGGTATATATCTGAGCTCAGTAGATTTAAGTTAGCTTAAGAGGGGGTAGACTATATAAGAAACTGACTATGGAGAATAGGTAAAGAATGCATTGCGAAGAAAGATTTGGGCCCCAATGAGTATTGTACAATCAGAAATAATTACTTTGAAAGAAATATGAATAGAATACAGGAAGGAGGTATAGGTAGGATTATCTTGGAAATAAATAATGAGGTAAGAAATATGTGAACACATAAATACAGAAAGCATGCTTAGATAGGATTTTTTTGGTGGAAGCAAAGGTTGAAATAAGACAAACGATCTATGGAATGAAGGGAGATCTCCAAGCAAAATACTGCAGTAAACCAAACCCTGTCCTTTCCTCTTTGCTGCCTTTTCCAAATATGTAATTGTGTATTGTCCTTTCCTTTTGGTGTTATCCCACTATGTGTTTGTGTACCCTTGTGTATTTGTGTTTTTTTCCTGTCTTTATGTGTTTAGCTGATGAGAGCTATGTTGTAGAATTTTTCTGATACTATGTTATTTTCTTTGTAAAGATGCTTAGACATTATTTATTCTGCTTTGTTTTAATGCTCATGTGTGAAGTTGACGTTTCAAAAGTTATTCTGATCTTTTATGTATGTACTCATGTCATCATTCCTGTAACACTGATGTATATGTTTATTTCTATTCTTTTGTAAAGCCCCTATTACTACAAATATTATCTGTATTGTTATGTTTTTAATGATGTATTTTGTATCTTTGTAATTGTATTCTTATGTTATATAATTGTAATTGACACCAGTTCATCATATTATTAACTTGTAAGCATTCATTTCACTGCACACATTCTGTTGGTCATAGTATATGGACAATATGTGAGAAGTAGGGACTGTTAGTGTTTGCACGTGTGTTAATAATTCAGCAAGGGACTGGATAACAGCATTGCTGGTTCTAAGGACAATTCCCAAAAACTTTGTGAATGCACAAGTGGTGGTATATGGACTTGCTATCTTCTCTGCAAGCCTCTTCGATGGTGATTGTGCACCTGCACAGTCGCAGCAGATGGCTGCTGGCCATCTCTACAAGGACTACAGTGGGCCTGTCCACAATTTCTACAAGGACTACAGTGGGTCTGCATCTCTGGTGGCCCACCAATACTCCCTACCAGGACTGCAGTGGGTCTGCTCTGTGATGACCTACCTACCAATATTCATCAACTTCGACTGACTCTGCTGTGGGTTTGCTCTGTTGTGGCCCATTACCTGTCAGCATGTCAAGAGTCAGCACTGTCTTACCGTTGGAAGGACAATACTACTTCTTCAAGACTGCATGGAAATCCACTACTTCTATGTGCAATTTCTTTTACTAATGAGACTTTGTGAAAAAACAAAAACTGTAATTACTATTATGATGAACAATCTGGACTGTCTTTATGGACTGTGAGAAAATTTTAGCTTTTGACCAACATTGTATAAATAAGTATGTGCATTTGATATCTTTGTTATTGTAATTATGAAAAATTTTATCAAATCTTTATTGGCCACTGCCCAAAAATATTTTGTAAAATTTTTTGTGGGGAGCATGGGGGCTATGTAAGTAGGCTGTTTATGTTTTCTTTATGTAAGTTTGCTGTTTATGTTTTTTATTGGCAACGTTACATAGCACTCTATATGAAAATCACTGGCTGTGCTGTGTGCAGTATGTGGCTAGTTTGCATTGTTGTCTGCCATTGTTGTCATGAACTGCTATAGCTGGATGCGAACAGCGTGTAGCGCTGGTCAGTTGGAGGTGAGCCGCCAGCAGTGGTGGACGTGGGGAGAGAGATGGCGGAGTTTTGATAATCTGTAAGACTGAATGTCAATTATGAATATTAAGGTAAATACATTGTTTGTTCTCTATTAATATCTTTCATTTGCTAACTATCCCTATCAGTAGTTAGTACCTTCAGTAGTTTGAATCTTTTATTTAGCTGGCAGTAGTGGCGCTCGCTGTTTTGCAGTAGCTTGAGTAGCGAAGATTTTTGTGAGGTAAGTGATTTGTAAAAGGTATAGGTTAAAGTTAGTCAGGGCCATTGTTTTGTAGGGGTTATTGAAAGTCAGATTGCGTTGCGCTAAATAATATTGTGTGCCAGGTTAAGCATAGTCTTGTATAAATTGTTCTAAGGGGACGTTTCACATCTAAAATTGTTCAAAGGGGACGTTTCAAGATGAAACAGCTTCTCTGTATCACTTGGTGCGGCATGCTAAAAATAGACGTCAAACTTTTATTGATGAAGTCCAGACGCATACTGGTACAAAGCTCACATGCCAGAAAGAAATACTGGACGAAGTCCACAGGTACTATGAAACCTTATATGCCCCTACCACAGTGGAAGATGCAGCTCTCGCGGATTTTCTCACTATTTTAGGTCCACAATTGTCGGGAACAGACAACGCTGACATCCTGTCACCTATTACTAAAGATGAAGTGCATGAGGCAGTGCGTAACTCACCTCTCAAAAAATCTCCGGGACTTGATGGCCTCCCTGTGGAGTTTTATGCCCGCTACTGGTCTATAATTGGGGATAAGATCACTTCCATGGCAAATGAGGTCCTGAACGGAGAAACGGTCCCTGCAGAGTTTAAGGAAAGTAAAATAGTACTGATTCCTAAGAGTAAAGGCAAAACCAACTTAAACAATTTTCGGCCTCTTTCGCTACTAAATTCTGATTACAAAATAATTTCGCGTATTATCAACAAAAGACTCTCTGCCTTTTCCAACAAAATATTGAGTCATCACCAATCTTGCTCTCCGACCAGAACGATATTCGAAAGTCTATCTGCATACAGAGACGTCATTGCAATTACCTCAGTGACAAGTATAAAATGTGCTTTAATCTTTATCGATTTCAACAAAGCTTTTGACCGCGTTAGTCATAGATACCTCTTTGCGACGCTGTCAAGAATGGCTTTCCACCCCCAGATTGTGAACATGCTAAGGAATATTGCAACAGGTGTAAATGCGAAAATTGCAATCAACGGCCAAACATCTAAACCCATACAGATAAGGGCAGTCCCTTATCAATGTTTTTATTTTCAGTATCATTAGAGCCCTTCCTCCGCACTGTCCACGCAAGATTAACAGGCATAACATTGAGTGGTGAGAAAACTGTCATACGAGCTTATGCTGATGACGTGGGCGTTGTAATAAGGAATAAGGAGGAGACAGTTACACTGGAAAGGGAAATCCAAAGATATTGTCTAGCGTCGGGAGCGACAGCAAATGAAAACAAAAGTCAAATATTGAATCTACGGGGCCTGGATCACCTTCGACTGGCATGGGCAAAACAAGACAACAAACATAAAACTTTGGGAATCACCTTAATGGCATGTCCGATGCGGATGGCTGCTTTTAACTGGACGGAAACTAGGAGGAAAGTTCATGGTGCTGTAATGGAGAACATCCATCGAACTATGGACCTGGTACAAAAAGTCAGATTCATCAACTCCTGCGTTTTGTCTAAAGCGTATTTCACTGCGCAGGTATTTCCAATCCCTAAACTAGTAGCGAAAGGGATCATGTCCACTGTTACCAATTATTTATGGCGAGGAGACATATTCAGGGTTGGTGCGACTACGGTTATACTGGATGTCAGAAACGGGGGCCTCGGTTTGGTGGATATTCGCAATAAAGCGTCTGCTCTCTTCCTCAAACGGACTTTCCATATACTCAGAGAACTTCCACAATGTATAACCGCGAAGCTCTTTGAGGCTGTGACACCCCATAGCCTGCAAGCACCGATTGATGTGCGAAGGATTAATGCCCGTCTGCAGTATGTGAGGAACTTTTTCCTCGAAGCAAGTTATCTTAGTGACGAAATCAGAAGCAACACACGTATCACAGCGCGCGACATCATACTTGAAAGGGAGTTAAATGAGGGTAGAAACAAAATTGAAACGAAATTCCCAAATTGTGACTGGAAAGCTGTATGGCGGAACATCAACTATGCCGGGCTATCTACAGACGCTATTTCCGCATGGTACAAAACAGTTAATAATGTCATCAGCACCAACGAGAGACTATATGGGATCGGTTTAAACCAGACACACCTTTGTGGAAAATGCAATCTGGTGGATACACTCAGCCACAGATTCACCTGTGGTGGCAATGTGCATAACTGGAATTGGATCAGGCAACAAATCGCCTTTCTCACCAGATCCTCTACGCAATATATAACGCCGTCGCTCCTCCTGAGACCGGACATGACATACTTTCCGAAATTAAAAACCAACGCCATTAGCTGGTTACTGGGAAAATATATTAGTTATGTCATCCACTCACTTGGGTCGGACAACGAGATAGAATTCCGCGTTTACATGAAGTGTGAATATGCAAAAATCAGCACGTATCGCAACCACAAGAAGCACTATGGCAACATGCTGAAGATCATTTTTGAAAGAATGGGTGTTGGTTAAATATGTGAAACCACTACAACACCTTGAACGAGAACGAACAGAAGAAAAATAAAAGTCACTTGGTTCCTTATTATTATTTACTTTAACCTTGCTTCCGGAACTTTTTTTTGTGTGTGTGTTGTTGTATGTGTTTAATTGGATTGTATTTAAACTGGTTCATAGTCAAGAAAACTGCTATTAAATATGCTATTATTTTTTATTCAATGGACAGTTTACAAATTAAACAGTGAATTAAACTTTGAAAACAAACCCAGTGATTGGGTGACAATAGTTTACACCTTAGAATAATCTGTTATCTTGAGCAAAGTTTTTACTGTAACCCACTATTAAAGTTTGTTTTACCATTATTACTGTATAAGACATATTTAGCATAAAATAGTTTAAAACTGGTTCCTTTTTTTAATGTTGCCAATGGTTTAATCATTAATTGTACTGTTGAACTTGAAATGTATGTTTTAGTAAAATACAATAAAAATGTAAAAAAAAAAAAAAGGGCGCTGCAGTCATAGACTGTGCGGCTGGTCCCGGCGGAGGTTCGAGTCCTCCGTCGGGCATGGGTGTGTGTGTTTGTCCTTAGGATAATTTGGGTTAAGTAGTGTGTAAGCTTAGGGTCTGATGACCTTAGCAGTTGAGTCCCATAAGATTTCACACACATTTGAACATTTTTTGATTTTTTGTGTGCAGTACGAGGCCTGCCGCTGCGAAGACAATCCTCAGTACTGGCGTGCCCGCTTTCATCACGTAACCTGCTTGCCCACCGACTAACTGTACTACGATAGACAGCAGCATCTCCATACACCTTTTTCAACCTCTTGTGTATGTTTCCCACTGTCTCGTTTTCACAGCACAGGAATTCTATTACAGCACGTTGCTTCTGACGAACTTCAAGTGTAGCAGCCATCTTGAAGATATGCTGTGACGGCGCCACTCACGGGAACAGGTTGAACTAAGTTTTAAAACAAGTGGGAAGGATGTATCTACACACTGTAAAACTTTCAAACATGCAGAATGAAAACTGTATTTTTACAAAAATAGTGTGAATTTCTTTTGGAGTGACCCTCGTAAAAACTCGCCTACCAACTTTCGCTTATATCGCACAACTCTTTCTTGGTGCTGCGGTTTTTTCCGTCAGTGTTGAACACAGTCAAGCACATAAAAAAATTACAGAAGCCCAGCTGTTCTGTAACTTGCGCAAAAGGGTGGAGGCCTAGTTTCCGACTTTTAAAAAAATGTAACATAGAGTAGCACATATTCAAATTTCAGTAATGAAGTCCAAGCGTAGATGATACAGTCTTAACTGATTACAGGTCGGTGAGAACAGGTCAGAGATATTCATGTATGAAATACGAAAATGGCCATTTCAGTCTGGTCCAGCCACGTCGCGAGGGCGACGACACTGGCCTGGCACGGCTAAGAACTGCGCTGGATTTTGTAATCAAACAAAGTCGCCGCCTAATGAGCACGCCCAACGAATGAGGGGGTGCCGCTGAAGCCATCTTGACGGAGACAGTGCTTTAGTAATGCCACCACACTTTTGGAAAAAGAAACAACTGAAAATGATGTTTTGTATGCCAGTGTCTTAAGTACAGAGTCACCTGTTTTAAGTTCCTTAGACGGCAATTCCTAATTGTAATGCCTGAAAGTGTCAAAAAGAATCGTACTGTAAAACTTATTGTTGGAACTAATGCGAGATAAAAATTTAAAAAGAAATCACACTCGCTATTCTGTCCAAATATACCCCAGACCCACCACGTTAAAGAGAGGTGGTGCAATGGTAAGACATGGAACTAGCATTTGGGAGAATGGCGGCCCTAATGCCAGTCTGGCCACACAACTCCGTGAGTTCCCTAAATCGTTAAAGGCGAGTAACAGGATGCTTTCATTGTAAGGAAATGACCATTTTCTCCCGCAATCGCCGGCCGGTGTGGCCGTGCGGTTCTAGGCGCTACAGTCTGGAACCGCGTGACCACTACGGTCGCAGGTTCGAATCCTGCCTCGGGCATGGATGTGTGTGATGTCCTTATGTTAGTTAAGTTTAAGTAGTTCTACGTTCTAGGGGACTGATGATCACAGATGTTAAGTCCCTTAGTGCTCAGAGCCATTTGAACCATCTTTTTCTCCCCCTATCAGGGCTCCTGCTAAGTCTCTAAGGCTTCCTGATTGAACAGGAGTTATTCCTCAACATTCATTTGTACTTTCTTTAGTTACGGCGTCCTGACACTGCATCAGTTATAAATTAACACAAAATTACCTCTCAGTCCAGCGCAGCTAAATAAGCTTGAGCAGCCTACTGAATATGTCGTGAGATTCGAAAACCTTTGCCAAACCGAAGCTGTCACAGAATATTTATTTCAGCCTCATCCACCGAGTCATTCCATTTCTGTGCCTTTAATTTAATGCGTCGAGTATTTTAGGTGATCAAACTCTGCGAACCCATTGTCACTTATCCTACCAAATTCACAAGGTATTTCCTGCTCCTAATAATGAAACACCATCTATTTAACCCTTAACGCAAAATAATGAAGTAGTTTCTACATATATTAAACTTTTCTATCTGGTGTCCGTATCCGATAGCTGATATGAGTGTAGAGGAGATTAACTCAGATATTCATGATGAAAAATATCTCACGATCGATGTGTAACTGGCAACTGACAGGGCAAGTTATGTTACGATGTAATGACACAGCCGGCCGTGGTGGCCGAGCGGTTCTAGGAGCTTCAGTCCGGAACAACGCGGCTTCTACGGTCGCACGTTCGAATCCTGCCTCCGGCGTGGATGTGTGTGATGTCCTTAGGTTAGTTAGCTTTACGTAGTTCTAAGTCTAGGGGACCGATGACCTCAGATGTTAAGTCCCATAGTGCTTAGAGCCATTTGAATCATTTTTTATAATGACACAAGCCCGAATTTCAGTGTGAAAATTGTATGTGAAATTCTAGATTTGTGCTCTATGTGTTACCAAATGAACAAAAAACGGAGGAGTCTGTTGTTTGGAATGAGTACCTCTTCGCTTAGCGATTGAGAACTCAAAGTCCATTATTCTTTTTCAGTGTTTCAGTTTCTAGCGCGTGGCGATTGAGAATGCAAGTTTCTAGCGTAAAGTTTCATCTACTTTTTCTTCGTATACGTATATGATCGTCTTAGACATTAAACTCATCATTAATTCATTCAATTGAGATCATTCCGGTTTGTCATTAGGTGCTACAAAGCTCTGAGGAAAGTTATATGCTGTTACTTTGCTTAGGGTTTACTTCTTTCTGTACAACCATTAGTGTATATAATGATCAAAAAATCCGTTAGTGCTTAAGCTTTTAGAAGCTACGCAAAGTGGGTGATATCTTGGGATGGTAAAGAAGAACTAAAGGCATTTAATCCTGCACATTTTTTAGTTCGACTCCGTAAAAAGTTTCTCGAGTTACCTACCCAACTTTTTTTCTCGGTAGACACGAAAAAAGAAAGGACATCTCGTTTCATACTATGAAAGGCACGCTTCCATTCAAACAGTACTCTGAGCTGCTTTTTCTTTTTTCCTTTGCCTTTCGACACTGTGCAACAAGAGTAGACTCGCGTAGAATGTAAATCCGGTGGGTGGCCGACTGAATAAAAAGATAAAGAGAATGAAAGCTCCCTTTCAAAGTCTGAGGACCACAAATCCGCTACGAATGGTACAAATACCGCTGTTTTAATGAACCGTCGCTTTCAACATTATTTTCCCGTACGTTGTTCACTAGAGCTGGAAGTTATTCCCCAATGTATTTCTATTAAAGGCCTCCTGCCATCTCTATATTAGGTATTTGTAGGCGACGAGGAAGTAACCATTATTTGAATGTTGTAACCTAACCTTCGTGATACGGTGTTTGTCATCTAGCTTCGTCCATACAGGTTTTTCACAAGCTCTCCATCATTGTATTTTGATATCAACACGTGTCTGACCATTCAATCTCTCCCCCTTTGTACTTATTGATGTTGCCTATTATTTCTACATGACGCCCGGTCACACATTAGACCTGTATTCCCAAGCACGTCGAACAAATGCTGTGTAAGAAATTGCTTTTGTCATATTTGTTGTTGTCTCAAATGAAACACCAAGTGCAATACCGACAGTAACAAAACAACATGGTCGATGCGGTGGCTACGCAGCTAGAGTTCTTGCGAGGCCCTGTTTTGTAAAATTCAAATCCGTCATTTCGGAGAAGAATGTGCGACAGTTATGTTGCCACCATAGTATATCTCGCGTACGGATGATGTGAATAGATAAGAGGGATTAGAGCACTTATAGAGAGAGATGTTGTTGTTGTTGTCTTCAGTCCTGAGACTGGTTTGATGCAGCTCTTGGTTCAAAATGGTTCAAATGGCTCTGAGCACTATGGGACTTAACTTCTAAGGTCATCAGTCCCCTAGAACTTAGAACTACTTAAACCTAACTAACCTAGGACATCACACACATCCATGCCCGAGGCAGGATTCGAACCTGCGACCGTAGTGGTCGCGCGGTTCCAGACTGTAGCGCGTAGAACCGCTCGGCCACCCTGGCCGATGCAGCTCTCCATGCTACTCTATCCTGTGCTAGCTTCTTCACCTCCCAGTACTTACTGCAACCTACATCCTTCTGAATCTGCTTAGTGTATTCATCTCTTGGTCTCCCTCTACGATTTTTACCCTCCACGCTGCCCTCCAATGCTAAATTTGTGATCCCCTCATGCCTCAGAACATGTCCTACCAACCGATCCCTTCTTCTTGTCAAGTTGTGCCACAAACTCCTCTTCTCCCCAATTCTATTCAATACCTCCTCATTAGTTATGTGATCTACCCATGTAATCAAATGGCTAAATGGTTCAAATGGCTCTGAGCACTATGGGACTCAACTGCCGTGATCATAAGTCCCCTAGAACTTAGAACTACTTAAACCTAACTAACCTAAGGACATCACACACATCCATGCCCGAGGCAGGATTCGAACCTGCGACCGTAGCGGTCGTGCGGTTCCAGAATGTAGCGCCTTTAACCGCTCGCCCACTCCGGCCGGCCGCTCTACCCATGTAATCTTCAGCATTCTTCTGTAGCACCACATTGAGAATGCTTCTATTCTCTTCTTGTCCAAACTACTTATCGTCCATGTTTCACTTCCATACATGGCTACACTCCATACAAATACTTTCAGAAACGACTTCCTCACACTTAAATCTATACTCGATGTTAACAAATTTCTCTTCTTCAGAAACGCTTTCTTTGCCATTGCCAGTCTACATTTTATATCCTCTCTACTTCGACCATCATCGGTTATTTTGCTCCCCAAATAGCAAAACTCCTTTACTACTTTAAGTGTCTCATTTCCTAATCTAATTCCCTCAGCATCACCCGACTGAATTCGACTACATTCCATTATCCTCGTTTTGCTTTTGTTGATGTTCATCTTATATTCTCCTTTCAAGACACTGTCCATTCCGTTCAACTGCTCTTCCAAGTCCTTTGCTGTCCCTGACAGAATTACAATGTCATCGGTGAACCTTAAAGTTTTTATTTCTTCTCCATGGATTTTAATACCTACTCCGAATTTTTCTTTTGTTTCCTTTATTGCTTGCTCAATATACAGATTGAATAACATCGGGGATAGGCTACAACCCTGTCTCACTCCCTCTCCCTTCCCTACCGCTGCTTCCCTTTCATGCCCCTCAACTCTAATAACTGCCATCTGGTTTCTGTACAAATTGTAAATAGTCTTCGCTCCCTGTATTTTACCCCTGCCATCTTTAGAATTTGAAAGAGAGTATTCCAGTCAACATTGTCGAAAGCTTTCTCCAAGTCTACAAATACTAGAAACGTAGGTTTGCCTTTCCTTAATCAATTTTCTAAGATAAGTCATAGGGTCAGTATTGCCTCACGTGTTCCAACATTTCTGCGGAATCCAAACTGATCTTCCCCGAGGTCGGCTTCTACCAGTTTTTCCATTCGTCTGTAAAGAATTCGCGTTAGTATTTTGCAGCAGTGACTTATTAAACTGATAGTTCGGTAATTTTCACATCTTTCAACACCTGCTTTCTTTGGGATTGGAATTATTATATTCTTCTTGAAGTCTGAGGGTATTTCACCTGTCTCACACATCTTGCTCACCAGATGGTAGAGTTTTGTCAGGACTGGCTCTCGCAAGGCCGTCAGTAGTTCCAATGGAATTTTGTCTACTCCCGGGACCTTGTTTCGACTCAGGCCTTTCAGTGCTCTGTCGAGCTCTTCAAGCAGTATCGTGTCTCCCATTTCATCTTCATCTACATCCTCTTCAATTTCCATAATATTGTCCTCAAGTACGTCGCCCTTGTATAGACCCTCTATACACTCCTTCCACCTTTCTGCTTTCCCTTCTTTGCTTAGAACTGGGTTTCCATCTGAGCTCTTGATATTCATACAAGTGGCTCTCTTTTCTCCAAGGGTCTCTATAATTTTCCTCTAGGCAGTATCTATCTTACCTCTGGTGAGATAAGCCTCTACATCCTTACATTTGTCCTCTTGCCATCCCTACTTAGTCATTTTGCACTTCCTGTCAATCTCATTTTTGAGACGTTTGTATTCCTTTTTGCAAGGTTCATTTACTGCGTTTTTATATTTTCTCCTTTCATCGATTAAATTCAATATTTCCTCTGTTACCCAAGGATTTCTACTAGCCCTTGTCTTTCTACCTACTTGATCCTCTGCCGCCTTCACTACTTCATCCCTCAGAGCTACCCATTCTTCTTCTACTGTATTTCTTTCCCCCATTCCTGTCAATTGTTCCCTTATGCTCTCCCTGAAACTCTGTACAATCTCTAGTTTAGTCAGTTTAGCCAGGTCCCATCTCCTTAAATTCCCACCTTTTTGCAGTTTCTTCAGTTTTAATCTACTGTTCATAACCAATAGATTATGGTCAGAGTCCACATGTGCCCCTGGAAATGTCTTACAATTTAAAACCTGGTTCCTAAATCTCTGTCTTACCATTATATAATCTATCTGAAACCTGTCAGTATCTCCAGGGTTCTTCCATATATACAGCCTTCTTCCATGATTCTTGAACCAAGTGTTAGCTATGATTAAGTTGTGCTCTGTGCAAAATTCTACAAAGCGGCTTCCTCTCTCATTTCTTAGCCCCAGTCCATATTCACCTACTACGTTTCCTTCTCTTCCTTTTCCTACTACCGAATTCCAGTCACCCATCACTATTAAATTTTCGTCTCCCTTCACTATCTGAATAATTTCTTTGATTTCATCATACATTTCTTCAATTTCTTCGTCATCTGCAGAGCTAGTTGGCATATAAACTGTACTACTGTAGTAGGCATGGGCTTCGTGTCTATCTTGGGCACAATAATGCGTTCACTATTCCGTTTGTAGTAGCTTACCCGCACTCCTATTTTCCGATTCATTATTAAAGCTACTCCTGCATTACCCCTATTTGATTTTGTATTTATGATCCTGTATTCGCCTGACCAAAAGTCTTGTTCCTCCTGCCACCGAACGTCACTAATTCCCACTATATCTACCGAGCGAGGTGGCGCAGTGGTTAGCACACTGGACTCGCATTCGGGAGGACGACGGTTCAATCCCGTCTCCAGCCATCCTGATTTAGGTTTTCCGTGATTTCCCTAAATCGTTTCAGGCAAATGCCGGGATGGTTCCTTTGAAAGGGCACGGCCGATTTCCTTTCCCATCCTTCCCTAACCCGAGCTTGCGCTCCGTCTCTAATGACCTCGTTGTCGACGGGACGTTAAAACAACACTAACCTAACCCCACTATATCGAACTTTAACCTATCCATTTCCCTTTTTAAATTTTCTAACCCACCTGCCCGATTAAGGGATCTGACATTCCACGCTCCGATCCGTAGAACGCCAGTTTTCTTTCTCCTGATAACGACATAACGAGAGTGATACAGAGTCATTTTATCGCTCGCTTAATACGTAATCGGTAACATTGGTACGATGAATCCTCAGAGATGCACTATACTGTGGCCTGTTCAGTGTATATATAAACGTAGAGAATAACCTTGTTATCGACGAGTTGTTGACCACTAACTCCCTCTTCTTTCACATGATTCATCATTCCTGACATACCTTGCGCCTGTTTCGTCCCTGTTATGTATACGAAGTTGCTGCAGTTGCGCCGTTATCATGTTGAAGTCCAGAATTGCAACATTTTTACTTTAAAAAAAAATCCTTTATTCTTCATCTTTATATTATACATATGCAACCCACCACCTTACATGATTAGTGCGTTCTAAAGTGTTACAATATCATTATAATAAGCAGCTAATTACAGTAATTACAAGTGAGCTACAGTACAGTTTTACAATGGGCAATTACTATTCTATTAATACTTATTTCTAATGGCTACTTATGACTAAATCTCTGCTGTCTGCAACGTCACAGGTGTGTCAGTGATATGTATAAACCTACTGCAAGGCCTTGACCACCGAGATAACCCCTGACACTAGGCAGGCCAAGGATGACTTGAATTGCCGCAGGTTCCTATTTTTTGTTTCCTGTTTCTAAGTCCTACTAACTGAGACCTTATCCTATGTCAAGTCCGGTGCGTGTCTCAGTTCGGTTTGTTGTATCCTATCCTCCTAGTCCAGCTCGTGGCGGATTCCAACTGTATTGTGAGTCGACCCATCCACGCACAGGCGGTACTGGATCAGGGTACTGGGACAAATTTAGTTATTTGCTTCTATTCCCGATTGTCTCTCAGATATCTTGCGAACCAAGGATGAAGGGTATCAGACGGATGCCATATTCCTTGACTTCCGGAAAGCGTTTGGCTCGGTGCCGCACAGCAGACTCCTAACTAAGGTACGAGCATATGGGGTTGGTTCCCAAGTATGTGAGTGGCTCGAAGACTTCTTAAGTAATAGAACCCAGTACGTTGTCCTCGATGGTGAGTGTTCATCGGAGGTTAGGGTATAATCTGGAGTGCTCCAGGGAAGTGTGGTAGGTCCGCTGTTGTTTTCTATCTACATAAATGATCTTTTGGACACGGTGGATAGCAGTGTGCGTCTGTTTGCTGATGATGCTGTGGTGTACGGGAAGGTGTCGTCGTTGAGTGACTGTAGGAAGATACAAGATGACTTGGACAGGATTTGTGATTGGTGTAAAGAATGGCAGCTAACTCTAAATATAGATAAATGTAAATTAATGCAGATGAATAGGAAAAAGGATCCTGTAATGTTTCAATACTCCATTAGTAGTGTATCGCTTGACACAGTCACGTCGATTAAATATTTGGGCGTAACATTGCAGAGCGATATGAAGTGGGACAAGCATGTAATAGAAGTTGTGGGGAAGGCAGATAGTCGTCTTCGGTTCATTGGTAGAATTTTGGGAAGATGTGGTTCATCTGTAAAGGACACCGCTTATAAAACACTAATACGACCTATTCTTGAGTACTGCTCGAACGTTTGGGATCCCTATCAGGCCGGAATGAGGGAGGACATAGAAGCAATTCAGAGGCGGGCTGGTAGGTTTGATCATCACGCGAGTGTTACGGAAATGCTTCAGGAACTCGGGTGGGAGTCTCTAGAAGAAAGGAGGCGTTCTTTTCGTGAATCGCTACTGAGGAAATTTAGAGAACCGGCATTTGAGGCTGACTGCAGTACAATTTTACTGCCGCCAACTTACATTTCGCGGAAATACCACAAAGATAAGATAAGAGAGATTAGGGCTCGTACAGAGCCATATAGGCATATAGGCATAGGAATCACACAGCCAACCGGCTGCACAAAGCTATTTGGTACATTGACCTAGGTTTTGACACCTCTAAGGATGTTTTCATGAGAATGAAATTTTGAGAAACCCTATTAAGTAATACGCAGGAAAAAGTTTGCCAAAATTATTGGACCAAGGTGACAATTGCCATGGCATGCAAAGGTTACTTACGTGAAATTACATTGCGAGAAATCAATGGTCAAAGTTGCGAGCAAATATGCTCAAGTCAAAAATTAAAATTAAACATGTTCAAACTTTTGCTATGTACGCCTTGCTAGGAACAACATCAAATTAATCGGCCCAGTGGCTTACATTGTTGCCACGAAAACAATACAAGATGCGCCGCCTTTCGAGCGCGGTCAGTGACCTGTGCCCATCTGAGACATTGTAAAAGATATATAGAATTAAACAACAGTTAATTATAAAAACAAAATGCAAAGGAAGAGAGCTTACTGTACTTTTGAAAATACAAAAAAGTCTAGCAAATGAAGTGTAACACAGCCATCAGTTAGGCTGTACCAGAAATTACCATTACATAAATCACAGAATATTAAAAAATATTTGGACAAACAGCTGCCCAATCGAAAAAATATCTGCATGAAGGTAAATTCGAAGAAAAACTTTTCAGAACTAGAGGCAGGAAGACATAGCAAAAAAAAAAAAAAAAAAAGGAATCAAAATTCCGCGAGTAGTGTATTAAAACCACTGAAGAAAATTTTTGTTACGTAACTTTAACTGTTCTTTGAGTATGAGGCCATATTTCTCAGACATATGCTTCAAAATCTTCAGCTCTTTTAGTACATCGAGCCTATGACATGTTTTAGTTTCATTTTTTTTTAATGTGTCCTGTTGAGAAGCGGTTTTTCTCTTTCGTTATTAGCAACACTAGATTAGAAACACTAACTGTGCAAATAATAATGACAGTGTTATCTTCATCAGTGACCCGCCCACGTACTCACTGGCAGACACTCGCTGGGATTTGTCGCGTAAATGAAGAGGGGTAACTCAGGCGTAAATGTGACACTGTAGAGCAAAGAAATAGTACTGGTTAGACCAGTAAACGGTTCATTCCAAAATTCATATTGAGAAGCCATTTTGTAATACAGATCTCAAGAAAAGATCATTCGGCGTGTAATGTCCCTTACACGTCCCAGCGTAATTGGGGAGAAAGCTGTACACCCCAGACACTTGATATTTCCCTGTCCAAGAGCCCATCTCTGTGCGATTGCGCTTTATCACACACCAGGTGGAAATCAGATTCAGATGCACCACAACAAATGCGGACAAGAGAGTACATTTTGTCAGCAGTATTGTTTGCAAAGAACATAGAAAACATGAGACGCTAACACATTCTCGACAGAATGCCGCCTCACCAGCTAACGTTGTAACTTGTCTCAGGGGCACACTGTACGGATAGGTGGTGAGAAACAGTCTCCACGGCAAACTGCAACTATCCGTGACCAGGAGTTTCATGCGCCACAGTTCACTCGCGACTATCTGTGACCAGGGCATTCATGTATCACTCAGAGTAGGCAAGACTCCACACAACAAATTCACCAGACCACGAAATGTCTTTGTCTGAGCGAGATGCAAGTGGTTAGTCGCCGAGCATACAGATGAACTCTCAAAGTCCGCGATACCATTTCGGGTGGGTGATGCGTGATCCATATAGGCTGCCGCGACGTGTCTGGATGCATGAGGGTAAATCACGTGTTTTGCTGAAATATATACACCAACAAAAGTCTTACAGCACCCCTCTATTTCGAAATTCGTGGTACGGATAGCAAAAATTGACTCTGAGGTATGCCTACACAGGATATTTCAGAAGTGATGATCAATAATTCACACGTGGGAAGTACAGGCCAAAACTAACTAAAAAGCCCCAATAAACATGGGTCCACAAATCAACCGTTGTCAAGGTACAACACACTCTCTGTTGCGGTTTATCAGTGTCTAGGAAAACGTGGTATCTCTAAACGTTAAAGTAGGTGTTTGAAATGTTGTCCATGTGCCTAGATTCAACATTCAACTCGTTTCTGAATTGAGCTGCGAATTCTCTGTGGCACTCCTGGGGAATTCTGTAAATTCTGGACGGCTGTTTCAATCCGCAAGCATAATTCCTACAGTTAGTTGAACTCGGTAGCATAGGTCAGACTTCTGACATGGCCCAGTACACAAAAATCCAAGGGATTTAAATCCGGAGACCTTGGAGGCCCCGCCACAGGCCCTCCACTACCTACCCAGTGTTGACCATATGTCCGAGATGGAAGCCGGCGCAGTCGTAAATGAAAATGTGCTGCAGCACCGTTACGCGTTCGGGCGTTGGTTCAGTGGGACATCATCATGTACATCTGGAGGTAAAGTTCGCAGAACCCACATGTACTGCTGTCCGTTTAGTCTCTGTGGTAGGAACTGTGGTCCAATCATGCGGTCTCTGAGCAGTCCTGTCCAGACGTTCAACGAATAACGCTGGTGATGTGATACGTGTGTTGACTTATGATTGACATCGTCCCAAATGTGGAAGTTATGGTACTTAAAAATACCGTCACGGGTAAATCCAACCTCATCAGTGAATGGAATACCGCTTACAAATAGGGGATTCAGGGTAAAATTCTCTCAAGGAGGGATGTCTACATTGTTGAGGGCTTGCTCTCGCTGGAGTGGATAGAGTAATTGCTGATGTAAAACTCGCCACACACTGCTATGACTCAGGATTTTCTTCTCGTTGAAGTACTCGGACGTTCTTGTACATTGCGTAACAGCTTTTCCTCAACATCGGGTGCAATGGATCTGGGTTGACCTTCTCGTACATAGCGTGCGAAACTCCCAGTTTCTCTAAGGCACTGATGTAACCGGCTAAACGTACGCCTTGCCATACATGAAGTGCATGTCAGCGCACTCTTCGTTGGCGTAATCTCTGTCCATGGTGCCTTCCCGTCCGTAACTGACTGTGAAGTCGGTACATTACAGTGCACGGAGGGGAAAAGGGAAGTAGTTGCACATGACTAAACAGACAGTCGATCCCAAACCTTGCGATATCAACGTAACTACCGCGGTATCCAGAAGCGTTTACAGTTAATTCCCAACTCGAATTAATGCGATACCTCGGCAACGGTTGACTAGCGGACCCACGGTTATTGAAGCTTTTTAGCTACTTTTGGCCAGTACTTTCCATGTGTGAATTATTGACCATCACTTCTGAAACACCCTGCATATTCATTTGCAATGTGTCAATCAAGTAAAATAAATAAATAAACTGATATAACGACAAAATCGTCTGTCTTACATTATTTTCTCACGACAATCCTGAGCAGAACGTCAATGGGTGGTGGAACGTCCCCTTTCTGGCATGTAGGTTTTAATCCGGCGTGGAATACCCTCGATGAGATCATCAAGCCAGCGCTTGTCCAAATTGTCCCATTCCTCAATGGCGATTCTATGTTGCAGAGCAGAAGATTGTTGACTGCGTGCAAAAACTGCTGCTTTTAATCGATCCGACATATTTTCGATTGGATTTATGACAGGAGAACAGGCAGGCAACATCATCCTGGTGACCCTAGCGTGCTAAAGGAACTTTTTCGCGAGACCAGCAGGATGAGAGAAGGCGCATTGTCATCCGTCATTATGAAGTTTTCGCCAAAATGTTGGCTATAATTTTCCACTACTGATTGCAGAATCTCGTCTGTGTACCGTATAGCAGTGAGACTGTCCTCAAGCACCACGCGATGTACTTGGTGTCTCTATGTGATGCCACTCTAGGACATCATTGTTCCCTTGTCGTACATGTGGGACAAAGTGTTGGAGGCGTTCGATTTTACCAGGTTGCCTCCAGACACGCAGTCTAAGATTATCAGGGTACAAAGACTGGAGTTTAGTCCGTAAACAACACCCGATGCATATCCTGTGGCGTCCATTCTGCATGATTTCATACCCATCTTTAACAGAGTCCATGGTGTTGTGGTGTACGAGGTGGTGCTCTTCATGGTACTCGGGAATGGAGATTGGCATTCTGCAACCGTCTGTTTACAATCTGAAGCGTTATGTGACGTTCTGTAGCCTCTTCGTACGCCGATTTCAGTTGCTTTGATTGAAAATTTGTAGATATGAACTATCCTGTGCACCTTTCGAACGTGGAGGCTTATGTGGCAGAAATCGTCAACACTAGCTGCAACTGGAAGCGATTCCACGTTCGCCCCCACATCACTTTGACTGTGGTGCACAGGTCGATTATAGTCCCTGGTTGACAAGCCTTATACGCGTAGCATGATGATGTGGGCCTATACCTGGTAAATGTTGTGCTTTATGTCTGCCCCGATAGCTGAATGGTCAGCGTGAAGGACTGCCGTCCTCAGGGACCCGGCTTCGATTTCCGGCTGGGTCGGGGATTTTCTCCACTCAGGGACTGGGTGTTGTGTTGTCTTCATCATGATTTCATCCCCATCCGGCGCGCAGGTCGCCCAATGTGGCGTCGAATGTATGTTCGCTCCATCGTTCCATGGACGCCACTAATGAGTGCCCACTGGTGCTTTACACTGACGTGACGAAAATCGTGGGATACCTCGTAATATTGTGTCTGACCAACCTGCGTAGTGCAGCAATCGATTGTTCGAGGACTCAAAAAGTCGTTGGAAGCCACCTGCAGAAATATTGAGCAGTGCTGTCTCTATAGCCCTCCACAATTGCGGAAGTATTGTCGGTGTTGGATTTTATGCACGAACTAATCTCTCGATTACGTCCCATAAATGTTTGATGGGATTCATGTCGGGGGACCTGGGTGGCCAAATCATTCGCCCGAAATGTAAAGATGTTCTTCCAACCAATCGCGAACAGTTGTGCGCCGGTGACATGGTGCATTGTCATCCATAAAAATTACAATGTTTTCTGGCAACATGAAGTCCATGAATAACTCAAAATGGTCTCCAAGTGGCGGACCACAACCATTTCCAATCAACGATCAGTTCAGTTGGGCCAGAAGATGTAGTCCACTCCATGTAAACACGCCCACACCGTTATGGAGCCACCACCAACTTGGTTGTTGACAACCTTGGTCCATGGCTTCGGGGGTTCTGCGCCACACTCGAACCTTACCATCAGCTGTTATCATCTGAAATCAGGATTTATCTGAAAAGGGCACGGTTTTTCAGTCGTCTAGGGTCCAACTGATATGGTCACGAACCCAAGAGAGGCGCTGCAGGCAATGTCGTACTGTTAGCGAAACACAGTCACGTCGGTCGTATATTGCCATAATTTTTACTCTTGCGTTCCTACTATCTCGGTGCGTAACAGTTACTAAAGTTCATCCACTGTAGATTGGTATGCACACTATTCCACAACTTCACTTGTGTTAGCCGTTGTTTTGCTGATTCATTGTAGTCACCGCACAACTTTATTTAATTATTGTTCAGCTAATTCAGCCTTTACAAGGTGCAGCCTCTTTACTTTCAAACTGACAAATACAATGACATTAGCAGTTTCCATCCTCTCTGTCTCTTACTGTCCTCTGCCAGTTGAAGCCTGCGACTTTCTTCATTTCTTTATCCCAACGGACGGGTGGTTTGATTCTTGGCATTTGTCTTTCTCTAAGACTCCACACCAGTACTGCCTCTGCCCATCTTCCTTCGTTTCTTCGAGTGGTTCTGCCCATTCCCATTTTCGAGCCTCCACCCTTCCCACAACATACCGAGCGCCTATTAGTGCTCTTTTTTCTCCACTTCTTTTGCTCTCTTTCTTAGTGAGACCTAGTAGCGAACTTTCCATAGCTCCCTCAACTGTTGGCAGTTGCCTTTCGAAAAACTAGTTTCAAATGCAAGTTTCACACCCATATGTTAGAACGAGAAGAACACACGGAGTTCGAAAACAAACTTCTTTAAGTTTTTTTGGCATATTACTTCATAAAAGACTTGCGTTTCTTCCTCAAGCCCTCCAGTCTAGCTTTATTCGGTGAAAAATTTCGGGGCCGCGAGCATCAGTGACGTCACAGCTGACAGCTATTTTATACAGGGTGAGTCACTAACTATTGCCACCAAGAATAACTCCGAAAGTATGATAGGAGCTGAAAAGTTTGTGGGACAAAAGTTGCATGGGACAACAGGGGCCATAATATGACTTTTTTTTTTTTTTTTTTTTTTTTTTTTTTTTTTTTTTTTTTTTTTTTTTTGCTAGGTGGGGGGTCGCTTCAGAGATATGAAGATCATCTTTGTTTTTTTAAATGGGGTGCTATAGTTTCGTACTTATTGTCTGATAGCGGATATCGAGACGAATCCAATGATGTGTAACAGTAAGGTCTTCGAAGGTCAACGAAGGTCACAAAGGTGGCATGAACGTTCATTTACAGAAGGTGTTCGAAGTGATGACCATTGGCGTCAATGCAGTGCTGCAATCTTCTTATCATCGATTGAGTGGTATTCCTTATCACATTGGCACTTATAGAAGCACATGCTCTGACAGTTCTCTCTCGCATATCTTCAGGTGTAGTTGGAAAGTCATTATAAATAATGCCACAAGAAAATTCCAGAGGCGTCAAGTTTGGTGAACGAGCCGACCACGACTCATCGCGTCCAATCCAACGATTTGGGAATTGTCTCTTCAACTCATTTCTAGCCATCAGCGGAAAATGTGCCTGACACCCATCGTGTTGATACTACATTCTGTTCCTTGTTCCTAAAGGTATTTCTTCCAATAACAGAACTAATGTTTCTTGCAGGAATGTGGTGTAGTTCCTACCATTAAGATTACCTTCGATGAAATAGGGTCCTATAATTCTGTCCTCCCGAATCCAACACCACACGTTCAACGATCACGGTTTTTGGTGTGCAACTTACAACAAAAAAAATGGCTCTGAGCACTATGGGACTTAACTTCTAAGGTCATCAGTCCCCTAGAACTTAGAACTAGTTAAACCTAACTAACCTAAGGACATCACACACATCCATGCCCGAGGAAGGATTCGAACCTGCGACCGTAGCGGTCACGCGGTTCCAGACTGTAGCACCTTTAACCGCTTGGCCACCCCGGCCGGCTCAACTTACAACACCCAACACGGATTTTCAGTTGCCGAATAATGGATGTTATGCAAATTAACATTTCCATGCTTTGTGAATGTAGCCTCATGAGTAAATAAAATCAAATCAATAAATGTGTCATTCCTCTGAATCTGAAGTTGAGCCCATCGGCAGATTTTCAGTGCGGCGCATACAATCCGTACCAGTTAATTCTTGGTCGAGACTGATATGGCAAGGATGATATCTACGGCGATGCAGAACCCGAACAACACTACCCTGGCTCATGCCAGATTTTCTTGCGATTTGACGCGAACTAAGACAACGATCTCAAACCACAGTTACAAGAGTAGCAAATTCCGTTTCCTCGTTAGATATGCGTTAAAATATCCAGTTGTTCTCAATTTATCATACGCATATTCGAATGTAAGGCGTGTAGCGTGAATACGTTGAGGATATCTTTCAGCGTATTAGTCTCTAGCTCTCAATGAATTTCGTTGGCATTCTCCGTAAGTGAGAAGCATATCGACTTGGTCTTCGAAGGAATACATCATTCACATTCGCTTGATTCGACGACGTTGTGTTGTATTGCGAACCCGTCGAATGGTGTTTCCACGTCAATGGCACGTTTGATGGATACGCCGTATTCGGCGAATATTTACTACTTGAGAGATATACAAGAGAGAGAATTGTCAGAGCATGTTTTTCTAAAAGTGCCGAAGTGATAAGGGATGCCACTAAATCCATGATAGCAAGATTGCATCACTGCACTGACATCACTTCGAACACCTTCTCTCAATGGACGTTCAGGCCACGTTTTTGACCTTCGTTGATCTTCAAACACCTTACTGTTACACATCATTGGACTCGTCTGAATAGCCGCTATCAGAAAATAAGTACAACAGTATAGCATCCCATTTAAAAAAAGTTGACCTTCATATCTCTGAAGCGACTCCACCTAGCAACAAAAAACCAACGTCATATTATGTCCCCCGTTGTCCCATGCAACATTTGTGCCACGAACTTTTCAGCTACTATCATACTTTCGGAGTTATTCTAGGTGGCAATAGTTAGTGACTCACCCTGTATTAGGGCGTACTAGCAGTCCAGTAGCAATCATACCACTCGACACTGGCCAAGGAGTGCTTGGCCCAAAGCTCGTGTAATTTTAATTACTTGTCGCAGCTGGAAACAAAGAGCTTTTTATGGAACCATGAAGTGGGTGCTCATGTTCCTCACTACCCGTGTCACTAGTGACGTCACAATGTAATATTACTAATTTTCGCCTCACAAACATTAATATACGCTCAATAGTAAACGCCTGATGGCCTAAAGTTATCGAACAATTGTAAAGTAAAAGAAATGAACCATCGCATAGCAGCGACAGAATCTATTATTCTTTATCTTTGCCGTTCTTGCGCGGTGCCTGTAAATCTCTATGTACATGTATCGATTAATGGTATAAAAAAGAATTCTGTTGTTTCAAGACAAATGAGGCTTTTGGCGCCTCAGCTTTTACTGTTTGTATTCTATGAAATGCGGACTCGGACTTGCTGCGTTCCACAACTGTATTTTATATTTTATGTGAAAATATTGAGTGAATATGCTAATTGTTATTTTTTCCAATCAGAAAACATGTAGTTCCTTGTAACTGATATCGAACAGACAGCGTCAAGAGGACATTTTGACTGTTATGTATAAAGTATTTAACCGCAATGGTCATCTATTGTAATTCAATATGAAAAGGTACGTAGCATTAAAAAAAAAGTGTGTTAAAGATAAGTGTGCTTATTTTAGTAAATTAACCTTGATGATTCCATCTCCTTATTTACCTGAATGATAATTATTTTGTGTTACTTCATCACCAGGAATTACGATCACGCTGATGGGCCGAACGCAGCATGAGGCAGAAGGAACATTATCGTTTTCCTATTATTTCTGAACCAACTTTTTTTTTAATTGTGTAGTGTTGCATTTCTTTTAAAGTCTATAAATCTTCTGGTCCCTCAGTGTTGTTCCGGGTATGACTACATCGCGACTATAAAAATGCACAGAAATGATAATGTTTCTTCCGACCGATCTCAAATATATATATCAATATGCTGCTCTTATTCAGGTATTTAATGCTCAACGTATGTTATTATAATAGTGTAATCAATCCCTGATTCTGTTGCCAAGTGGCACACCAAAATGTTCACTTTTTCGATATTTTAAAAAAAAAAAAATAACAATTCTTTTTCTTTCCGTCCCCCAAGAGCAACGCTACACTTGGCGCCCGAACAGGGACTTGATCAAAAATCATTTCAGGTATGTGTAAAAATTTTTCAGTGCTTGTTCTAATAATTGTTTCATTTTTTCATGTGGATGGAATTCAACCGAGAAAGAGAAGTGGGAAAACCTTTTAATTAATTCAGAAGAACGATTGATGAAATTACCAAAAAACGCGAGTATCCAGCCGTATCACCATCAAGACAGCCATAGTAAGTCAAATTTTTATACGCAGTAGCCAAGCTTTCGTAGTGACGTTGCATCTTTCGAGTTGATCAGAACGTAAACCTCTCTTTCCTTGCCTTGAAACAGCTTTATTTCAATTTGTCCATAGTCCATTCTTATGTAGTTAAATTCAGTGAAAGTGTACCATTGTTGTCAGTGCATAAAAAAATTACGATATGGCGGATAACTACGCTCAAAACTGGTAAAACGTGTGATATTTCATTTGTTTGTAATTAGTAGGAACCATCTTGTCTTCTTGGCGTACATTAACGTCAGTTGTTACCCAGAGTTAAAATTTCATCTTAGGTCCCAGTAAGCCATAGCACTACGTCACAGACAAACGACTGATGGCAGTGACAAACGATATCTGTAGCATTTTGACGTTTGACAAGTAATTCATGAACATGGCTGACGGTAAACAGCGGACACAAACAAAAGCCGACGACAGCGGTGATGCGAATGGACCTCACTATCCATTACGATCACGCGCGATAGGTACACGAGCGGAGGCAGAAGCAGCCTCGACCGAAGTTTTAGAAGCCGGTCCTAGTGTGCAAACTATTCCCGCTTTTGAAAAAAATGACTTGGCTGCAATGATCGAAGCAATAATGGAACGTAAGTTCGAAAGCCAAAAACAGGAAATATTAAATGAAAAGGCCCGCGAAGAAAAAGAGAAGCCCGAAAGACGGCATAATAAAAATCAGGTCCTTACAAATCTGTGCAATTCAGTAAAAGCAGACATAAATTCAGTAAAAACAGATCTGCAAACGGAGATAAATGACCTAAATACACGGTTAAATTCGGTAAAGGCCGAACTAAAGGCTGACATAACAGCTGATTTAAATAGCCTGTTGGGTAATGTCCAAAGCCAAATCAGTAGTCAGATCATGACCATGAGGCTAGAAATTGACACACAAGTAGAGTCAAAAATAGAGGATATTTCAAAACGGTTAGATGAAAAAATCGAAGCAGCCAAGGGATAGATAAATTCAAAAGTGATGGAATATCAAAAACAAGCTGCGACCTTAAAAGAAGATTATACTGCAATCTCCGATGAGGTCAAAGGAGTTAAAACCGCAGCAGACACGATCGAGAATGTTGTTGATGATCTTTCCAAACAGATTGAGACTCTTAATGTAGAGGATCAAATAAAGAATACTGTTAAGGCACATGCTGAAGCATTGTCCGACCACTACCAAGAGTGGATTAAAAACAAAGAAGGATTCATAGAAAACAAGGTCAAGAACGAACTCAGGGAAACGGTCAAAAACGTGACCTTTGAAATATTGGCAGCCCCTGGAAAAACAGGAGACACGGTGATGTCAGAATTAGGCCATATAAGACGAACGTTAGCGCAAGATTTAGTACCTGTATGGCGTCAACAGATAGTTGATGAAGTTCGTACACTAAAATGTCACCTCCCGTGTCAGGAGAGTGGAATAATTCACCACGATGTAATGAACAACAGCAGGTACATTACCGTTCACCATTTGATAACGCTCAAACTCATAGTTCTATAGAAGCACAATTTAACCAGAGTACCAGCCCACCCACTTTTGTCAGTTTGATGCAGGAGGAAAGCGTGATCAAACATCGTGTTTTTCCGACCTTTCACCCGCAGAAAAGAGAAATTCATCCTATAGTGTTCCTCCGAAATTTTTCAGGAATTTTCCCGAGTAGCTGGAGTGACCGCCAGCGAATTCAATTCGTTAGTGGATTTATCGTAGGCGATGCTGCCTTATGGGGAACCGAAATGGTCGACTCTTGTAAAAGTTACAAAGAGTTTGAACAGAAGTTTTTAGCTAAATTCTGGAGTTCTGATGTGCAGCAGCGCCTGAGAAAAGAGGTTAACAACGCCGAAGTGTTTAACAGTAAGTGCGGTAGTTTGAGAAGATATTTTGAAAAGTATTTAGCGAAAATCAAGTTCTGGGATTCGCCGATCACCGCCAAAGACGTTATTATGATTCTAAAAACTAAGCTACCGATTGCGATCAGAGAAAAGTTGGTAAACGTGTCTGAGGACAATACGGACACTTTCCTATCTGTGTTAAACTCGTTAGATCTGATTTACGAGGACGCTAGAGTTGATGTTGGCAACGCCCACTTCAGTGCAGGCGGCCAGCACAATACAGAATACGCAGGCAACAATGGTGGCCGAGCGAAAGCGCGTCACAGCGACGGCCAGTACCAACCCCACAACGGTTTCAAAAATAAACACACTACGTACTCCAACAGTAAATACAAAAATAAGTACAATAACGGCCAGAGATACAATCCAATATATAATTCGTCACCACCTCAGTACGGAAATGCACTTTATAATACACAGCTCCAGCAATATGGAAACACGCAAACGATCAAGGGTGATTATCAAAACGATCAGTCTTACGATTCAAATCGTCAGTGGAAAGGAAATAAATGGCATAATCAAGGTGTAGACCAACGTACACCTTTTAGTAACAGTTACAATCAACACAAGAAACAGCAAAATACCTTTCAGCCACAAAATATACACTTCACGCAACAAGCGAACGGACCTTCGGGAAGTCTGAAGCCTAAACGCCCGCATAATACGCAAATTTATTATGCGCAAGCGAATACGCCAGGACAACAAGATCCATTTCCAACCGAGTTCGTACCACAAAACCAACACCAGTTCCAGACGGAAGAAACTTTAAGAAATATAAATCAGCAGGAAAGTAAGCGTCGATCGGAAAATTAAAAGCAGCACCTTTGAGCCTCCTAGAGGATGCTGCAGGTTTAAATGGGGGCACCCTGTCCCTTAGTCCACACGAAATTAAAGCAATTAGGTATAACAAAGAGACAAACTTACGGGATGATCTAGTAGCAGACACTGAGACGAAAGACAATGATGACGTATGGGACGAACAAGTTCAAGCTTCCATAAGAGTATCAATTGTCAACATACCAGTAACAGCCATTGTAGATACAGGAGCTAATATAAAGTCTTATCTTTATGCTTATTTAAGCAAATATCCTCTGTATGCAAAGTTTTATCACTTCCAATTCAAGGTTGCACATACATCGGGAGCAATTGGTCCACTAACACAACGTGTAAATCTTCAGACTCAGCTTCAAATCCAGATAGAGTCTATTTCAGTAACGTGCATTTTTCATATTGTTAAAAACCTATCAGTGCCATGTATCCTGAGTATGGAATTCTTGAGGCAGACGAAAGCTAAAATTGACATCGAGTGTGGAATCTGTACTCTAGTAGCGAGCCAGCAACAAGTAACTGTAAATATGTTAAGAAGTAAGGTGAAGACAAACTTTGGGGTGCTTCAAATAGCAGTACGGCCATGGACTAAAAGACAACAGTACAGTCATACAGAAGACGTGACAGATCCTGAAAGTGTTAATGACGATGAGTATAAAGGCCTAATTCCCGGTCAGAATGAATTATACGGTAAAGCTAGTGAGTCCACTGAATTATCCAAACAAAAGAATGAGATTTACAATTTGTTAACAGATTACGTTCAAGTATTTTCTAAGAAACCTGGACTAATAAAAGGCTTTGAATATCGAATGGATGTCCTGCCCCATTCAACCTACTGTAGAACAAGCTATTCCATTCCATGTGCGAGACGCGAAGCTGTCAAGTGCGAGATCAGGAAAATGTTACGCTGGAATGTGATAGAAGTATCTCATTCACCTTATTCGAGTCCTTTATTGTCTGTACTAAAATCAGATGGTAGCGTAAGGCTAGACCTAGAGGCAAGATTAATCAATAAAATTATAGTACCCATAAGAACGAGACCAGAGGCTCTTGAAGAGCATCTGCAGAAGTTTCGTGGAGTTAAGTATTTGAGCAATCTTGATTTGAAAAGCAGTTACTGGCAAGTAAAACTTGCGCAGGAGTCTAGGAAGTACACTGCGTTTATATTTGCAGGTAGATCTTACCATTTAGGAGTTGTACCGTTTGGACTAAATGTAAGTTCCGGAATTTTTATTTCTGCCCTTGACTATGTACTAGGTCCTGAACTTTTAGATGAGGTAACAGTCTATGTGGATGACGTTCCTGTAGCATCGAAAAATTGGGAAGATCATGTGGCCCTTCTGCAAAAGGTATTTCAACGATTCAGAGAGTATGGTGTTACAGCAAATCTTAAGAAACCCAAGTTTGGAAAAAGTGAAATTAAATTTTTAGGACACATCATCACCCCTGAAGGAATTAAACCTGACCCGGAAAAATTGTCTGCCATAAAAAACTTTCCAACCCCTGTTACAAAAAGGCAACTGAGAGGATTTATCGGTCTTACATCATTTTTCAGACGTTTTGTTCCCAATCAGGTATTGAACAATCCCACTCTTCGCAACCTTTTAAAAAAGAATTCACATTGGAATTGGACGCCGGAATGCCAAGACGGATTTAAGAAAATTAAAGACAGTCTGGTTAACAGTAACATTCTCCATCATCCTCAGATGGATAAGGAATTTTGTATTACTGCAGACGTTTCCTTTGTGGGTATCGGCGCTTGTCTTTTCCAGATTCAATTAGTAAATGGACACGAGCAAATCCAAGTGATTAGCTTTGCGAGTCGAGTGTTATCTGAGTGTGAAAAGTCTTATTCGGTTACGGAGTTGTAGGCACTTGCCGTAATATGAGCTTTTAGGCGATTTAACTATTATATCTATGGAAGAAAAATTAAAGTCTATTCAGACCATCAAGCCTTATCATTCCTCCTTACATGCAAGTTGCAACACCCTCGTCTTACTCGATGGTGCTTATTCCTGCAGGAATATGACTTTGACATTGTATATACACTCCTGGAAATTGAAATAAGAACACCGTGAATTCATTGTCCCAGGAAGGGGAAACTTTATTGACACATTCCTGGGGTCAGATACATCACATGATCACACTGACAGAACCACAGGCACATAGACACAGGCAACAGAGCATGCACAATGTCGGCACTAGTACAGTGTATATCCACCTTTCGCAGCAATGCAGGCTGCTATTCTCCCATGGAGACGATCGTAGAGATGCTGGATGTAGTCCTGTGGAACGGCTTGCCATGCCATTTCCACCTGGCGCCTCAGTTGGACCAGCGTTCGTGCTGGACGTGCAGACCGCGTGAGACGACGCTTCATCCAGTCCCAAACATGCTCAATGGGGGACAGATCCGGAGATCTTGCTGGCCAGGGTAGTTGACTTACACCTTCTAGAGCACGTTGGGTGGCACGGGATACATGCGGACGTGCATTGTCCTGTTGGAACAGCAAGTTCCCTTGCCGGTCTAGGAATGGTAGAACGATGGGTTCGATGACGGTTTGGATGTACCGTGCACTATTCAGTGTCCCCTCGACGATCACCAGTGGTGTACTGCCAGTGTAGGAGATCGCTCCCCACACCATGATGCCGGGTGTTGGCCCTGTGTGCCTCGGTCGTATGCAGTCCTGATTGTGGCGCTCACCTGCACGGCGCCAAACACGCATACGACCATCATTGGCACCAAGGCAGAAGCGACTCTCATCGCTGAAGACGACACGTCTCCATTCGTCCCTCCATTCACGCCTGTCGCGACACCACTGGAGGCGGGCTGCACGATGTTGGGGCGTGAGCGGAAGACGGCCTAACGGTGTGCGGGACCGTAGCCCAGCTTCACGGAGACGGTTGCGAATGGTCCTCGCCGATACCCCAGGAGCAACAGTGTCCCTAATTTGCTGGGAAGTGGCGGTGCGGTCCCCTACGGCACTGCGTAGGATCCTACGGTCTTGGCGTGCATCCGTGCGTCGCTGCGGTCCGGTCCCAGGTCGACGGGCACGTGCACCTTCCTGCGAGCACTGGCGACAACATCGATGTACTGTGGAGACCTCACGCCCCACGTGTTGAGCAATTCGGCGGTACGTCCACCCGGCCTCCCGCATGCCCACTATACGCCCTCGCTCAAAGTCCGTCAACTGCACATACGGTTCACGTCCACGCTGTCGCGGCATGCTACCAGTGTTAAAGACTGCGATGGAGCTCCGTATGCCACGGCAAACTGGCTGACACTGACGGCGGCGGTGCACAAATGCTGCGCAGCTAGCGCCATTCGACGGCCAACACCGCGGTTCCTGGTGTGTCCGCTGTGCCGTGCGTGTGATCATTGCTTGTACAGCCCTCTCGCAGTGTCCGGAGCAAGTATGGTGGGTCTGACACACCGGTGTCAATGTGTTCTTTTTTCCATTTCCAGGAGTGTATAAAAGGTAAAGATAATGTTATAGCAGACGCACTTTCTCGCTCACCTGAGGGCTTACCAGAAACCAGCGAACTGGTGGAACAAGTGTCTAATTATAAAGTTTTGTTAATGAAAGATCCAATTCACAGAAAGTATTTTCTTCAGTTATGTAGGCAGATTCAGATTCTTCAAAATACAGATCCAAAATGGAAAAAGGTTAGACAAATTCTTCACGAAAATCCAGCCCACAAGTTGTCCAAGTTTTATAAAGTTCATAACCAAGTGCTATTTCATAAGACGTCTGTGTCATCTGAGAGGTGGTGTGTTTGCATCCCTCGAAATTTCATTGAACATCTTCTGTGGTACACTCACATTTCATGGGGTCACTACGGACCAGAAAAATGTAAAAGGAAAATCTCGACTTACTGTTATGTTCAGAATCTACATCAGAGAATCCATAAATTATTGAGAAAGTGTGTCATCTTTCAAAAGGCAAAATCTTTAAACATTTCCACTTCAATCCCACTAAATCCAATAATTGCTGAAAGGCCAAACCAGCTTCTTAGTATTGATTTGGCAGGTCCACTACCCACCGGTAGGGGAGGCGCTAAATACTTAGAAGCAATCGTGGACAATTTTTCTAAGCACATAAGACTGTACGCAGTGAAATCTTCTTGTGCAAATCCAATAATTCGTCCCATTGAAAATGATTATTTCCCACGATTCGGGATTCCAGAATCAATCTTGTCCGATAATGCTTCAAATTTCACATCACGCCCGTGGCGTGCATTTCTTGCTCGCCATGGAATCAAACAAATTTTGATATCCCTGTTTCGACCGCAATCGAATCCGACAGCAAGAATCTTCAAAGAATTTAACAGATTTATAAGGACGTACATTCCGAATAAGCAATCTAAGTGGGTAGACTTCGTACTCCTTTCGAACAGATTGTAAACCACCTTCCTCATCTGTCGACCGGATTCACGCCACATGAGTTAATGTCAAGATCAAAAGAAAGGAATGAATGGATAGACCCCCTTCCAAAGTTACAAGACAACGAATTGGACCTAGACGCAAAAATCAGGCAATCTCTCATATCATTGACAACGTATGCTAACCTCCGAAAAAAGGCATTTGATAAGAAGGTAAACAGAGTTATAGATTTCAAAGAAGGAGAATAGGTATTAGTCAGGGCTCACTTTAAACCATCCCTGTTGTAAAAGAAGAATCGTAAGTGGCAACACATTTATGAAGGTCCCTTTGTGATAATGAGGAAACCACACATTGGTAGCTATTTGTTATCTGACCCTGCCCCACGAATAAAATCAAAGGATTGTTCCACCATCATGATTTAAGAAAATTTTATAACGCCAGGAATTAAGTTAATTTAAGCTGTAAGAAAATTCTAAGGTATTGGGGATCAGGATTAACCAATGAGTAACAAGAACTGAACTGAACTGACTAAGGACGTTAACCGGTGCTAAAAGGAAACCTTATGTATTAAAACAACGTGTCTGGAAAATAAAATACAGAATAAGTTGTAGACAAGTATTTACATGAGTAATCTTTATGTAAACAGGAGGACATGTCCTAGAGGCGATTTTCAATTTTAGTTATAAGTTAGTATGTAAGAAAAATGATGTACTCGAGAGGTATTAATTAACCCCAAGGTACTAAAATGAGGAAAGAGGAAGGAGCGAATAATGCACTTCTCTCGCTAAATAGTAATTTGAGAATGAGCAGAAAGGAGCGAATAATGCACTTCTCTCGCTAAATAGTAATATGAAAATGATGATTATATGTGCTTAGTATTAGTAAGTGAAATTTAATCGAGGGCAAATTAATGACCTGTTTTAAAAGGAAATACTTAAACGTCCAGACAAAAGAGGAAAGTTGTGTGAAAAGATTCGATTTCATGAGGTTATTCCCTTTTTTCAAATGTGACGTAAATAAGGCACCACCTGTTAGCGCAAAACAGTCGGTAGATTTAACTTGTAAGTTCCAGCACAGTGCTGTGCCAGCGATGAAATAACATCTCTTTGAAGTAAACAGATACCTAGGATTAAGCATGAACAGATTGATAACGCAGTGTAATTGTTCTAAAAAGGCCTCACGTTAACCTTAAGTAAAAGCGTGATGGAATAAAAAGGAAGTTTATTATACAACGCAAAGTAAGATGAGTCCAGACTAGCTGAGTAAAAGAACATATGAGTAACATGGTTTATTATGCCAACTTCACGGTACTATTGAGCATTAGCGATACTGCAAATTCACAAGCTAGCAGCAAATAGAATAAGAATCTCGCCCAAGCTTCACAGGTCGCGACAGCAGCAAACAACAACACTCTAGTGAGAGGCTTATATATACAAATGATAATTAATACCCAAATGCGTAATGCATAAACTTGACTTAGTCTAAGAAATGAGCAAAGAGTAGTAAGAAAGCTGCAGCAAGATACATATTAGATATAAATGCTTGAAGTGATAGATTTTATTTTAAGTGCGCACTGCAATATTTATTGTTTTCTCTGTGATTATGTGATTATTGAATCCCTTTCCTAAGTGCAAATCCTTTAAGGTCCTTGATCCTATCCACTCCTCAGGATCAACTTGTAAAGATGCACGTGTGCTTGAGAAGTCAGGCACTACATATAAAAATGAGTAGGTTCGCGACACGCAAATTGCTTTTGTAATGCGTAATGTAAATCAAATTTTCGACCTGGTTGAGGAGTAATTTAAATTCTGTCGACGATCTGCGTGTAGGCCCGCTTTGCCCACTTTTCTTTTTCGACTGTTTGTATTTCTACACGAAATCCCGAGGCGGAATTGCTATTTTCAAATCTGTCCTCGAACTTTCTTTAAAGACAAGCACATACGAGAAAAACTTTGACATAAATGAAGCTCCCCTCACAAGTCACTAAATAAGATGAGCACTAAAAAAATGTATTGGGCCTACAAAATGAATAAGCAAGCGTGATAAAGATTACTATGAATGAAATTAAGTTGTAAAGGAGATTGGAATGAATTTGGTCAAAGAAAAAGGACTTATAATAGCCTACCTGTGACCGTAGGCATAAATAAAAAAAAAGACTAATTAAGAAACAATTGTTCTATTTCAAAGTGTTCAATTAGATTATTTCTTGATTTATATGAACTCTTGTAAATATTAGTATGTAAATCAACTTGTAAACACCGTGTGATATTATGAAGCGAGAATTTCTTTTAATACACCGTTCACGCAGACGCTCACCACAGTGCAAGTGAAGTTTTAAAGTTCGACGATTTTCAGTGGCAGTATTCTACTGCACCATATGTGTGAAAAATTCATTGATGTGTGCAGTGTGTAATAATCAGTGTCATTCCACACATGCAGTTGCAGCGGTAGCTACCACTTACCTGTGAATCCGTAATTGGATAGTGGACAGGAAGTGATGTGAGGCAGTTTCGGTGGCAGAAGCTCCCTCCAGCAATCTAAAAAGCACAAAGCCACGATCCGCCGAACAAAAGCGACGCACGGCACCTCAAGCGCGAAATCAACGCTCTGCAAGAAAGCTCCGGTCACGTGCACGCGCACAGACTGAATTTCAAGATTGCTCGCAACAGTGGAGGCGGACAGCCACCACGTGACGAAATAATGTAAACGTTCAACCGTCAACGCAGTTACTGTGCCCTACATTCTGTAGCAAAAACATTCACACCCAGTACTGAAAACATTTTTGTATGTATCATAAACCTTCCGAGAGACTCTAAGATAGAGAAGTTAGCGTAATTATTATAATGACTGATTGTACACAGAGACAAGTCACAAGGTCACCTCTGAACACTGTTGAAATGTAAACTTTAACGAGAGGTCACGATACGAATGAAAATAAGCACATGAAAATAAGTCAAAGGATCCCATCCTCCTATATCCTAGCCCACATGTATATAAAATTAGCTTTGTAAGCTATTCTAATATAAGATATTTTATCTGTTTCATATGTGAAATAATTCGGAGAGCCACACTCGAGCCCTGAAAGTGAAAGATATGGACTTCCTTGTCGAAGCCATCACCAGTGGCCGCCCTACAATCCAAGTCTATCATAAATAGTGTATGTGCGACGAAAATAAATGTATAATTAAGTGCGACAACGGACAAGGTAATCAATCGACAAGACGATGACAATATAATGAATACAGTCAAAACAGAAAGTTGTGTACCAGTTGTGATAGTCAAATTACTTTTGCAACGATGAAAAATTAAGTGTGACTCTTATTTCCTTATAAATTTTGTAAATATGTGTGCTTATAGCCTTAATTTTAAGAATCATCAAGAAAGACTGATTCCATGCAAACACTGATAGAAAAACGGAACAAATTCACAATGATCCACCGTCAGTAATTACAAATTGAAACGTTAATTCTTTTATTATGGAATGAATGTGAAATGAAACTTTTAATAACCTGTATGTTACACCCGAAAATTACAAATATTCCAATGGGCATGAGGATGAAAGTAATACCTTCGGTATTCCTTCCCTCCTCATGGGAGGCAGTGTAATATTAGTAATTTTCGCCTCACACACATTAATATACGCTCAATAGTAAACGCCTGATGGCCTAAAGTTATCGAACAATTGTAAAGTAAAAGAAATGAACCATCGCATAGCAGCGACAGAATCTATTATTCTTTATCTTTGCCGTTCTTGCGCGGTGCCTGTAAATCTCTATGTACATGTATCGATTAATGGTATAAAAAAGAATTCTGTTGTTTCAAGACAAATGAGGCTTTTGGCGCCTCAGCTTTTACTGTTTGTATTCTATGAAATGCGGACTCGGACTTGCTGCGTTCCACAACTGTATTTTATATTTTATGTGAAAATATTGAGTGAATATGCTAATTGTTATTTTTTCCAATCAGAAAACATGTAGTTTCTTGTAACTGATATCGAACAGACAGCGTCAAGAGGACATTTTGACTGTTATGTATAAAGTATTTAACCGCAATGGTCATCTATTGTAATTTAATATGAAAAGGTACGTAGCATTAAAAAAAACGTGTGTTAAAGATAAGTGTGCTTATTTTAGTAAATTAACCTTGATGATTCCAACTCCTTATTTACCTGAATGATAATTATTTTGTGTTACTTCATCACCAGGAATTACGATCACGCTGATGGGCCGAATGCAGCATGAGGCAGAAGGAACATGATCGTTTTCCTATTATTTCTGAACCAACTTTTTTTTTAATTGTGTAGTGTTGCATTTCTTTTAAAGTCTATAAATCTTCTGGTCCCTTAGTGTTGATCCGGGTATGACTACATCGCGACTATAAAAATGCACAGAAATGATAATGTTTCTTCCGAACGATCTCAAATATATATATATCAATATGCTGCTCTTATTCAGGTATTTAATGCTCAACGTATGTTATTATAATAGTGTAATCAATCCCTGATTCTGTTGCCAAGTGGCCCACCAAAATATTCACTTTTTCGTCATTTTTCAAAAAATAAAAAATAAAATAACAATTCTTTTTCTTTTCGTCCCCCAAGAGCAACGGTACACTAGCAACAAAAAACCAACGTCATATTATGTCCCCCGTTGTCCCATGCAACATTTGTGCCACAAACTTTTCAGCTACTATCATACTTTCGGAGTTATTCTAGGTGGCATTTGTTAGTGACTCACCCTGTATTAGAGCGTACTAGCAGTCCAGTAGCAATCATACCACTCGACAACTGGCCAAGGAATGCTTGGCCCAAAGCTCGTGTAATTTTAATTACTTGTCGCAGCTGGAAACAAAGAGCTTTTTATGGAACCATGAAGTGGGCGCTCATGTTCCTCACTACCCGTGTCACCAGTGACGTCACAGCCGGCAACTAGTGTATATAAGGGCGTACCAGTAGCCCGCTAGTAGCCTTACTCCTTGAAAATGGCTGAGAAGTGCTTCGCCGAAAGTTTTTTTCTTAAAAAATTTTCGCCATCTGAATGCTAATTGTTCATTTATTGTACACAATCGTCGAATATATCAGACATATTTCAACATTTTAGCATGCACTTGAGAATGGCTACAAAGCCGAAATCACGATTGTGTAAAATAAGTGAACAATTAAGAGTCAAATGGCGAATATTTCTTTTAAAAGAATTTGTATGGCTGTAGTCCCCCACATAGGAAAGATCGAGAGCTTTTTATTCAACCTTGAGGTACTTGCTGCCGGCCTCGGTGGCCGAGCGGTTCTAGGCGCTTCAGTCTGGAACCGCGAGACTGCTACAGTCGCAGGTTCGAATCCTGCCTCGGGCATGGATGTGTATGATGTCCTTAGGTTAGTTAGGTTTAAGTAGTTCTAAGTTCTAGGGGACTGATGACCTCAGATGTTAAGTCCCATAGTCTCATAGCCATTTGAACCATTTGAGGTACTTGCTCATGACCGTTGCTGACTTGGCGTCGCTCCAAGGGAGTTTCTGATTTTCCTAGCGATTATAGACACATTCTATAGTCCCACATTCTCATGTTTTCAGAAAAATTCTGGTGATCAAAAGAGACTCCTAAATAAATGGCCCGCAGCGGCCATGAAATCTTGTGGTGGACGCTGCGAAAAGTGTGTACAGCTCCAGGGAGATTCCTTTTACATCTACATCTACATAGATACTCCTCAAGCCAGCGTACGGTGCGTGGTGGAGGCTACCCTATACCACTACTTGTCTGTTTTCTGTGCTGTTCCACTCTAAAATGGAGCGAGGGAAAAACGATTGTCCGTATGCCTCCTTATGAACCCTAATTTCTTGTATCTTATCTTCGCGGTCCTTACGCGCAATTTATGATGGCGGCAGTAGAATCGTTCGGCAGTCAACTTCAAATGCCGGTTCTCTAAATTTTCTCAGCTGTGTTCCTCGAAAAGAACCTCGCCTTCCCTGCAGGAATTCCCAAAAAAAATGGCTCTGAGCACTATGGGACTTAACTGCTGTGGTCATCAGTCCCCTATAACTTAGAACTACTTAAACCTAACTAACCTAAGGACATCACACACATCCATGCCCGAGGCAGGATTCGAACCTGCGACCGTAGCGGTCTCGCGGTCCCAGACTGTAGCGCCTAGAACCGCTCGGCCATTCCGGCTGGCAGGGATTCCCATTTGAGCTACCGAAGCATCACCGTAACACTTACGTTTTGTTCGAACCTACCGGTAACACATCTAGCAGCCCCCCTCTGAACTGCTTCAGTGTCTTCCTTCAATCCGATCTGTTACTGACACCACACACTCGAGCTGTACTTTGAGATATTATAAAGGTTGCTAAATTTTTGTGTGGTTATTTTGCGAAAAATAAAGTCGGGTACCTGAGAACTTGAACGCACTTCGTATTTTTAAGGAGACCTTCAAATCCTTCACATATGATACTGGTTAGATGTGAGTTGCTTATGTTGCTGCTGTGTTAATGTTTTGCATTTACTCGGGCTGAAACCCTTCTGACGAGCGATGTTACTGGAGGAGAGGAGCCAGGCATTCATGTCCAGAAAATCGAGTCCATTTCATCATGTGGACTCCATAAAATACGGTCTCGCTGGCTGTCAAATGGTGTGTTGTGAGCAGTGACAGCTTCACTCAGTGGTGCGTTCGTCTTAGATGCTCCTTCGGATGGGAGATAATACACTCTGCCTAACCCGCTTTCCTTTCGGGAGCCGTCAGCATATACCGTATACAGTCATACTGCAGGCGGCAGTTAGTAATGCAGCGGCAGCAGCGCACGGCGCTGTGATAAATGTAAACAGGTGGCGCGGCGCGAGGTGCGGAAGGGAAGCCCCACTCAGTCTGCTGATTAATCCCCTGTGGAGGCCGACAGAGCCGTGGCAGGTAGCGTCCGCCGTGCAAACGAGTTTCCTGTCTGCACTAAGCCCTGTCTCCCTCCCTCTCTCTCTCTCTCTCTCTCTCTCTCACACACACACACACACACACACACACACACACACATATATACAAACATTGCCATCAGTGTGCCTCTACCAGGACTGAGATTAAATTTATAAAACTGCTTTCATCCAGAAACTGCGTCGTATGAAAATAAAAACAATTTGGACCTCTAAAAACTTGCACAGGCCCTCAAAACGTCCAAGCGTGCCTTACGTCTCCAAGAAGCTGAGCAGATATTGACCTGTCTGAGGCCATCCGTCTACAGTAAATCTTGCTTACTTTTTCATCAAATGATAAAGTTGTTGTGCTTAAACGTAGTCAGTTAACATTTGACTGATTCCCTTATGCAGAATCAGCTCGTTAAGCAATCGAGCCAAAAACTGAACCCGCTTCTGGCTCGAAATGTCAGATCCAATGCAGAACACATGCACTAGAATGAAAAACTTGATATCCTTGGGTATTGTTGTTGTGTTTGTCAGTCCTAAGACTGGTTTCATGTAGCTCTCCACGCTAATCTATGACGTGAAAACGTTTTTTATTTCTGCATAATTTTTGAAACTAACATTTAATACCATCGCACTAATCACAATTTAATTAAACTTACTTAATTCATCCAGACTCAGTTGGTGCTCAACTCCTGTGTCCTCTTCTTTACTAGGTGCTTCTATTCATTCAGCAAATTTTGTGTAATTAGTCTTCTCTAATAATACTGTTTCCACATTATTGTACTCAGTTCTTTTACTTCCAAATCTATCTACATTTTGCACCTTTATTGTTACCCAAAGAACAGGATTCATAATCGCTCCCTTACCTACAGCTATAATTCTCTTGTATTTTCTTATTTCCTTTCTCTCTTACTGTAAACCAATCATTCTCTTCATAATGCTTGCCATTTTTTTTACTAAGTACACCACATTGTTTTACGTCTTCAAGTTTTCTTTTGGTATGTCAAACCCCACGCATTATTTTCCTAGGCTATCCCATTTTTCTTTTTTCTCTATATGCCATATCATAACAATTTCCTCCTAAGTTCTCATCTTTTTCATTTGTTTCCTACTATAATTTGAACTTACATATCCTCCTCTGCCTCTCATACTAAATCATTCTGTTGGCATTCTCATCACGTTAACTCGGTTAGCCTCTGCAGTATAATGACAATCTCTTGGTCTCCAAGGATTGATATTGTTCTCAGTATCGTAACTGTGAATCCTTTCTGTTAAGTCATGCGCCCGCATGCCAGTCGGGAACGATAGGGAAAAGAAGGCTGTGAAAAGAAGTCAGCCAATAGCACGCTGACCAGATCTGCCTCCAGGATGACGACGCGACAGCAGAGGCCCCTGTGTGAAGAGGACGTAAGCAATGCGACCGACTGGTGATGGCCCAGTTCAGTAGGAGCTTCAAGATTAGCAACTCGGATAGCAGCGTCAACATTAGGGGACTTCGATAGCACTTCAGGACCGATTTTTGTCAGTTAGAGATCAGCAAAGATTGATTATTTTGTATGTCACCCTTAGCTTGCGACACATCTGTGTAATTGCCAAATTTAAGTATTGTATATCTTACCCCAGATTCACGGATCCAGAGGACAGCGCGACCACAGGGTGTCATCTCTGACCAGAGGGTATCATCACGACACCACGAGACGACCTCATGGAGACGGAGCCTTCGTCTCCTCCGCCTCCTCTCATCCTGCCGATGGTCCAACCCGCCCACGCCACACCTCATGGTATGGGCCCCCAGAGGTGGACGCATACCCTTATGGGGGTTTTCTGGGAGATGTTGACTGCACCTCCCTCCAGGACGACAATGCGACGGCAGTGGCTCCTATGTGAAGAGGACATAAGCGCCGCGACCGACTGGTGACGGCCCATTTCAGTAGCAGCTTCAAGATTAGAGCTTGGATAGCAATGTCAACGTTAGGTGACTTCGATAGCAGTTCAGAACAGACTTCTGTCAGTTAGAGATCAGCAGTCACTGCAAAGATTGATTATTTTGTACGTCGCCCTTTGCTTGCGACACATCTTTGTAACTGCCAAAGTTAAGTATTGTATCTTTTTATCGTAATAAAACTCATTAATTCGACTTGTTTGATTGTTTGCCTAGCAAGGCGAGTATGCAGGCTTCCTAGACACTACAAGATTGACGACAAGGCTGGACGTAAGACTTTCTATCCACCTCAGAAAACAATTAACTGTTCAGCACTTATTCCGTAATACTCATGGATTAGTTTCTATATACAATTTCAGTTGTTTCCTCAACATACAAGGGATTATCTAGGTGTTCCAGTTGCTTCAATACCTCTTCAAAATGCTGTTCGATTGATTTAGAGCCCCTCTTATAAGAAGGTGCCCTCCGAGTTTCCTTCTTTTCCTTTTCTTTGTCCTCCTTTGGAACAGTATCTCGCTAAAATTAAATCTTGAAAGTCTTCAAACATGCGACACTTCTCATTAGCTTCACAAGCCGATGAAATACTATCACCCTTCAATATTTACTAAAACAAATTAATTTCTGATTTTCAGGGAGTTTACTTGGTTAGTCTCAATTATCCCAATGAGGTTTAGAGAATGTAAATTTACTTCTGGCTTAAATTACTGGTTAATAGGGCAGTGCCACATTGTATTCCCTGATGCTATTCCTAATGGTCTTATTCTTGCCAAACATGTACCTTCCAAACCTCTTTTAGCATTTTCCACCTTATCATCTACCTGAGTAAGTAGTTGTACCCTCTCTATCTTTTTCGACTCCCATAACTCTTTTCCGTCATATATACGTTTTTCCTGCCCTGTTTTCTCTGCAGTTGACGTTTCTTTTCCATACACTCATCAACTTTCTTTTACAAGTCTCCTCTCACTTCATTCACTTGACTTATAAAGTTTCCCTCCAATTCACTATCTCTTCTCATCATTTCTTTCTCTAAATTTTTTATTTCAGTATCCAAACTATTCACTCTTTTTGTATCTAATTATCATGTGAATTCCTTTCTCAAATCCTTAAATTTACCTTCTATTCCTTCGCTCAAACTTTAAATCTCTTCACTGAATTCCTGGGGCACGATTTTTGATTAATCTGTTCACTCTCTCTTTTAATTTCCTTAGTGTTAACTCCCTGTGCTTTTAACTCTTGTTATAATTAAATTTTCAGACGGTCATATGTGTCCACTGATGTAGAAGAACCTACAATTCCTTGCTTGTACTCTGGCATTTTGATCTCGTTTTCGCAACTTTCTGTTTCAGCCCTCATTATTTCTTCTCATAAAATTCTTTTAACTTTAATAGTAACAACCGATAACATTCAACTGTTTTCTGTCCCACACACTACGCATTTCGAAAGACAATGCTCCCATCATCATTTTTTCAAACTTACCTCTTGAAATTAAAACACTGAAAAGTCTACAAACACATTTACAAAATATATTGGTAGACTTTTTAGTGTTTCAGCCTTTTTAAGCTGGGTGTGACAACTTGATAGTCTGACAACTTGGTGGTCTCGAAATGTGTTGTGGAACTGCGACTAGAACAGAAAATGGTTGAATGCTACTGATTATCACTGTAAAAATACGATAACCACTACCTCATTCTTCAAACTTCTTTGCACTTGCTGCACATTCCTCATCAGGTAGGTTCCCTTTCTCCTTAGTATTTTCATTTTGTAATTCCTGCTCCACTGATTCTTCCATGTACTTAAATCCTGATGGCACTTTATAATGACTGTTCTGTCCCACTAACATCTCCTCTGCACTGTCTTCTGCCTTCTTATCGACTGCCTTCCCCGTTATCCTCCTTGCTTGACCAGTTTAAAAAATGCTTTAAAATGATATTTGTTGCTGTACACTAAAATTTAGCTCTAGGACGAGAACGAAGTCTTTTGCGATGGCGCTGATCTCTTTCCGAGGCAATTTACGGTGAACCCTCGAGCTTTCGACGATTACGTCCACCGTCTTAGTCAGCAGCAACTCACTGTCAAAGCTGTTTCTTTTTTCTTTATTGTATTTCAGTGCCCCATATGGAGCGGGCTGGCAGCAGCAGCATAGGAGCCGCTCTTCAGCTGAGAGACAGACAGTAGGTACAGAACATGGAGACATTTAAAACAAACTAAAGGAGGAAATGCAGCGAAACAGACATATGAGAGTGGAAACATAATGGAAGATTGTCTAAACAAAGGGGTTGACCGTAAAACTGTGATAAAAACCTAAAAACTGTACACAAAAACCACTCACTGTGACGATTAAAAGAAACACAAGGCAAAGTATGGCTGGAGCATGAAAGTAGCGATGGGCGGCATAGCACATAACAATCACTGACAGCAACACTATGTACAAGTACAGCACACAACTAAAATAACAGTTCCTGATGTCACAGGAGAACAGCACTAAACACAACACTGGCATAGTACACCGACGACGATGAACGAACTGAGAGGATCTACCATGGGGATGGAGACGAGGGAAAAGGTAAGTAAAGCGGAGAGGGGAAGTGCTAGAGGGAGGGAGAGGGGGGAGACGGGCAGGGAGCGCACCGAAGAGGGCCAGGGGGGGGGGGGGGGGAAGGACGTTGGAGGGAAACATTCGAGGAAGAAGTGCAGAGAATCAGGGGGGAGGAGGAAAATCCCCTCTGGGAGAAGGAGGGGAGAGCAAAAGGGGGGGCCCTGGGGATGGGGAGGGGGGAGGCGAGGCCAGGCTACAGTTGGGAGGGTAGATGTCACGTCGAAGTTCAACATCCAGGAGGGGGAAGTGCTGGAAATTGCCCTGATGAAGGAGATGGAGGGTGTGGAGATGGAGAGAGGGAGGGGTAAAGCGATAGAGGCGCAGCAAGGGTCGGGGGTGGGGTGGGGGGTGGAGAGGAAGAAGGAGACGTCAAAACTGCTGGGTGGTGGCCTTATATAGCCCAAAGGCGGCCTGTGATTGGTCGATAATTATGACATGCTGTCGCAGATGGGGTCAACGTCTGCACTGGTGGCGCCACCACTTCAGCAGTGGCGTAAACATTGCAGCAAGTATCTCTGGCTCTTCTCTGCATCGAGAGCTCCCTTCGATGAACCGCTAAGATTCAATCTGTTGTCACTGTTAAAGAATTTCTCACATAGTCTCATTTCTACAGAGTTTCAGTATGTAGGAGCCTATGAAAAACTTTTGTTTCGTCAAACAATGTTTTATGTTTGTTTATGAGGCTGTGCTCAGCAACTGCAGATTTCTCCAGTGCTTGATTTTTACGATGTCGTTGATGTTCTGCACAGCGGTCGGAAGCGGAGCGGGTGGACTGACCGATGTAGCTGCGTCCACACTTACATGGGATGTTGTAAATCCCAGGAATCCAGAGCCTGATATTGTCCTTAACAGGGATTAGCATCTCCTTTTTCTTCTCAGGAGGACAGGTCGACCAATCAGAAGCCTCCCTGAGGCTATATAAGGTCACCACAGCAGCAGTTTGGTAGTCAGTGGTTCCTTAGCTCAAGGACATTTGAACCAGTGTGCAACCATCTCTTACGATGTGCTGCGAGGTAAGCTGCAATAAATTTATGATATAAAATTTTAATTTATTCAGATTTCTCAAAAGATCAAAGATTACAGGTTCAGAATGGTAAGAACTTTTGTTCCAATACTGCTGTAACTTTATGGTCGCCATTTATGGCGATATTGCAACCGGCTTGCCAGTGAATTACGCTGAATACAAAAGGTACCTGGGGCAAAAAAATTCCTTCCAGCATTTACTGGAGTAAAAGAACCATTCACACATGGATCTACACTCCTGGAAATGGAAAAAAGAACACATTGACACCGGTGTGTCAGACCCACCATACTTGCTCCGGACACTGCGAGAGGGCTGTACAAGCAATGATCACACGCACGGCACAGCGGACACACCAGGAACCGCGGTGTTGGCCGTCGAATGGCGCTAGCAGCGCAGCATTTGTGCACCGCCGCCGTCAGTGTCAGCCAGTTTGCCGTGGCATACGGAGCTCCATCGCAGTCTCTAACACTGGTAGCATGCCGCGACAGCGTGGACGTGAAACGTATGTGCAGTTGACGGACTTAGAGCGAGGGCGTATAGTGGGCATGCGGGAGGCCGGGTGGACGTACCGCCGAATTGCTCAACACGTGGGGCGTGAGGTCTCCACAGTACATCGATGTTGTCGCCAGTGGTCGGCGGAAGGTGCACGTGCCCGTCGACCTGGGACCGGACCGCAGCGACGCACAGATGCACGCCAAGACCGTAGGATCCTACGCAGTGCCGTAGGGGACCGCACCGCCACTTCCCAGCAAATTAGGGACACTGTTGCTCCTGGGGTATCGGCGAGGACCATTCGCAACCGTCTCCATGAAGCTGGGCTACGGTCCCGCACACCGTTAGGCCGTCTTCCGCTCACGCCCCAACATCGTGCAGCCCGCCTCCAGTGGTGTCGCGACAGGCGTGAATGGAGGGACGAATGGAGACGTGTCGTCTTCAGCGATGAGAGTCGCTTCTGCCTTGGTGCCAATGATGGTCGTATGCGTGTTTGGCGCCGTGCAGGTGAGCGCCACAATCAGGACTGCATACGACCGAGGCACACAGGGCCAACACCCGGCATCATGGTGTGGGGAGCGATCTCCTACACTGGCCGTACACCACTGGTGATCGTCGAGGGGACACTGAATAGTGCACGGTACATCCAAACCGTCATCGAACCCATCGTTCTACCATTCCTAGACCGGCAAGGGAACTTGCTGTTCCAACAGGACAATGCACGTCCGCATGTATCCCGTGCCACCCAACGTGCTCTAGAAGGTGTAAGTCAACTACCCTGGCCAGCAAGATCTCCGGATCTGTCCCCCATTGAGCATGTTTGGGACTGGATGAAGCGTCGTCTCACGCGGTCTGCACGTCCAGCACGAACGCTGGTCCAACTGAGGCGCCAGGTGGAAATGGCATGGCAAGCCGTTCCACAGGACTACATCCAGCATCTCTACGATCGTCTCCATGGGAGAATAGCAGCCTGCATTGCTGCGAAAGGTGGATATACACTGTACTAGTGCCGACATTGTGCATGCTCTGTTGCCTGTGTCTATGTGCCTGTGGTTCTGTCAGTGTGATCATGTGATGTATCTGACCCCAGGAATGTGTCAATAAAGTTTCCCCTTCCTGGGACAATGAATTCACGGTGTTCTTATTTCAATTTCCAGGAGTGTAGATGCAGTCCGCCTACTTGTGGTATATACCGATAATTATCGAAAAGTCTAATAATGTTACAAAATGTCAAATTTTAACTCATTTCGTCTATAAAGTAAACATATAAGCATAAAACAGTACATAAAAGAAGAAACAAGGGATCCTTGTAACAACAAATACATCAATAACGTGTGGCGATTGTGCGTATTTAAACATCATTCCGTAATAGAAATGCAAATTCTATAAATGTTTTCAGAACAATGCAGTTATCGTCTTTATAAGCTGTTTTTACTACACTTCTTCCTTTACTAGAAGTTAGTACAACAACATTTTCCTCGATTTCCTCAAATATCATTCGTGGAATGACGAAATGTGTTCTCATTAAACAGAAAAGGAAGAATAACTTTTCGCCGCCCTTTTAGCTGACTTAATGTTGCAGATCGCTGGCAGTGTCAATGGAGTGTGACATAAAAAAGAACAGACATCATACAAGTCACTTGTGCATTTGTGAAAGAAGGCAAGATCAAGTGATAGATACAATAGTTCAAATACACTCAATGAACAGTTTATTATCAAAGAGTAATGAGTTCTTCGGTACAAAAAGCCTTTCTCATCTCAGACTTTGAGGAAACTAAAATAGGTTGTTGAATAATCCTGCTACACAGACGTTAAAACTCGGCCCCTTGTTCGAATTCGGTCTGATGCTTGTTGGTGCTATTCAGTCCGACACTGACAATCTTCACAGTCTTGACACAGTTTCTCAAGATGGCAGAGCGACATAACAGTACAATAGGCAACAATTATAACTTATAGTCTCCCTTGCACACACAGTCATTTTTTTCCATATTCCGTCCGCAGCTCGTGGTCGTGCGGTAGCGTTCTCGCTTCCCGCGCCCGGGTTCCCGGGATCGATTCCCGGCGGGGTCAGGGATTTTCTCTGCCTCGTGATGACTGGGTGTTGTGTGCTGTCCTTAGGTTAGTTAGGTTTACTAACTTCTAGGGGACTGATGACCATAGATGTTAAGTCCCATAGTGCTCAGAGCCATTTTTTTCCATATTCCGGCTAAAACTCCCCACATCATCACTTTCTGTTGGAATCTAAATTATCCATTAGTCAAACGATTTACTGATGGCATGGGGGCGGAAAATGAACGAACTGTAAATAAAATGCTAAAAGATCTGAATGATGTTCGTGTGGAATATCGGATGAGAATCAATACAGCAAAAGCAGAAAGTATTGTGATCGCCAAAGGAAGGAGATTCGCACTTATAAAAATGGGACAAGATGTTAGTAGCCAAGTAAGAGCATTTAAATATCTTGGAAGCACAATTACTGAATAGATGAGATGCCATCAGGGGGTGAAAACTCGCACTCATATAGCGAAGGAAGTATTCATTAGGAAGAGGAGATTATTATGTGGCAAAGTAGATAAAGGTCTGAGGAAAGACTTGTAATGGGGTTTGTCTGGAGTGTGGTACTCTACGGCGCAGAAACATGAACACTGAGACTATAGGATGAGAAAAGGCTAGAAGCATTTGAGACATCGATGTGAAGGAGAATAGAGAGGACAAGCTGGATGGAAAGAATAGGTAACGAAAGAGTGTCTGAAAGATTTTGTGAGAGGAGAAGACTGCTACAGGTTAAAAGAGAAAGGAAGAAGAACTGACTGAGATATTCAATGAGACAGGTGAGCGCGCTGACAAACGAATTGGAAGATATAGTTCGTGGGAGGAGATTGAGAGGAAGGAGGAGATACAAGATGACAGGCAAGCACCAGGTACTCATTTGATGGCAGGATGAGTGGACATTGGTCTATTTCGGAGAGTCTGAAAAGAGGAATAATCCCCGGACTGAAACCGTATCCTCCACGTCTGCAGTGTAGCGTTGTACGCTCTGCATTACCATGGCAATTTATGCTAAAGAATAATTATACTTGTTTATTTAGATCCATAATGATCTATGAAATAAGATGCTATCGATACAGGGCCTTACAAATCTTGAATTCTTGCTTGTTCAGCCAGCACCTAACAATAAACACTGACGGAAAAAGATGGCAGCACCAAAAAATAATTACATAGGGTAGTGACAATTCGAGAATTCATTCGTCTAGGTGGCATATTTCAGTAGTTAACGTTGCAAGATTACAGGTTACCTTAAGCGCGAGATAAGCCACCGCAAATGTGAACTTTGGTACATTAATCACCAATAAACCGCCAGAATGTTGAATGGCAGCACGCAAACGTGTATACATTGATTGTACAGTTGCCGGATGTCAGTTTTTGGGATGGGGTTCGATGGCTGTTGCACTTGGTCGGTCAATACAGGGGCGATTAATGCTGGTTCTGGACGATGCTGGAGTTGTCGTCCGATGATGATGCGCTCGAGTGGGGACAGATTTGGTGATCGGCCAGGCCAAGGCAAATTTTCGACGCTCTGGAGAACATACTGGGTTACAACAACGGTATGTGGGCGAGTGTTATCCTGTTGGAAAACACTACTTGGAATACCTGTTCACGAATGGCAACACAGCAGGTCGAATCACCAGACTGACTTACAAATTTGCATTCAGGATACGTGGGATAACGATGAGAGGGCTCCTGCCGTCATTCGAAATCGACACCAGACCACAACTCCAGGTGTAGTTCCGTTGTCTCTACCACGCACAAGGGTTAGTTGCACTATACTTTTCTCAACATATCTTTGGCACGGAAAGGGGTAAAACATGCTGCTTTAAAAAATTTTGACAAATTACCAGATGAAATAAAATGTCTGACAGACACCAGTAATAGCTTCAAAAATAAATTGAAATCTCCTTGAGAACTCCTTCTATACCATAGATGAAATCTTGAATAGCAATAAATAAATCTATTAATATAGTATATGCATGTTGTGCCATTTGAGGGAATAGGGTAAATAATACAAATATTAATCTTTAACACTGTATTGTAATATATAAAGGGTGGTCCATTCATCGTGACCGGGCCAAATATCTCACGAAATAGGTCAAACGGATATCAAGCGCGTTTTTTTTTAAAATAGGAACCCCCATTTTTATTACATATTCGTAAAGAAATATGAATGTTTTAGTTGGGCCAGTTTTTTCATTTTGTGATGGATGGCGCTGTAATAGTCACAAACATATAAGTGGGTGGGATCACGTAACATTCCGCCAGTGTGGACGGTATTTGCTTCGTGGTACATTACCCGTGTTAAAATGGACCATTTACCAATTGCGGTTAAGGTCGATATCGTGTTGATGTATGGCTACCGTGATCAAAATGCCCAACGGGCGTGTGCTATGTATACTGCTCGCACCCTTCACCGAATAGTTACGATATTTAAGGAAACAGGAAGTGTTCAACCACATGTGAAACGTCAACCACGATCTGCAACAAATGATGATGCCCAAGTAGGTGTTTTAACTCCTGTCGTGGCTAATCCGCACATTAGTAGCAGACAAATTGCGCGAGAACTGGGAATCCCAAAAACGTCGGTGTTGAGAATGCTACATCAACATCGATTGCACCCGTACCATATTTGTATGAACCAGGAATTGCTTGGCGACGACTTTGAACGTCATGTACAGTTATGCCACTGGGCACAAGAGAAATTACGGGACGATGACAGATTTTTTGCACGCGTTCTCTTTAGCGACGAAGCGTCATTCACCAACAGCGGTAACGTAAACCGGCATAATATGCACTATTGGGCAACGGAAAATCCACGATGGCTGCGACAAGCGGAACATCAGCGATCTTGGTGGGTTAATGTATTGTGCGGCATTATGGGAGGAAGGATAACTGGGCCCATTTTATCGATGGCAATCTAAATGGTGCAATGTATGCTGATTTCCTACGTAATGGTCTACCGATGTTGCTACAAGATGTTTCACTGCATGACAGAATGGCGATGTACTTCCAACATGATAGATGTTCGGCACATAGCTCGCGCGCGGTTGAAGCGGTATTGAATATCATATTTCATGACAGGTGAATTGGTTGTCGAATCATCATATCATGTCCCGCACGTTCACTGGATCTGAAGTCCCTGGGTTTCTTTCTGTGGGGAAACTGGATTGATATTTGCTATAGTGATTCACCGACAACGCCTGACAACATGAGTTGGCTTGGCTCTGAGCACTATGGGACTCAACTGCTGTGGTCATAAGTCCCCTAGAACTTAGAACTACTTAAACCTAACTAACCTAAGGACAGCACACAACACCCAGCCATCACGAGGCAGAGAAAATCTCTGACCCCGCCGGGAATCGAACCCGGGAACCCGGGCGTGACAACATGAGTCAGCGCATTACCAATGTATGTGCGAACATTACGGAAGGCGAATTACTCGCTGTTGAGAGGAATGTCGTTACACGTATTGCCAAGTGCATTGAGGTTGACGGACATTATTTTGAGCATTTATTGCATTAATGTGGTATTTACAGGTAATCACGCTGTAACAGCATGCGTTCTCAGAAATGATAAGTTCACAAAGGTACATGTATCACATTGGAACAACCGAAATAAAATGTTCAAGTGTACATATGTTCTGTATTTTAATTACAATCCCTACCTGTTACCAACTGTTCGTCTAAAATTGTGAGCAATATGTTTGTGACTATTACAGCGCCATCTATCACAAAGCGAAAAAAGTGGTCTAACTAAAACATTCATATTTCTGTACGTACTGCACCAATATGTAATAAAAATGGGGGATCCTATTTAAAAAAACGCAGTTGATAACCGTTTGACCTACGGCAGCGCCATCTAGCGGGCCAACCATAGCGCCATCTAGTTTCCCCCTTCAAGTTAGACAAGTTTCGTTCTTTATAGTTTTTTCGTTTGACGCTTATTTCATGAGATATTTGGCCCGGTCACTATCAATGGACTGCACTATATACAGGGTGTTACAAAAAGGTACGGCCAAACCTTCAGGAAACATTCCTCACACACAAATGAAGAAAAGATGTTATGTGGACATGTGTCCGGAAACGCTTAATTTCCATGTTAGAACTCATTTTAGTTTCTTCCGCCTACGCTCAGTGGAGCACGTTATCATGATTTCATACGGGATACTCTACCTGTGCTGCTAGAACATGTGACTTTACAAGTACGACACAACATGTGGTCCATGCACGATGGAGCTCCTGTACATTTCAGACGAAGTATTCGTACGCTTCTCAACAACAGATTCGGTGACCGATGGATTGGTAGAAGCGGACCAATTCCATGGCCTCCACGCTCTCCTGACCTCAACCCTCTTGACTTTCATTTATGGGGGCCTTTGAAAGCTCTTGTCTACGCAACCCCGATGCCAAATGTAGAGACTCTTCGTGCTCGTATTGTGGACGGCTGTGATACAATACGCCATTCTCCAGGGCTGCATCAGCGCATCGGGGATTCCATGCAGCGGGGGGTGGATGCATGTATCCTCGCTAACGGAGGACATTTTGAACATTTCCTGTAACAAAGTGTTTGAAGTCACGCTGGTACGTTCTGTTGCTGTGTGTTTCCATTCCATGATTAATGTGATTTGAAGCCGCGTAGGATTAGCCGAGCGGTCTCAGGCGCTGCAGTCATGGGCTGTGCGGCTGATCCCGGCGGAGGTTCGAGTCCTCCCTCGGGCATGGGTGTGTGTGTTTGTCCTTAGGATAATTTAGGTTAAGTAGTGTGTAAGCTTAGGGACTGATGACCTTAGCAGTTAAGTCCCATAAGACTTCACACACATTTGAACATTTTTTTTGTGATTTGAAGAGAAGTAATAAAATGAGCTCTAACATGGTAAGTAAGCGTTTCCGGACACATGTCCACATAACATATTTTCTTTCTTTGTGCGTGAGGAATGTTTCTTGAAAGTGTGGCCGTACCTTTTTGTAACAGCAATAGAGATTGTGAAGAGTCTTCAGTTGTCCCGTGCTGCGGTGAAGAATTAATTGTATTATGTTCATCACTTTGGGTTTGTTGGTTATTATTGGTAAGGCCTTCATAGTCTGTTCTTCTCAATCCCACAGCGGAACGCAGATTGTACGCCATCCTGCAATATCCAATAAATAATACAATCGTAGCAACAATTGCCACCTCAGATGTAAACAAAATTCATACGAACATTTACAATGCCAATGAAGCTTCTCTTTAGCTAACTTGTGTACAAGCCTATACTTATTTCTACCCTGATCAGGAGACCTCACTACCCGTGAGGCCATTTTCTTGGATGGCCTTCGGCTGTGCGTCTGAGGTATGACTTCTGAGGTTAATTTACTGAGGTTCTAATAATTGTACCACAATGGTCTATAGCGACCTTGCCTAAGGTCCAAATATCTGTTTGCATACCTTATACCATTAGGCATAAATACATATTCTCTGTATGCGTCCCTAAATTGACGAATTAGATCGTCCAAATTAGGCTTATAATACCACAGTTCTTCTAAAACAATAACTGCTGCAGAATAATTAATTCTATTGCCATAAAATGTTATAGCTAATTCATCAGTCCTCTGTTGATTGATGGGAACAAGGAAGGCCAGGCGCAGGTCGTCCGGATAATTTCGGATATGGTCCCAGTTGGAATAAAAGAACGCCAACGCAAACATTAGCTGTAAACAATAACTTTTATTCAGAATGTAACAGTGCCTTTCCTCTTACAAAATGTCATATAAACTCTATTTCTTACAACATATGTTAGGTATTTTACTTCACTCTGAACATTATCTGTCTTCTCAGATTCATCACCAGAAATTTGAAGACCAATATAAAATGGATTAGAACCTTGAAAAAGCCGATTTTTAACTTTACATTCTTTTTCCAAATCTGTCCAAGATTTAACTTTAGATATATCTGCACTAGTCTCAGGTTTAGAATACGTTACAAACGTAAACCTATTCCTCCTCGTATATTTACGCCATGGAACACCTGCAGAACGCTCAGGATTTAGATCAAATGCACCGATTTTATTACTACATGCTATACTCACTTCCTCTAGTGCGCCCTGATCTTCGAATATTTTCTTGTCAGCTCTTTCATCCAAAGTTAGTCGATCAATCCTAACATTAATTCTATAAACATATGTTACAACCTTATTAATAATTACAGACGCATACTTGTTAAAGGACAAACTTGAATCATTACAATTGGATATGGGTAGAGAGTCATACTTCGTTATATAAATTAAAGCCGACTTGCGGCTCCTGCAATTTTGAACATCGAAAACTCCATTAATACTTTTATAATTAATAATATACTCCTGGAAATGGAAAAAAGAACACATTGAAACCGGTGTGTCAGACCCACCATACTTGCTCCGGACACTGCGAGAGGGCTGTACAAGCAATGATCACACGCACGGCACAGCGGACACACCAGGAACCGCGGTGTTGGCCGTCGAATGGCGCTAGCTGCGCAACATTTGTGCACCGCCGCCGTCAGTGTCAGCCAGTTTGCCGTGGCATACGGAGCTCCATCGCAGTCTTTAACACTGGTAGCATGCCGCGACAGCGTGGACGTGAACCGTATGTGCAGTTGACGGACTTTGAGCGAGGGCGTATAGTGGGCATGCGGGAGGCCGGGTGGACGTACCGCCGAATTGCTCAACACGTGGGGCGTGAGGTCTCCACAGTACATCGATGTTGTCGCCAGTGGTCGGCGGAAGGTGCACGTGCCCGTCGACCTGGGACCGGACCGCAGCGACGCACGGATGCACGCCAAGACTGTAGGATCCTACGCAGTGCCGTAGGGGACCGCACCGCCACTTCCCAGCAAATTAGGGACACTGTTGCTCCTGGGGTATCGGCGAGGACCATTCGCAACCGTCTCCATGAAGCTGGGCTACGGTCCCGCACACCGTTAGGCCGTCTTCCGCTCACGCCCCAACATCGTGCAGCCCGCCTCCAGTGGTGTCGCGACTGGCGTGAATGGAGGGACGAATGGAGACGTGTCGTCTTCAGCGATGAGAGTCGCTTCTGCCTTGGTGCCAATGATGGTCGTATGCGTGTTTGGCGCCGTGCAGGTGAGCGCCATAATCAGGACTGCATACGACCGAGGCACACAGGGCCAACACCCGGCATCATGGTGTGGGGAGCGATCTTCTACACTGGCCGTACACCACTGGTGATCGTCGAGGGGACACTGAATAGTGCACGGTACATCCAAACCGTCATCGAACCCATCGTTCTACCATTCCTAGACCGGCAAGGGAACTTGCTGTTCCAACAGGACAATGCACGTCCGCATGTATCCCGTGCCACCCAACGTGCTCTAGAAGGTGTAAGTCAACTACCCTGGCCAGCAAGATCTCCGGATCTGTCCCCCATTGAGCATGTTTGGGACTGGATGAAGCGTCGTCTCACGCGGTCTGCACGACCAGCACGAACGCTGGTCCAACTGAGGCGCCAGGTGGAAATGGCATGGCAAGCCGTTCCACAGGACTACATCCAGCATCTCTACGATCGTCTCCATGGGAGAATAGCAGCCTGCATTGCTGCGAGAGGTGGATATACACTGTACTAGTGCCGACATTGTGCATGCTCTGTTGCCTGTGTCTATGTGCCTGTGGTTCTGTCAGTGTGATCATGTGATGTATCTGACCCCAGGAATGTGTCAATAAAGTTTCCCCTTCCTGGGACAATGAATTCACGGTGTTCTTATTTCAATTTCCAGGAGTGTATATATATATATATATATATATATATATATATATATATATATAGTTTCATATGTGCATTTCTTGTGCAGTTGACACGTTCCACACCATAACGGCTACCGTACCGTGCGATTGATCAATGGAACACGCAACAAACTAACAGGCTCTCAACTGGCCTTCTTCTAACCAACACACGCCCATCAGTGGCACCGAGGCGGGAGCAGCTTTTATCATATAAAACAACCGACGTCCATCCTGCACTCTAAAGAATACTTGCTGGACGCCACAGAAGTCGCAAACGGTGATGGTTTGGGGTCTGTGGAATGCACGCTTCAGGGCGTCTGGCTCGGAGCTTTCCTTGTAACAGTTCTTTGTGTCTCCGTGCTGCCAAATGCTGCTCAGATTGTTGCTGCAGACGCCAGAGCCATACGTCGAACACGATGGGCTTCCCTCTCGGCAGTGCCACGTGGCCGTTTCAAGCCCGGTCTTCTTTCTGCCGTACATTCTCGTGACCAAAGCTGCCAGCGGTCACGTACAGAGGCTACATTCCTGCCAAGTCTTTCCGCAATATCGCAGAAGAAACACCTAGCTTCTCGTAGCCCTATTACACGACCTCGTTTAAACTCAGTGGGGTGTTGATAACGGCGCCTTTCTCGCCTGAGAGGCATTATTGACTAACACCAACTCACCACGTCCAATCCCAAAAGCAACTAACGCTCACAATAGTTACAGAGTATGTGGCGTTCACTGTGTTATTCAGTGGTTTGATATTTACCTAATTTGTAAGTGAAAAAGATAATGTTATTTCATTACAGTGAGTAATAACAAAATAATTTTTTCTTCCGGCTGAAGATTTGGTCAAATTGTTAAAGAAATCCAAGTTAACGTTGTGTTAAAGTGTCGTCTGTAAGTTGTGTAAGTGTCACTAAATCACAGTTCATACAACCGATTGTATACAACTATTGATTATGATGGAAACAGTTATTTTCAGCAAAATGATCATTAAAACCACCGAATATCAGCCGCGCACAACACTGACGTATGTTACCTGAAATAATATTCTTTGCAACTCGTGCGTAATTAATTTCGGCTCCATACATCAGCAAGAAAAGTTTGTTATATGGATCGTGCTATGAGCACTGTTCTTAAAGAACCAATCTGATTCGAATTATTTTCATTAAAATGAGTTCGGGACCACCGGTGCACATTTATTTTTACACATTTTTATTACCTTCGGTATTTATGTTTGCAGATTGGTGTAATTTGAATTTGCCACTGAGATAATTGTTAAGATGGCGGCGGACAATTGACAGAGGCTTTCTATTGTTAGAGCAAATTTCCTTTTAACAGGATAAGTATTTGAATTAATGCTTATTAAACTTTACTTTTATATTGTGTACTATTTAGACTAATTTTCATCAAGCAAACCTTTCATACTTTCGTAAGAAACAGATAAAAATGCGATACAAATCGCCATCATCAATGGCTGCGCTCCTTGCAGCGGAAAAAGATAATTAACACAGATAATGCTTATTGAGAGAGGAATTAAAGTTACAAATTCACTCATATTTATTATAATAATGAACTCTATTCCCAAGTAATAATTAACAAATAATTACAATTTCTCAACAGACCACAGTTTGATATGCGTCTTGCGTCCGCAACCTATAAAAGTCAACCAAAAAAAGGTAAAAACAAAGGAAGACAAACGCAGGTCATAAAAGGAATTTACAATAATCATTGTCTTTGTATGATACACATCGATATGTCCAATTATATCATAAAATATTATATAAATAATTAATACTTATCATCGTTTAGTTTTATTTCACTGTTTTTCCAAATGTCGGATAGATAATGTTTATAACTGATAGAGGTATAATTTCCTCTAGTCGCACTGTAGCCAAACTTTATCTCGTGGATGCAACCTCATATATATATATATATATATATATATATATATATATATATATATATATATAACCCATAAGCACACAGACATTGCAACAATCATCTACCAAGATGTCGTGGCCAATATATATATATATATATATATATATATATATATTGGCCACGACATCTTGGTAGATGATTGTATATATATATTACCCATAATCACACAGACACTGCAACAATCATCTACCAAGATATATATTGGCCACGACATCTTGGTAGATGATTGTTGCAGTGACTGTGTGCTTATGGGTTGCGTTTTTCATATGACTTGTCAAGCCAATGGCAGCATGGCATCTCTTGCCGCAATTGACACAAGTGTATCTGGCTGCTGTGGTAGGAGCATTGGTAGCATTGCGAAGCTTTTTGTGTCTTAATCTGTCTAACAAGCCTTCATCATGCTTTGACATTCCAGATGATATATCATCACGCCACTCTGGTCTCATTCTAGCCCGTGCCACCCATCTGTTTGTGTCGATTCCAAAGCTCTCCATAACTCGTTTACAGTAGTCCTTGAACCTCAATACAGGACGTCCTACAGGTCTTTTGGCTATAGAGATCTCTCCAAGCATCACCTCACGTGCTAATCTGTCAGGATCCATACGGTGGACGTGTCCCAGCCAGGGGAGTCGTCTCTGCTTCAAGATAGCTGAAATACTGTTGCAGTTAATTTTAGATAGCACTGCTTCGTTGGTCACTCGGTCCTTCCACGTACCCCGAGGATGGATCTGAGGCACCGCATGTGAAAAGAATTAAGGCGACGTTCTTGTTTGGCATTAATAGTCCATGTTTCCGATGCATACAAAAGGATGCTGATGACGCAAGTTTGATATACATCCTCATATTGCTTCTATGGCTCTAAGCACTATGGGACTTAACATCCGAGGTCATCAGTCCCATAGACTTAGAACTACTTAAACCTAACTAACCTAAGGACGTCACATACATCCATGCCCGAGGCAGGATTCCAACCTGCGACCGTAGCAGCAGCGCGGTTCCGGACTGAAGCGCCTAGAATCGCTAGGCCACAGCGGCCGGCCTTATAGTGGCGCTACTACTGCCTCTCTTATGCAGCTGGTGCGAAATTTGAGTAGACATCATCTTCCACAAGTAACCAGTTGTCTGTGTGGAAGCATAACCAGGGTTGTTAGTTCAAGACGTCTAACCGTGTAATCTATTCACCTCCGACAGTTGGTTCCGTAGCTGAAAATACTAAGTTTGGGATCGTTCAACACTAGATTAGATTAGATTAGATTAGTTTTTCGTTCCATAGATCCGTATTTAGGAGATCCTCGTGGATGTGGAATATGTCAAATCTTTTTTATTTTTAATTTTTTTTTAAAATCTGAAATAACAATACTAATAGTATGAATATATACAATACATCATATGTTTCTATTAAAAAGTTCGTCAATGGAATAGAAGGAGTTGGCCACTAGTAAGTCTTTCAGGCTCCTTTTAAACTGATCTTTATTTGTAACAAAAATTTTTTATGTTTGCTGGCAAATTATTGAAGATGAGAATTCCTGAGTAGTGGACTCCTTTTTGAACTAAAGTAAGTGTTTTTATGTCCTTGTGCAGATCATTTTTGTTCCTGGTATTGTATGTATGAACTGAGCTGTTTGTTGGAAAAAGAGATATAATATTTAGGACAAAATTCATTAAGGAGTAAATATACTGAGAGGCAGTAGTTAGTATACCCAGTTCTTTGAAGAGGTTTCTACAGGACGTCCGTGAATTTACTCCACAAATAATACGTATTACACGCTTTAGGACTCTGAAAACTTTTGTTTGACTTGAAGAGTTACCCCAAAATATTATACCATATGACATTATGGAATGAAAGTAGGCAAAGTATGCAATCTTTTTTATTTTTATGTCGCCTATGTCTGCTAACACTCGAATTGCAAATACAGATTTGTTAAGGCGTTTCTGCAGTTCTGTTGTGTGCTCCTCCCGACTGAATTTGTTATCAAGTTGTAGTCCCAGGAATTTAAGACTGTCAACCTCTTCTATCTGCTCTTCTTCATACTTTATACATATGCTGGGTGGAAACCTCTTACAGGTTCTGAATTGCATATAGTGAGTCTTTATGAAGTTTAGTGTCAGTGAGTTGGCTTTAAACCATTTATTAATATCCATGAAAATATCATTAGCACATCTTTCTAGAACTACTCTCGACATACTATTTATTGCAATACTTGTGTCATCTGCAAACAAAACGAACTCTGCTTCTGGCAGTGTAACTGATGAGAGATCATTAATGTACACAGGAAAAAGCAATGGCCCTAAGATGGATCCTTGTGGGACACCACATGTAATTTCTTCCCATTCTGATGATGACTGATGACTTAATTGACTAGTCCCTTGAACCCACACCCTTTATTTCCTGTCAGCGAGGTATGACTTGAACCATTTTGCTGCACTGCCCGTGACGCCATAGAATTCTAATTTATTTAAAAGGATGTTGTGGTTCACACAATCGAATGCCTTTGACAAATCACAGAAAACACCTGCTGCTTGTAACTTGTTATTTAATGAAGTAAGTACATTTTCACTGTAGGTGTAAATAGCCTTGTCGATATCAGAACCCTTCAGAAATCCAAACTGTGTTCTTGATAATATGTTATTTGTGATCAGATGGTTGAAGAGCTGCCTGTAAATTACTTTTTCTAAATTTTTTGAGAATGCACTGTTATGAACCTAAAGGTTGGGACATGCTGTGTTTTGTGAGTTTCCAAGAGCGATCGCTGCCGCACGTAGCGTCGGTGATGTAGAGGAGCAGTCCAGAGACGAGAGGAGTCGCAGCTGGCGACACCTGTCGGGACGCGTCACCGGCGAGCGGCGTCTCCTTTCCGGTGGACGGGCGCGCGCCTTCATGACTGAGCGGGACGCCAGCCGCTGCACCCGCACTGTATTGATCGGCGTGGGCGTCGCGACGTCCCTCGCGCGGTCCACGGGCCACTGCAACAGGCGGCGGCTCCCCTGCCCCAGGGGTGCGGCGCTCACAGCCGGAGGGTAGCGGGAGGGTTCCCTGCCCTCCCCTTGCCACCCTCTCTGTGGGTGAGCTGCCAACCACACAGCCTGCGAGGGAAGACTCGAGCGCAATCCAGCCAACAATCTGCCACAAGATAAAAATGTATCACCCTCAAGAACAAAGCCATTATATTGACAAGTAGTGTGACGGGTAGTTCATCGTCGTAGGAGTACACTGAGGTGACAAAGATCATGGGATAGCGATATGTACATTCAAGGATGGTGGTAGTATCGCGTACACAAGGTAGAAATGGACAGCGCATCAACGGAGCTGTTATTTGTACTCAGGTGATCCATGTGAAAAGTTTTCCGAAGTGATTGTGGCCGGACGATGGAATTAACAGACTCTGAACACGGAATGGAGCTAAGCGTATCGGATATTCCATTTCGGAAATTCAATATTCCGAGATCCACAGTGTCAAGGGTACGTCGCGATTACCATATTAGAGGCATTACCTCTCACCACAGATAATGCAGTGCCCGACAGCCTTCACTTAACGACCAATAGCAGCGGCAAGTTGTCAGTGCTAACAGACAAGCAACACTGTGTGAAATAACTGCAGGTATCAATGTGGGACGTACGATGAACGCATCCATTAGGACAGTGCGGTGAAATCTGGCGTTAACAGGCTACAGAAGCAGACGGCCGACGCGAATGTAAGCCATTATATTGACAAGTAGTGTGTGGAAGCTCTTCATGGCATAATGGTGTGGACTGTGTTTACAGCCTGCCGCTGCGGCCGAGCGGTTCTAGGCGCTTCAGTCCGGAACCGTGCTGCTGCTATGGTCGCAGGTTCGAATCCTGCCTCGGGCGTCGATGTGTGTGATGTCCTTAGGTTAGTTAGGTTTAAGTAGTTCTAAGTCTAGGGGCCGGCCGGAGTGGCCGAGCGGTTCTAGGCGCTACAGTCTGGAGCCGAGCGACCGCTACGGTAGCAGGTTCGAATCCTGCCTCGGGCATGGATGTGTGTGATGTCCTTAGGTTAGTTAGGTTTAAGTAGTTCTAAGTTCTAGGGGACTGATGACCTCAGAAGTTAAGTCCCATAGTGCTCAGAGCCATTTGAATTAAGCCTAGGGGAGTGATGACCTCGGATGTTAAGTCCCATTGTGCTTAGAGCCATTTGTACCAACTGTGTTTACATGGAATGGACAGGATCTTCTGGTCCAACTCAAACGACCATTGACTGGAAATGGCTATGTGCTATTACTTGGAGACGATTTGCAGCCATTCATGTTCCCGACAACGATGAGATCCTTATGGATGACAGTGTGACATATCACTGGGCCGCAATTATTTACGATAGGTTTGATGAACATTCTCGACATGATTTGGCCACCCAGAACGCCGAACGTGAATCCTGTCGAAGATATACGGGACATAATCGAGAGATAAGTTCGTGTACAACATCCTGTACCGGCAGCAAATTCGCAATTATGGACTGCTACAGCGGCACTATGGCTCAGTATTCCTGCATGGTACTTTTTAAAGGCACATTTTCAGGATGGGCGTGGATATATAGCAAAAACGTAGATATAAGTTCAGAATATAAATAAAGAATTACATAAGACATTAATTAGTATAAGCGGTTCTATCGCTTGTGACCTTTTTTGTTCTGGAAGCCGTCCTGATCTGACGCATATATGCCATCACTGCAGATAATTATTTGGCACACTGCCATTATTATATATATTGAGACGCAATTTCACTGACCGTACTCATAGATGCAGTGAGAAACAGAATTAATGTGTCTATGTTATTTAATTTAGTATAATATTTTCTAAATACAGTGATATTATTTAACCTTGTGTTTCACTTAGGTTGCAGGCTATTGTTCCAATTAAACGGCGTCTTGGCAAAGCTAAAGGTTCTGTGTTACAAATTAGCTTTGGAATTATTCAAAGAACGAAGTCCGGTTAAGAAAAATCACTCACGGTCCAATTTACAATGAAAGGACCTTACGCAAAAGCCATTGTCAAGCGCGCAAAGTTTGTATAAACTGATCACATACTATTATCATTAATTATTATTATTTGCTTGTCCTTCGGTAGACTCAAACAAGACAGGAAAAGCCACGATAAATCAAAACTTCCAGCGATTTGTTGAGTCCATGTCACGCCGAGTCGCTCCACTACATCGGGCAAAAGAAAGCAGACATGATATTACAAGGTATCCCATGACTGTTGTCGCCTTAGTATGTTTAATTATACATGGTATATAGCATAAGATGAAAACTAGATGGGACATTGTCAAACATAGGATTAAACAGGTCAGCTGAAGAAGCAACAAAATATACCAAAAATGTCATCCACAAAGCTTTAAATAACTAGCAGTAGCTCCAGCATCCTCCAGTGAAATTAATACAGTCAAAAAGCTTCTAAAAAAACAACATCTCTTGTGGGCTTGATGAGATTTCAAACAGAATTCCGAAATTTTTCTTTTCCAATTCCGTAAGTCCTTAGTGATACATGCAATGTGCCAATGGCACAGGGAATTTTTACAGATGGGTTAAAATTTGCAATTATTAAACCGCTTCATAAGAAAGTTGGCGAGACAGACTGAAACAATTGTCGTCCAATTTACTTATTGACATCTTTTTCAAAAACATTCGAAAAAATAATGTACTCAAAAGTGGTCGCATACTGAAGTGGATACAATCTACTTAGCATCATAGTTCGGATTCCAGAAAGGATGCTCGATACAGAATTCTGTTTATGCAGCTCTCATCAGATAGAAAAGCCTTAAATAAAATATATCACCAGTTGGCGTTTTTTGTGATCTTTCCGAGGCGTTTGATTATTTAGATCATGATGCTCTCTTAGAAAAACTCAAGTTTTATGGAACTTGTGGATCTATGCACAGCTGGTTCGTATCATACTTAACAGACAGAACGCAAAATGTTGTGCTGAATAATTCAGACACTGTCGAAAAGGTAGAGAATTTTTGTGACTGGGGAAGAAAAAAACAACAAAGGGGGTCCGACCGTGTTCAATTTTGGGTCCACTCCTATTCCTTATATATGTGAATGATCTTCCAGTTAACTTTCAACAAGCAAAATTAGTACTTAGAACAAACGATACTAGTGTTTTAATAAATCCCATTTGAGAGAAAGCGAGAGGAGAGTTAGTAAATAATTTTTTATAAAGAATTATTAATTGGGTCTCTGGAAATGGACTCTCCCAAAATTTTGAAAAACTACACAACATCCAGCTCTGTACAATGATGTAGCACATGAGCAGGAGTCAGTAAGGAGGGTAGAATGCTCCAAATTTTTGGGTGTACGTACTGACGAAAACTTGAACTGGAAGAAGCATATTACTGAGCTTCTCAAACGATTCAGTTCAACTACTTTTGCTCTTCGTATAATTTCTAATCTTGGAAACAAAAGTATCAACTTCCTGATATATTTTGCATATTTCCACTCAATAATGTAATGCGGAGTAATTTCATGGGGTAACTCGTTGCTTAGAAAGTACTGCTTACAGGAAAGCACGCAGTAAGAATAATACGTGGTGTTCTCTGACGGACGCCAAGCAGGTACCTGCACAAGGAGTTAGGCATTTTACTGCGGCGTCATAACACGTATACTCGGTAATGTAATTCGTCATAAATAAACCATCACAATTTCAAAAGAACAGTGGTGTACCTACCTACAACATTGGAGGGAAGAATGACCTTTATTATCATTGCTAAAGCCGTCAGTGGCTCAAAAAGAGTAAAACATGTTGCAACAAACATTTCTGATCCTTTGCCCAACAACATAAAATGTGTGACAGGTAGAGAAAGCAAGTTTTAAATCTAATTTAAAATAATTCCCCCTGGACTAATCTGTCTACTCCATTGATAAATTTTAACTTAAAAACTGGTAGACAGCAGAAAAAAAGTATAATTGCATGAGTAAGACCAAAACTAACACTTTTTTCAATTCTTTTAACACTAATCCTGTGTACATATCCTGTAAACTGACCCGTTCCACGTCATTCGTTAAAATGATTTATGGAACATGTAACTAAGAAATCCAGACCAAATGAAACACACGTGTCCCAATAAAGGGTGCTCAAACAGTCGCATCGATACACACTTTACCTTCCTCTGGTGGCAACGCAGACCTGTGTTCTCACATGCTAACGATGATAAAGGTCCCGAATGGCTTCCAGCAATAGACTGTCCCAAGCATCTTCCACCTTCTGTTGCAAAGTGGCAATGGTCCAAGCAGCGTCAGGAGAACAAGTACTTTCCCACCTCACTATATACGCCTTCAGTTCGCGAGAGATTTGGTGACGCTGCTGGCAAGAGTAGTTATACAGCACTAAGGGCTCTACGCGTTAGAACAGTCGTATGAGGGAGGGCACTATCCTGACGAAAATGCACATCAACTTCTCGTCGAAAATTGGGCAGCGGCGCCGGCATAACAATATGTACGAAGCAGTGGACACTGGTTACTTTTCCTGCAGAAGCAAAAAATATGACCGCCAGTAGTAACTGCTGACCCCCCCCCCTCCCCCTCACGTCATGAAGCCTCTGGTGGGACATGTGTGTCGTGGGTGGATGCACTCTGGAATTGGCAGTTCACAGGCCTAGGCTGTGCACGTGTAATTCCATCGCTCGCATACAGACACTGAAACGTCCCCTTAGAAAAATTTATTCAAGACTGTGCTTAACCTGACAGACTGTGCTTAACCTGACACACAATATTTTTAGCGCAACGCAGTCTGACTTCCAATAATCCCTACAAAAGAATGGCCCTGACTAACATTAACCTATACCTTTCATAAATCACTTACCTCACAAAAATCTTCGTTACTGGAACTACTGCAATACAGCGAGCGCCACTACTGCCAGCTAAATAAAAGATTCAAACTACGGAAGGCACTAACTACTGATAGGCATAGTTAGCAAATGAAAGATTTTAATAGAGAACAAACAATGTATTTACCTTAATAGTCATAATATATATAGCAGTTCATGACATCCATTCTGTACTCAAAAATCCGCCATCTCATTTCCCACATCCACCACTGCTGGCGGCTCACCTCCAACTGCGCAACGCTACGCGCTGTTCACATCCAGCTGCCGCTGCCCAACACTACAATGGCAGACAACAATGCAAACTAGCCACAGACTGCACACAGCACAGCCAGTGATTTTCATACAGAGAGCGCTACGTGGCGGCGGCGTTACCAATATAAGAACCTAAACAGCCTACATATAAGAACCTAAACAGCCTACTTACAACATAACGTCCTCCATCACTGATGACAACAAATCGCCATTCCTTTCACAAGTCGACACTTTCACGACAGCAGATTAGCTCTGCTTGGCGGCGTAGTGGTGTCAGTGGTGATCTTTGTCCTGTTGCAGAAGTAGACGGTTCCCAATGGTCGCTGATGACACAGCAGGTACAACATGTTACCAGATTTGTTCCTTTGATGTTTGGTCGGAAGGCGCTGCTCGCTAATGGCATCGATCTTGACGTGTGTCTGTACTACGCAGGCGTCCGGAACCTGGTCTACGTGTGTGGGAACGTTCCACCGACTCCTGTTGAAAGTAGCGGCATCCCACCGATATGCAGTGGTCAACGTGTGCAGCAACCAGTCGATATGTCCATACAGCTTCCTGCAGGTCCATAATGCAACCCGATTCAAACGGCTGAAGTTGTTCAACAGAACTACATACTCGTCCGTGGTGCATGGCTGTACCCTAGAATGACTGTTCTAGACACTGTTCACCTCTAAAATCGCCACAGTTACTGCTTGCATTGTCAAAATAGAAGGCCCAAAGACATGTCTCCTGAGTGCCATTTGAGGGCCTACGACTGTGAAAAATGAGTCACTAACACTCCAACCCTTCAGTATCCAAAGAACTGTACCGCCCTTTGCCATAAGCGATTTAAGGAATTCATGGAAAACCTAAACCTGGCGGGTATTTGAACTGCCGTCCTCCACATCGTGAATCCCATTGTCCTACCTTTGCGCCGCCACGCTCGACAAATTCGTACAGAACACGACCATAGAAGATCGCACCAAACTAACAATGGTTTACCACAGGGTTCAGTTCTGACATGTGATCCACGACCCCTCAGATCTTGGAGAAGTTATCAATGGTGACGACATCAGCCTCACAATACTAAGAAGAGATTTCATAGTCACTTCAGGAATATAGAAATACAAGTCACTTAGGAATGAAATTAAAAGTAAATTAAGGAAAGCTAAGGCGAAATGGCTGTGTGAAAAATGTGAAGAAATCGAAAAAGAAAAGCTTTGTCGGAAGCACTGACTCAAAACAACCGTCGGTGAAATTAAAAGGAATTGTCTTAACATTAAGAGTGCAATGAGAATTCCACTGTTAAATGCAGAAGAGAGAGCGGATAGGTGGAAAGAGTACAACGAAGGCCTCTGTGAAGGGGAGGGCTTAACGTGGTAGAAGAACCGGTACTCGACAGGGAAGAGATAGGGGACCCAGTATCAGGAACAGAATTTAAAATAGTACTAGATGAATTAAGATCAAATAAGGCAGAAGGAACAAAAGAAATTCCATCTGAATTTATAAAATAATTGGGCAAGAAAAAGACTACTGACGTCTGTTTAGAATGTATGAAACTGGCTGAAAAACGTTATCCACACAATGCCCGAGACCCCAAGAGCCGACAAGTGTGAGGATTATCATACAATCAGCTTCAAGGCACGTGCATTCAAGTTGTTGAAGTAATATACAGAAGAATGGAAAAGAAAATTGAAGATCTCCTGGCCGAAGATAAGTTTGGCTTTATGAAAGGTAAAGGCACCAGAGACTTAGTTCTGACATTGTGGTTAATAATCAAGCAAGAGTGAAGAAAAATCAAGACGTGTTTCTAGGCTTTGCCGACCTGAGAAAAGCGATTGACTGTATGAAATGGTGCAAAATATTCTAAATTGTGAGTGAAATAGCATTAAGCTGTAGGGAAAGACAGGTAATAAACAATATGTGTAAGAAGCAAGAGGAAACAATAAGACTAGAGGACGAAGAACAAAGGGCTCGGATTAAAAAGGGTGTAAGACAGTTATGCAGTGTTTCGACGTTACTGTTCAATCTACACATCGAAGCGGCAAAGTCGGAAATAAAAGAAAGTTTGAAGAGTGGGATTAAAATTCAGGATGAAAGGATATCAATGATAAGATTCGTTGATAACATTGCTATCGTCAGTAAATGTGAAGAAGAATTACAGGATGTACTGAATAAAAGGAACAGTCTAATGACGAAACAACATGGATTGAAGGTAAATCGAAGAAACACGAAAGTAATGAGAAGTAGAAGAAATGGGAACAGCGAGAAACTTAACATCTGAATTGGGGATCACAAAGTAGACAAAGTTAAGGTACTCTGCTATCTAGGCAGCAGAACAACCAAGACGGACGGAGCAAGCCGGCCATCAAAAGCAGACTAGCACTAGCAAAAAGGGATTCTTGGCCAAGAGAAGTCTTCTAGTATCAACTATAGAAGAACAAATTTCTGAGAATGTACGTTTGGAGCACAGCATTGTATAGTAGTGAAACATGGACTGTGGGGAAATCGAACAGAAGAGAATCGAATCCTCTGAGATATGGTACTACAGAAGGATGCTGAAAAATCAGGTGGAGTGATAAGGTAAGGAATGAGGAGGTTTTCCGCAAAATTGGCAAAGAATATATGTACAATATTGACAAGAAGAAAGAACAGCGTGCTAGGACACCTGTTAAGACACCAGGGAATAACTACTATAGTACTAGAGGGAGCTGTGGAGGGTAAAAACTGAAGAGGAATTGCAATGTATCCAGCAAATAATTGAGGATGCAAGTTGCTTGTGCTACTCTGCGATGAAAAGGTTGTCACAAGAGAGTAAATCGTGGTGGACCGTACCAGATCAGTCACAGGACTGATTGTTCAGAAAAGAACGTACGGCACAAGATGTAGACAGTGCCGATACAGCTACTGAAACCAAATAATGGAGCGCACCAACGTTCTGTGTTTTCTCTTCGGTTTCTGGCGCGGATCGAAGTTGATAACGTGTGGCCAGGTAATATTGTATAGAATGACGACGCACTTTTTGTGCTAAGGGTGCAATGAATACGCAGAACTGCCGAGTTTGGTATACTGTTAGACCACGTGCTGTGCACGAAGAGCCATTGTACTCGCCGTATGTGACTGTTTAGAGTGAATTCACATGCATCTCTACTCTCGGTCGGTTCTTCTGTTTAGAGGTTCAAAATGGTTTAAATGGCTCTGAGTACTATGGGACTTAACAGCTGTGGTCATCAGTCCCCTAGAACTTAGAACTACTTAAACCTAACTAACCTAAGGACATCACACACATCCACGCCCGAGGCAGGATTCGAACCTGCGACCGTAGCAGTCGCACGGTTCCGGACTGCGCGCCTAGAACCGCGAGATCACCGCGGCCGGCTGTTTAGAGGTCGCGCCCAGAGCTCCTGTCAGGTGCACCGAGACGTCTGCAAGTTACCGAGATCTCCTTGTACAGCAAGTGAGTCCTGCTTTGGAAGAGCGTAACTGTGTGGAAACCACTGTTTTCAAGCAAGATGGGCGACACCTCATTTCGCTCGCCCCGTAGAATATTTGCTTAATGCAGCCTTTTGCAAACGTATTATCTCCAGACGTTTTCCACATGTATGGCCTGCAAGATCAGAATACATGAAACATTTCGCTCTGGGGATATCTAAAAGAACGCATTCATCAGGAATATCGGTCTCTACATCATCAGAAGCCCAGTATACAGGAACACATTGCTCAGATCCCACCGGCACTGCTGCGAACAGCTGTTGATCACGTCGTTTTAAAGATACGGCACCTCGTCGATGTCTCCGGTGCTCATATTGAACAAATTGTGAAAGCGGCGGCTAATAACAACATCAACATTATGCCTTTGTCACTTATTTGACCTATTCTGCCGACATGCCACTCCTAATCCATTACATATGGAAACATTTCTGAGACGCCCTGCTAAACCCGCAGGACAGGACAGGTACTTTAAGTTGAGGAAAGGAACCAAAATAAGCGGCTGTCAGTTACACTCGAACATACAACCCTTTATTTGATCAAACATTATAAGAGCCAAGAAAATTAAAAAAAAAACACAGCTTTAGTTTTGGATCTTAATTAGAGGCTGAATGCTCCGTACAATCTTATGCCTTAAGGGCAATACCACTTTAATTTAAAATGACTGAAAACCAATAACTTAAAGCTCAATCAAAATCAGAAATTTAAAAGGCAAAGCCTTATCTTAAAACAGTTATTTAATTAGGCTGAACGCCCAAAGAATCTGAAACTTCAAGGGCAAACAACTTAAATTCAAAATCGGCTCAAGGCCCAAAGAATCTGACACGTTAAGAGCAAAACAGCTTAAATTCAAAATCGGCAGAAGGCCCGACACTTAAGCTCAATAACATTAATTTTTTAAAATGCCAAAGGCGTTACGTACAACAGTTCTTAAATTAAGCTGAAGGCCCAAACCATCTGATGCCTTAAGGGCAAAACCACCTTAATCTAACACTCGGCTAGAAGCCATGCAAGTGCAAAGAACAGGAACAAACGAGAAAAGGCAGTACACCCAAGGGCGCTCAGAAGTTCCGAGGATCGGCCTTGAATTCAAACACTAACGCTCGCTTAGGTGAGACAGGCAGTCGGCCCAACTATTGTCGAGCTGACGACAACCCAACCGACATACAGTCAACGTACCCACCGACAAGATAACCTCCGCTTCTCCCAACAAGCACACAACAGGAAGTTCAATGGAACAATGTAGAAGGTATTGGCGCCCACAACCAATTATACAGTGAGCTGTCGGACTACACACCGTGCTGGACAGCGAAAACACGATGAGGAAAATACACTGCCTGAATTTACGTCAACGGCCAGGGTAAGTAACCGGAACGTTAATGGCCACAAGGCAGAAGATTCCTCTGGTGCACTTCAGTTCAAATAACCAAGTACAGTTAAACTCCACTGGAGGGTGGATAAAATTTGCCAACTTGAAAACACACGTTGTTGCTCGCGGGAATATCCCAACAGCCGACAACGGACTCCAAACGACACAATTTGGACAGTCGTGACTTGCTGGTAGATTAAGTCAAAACTCAACTTTCATGTCCAGCTTCGGTGAGCTACGAACCTCGTAGCAATGGGAACAGCACCACACACGCTGACACCGCATAGAGGCCGCCAGCGGGCCCGGCCAAACAATATTTTCTCGCTGCTCCATGCCAACCGACCAACTCCCAGGCCCAGAAACGGTGAAAGGACCAAGGATACGTCGGCCGATGTGACGACCAAGCGAATAACCAACCAACGGTCGTCCTGCTCCAATCTCCCTCCGTTGGAGAGTTCATGTGTGTCGTCAGCGATCAGCGAGCACTGGCTATCGGTGCCTCACCGGCGCTCCGTCGCCAGACTTCACTGTTGCTGCTTCCTGACTGCACTGCTGGTCCGTCCCGAACTCACTGCCAAACACACGACGACCCGGAAATACCATCGGTCGCTCCAGAGGTGGTACGACAGTGCACTTATAGATACGCGCTGCTGCTGCCGCTCACGGGCAAGTGAGGCAGAAAGTTAGTGACGCCAGTAAATGGAATAAGAAAACGAGGCGCAGTACGGTAATAGAAGATGACAAACAATAAATGGCATGAACACGAGCCGTGCACGGCTCAATTTCCATACGTCTTTCTTGGATTCACAATGCATGATTTACGTCTAGTGGCAAGAACTCGAACTAATTTTTTCCCAGAGGTTTCGCATAACACATTAGAATATCTACCAAGTTTTGCTGCCATTCGATGATTACGGCTTATACTACGCCTCTGTGAGTAGCTGTACTTTAATTACAAGTATAACCACTTTAAAAAAGGCTTTCTAACATTCAGATTTATACACGATGCTAACAAATTTCTGTTTTTCATTATTCTGCTAAGAAATAACTGTAATACTTAGCAGGGAGTTGTTAGCAATATTTTATATTGTTGTTTATAGAACAATACAGCTCAAGTATGTTTAGCAGACCAATTATTCGTAATTGTTGGAAAAAGAAACTGTTCATAACACCTAGTACAAAAATTGAGATTGTTCATTTTGCAGGTGTTTCCTGCCGGAAAAAAGCAGTTCTCCATCTTGGTGCAGAGAGCGGATAACCAGGCGCAAGTAAAAACAGTAGGATAGACTGTGTTGCCGATACGCGACAAATAAATAAGATAAAACATCTCCTCGCAGCTTGTAAAGGGTACTCCCTTGTCTTCCTTAATTCTTTCTCATATCACTAACCATTGCGTCACAATGGTTTCTCTAGTTACGTTATTTGTCAGCAGTTGAAATGGGCATTTTGCAGTACATCGTCGCTGTTTTTTATTCTTCCGTATGTTTTCTTGTAAGCATGAAATATTCAATCTGCTTTGAAAATCCGTTTCTGTTCTGTCATTAGTTATTGTGCGGTTGTCACTGTATTGTGAATTTTCATTGTTACCTGCTCTGTGTTATACAATCTGAACATATTGAACAGAAAGAAATGACATGTAAATATCTACCTCAGTCAGAAGTAATATATTTTCAATCAAAGACATCGACATTTCGGAAATTATTGGTCCTTGCTCACATGCTTTAGATTCTATATCAGTTATATGGATACTTTCATGTGATATCTACAATAGGCCTTAAAAAGTATATATATATATATATATATATATATATATACAGGGTGTCTCAGCTATATTGTCCACCCAAAATATCTCTGGAACAATAACAGCTATTGGAAAACGACTTTCACCGGTATCAATGTGGGGCTGGGGCCCATGAATGTACATATTTGAAAACATTCTAAAACGAAAGCATATGTGTTTTTTAACACAAACTTACGTTTTTTTTTAAAAGGACCTCCTATATTTTTTCTTCAGCAATCCATAGCATGTCAAAGCACATACACAATGGCGTTGATTGCATCGCAATATTCCCATTACATCCCGAGATATTGAGACGCGAAGTTGACGCTTGAAACACCCGACATGCGCTGCTAGCGCACGTCCTGAGGCTCAGGCGTGAACCCCATGCTGCCCGTAATCGCAGCAGACCGTATTATTTGTTTCGGACCTCTTGATAAGTATGGAGGTGTGATTACACATGTCAATCACATCGCGATTGCGGGCAGCACTGAACATTATATATATACAATGAAACATTATATATATATATATATATATATATATATATATATATATATAATGTTTCAGTAAGAGCGTGAAAAGTGTAAGAATACACAGATAATGCTCAACTGAACAGTTTGAGATAGGGAACATCGGTTTGGAGAAGCCAGCTTAAGGAGATACGGAAGCAAACTTGTCTACCGCTTTGTCTAGCATTACTGCTTTCCAACTTATTTACAACTAACATGCCTACAAGTTTACACATACTGTGCTGTTTGTTTACGTGTACATTCTTTATTTCCTGCAAGCAAACAAGGAGGACGAGCCTGATTACTAGGGAGTCATGATGGAGCTTTTGTTTACTTTACATATAAATAAGGTGGCTCTGTTGTATCGTACTTACATTGTCCCATGACAGAACGTGCTACGAACGAACGACAGACCCATTCATTACTCAGTGCCATTCTGAGATGTAGAGTACAATAAGATGGAGCAGTAGCGGTACAGGTTCGCAAAGCACACTGACATGCACAGTGCATATGCAGAAGTACGTCGCAATGCTCTCGCCGCTGAAAGCCTGAACAGGAAATAATTTCCTAACAGGCATCATCCGTCACGCAGAGTGTTTATTTCTCTTTAGCGACGAATGTGGGAGACTGGCTCAATGGAAACAAGAAACGAGCGATGTGGCACCATGAGGACTACACCAGGGATATCTGTCAGGATGCGCCAGAACCTTGTCCGCCGATGTCATGCTTCCATTGAGGTTGATGGCCGTCAGTTTCAGCACATTTTGCAAGACGCAGTACAAATGGTACACTCATTGTGTCAGTGATGGTATTTGCAGTTAACTGTAACTAATGTAAGTAAAAAAGTGCACAGGAAGGTGATTTAATTCTTATTATCTCCTTAAGCTGGCTTCTCCGACCCCAGGATCCCTACTTCAAATTAATCAGTGGATGATCCTCTATGTTCTGTTAAATTTTTGTACACTCTTACGGGAACGCCCTGCGTAGGGTCAATTACCTGAAACTTGCACCACAGATATTGAGGAAATGGAAAGCGCCAGTGACGTGCGGTTTTCACAGAAAGGATTGGTAGTCAGTGACTCGTCTTGTTAGCCAAGAAACAGATTGTAGTAATACATAAAAAGTGTATTTTTGCGCAAATATGCACTTCTTAAATGAAACTATGTCTACTGACATTAAAAAATAAAAGTAGGGTAAATAAGAATGCCAGTGGTATTTGTTGCAAGAGTGTAGGAAGAGTGGCTTACGAAATATCGTGGTGTATGCAAAGTGTAGGAAGCATGCAGGCCGTTCTTGTACGGTGCATGCGGCAAGGTATCTCAATGACGTCAAGCATCTCGGAAATCTCTGCAACCAGTTACGTGAACGTGGTAGTGGAGCACCTAGATAACGTACCAGAGGGAAATAAGTGACGACACAAAGGGGGAAATTAATGTTCTTGCTGCTGTTTCAGTTACTCCAGTTGTTATCATGTATCTTTTCCAGAAATGAAGCCACATTTACCAATCATAGCCGGCCGGGTTGGCCGAGTGGTTCTATGCGCGTCAGTCTGGAACCGCGCGAGAGCTACGGTCGCAGGTTCGAATCCTGCCTGGGGCATGTAAGTTTGTGATGTCCTCAGGTTAGTTAGGTTTAAGTAGTTCTAAGTTTTAGGGGACTGATGACCTTAGAAGTTAAGTCCCGTAGTGCTCAGAGCCATTTGAACCATTTGAACCAATCATAGCCGGGTAAACCGCGGAAATATGCGTTTTTAGTCTATTAACAGTGGCCGTTGGCTTTGTCAGGTGGCACGTGTGGAGTGTAAACGTGTGTTGTGGGATAGTGAACCATCAGCTCATGGGTCCGTTTTTCATAGACGGAACAGTGAACGCGCCCAAGTATCGCAGCATCCTAACAGACTATCTTCCACTCATGCCAGAAGACATTCATTCCTCTGTGGACTAGGAGAAACCAGTGATACCAACATGATGGCTGCCTAGTGCACGAGGTACTATAGCATATCTTCCCAAATTGTTGGGTTGGCTGCAGAGGACCTGTACTTTGGCCAGCCTGTTCCCCAGATTTTGTGCGTGTAGACTTTTTTCTGTGGGGAAAGCTGAAAGGCGCTGTCTACAAAGACATACTAACTACATCCGATGATATGCGACGCTGTATTACTGCAGCCTGCTTGGACATCTTCGCTCAAATGCACGTGTGTAGCAATCGTTCTATACCAGGCTGGGAGCGTATATTGCCGCTGCCAGTGGTCATGCTGAACACAATCTGTAATGGTGAGGTATCTCGTTAGTCCACATAACTAGCGCATGCGCTTGTGTTGCCCTTTAGTGAGTGTTACCACGGGTATTGTACAAATGCTGGTATGGGAACTTTTCACAATACGATATCGTGTAAACGATTCGCACTGTAATACTGCAGTAAACTTCACTGACATTCTAATTTACCCTAGTTTTAGTTTGTTAATGTCAGCAGGCAATGTTCCATTTTTTTTGCACAAAAAGTATACTTTCTGAGTATTATTACAGTCTGTTGATTGGCTAATAATACGAGACCCTGACTATCAATCCATTCCATGAAAACCGCACGCCAATAACACTTTCCATTTCCGCAGTATTTGCGGCGCAAATTTTAGATGGTTCACCCTTTATACAGGGTGGAGAAAAATTGATGGGAACGTAGTATCAAGGAATTTGAAGTACTCTCCTGGGAGTCAGAATTCCGGAAAAATTGGTGTTTTGTGCAGACGCTAACCTTGATGGGTGGCCTGGGAGAAGCTAAATAGCAGAAGTTGAGAGGAAGGGAAATTTCGTGGGAATTCGTTCACTTCCCAGAGCAGGCATTGGTCGGCGCTGGGAAGTGACGCATAATTAACGCGACTTGCGCTACAATTGGCGTAAGTGATTTTGCTGGAGGGGAAACCAAGCCGAAGAGCGGACTGGGAGAAGTCCCCGTAGATGTCTTCTGTTCCGAGCTTGCCTAGAGTGCGGACATGGCGTTCTTTACTCAGCTTTCCTGAGAAAGAGTCAGCATCTCTGCAGTTTAGGACTTAGCAAATGGAATGATCGAGCTTAGAGTTAGGAAGTTTTGGTTCAACTATGTACTGAGCAAGATAGCTAGGAGTGAATAGATGAGTGCAGCCTTGCAACACCACGAGGTCGGCCAACATCCGCACATCAACACTGCTCCGCCACGCTGTATTCGGTGATATTGCGCCCGCTCCGACCACTGATTAATTTGTTGGATCACATTGGTAATGTTTCCATGAGGGTTTCATGGGCCATGTATTGTAGAATTCTTCTCGCACTTCGCATTACGCCTGGGTCAGTCGATAGGAATTACTTTTGATTTATCACGCTTTACTCCATGGAAACACAATTTATTACCACTGCCTGTTAGGAGAGTCATGTAATGTGATGATTGAAGGTCCTGAGTTAAAATAAATCTGTGATAATCGGCTGCATCTGTTTTCAATCAAGTAGTTGAAATCCCAAGTCACTTACTTAATTAATTTTATGTTCAGCATTTGCATCTGGTGTTCAATAGCTGAATATAACAGCAATGTGCACCCCTTTTAATTAAAAAGGGATCAATTCTGAATCAATTAATGTCAACAATGCCACCACAGTTCAAACAGGAGTCACAGGGCCTTAATAATTTTTTGCGTTATCCGATATTGCGGCAGTTTTGCACTCTCTGTTGATCTGTTAGTCGATTAGTTGGGGTGAACACACGCCAAAACCAGATAAGTGACAGGTGGGGTGTTACATATGGCGACCCTGCCAGGATACGATACTTCGGGATTTGCTAGGAAGTAGTCTTGAAAAAGGAAATTTTTCCACGTGATCCATTGCTTAGCCATTTTTAATTGAAAAACGGGTAGCATTAGTTGCAATAAGTTACATTGTCTTCTTCATGTGCTGTCCTTTCAAATTGACACTTATAGGTGCCTGTGCATTGTATTTGTGATTTCTTGGAGTACTTAAGATGTGCAGTGCCGTAACCAGCCGATGCTGAGCACACAGAACACATTCATTGGCACTAGCCTTTTTGGGGGAATTCTTCATGAACTGTTTGTCGGGTCATTGCTCACACCCAGTGTATCAATTTGTGTCCTGATATATGTTCTGTGTTATCTAATTATTGAGTGTAAGGGGTACGTGTGTTTTGAGTTTTCGTGTAACATAAATGTGCAAATGATAACGAGGGGAAAAGCCAAGACAACGGCAGAATATAATCAGACTGTTACTCGGGATAACATGGGTGACAGTAGGGAATGCTCTACCGATGAGCGTGACGAACGCGAGTTGCAACTTCCTGAAACTGCGTCTCACGACTGGTTTAGTCAGCTGAATAGCAAGCTCGTTGATTCAGGCAGTGATACTGAGGGCTCAGGGGACGCAGGGAGTACAGGATTAATCCAAAAGTATGGAAGATCCAGCCTAAGAAGCCAGAGTGTGTTGGGACAAAACGGTGTCCGACCATTATCAAACGATTCATTCACAAGTGATCCAACGGGGGCGCGGAGACGGTACTTGTCTAGATATCGAAGGGTTCCTCAGAACAGTGGAGAAGAGTCGCATTTTCAACCACAAAAGAACGAGGATCAAAATGCGGCTGCTCTCAAAAACATTACGGACCTGTTGCAACAGATGCAAACCGTGAACTTAGAGCAGAGCGCCAACCTTAATGCCGAAATTAAAAAGGCGAATTCGGAGCTGAAAGAGCAGAGCGCCAAGCTTAATGCCGAAATTAAAAAGGCGAATTCGGAGTTGAAAGAGCAAGTAAAAGAGGAGGTAAAGAATCTCGGCGTCAAAATAGAGAAAGAGATTGCCATCATCAAACGAACGGCAATTGAAGCCAAATTAATTGCGAAAGGTGCAAGGAAAATAGCGAGAGAAACACGGGACTCCACGCAAAGCAAGGCAAACGTAGGAAGGGTCATGTTATCAAGGCTACAAAGCCGAATAAAACGTGTCGAATAAAAGCAACAAGAGCAACCGGACATAGGGCCTAACGAGATGTTTAAAGAGGAGGTGGCGACATTAAAAAGAAATTTAGAGGACGAGGTAAAACGTCTCATTACAGAGACGTCAGGAAAGGAGAAGGGTGTAATTACTGCGTCGACTGAACCGTCACTTGCCGGAAAACAGATAACTGCTTCACGGTGTGACAAAGTTGACACTACAAGCAACGGGAGCCACGCCTTTATTCACAGCTCTGAGGCAACGACCGAGGTAAACACGGACAGCACGCAACAGTCCAGTGAGCACAATTGCTGCCGGCTGATTAGATGCACCGAACAACTGTCGAACAAACTAAGGGTGAGAGATGACGTTAGCGCGTCGGAACCAATTAGTCCACGTCCCGAAGTTCATACGAATCGTAAGAACGGTCGAAATGATAACTAGAATGAAGACCTGTTTGACTACAAGCATTTTGTATCAGTCCGAAAGTTCCATCAGTACAAGGACGAAGGTAATAGCTTACATCTAAAAACTTTTATGGGACAATTCGAGTTATCTTTGCCCCCACACTGGCCATTGATGTACCAGCTGGATTTTGTGTGCTCCCATATGGAGGGCGCGACCGCTGAGTACATGAGAAATGTAGCGAAGACGAGCGTCTCGTTCGAAGAATTCAAAAATGCCTTCTTGGGCAAGTATTGGTCTAAAGGAACCCAAGAAAAGATCAAACAAGAAATTATGATGTCCAGAGATATGGAAGGGGCAGGGTGCCGGAGTCCGGTCAATTTTTTTGAAAATATGACAAAAAGGAACCAGTACCTAGACAACCCATCTAGCGGTGCGGAAATCATCAGATTATGCTACATGAAACTTCCCATCTCGTATCAACAATTACTTGCCGGTCGTTGTGGTAGCGATACTGAGGTATTTAAGGGCATTTTGCGCGAACTGGAATTCGCATTTCAAGAGGAACAGGCACGGGAGAAACGCCGACAACGTGAGCAAAATAACAACCGTCGCAATAATGGATACCAGTGGGATAGTAGGCCAGTGCCGAACTACAACGGCCACAATCAAAATTAGAGGAATGGCAACTAGAAAAGAAGGTACACGGAAGAAGAGCGACACTCTCCGGTGCAACATAATAAATTACAAAGGACCTGGGGCGGTAATCAGCAATCGGGAAGGAACAGGAATAATAGTTACCAAAATAACAACCAGGAAGAGGTCGAAGTCCACCCTCCGAAGCCTGGTCCATCCCACCTTAACGGGCAGGATTACGAATGACTAGACCAGAGCGCTGACAGGAGTTATCGAATACGAGGATGTCACCGAGTTACTCCTCGAAGAAAAGGAAGGGCAACAAAATAAAGAAATATACCCAGTAGTCAAAATCAAAATACGAGGTGACTTAACGGTGGCCGCTATAATTGATAGTGGAAGCCAGCTTTCAGCGATCTCAGAAGAGGTATTTAAGACATGTAAGAATGTGCTGAACCCACCGACTCTTGCCACACAAAAGACGAATGTCAGGGGTGCATTACTTGGAAAGAGTATAGAAATATCTCAACAGACACGTTTAGAATTCGAATGTCAGGGACATCAGTTGACTGCTAATCTTTTTGTCATTCCTAAACTGTCCACCGATATTATCATTGGTATGGATTTCCTATCAACGAACAAAGCCATAATCTATTTGGGTCCAGGAGAAGTCACATTAGGAGAGGGTGGCAAAATCCATCTTCGTTTCGATGAACAAGTAATCCCAGGGCAGGTACAAAAGAGCTGTCTCAGACTACAGTTTCGAAACCAGGAGGAGTCAACAGGTGAAGCCGACGGCGGACAGGACAATCGAGATAGTACTTCGAAAGAAGCACAGTTAGTAGAAATACATAAGGAAATAAGCGAGAAATTGCAGGGCATAAAGGTCGTAAGAGACGCAGACAAAGAAGGGTTAGACAATGTGCTAAGAAGGAATATTGAAGTTTTTCTCCCCAAGACGGGCTCCATAAAGGGCTATCAATATAAATTTAACGTAAAGAGGCACAAACCGTTTCGAGTACCGCCGTACCCAATTCCGTGGTCGTACCGAGACCGTGTTTTCATCGAACTCCAGCGGATGCAGAGGGAGGATGTAATAGATCCAGCAAAGTCACACTATAACAGCCCCCTCAGGATCGTAGACAAAAGGAACGGAGAAATTCGACTTGTATTAGATTCCCGGCAGATCAATACGATCATAGTTCCGGAAACCGACAGACCCGAAAGGCTCGATGAGTTGCTGCAGAAATTCCATGGAGTTTCGGTGTTTTCCTCTCTGGATTTGAAATCCAGCTTCTGCCAAATCGAGTTGGATCCAGAATGTAGAAGATACACGGCGTTCGTCGCATTTGGTAGACGCTATCAATTCAAGACTCCCCTTTGGCCTGAATATTTCGTCTGCAGCATTTATAAGAGGATAAGGAACAATTTTGGATGAGGGGTTAAGGGAGAGAATAACATGTGTAAGTAGGCTGTTTAGGTTTTTATGTTGGTAACGCCACGTAGCGCTCTACATGAAAATCACTGACTGTGCTGTGTGAAGGCTGTGGTTGGTTTGCATTGTTGGAGCATATGCTATTGTAGTGTTGGGCAGTTGGCTGTTAACAGCGCGTAGCGTTGCGAAGTTGGAGGTGAGCCGCCAGCAGTGGTGGATGTGGGGAGAGAGATGGCGGAGTTTTGAGAGCGGATGATCTGGACGTGTGTCCATCAGAGATAGTAAATTTGTAAGACTGGATGTCATGAATTGATATATATTATGACTTTTGAACACTGTTAAGGTAAATACATTGTTTGTTCTTTAACAAAATCTTTCGTTTGCTAACTATGCCCATCAGTAGTTAGTGCCTTCAGTAGTTAGAATCTTTTATTTAGCTGGCAGTATTGGCGCTCGCTGTATTGCAGTAGTTTGAGTAACGAAGATTTTTGTGAGGTAAGTGAGTCATGAAAGGTATAGGTTATTGTTAGTCAGGGCCATTCTTTTGTAGGGATTATTAAAAGTCATATTGCGTTGCGCCAAAGATATTGTGAGTCAGTTTAAGCAGTTTAAGCACAGTCATGTATAATTTTTCTAAGGGGACGTTTCCTATGTCGACCCTTAGCCGAGGATACCTCACTGAAATCTTCTGATTTTTTTCTTGTAGTTTGTGTAATTAGTGTAGCTATTGTTTATTGCTAGCGCGTAATTGTAGAGAGAATCTCCTTTGTAGTTGCAGTCTTTCATTGTTGTACAGTAAAACAGTTGTGGCATGCATGTACATTTGCACCAAGTATTTCGCAGCTGCGCTTGCAATTAACTAGATATTATTTTCAGTGCTATGTTAATGTGTTCCCCTATTTTTGCTCTTCAAATTGTGCTTTTCTGTGTTATCGTGTGAAATATTGTGACAGTTATGGCGTTTGAAAAACGTAATACTAGGCTTCAAAGTAAACTGAGAAATGACAGTGAAGACGAAAGCAGGGTGTTAGCGCCACCGTGTAATGAATTAACTAATAGTCAACATAGTAATTTGGTAATTGTGCATATGGAAATGGAGCGGGCGGCAAATAATGGTGTAGACAGTGAAACAATTAGTGAACAGGGAAGCATTATCGATCGATCGGTCGGTAACAGCTCGGTTCAGGAATCGGGAATGACAGGACACAATCTTGCAAATACTGCAGATTCAGGTTTTGGGTCCTCGCCGTTTTCTCAAATGAGTCAAGACATATTTTCTGCTTGTCAAAATGTGAATGTTGTCGGTGCAAATTCACTTCCGAAAAGCACTGAGGAACATGTTCCAGACACCAGTGCATTGTTATTACAATTGCTACAACAAATGGGACAAAAGCTTCAAAAGTTAGACACAATGGAACAAAAGCTTCAAAAGTTAGACACAATGGAACAAAATCAGAGACAAACATAGCAAAAGCTTCAAAAGTTAGACACAATGGAAGAGAATCCTCGAAAGTTACACACATTGGAACAAAATCTTCAAAAGTTAGACTCAATGGAACAAACGCTTGAACAAAGACGTGATGATTTTACTGCAGAGTTGCTTAAAATCGAATATAAATGTCGAAAAGTCTGTAATGACGTAAAAACACAAATTTGTGAGCATTTTAAACCTATTTTTTCGCGTCATGAAAATGCATTACAGAATCACGAAGCAGCCATAAAAGAACTACAAACTATTGTTCATGAAAATCACGACACCTTGCAAGCTAAAATTGACTCAGTTGCATCTACCGATTCGGTTACGCAACTTGCAAAACCTCAGGAAAACTTAAAGGACACAGTAGATACGATTTCAACACAAATGGACACTCTGAAACTTGGTTCAGAAAAACACACTGAGGAAATGTGTTCACTATCGGAGAAAGTAGCCGAACTTTTGGATCAGTTCACTAACTTATCTACAAAGTAGAGATGGGCAAACTGAAACACGTAACTGTTTCGAAACAAATGAAACAGTACAATGTAATGTTTCGATACCCTGTTTCGAAACAGTGAAACAATTTGTGTTTTGTTATCTAATAAACCTACACATTTTATCATCTTGAATGTCTACTGTATAAGTTTGTCCATACAAACACAAATGAGGTGCGAGAGCGCTAATCATATCGCAGAAAGTATGAACCTATCACTTAGGCGTCTTGGCAGTTTCGTATTTCCTGCAGCATATGCGCTGCTTTCGTGTCGTGTGACTTTCATACTTTTCAGTTGGCTGAGGACAGCCATAGCCTAAGACAGAAGAACCACCACGAACGGAACTGGAGGTGGGAGCAAACTGCAGACACAACGGATATGCTACTGGGATTCCCACTTTCCGTTAGTACGGGTAATATACCCATCCTGCTAATTTCCATGCACACTAAAAGAATCATTGTGGATAATAGGCACAGTGACTATAGTCTGACAAATAATTCGAATAAATAACAAAATATAACAGAAAAAATTTTGTCTTTCAAGGTGTTTCGAACCGTTACTATAAATTCACCATGCTTGCCAGCCCTTCCCGTTCACCATTACACTATCAGTGATAGGTCAAACAGATTGCTTGCAATTATACCTACATCAAATTTATGTATATGTCTAATAACTGTAACTCTACGCCTTTGTTTATTCGAAATGTTGTAGGCTTACTTGCGTTTCTTAATATGATTACTGTACATGATCAGAGAAGCGTATGTTATAAAAAAGTGTAATTTAACTGAATGATTTTCACCTATTTATTATTTTGAATGTGAATAGTATGCGTTGTTTTATTGTTTGGCTAGTGTTTATAAAGAAGATGTTACGCCATTTCGGCATAGGACAGTCAGCTAGAAACGATGCTTTATTTTCGGATATCTTAAGCTTCATGCTATTGCTTGTCAAAAAGATTTCGACACTCTTGAAAGTGTTTCACGAAGTGGTATGTTGTGTTTCAGTACCTGTGCCGAGCCCGAATCTCGCCCGACACAGAGCGGAATGAAACATCACTGTTTCGATACAATTAATCCGTTCCAAGCACAGGTGGACTGAAACAGCCTTATTTTGAAACAACGGTACAGTTTCTGTGTCTGGCTCGAGATCGAATCTGGTCCGGTTATCCGAGACAGGGGCGGAATGAAACACCACTGTTTCGAAACAGTGAACCACAGCCATTCCGAAACACTGAAACAGTTCCACGTATCGATACACTGTATCGAAACATAGAAACAGTGGCCAAGTCTACTACAAAGGTAGATGATGATCTGAATGACACAAGACCCATAACCTTCACTGTCACAGAAGAGTATGAACAAATTAGAAAATTCAAACAAAATCAAAATCAAATCAAAACACAGTGCAAAATAGAAATCCGGGAAGTACAAGATCAGTTGACACAGGTAATACAAGAATTACATATTTCAGAGGACACTCGCACTCCCATATGGGAAGAGGGACATAGAAATACGGAACAGCCACAAAATAATAAAACGAGGCACTTCAGATACTATGAAAGAAATTGGCAAGGTACACTGAATTTTGAGTTGGAACCGCCGAAAAGAAGTAACAATGACCGATGTGCGAATCGCCGACATGATTTTGACTATAAGCTGTTCATTACTACACGTAAATTCTAAACATTTAAGAATTCTGGCAACGATATTCATCCACAAGCATGGCTCCATCAATTCTCTCATTGTTTTCCTCTCAACTGGTCATTGGAGCACAGGTTAGAAGTTATGTGTGGCTATTTAGAGAATGAACCAGCTGTAAGAATGCGATCGGTTATTCACGATTGTCACAGTGAAGGAGAATTTTATCATGCCTTCCTCTCAGCATATTGGTCTCAAGCTACACAAGACTGAGTAAAACATAGCATCATAATGATGAAGCATTTCGAACACTCTGAATTTTCCAGGCTTGTCAAATATTTCGAAGACATGTTGCACAAGAATCAGTACCTGTCAAACCCATACAGCCCCTCAGAACTCATCCGCATTTGCTTAATCAAATTGCCTGAACATTTACGACATATTATTTTGGTAGGACGTTGCAAAGACGACATTGAAGTTTTTCAGGGACTCTTACAAGAATTGTAAATTGACACTGACAATCGCGGGACGCGAAAACAGGAGCACAACAATTACAGAAGACATCGGTCACAATTCCGCAATGAAAGAAATAATAACTGGACACAACAAGGCTATTCCTACAACGCAAATCGTGACCAAAACAGACACCACCTGTATGACAACTGTTGGCAGAATAATAGTTACGGAGAAAGATCGCATTTCCGTAGTAATGAATATGACAGAGATAACCATAGAAACAAACAATATGGGAACCAAAACAATTATTATCAAGGGAGACAGAGTAACTTCAGACACAACAGTTCAGTGCGCAGTTACGATTCAGGGAGAAATTCTCCACCACGTGACCGGCAAGAAAGAAACTATGAAATCTACCAACATGACGACAGACGATATAATCCTAACGACAGACCTGAATTTCATCAGAACTGGCGGGATTCAAACAGGGCAGGGCCCTCTCGACAAGGTGCATTTGTAGAAGTTAGGTCTTCTAAGCCCAATAACGACGCGCGCCAACAAAGAGACAGACAATGACTCGCACCGCTGGCAGCCACGTGCACCGACTGGCTCAGAGAAGAATAACATAGATGCTAACCTTGAGAAAAATTTTAGAATTCCATACTGACGTATACCGTATAATAATTGCGTTCAAGTTTAAACTCTGAGTACTATGAAGAGTAAAGGACTGCACCACATTTCATATGTAAAACCGTTTATTGAGAGATAATCTGTTTTTTTAACTTAGTCTTTGGTATAAAATTTTTCACTTCATGTTACTAGTACTCTTTGTCAGACTTACAAACTGTTAATATGCAACAGTGTTTGAAGTTAAATATCCAGTCAAGACCAAGAGAACTTATTTAAACAGAAATTACGAATGCATTGTCATAGTGAACAGACGACACAGTGTTACTGTGTGTTTACATTCGTGCTTGTTAGTTGCACAATTACGTAACAACTATAAGGCTTACATACTTAGAACATATACTAGTACTGCTAATGAGATTTTACTGCAACATTTTGGTTTACTTGAAAATACATTATGGATTTAAAGTACTTTCTGAGAGATACCAGATGACACAGTGGTTAGTTTATCCAACAGCTACACAACTATATCACTACGCTACTAATGTGTGACACAATTTACATGGTTGCTTTTGCTGTTTATCTGTTTTATATCTGCACAGTTTTTCTGAATTCTTCTGGAAAGGAATACATGTTTTAGTAGCAACTTTTGTGGTATAGCTACAGTGAGACAGCCTTTTCTGTAGCACAACAATACGTTACAGTACAGTAGTTACTTCATCACGGCAATAAGCATAACAACTACGATATCTATACGCATAGCAATTCACTTTGTTTTTACAAGGTAAGTACATTGACCTCTACAGAACTTTGCTGATGGACGACGATAATTACGACACTTGGCACATTTTTTACCCTTAAGTAATGACAGAGATTGTCTTACAACAAGATGCACAGTTTAGCGCTACAGTACACGTATTTGAGTGATTGATTTTGTACTTAAAACATTTATGTTTAAAGATTTTTGAATTACAATGATACAAATGTTTTCCATGATAAATTTCATTCCATTGCTGTAATCTGTAACACCTGACGGTATAATTACATTAATCCTCAGGGGGGTACACCCCTACTTTGTGTACCATGTGTTTGGCAAGCCAAGGAGCCCTAGCTAATATGGTATTTGCTTATACAACTTTACTCATCGGTACCATATTTTTCTAGCACTTAATTACACAGCTATCTCATTATTTAACTGAGAGAGACAAACATTTTTTTACTACATCAGTGACACATTCTTACGTAATTACACAGTTGGATAACTTCACACTTATGAAATTGTATTTTGTCTGTACTTTGTGAACTGTTCATATTTTTTCGAAACCATTGTGATACTATGAGAGCTTTGAATGACGTATTTGGTATGGGATCATGATTTTTAAAGTATGTTTGAGGTAGATGACACTATTGAAATTAGCAGAGAATTCTTTTTAGGTTTTGAAACTATTGCAGAAAGCTACGACGATTTTGAAATTTGACTGAGGTGTTATTATCTTATTATTACGATGACGATGTGTATTATGCTGTTGAGGTATGTTTATGATCAATAAGCTGATGTTATATGAGGAATTTGATTATGCTACATATTTATTATGATGAAATATTAAAGAAGTGTCGACAAATATGTATATGTGTAATAAGGTAAGGAATAATGAGTAGTGGTTAGGGACTCTGATTTGTGGAAAAGGATGTTGGAAACCAAGAATAGTACTTTAAGAGTTATGAAATGTTTGTAAATGATTGAATGTATCACAATGCCGACGATAATTTTTTGGACACTGTTATATTTATAGGATTTTGTTTCTACAGATTTGCAACGCAAATTCTCGACCTGTGAAATTTTTATATGAGACTGTCACTGTAGTGCAAACTGGTGTCATAAATATTTCGATAAGAAAGCTAAGTGACCTTGACGTAATGTGCTGTAGGCGCCAAGCTATGTGACAGTCACCTGGGAAAAGAAAGCCGTGTCTTTCAGGGCCACAACAAAAAAAAGGAGAGGCCATTAACCTCACTACTGACATTCCTTTCTAGAAAGCATTGCAAATACGACATGCTCATTACTTGGAAAGATACTTACATCTGCACAACTGATTATGACAAGCGTGTTTCTGTGAGAGTTGAGAGAATTTCTACTAATTTATGAAATGCCACATGACTATCAAATGATATTTTTATACTTTACTTTGTACATAGTTGCTTAATTCATTTGATATCTGGTTTCCAGCTGTGTTGCAGCATTGGTTTTATAAAATAAAATTAAATGCATTTGCTAATGTGAACACTTTCTGTCAACAGATCTATTAAATAATAATTTTTGATCCACATTCTTCGAAAAAGGGGCACTTGGAAAGAAAAGAACAATAAGAAGGGACAAATAACAGTAACTGCATACATAATTTTCTTTTCCAGAACTTGGTAATATTTTTTGTAGAATAAGTTGTGGTGCACCACTTTAATTACAAAGACATTAAGATGTGAATAGACATTTCCCTTATCTGCATTGTTGTCTTTAGTGTACTATTTTTTTTTCCCTGTTGGTTTGTCATGATTAGATATAAGTTATTGCATTTGCTGCTGCTGTTTGCCAGACATAGTGTTACTGAATTTCACTTTGTATTACTCTGTTAATCCAGTTTTACTACTGATTTATTTTTCTTGTTTGCTGCACAGTGCATTATATTAGTTGTAATATTGCAATTCCTTTGCTAGTTTAGATTTACTGCTGCTAGCTTTGCCAACTTGTATTTTTTGTCATTGCTGTTTGTGTTAATTTGTTGTGTGTTGCTGCATTGCCTCGTCCCTTAGTATATATATCTGAGCTCAGTAGATTTAAGTTTGCTTAAGAGGGGGTAGACTATATAAGAAACTAACTATGAAGAATAGGGAAAGAATGCATTGAGAAGTTATATGAAAAAGATTTGGGCAAAAAATGAGTATTGTATTTAATATTTATTTAATAGTGTTAGATAGGATTTTTTTTTTGCAGGAGCAAATGTTGAAATAAGAGGAAAGATCTATGGAATGAAGTTTTGGGTTGGATTGCAGTACCAAATGTTACACTGAAAACAAACCCTGTCCTTTCCTTTTGTGTTATTCCTCTATATGTTTGTGTACCCTTGTGTATTTGTGTTCTTCCTGTCTGTTTAGCTAATAAGATTTATGTTGTAGAATATTTCTAGTACTAAGCTACATTCACTATGATGACAAATACTGTTATCCTCAAATATAATTTGCATTAATAATATGTTATTCTCTTTGTAAAGATGTTTATAGACATTATTAATTCTGTTCTGTTTCAATGCTCATATGTGAAAGTAATGTTTCGAAAACTATTCTCATTATTTTATATATTTACTTATGTCATAATTCCTGCAACACTGATGTATATGTTTATTTCTATTCTTTTGTAAAGCCCATATTACTACAAATGTTATCTGTATTATTATGTTTTAATGATGTTTACTGTATCTTTGTAATTGTATTCTCATGTTATAAAATTGTAATTGACACCAGTTTATCAAATTAAGTAACTTGTAAGCATACATTTCACTGCATACTTTTCTGTTGATCATAGTATATGCACAATATGTGAGCAGTTGGGACTGTTAGTGTTTGCATGTGTGTTAATAATTCAGCATGGGACTGGTTAACAGCATTGCTGGTTCTAAGTACATTCCAAAAAGTTTGTGAGTGCACAAGTGGTGGTTCATGGACTTGCTATATTGTCCACGAGACTCTTCAATTGTGAGTGTACACCTGCACAGTCGCAACAGATGGCTGCTGGCCGTCTCTACAAGGACTACAGTGGGTCTGCATCTTTGATGGCCCACCAATACCATTATTTCTACAAGGACTGCAGAGGGTCTGCACCTCTGGTGGCCCACCAATACCATAATCTCTAACAGGACTACAGTGGTCTGCTCTGTGATGACCTACCTACCCATATTCTTCAACTTTGACTGACTCTGCTGTGGGTTTGCTCTATTGTGGCCCATTACCTGTCTACATGTTAAGAGTCAGCACTGTCTTTCCATTGGAAGAACAACACTACTTCTTCAAGACTGCATGGAAATCCACTACTTCCATGAGCATTTTCTTTTTTACTGCTCAGACTTTGTGCATAAAATTGTAATTAATACTGTGATGAAGAATCAGGGCTGTCTTTATAAACTGTGAGAAAATCTTTACTTTTGACCAACAGTGTATCAATAAGTGTGTGCATTTGATATCTTTGTTATTGTAATTATGAAATTTTTTTTCAAATCTGCGTTGGCCACTGCCCAAAACAATATGTAAAATTTTCTGTGGGGAGCATGGGGGCTATGTAAGTAGGCTGTTTAGGTTTTTATGTTGGTAACGCCACATAGCGCTCTACATGAAAATCACTGACTGTGCTGTGTGATGGCTGTGGTTGGTTTGCATTGATGGATCATATGCTATTGTAGTGTTGGGCAGTTGGCTGTTAACAGCGTGTAGCATTGTGCAGTTGGAGGTGAGCCGCCAACAGTGGTGGATGTGGGGAGAGAGATGGCGGAGTTTTGAGAGCGGATGATCTGGACATGTGTCCATCAGAGACAGTAAATTTGTAAGACTGGATGTCATGATCTGATATATATTATGACTTTTGAACACTGTTAAGGTAAATACATTGTTTGTTCTTTATCAAAATATTTCATTTGCTAACTATGGATATATGAGTATATCGAAGGACAAGCAAATAATAACAATTAATGATAATAGTATGTTGAAACGTCCCCTTAGAAAAATTTATGAATTACTGTGCTGATAAACCGCTTACATTATTTGATTTTCAAACAGCTGAGCAGAACTGAACGTACTCAGACATTTCGCTCTTTACCTGTTCTGATCAACACTAAACTGATACACAATATTTTTAGCGAAACGCGATCTGACTTTCAAAAATCCCTACAAAAGAATGGCCCTGACTAACAATAACCTCTAACTTTCAAGAATCACTTACCTCACAAAAATCTTCGTTACTCGTACTACTGCAATACAGCGAGCGCCACTACTGCCAGCTAAATAAAAGATTCCAACTACTGAAGGCACTAACTACTGATAGGCATAGTTAGCAATTGAAAGATTTGGATAGAGAACAAACGATGTATTTACCTTAATAATATCCAAAAGTCATCATATATATATGTCAGTTCATGACATCCAGTCTTATAAATTTACTGACCCTGATGGACACACATCCAGATCATCCGCTCTCAAAACTCCGCCATCTCTCTCCCCATATCCACCACTGCTGGCGGCTCACCGTCAACTGCGCAATGCTACGCGCTGTTAACAGCCAACTGCCCAACACTACAATAGCATATACTCCAACAATGCAAAACAACCACAGTCTTCACACAGCACAGTCAGTGATTTTCATATAAAGCGCTACGTGGCGTTACCAACATAGAAACCTAAACAGCCTACTGACATAGCCCCCATGCTCCTCACAAAAGATTTTACAAATTGTTTTGGGCAGTGGCCAATACATATTTCTTAAAATTTTTCATAATTGCAATAACAAAGATATCAAATGCACACACCTATTGATATACTGTCGGTCAAAAGCAAAAATTTTCTCACAGTCCACAAAGACAGTCCTGATCATTGATCACAGTAAAATTGCAGTGTTTTTCTCAAAGTTTGAGCAGTAAAAGAAAATGCACATGGAAGTAGTGGAGGTCCATGCTGTCTTGAAGAAGTAGTGTTGTCCTTCCAACGGAAAGACAGTGCTGAATATTGACATGCAGACAGGTAATGGGCCACAACAGAGCATATCCACAGCAGAGTCAGTCGAAGTTTTGAAGAATATTGGTATGTAGGTCATCACAGAGCAGACCTACTGTAGTCCTTGTAGAGATGGCCAGCAGCCATCTGTTGCGTTTGTGCAGGTGCACTATCACCATCGAAGAATTGCAGACAATATAGCAAGTCCATAAGCAACCTCTTGTGCACTCACAAAATTTTTTTTGAAATATCCTTAGAACCAGCTATGCTATTAACCAGTCCCTTGCTGAATTATTAACACACGTGCAAACACTAACAGTCCCAACTTCTCACATATTGTGCATATACTATGACCAACAGAAACGTGTGCAGTGAAATGAAACTTAATTTGAAGAACTGGTGTCTATACGATTATAAATTTACGACATGAGAATACAGTTACAAAGGTAAAAAAACACGTCATTAAAGAACATAACAATACGGATAACATTTTTGGTAATACGGGCTTTACAAAAGAATCGAAATAACATATACATCAGTTTTACAGGAATTATGACATAAGTAAATATATAAAAGGTCAGAATAACTTTCGAAACATCAACTTCACACGTGAGCATTAAACAAAACAGAATAAATAATGTCTAAACATCTTTACATAGTAAACAACATATTATAAGTGCAAATTATATTTGAGGATAACAGTATACCTCATCATAGTGAATGTAGCTGAGTATTAGAAAAATTCTACAACGTAAGTCTTATCAGATAAACACATAAAGACAGGAAGAACACAAATACACAAGGTACACAGACACATAGTAGAATAACACAAAAGGACAGGACAGGGTTTGTTTTCAGTGTGACATTTGGTACTGCAGTCCAACCCAAAACTTCATTTCATAGACGTTTCCTCCTATTTAACTTTTTTTTTATACCTTGTCAATGCATTTCTTCCAATTCATCACAACTCATTCTCTTATATAGCCTACCCTGTCTTAAGCTAACTTAGATCTACTGAGCTCAGATGCTAATGTAAGTGGCGAGGCAGTGCAGCAGCACAAAACAATTAACACAAACAGCAATGACAAAAAATCCAAATTGGCAAAGCAAGTAGCAATAAATATAAATTAGCAAAGCAATTGCAATAAATCACTGACTGTGCTGTGTGAAGACTGTGGTTGGTTTGCATTGTTGGAGTATATGCTATTGTAGTGTTGGGCAGTTGGCTGTTAACAGCGCATAGCGTTGCGCAGTTGGAGGTGAGCCGCCAGCAGTGGTGGATGTGGGGAGAAAGATGGCGGAGTTTTGAGAGCGGATGATCTGGATGTGTGTCCATCAGGGTCAGTAAATTTATAAGACTGGATGTCATGAACTGATATATATATGATGACTTTTGGATATTATTAAGGTAAATACATCGTTTGTTCTCTATCCAAATCTTTCATTTGCTAACTATGTCTATCAGTAGTTAGTGCCTTCAGTAGTTAGAATCTTTTATTTAGCTGGCAGTAGTGGCGCTCGCTGTATTGCAGTAGTACGAGTAACGAAGATTTTTGTGAGGTAAGTGAGTCATGAAAGGTATAGGTTATTGTTAGTCAGGGCCATTCTTTTGTAGGGATTATTAAAAGTCAGATTGCGTTGCGCTAAAAATATTGTGTGTCAGTTTAGTGATGATCAGAATAAGTAAAGAGAGTAATGTCTGAGTACGTTCAGTTTTGCAAATAATGTGAGAGGTTTATCAGCACAGTCATTCATAAATTTTTCTAAGGGGATGTTTCACATGTTACGTTGATGATATCCTCATTGCGGAAAAGACATGGGAATCTCACAACAATCTTCTAGGAGAAGTGATCTCCAAATTAAGAAAACACGGGGTGTCGCAAAATATAAAAAAGTCCTGTTTTGGAGGAAGACAAGTACATTTTTTTGGGTCATGTCATCTCAGGGGAAGGAATTATGCCAGACCCAGAGCAGATGAGGGCAATCGCAGAATTTGCAACGCCTACCACAAGGAAACAGCTGAGAGGCTTTCTCGGTGTCGTGAATTTTTACAAAAAATTCATATATACAGAGGCATTGGCAACACCACGACTGTGTCAGTTAACCGGAAAGAATGCGGCGTGGGTATGGGACAATGATACAGAAAGCGAATTCAGTATGCTAAAATCAGCTGTGGTAAAGGCTCCGATTCTGTCACATCCTGATCTGGCGCATGACTTCTGTATGGCCACGGATAGCGCGAAAACCGGGCTAGGCATAATGGTCTTCCAAGAATATGAAGAAGATGGAGTAAAGATACACAAAACGATCGCGTTCGGGAGTCGGGTGCTGAGTAAAAGCGAGAGGAACTACTCAGAAACCGAACTGGAGGCCATAGCGATAGTGTGGGGGTTCCAGAAGTTCAAGTACTTCTTATTCGGACGTAAGATACATGTCTATACCGATCACAGAGCTCTGGAGTTCTTACTTACGGCCAAATTAACGCATGGGAGACTTGCGAGATGGGTTGCTGTCCTCCATGAATTCAATTTCACAATAGTCTACGTACCGGGAGCCACAAATGTAATAGCGGATGCACTATCCCGTTCCCCTCTGGGGAGAAGCTATTATCAGCCTGAAGAACTGGAACAAGAACGTTTCTCCTTGTTCTATCTACGAAAAGTGGCATTTGAAAATTATATCAAAGTGACAATGCGTGATATTGGGCGAGAACAAGAAAAAGATCCTGTGCTGAGAGGAATAAAAGAAAAGTGGAAAGATAGAACGCAAGCCAGGCTTAGGCAGCATTATCTGTTAAGAAAGGGGGTCCTGTTTTACAGAAGAAATCCGGGTGAGACGTTGTGTGTCGTGTGTGTGCCAGAGGAAGTAATAAACAAATTCGTCCGGTATATACATCTCAGTTATGCTTACTTCAGACCCAGGAAGTGCTTCTTGAAACTAAAAAGCGTCTGTCACTTCAAAAACATGGAGAGACGAATACGTCCGCAGCTCGTGGTCGTGCGGTAGTGTTCTCGCTTCCTGCGCCCGGGTTCCCGGGTTCGATTCCCGGCGGGGTCAGGGCTTTTCTCTATCTCGTGATGACTGGGTGTTGTGTGATGTCCTTAGGTTAGTTAGGTTTAAGTTCTAGGGGACTGATGACTATAGATGTTAAGTCCCATAGTGATCAGAGCCATTTGAACCATTTTTAGAGACGAATACGCAAGGTTCTCGCGGTATGTAAGAAGTGTCAGAAGGTGAAAACAAGTACTGTAGCCATGCAGTCGCCTCTGTACCCTATTATTCCGGAGAAATTAAGATAAACAGCGGCGACGGACTTGATGGGTCCGTTACCAACCACACAAAGGGGTTATAGATACATCATGGTGGTCTTAGAATTAACGTCTAAGTACGTCACCCTGACACCATTGAAAAGAGCAACCGGGACAACGGTGAGCAGGGCGCTACGTAAAGATTTCCTGGCACAGGTAGGGCCAATAGAGTATATTTTGTCAGACAATGGGCCACAGTACAGTCGGAGGTATGGAAGAGAACACTTGAAAGTCATGGAATTAAACCAGTTTTCGTATCCCGCTTGCACCCCAGTTCTAGTCCCTCTGCAAGAACAATGAAGGATTTACGAAACCTTTGCAGATTGTACTGCAGTAAGAAGCACGCTACGTGGGACATCTTCATCAAAGAGTTCCAGGAAGTAATTAATGAGATACCCCACAGCACCACACTGTTAGCTCCAATTACGGTACTAAAGAACAGGGACCCGCCGTACAGGCTCCGTCAGTTAGTGGGGTTTCATCCAAGAACACGGCAGTGACATGGGACCGTCGTGGAGGAAGCCCTACAAAATATCCGACGTGCAGGCGAGAAGCGCAAAGCGCGCGCGGATAAGGGGGCGCAAGTACGACGATTTGTGGTTGGGGAAAAGGTACTCATTAAGACACACCGGCTGTCAAACAAGCAAAGGAAGTTGTGCCACAAATTCTTTGCCGCGTATAGTGGGCCTGTGCGCGTGGGTCGAATAGCGCATGCCAACGCATTGGAAGTAGAATCCATAAAAACAGGAAAATCACTGGGAGTGCATCCGATAGCACATGTAAAGGCATTTGTGGAAGGATGACCTGCAGACTTTGTACATTGAATTGTAGTAAATATAGGCTTAGAATAAGGATTTTTTAAAGTGTCTTGTTTGTTTGTATATGTACGGACCTTAGTGGTAGAATGTCTCGTTTATATGTGCCTATATTTTCCGTTTTTATTATTAATAATGATATCTCGCCTCTAGATGTTGAGAAAATGAATTGCACTAGATTATTTTGTAAAAACACATGATTAAAGAATGGAAAACAAGTATTTCTGGGCGTACCATAGAAAAAGATAGATTAGGGACTCTGTAAGTTACAGGAAGGTTCACCGTAATTGTATCACCGTCATTGGAGAACATATTTAAGGTGGCCCGTCCCGTAGGTCGCTACGAGGACGCACCAAAGCATCTCGTATGCCCCTGAATACGTAAGAGGTGGACAGCTATGCGCAGTTGCGTGAATTAGCGCACCCAGAGCATGCTAAAAAAGAACCGGATATAATCATCTACAGAGCAAACAGCAGCATTAATAAGCCAGAAATACTTGTTGATACCAAGATAGTGTAACAACTGCGAGCGTGAGCAGTGAGCTATATTTGTCTTGTGACATTGCTAATCCGAAACATGTTCACAGGCCATGTAAAACCATTCGTGACAAAAGGAGAAGACGGGAAGAAAATAGAGAAGAGAAGAAGTGTCGCAATAGAACACGATAAAGGACGCTATCCAAACTTCCAACAAAAATCTTGGTAAGACTGACACATGTCTAAGTTTGTTGTGTTCGCAGGCACAATAAGAGGGACGTCTGCCACAGAAATTCAGAAGAAAAAAGAAGATAGGAGATAAGAAGTAGTAAATAGTAGATATGTAGTCGGGTTGGCCAACACTGTGTTAGTCGTAGGAATTGGTAGTTAGAAATGATGATGGGATCCTGTCCAGATAATCTTGATTCCCTATCCCTTGATTGTGTGTGTGTGAATGACTGTGAAGCAAGTTGTCTTCTACATTTTTTATGTTTATGTGTAAAAAAAGTAATGTTACATTTCAATTTTAATTGATCTTGAAGTTGATTTACAAACAAGAAAATCACTCCTTTTGTAATGAGACAATTTCATTGTTTTTAAAAAAATGTATGGTACTTAAATAATGGTTAAACATCAGCACTTTCCATGTACTAAAATTAGTTGTCTTAGTTTGTTAAGGTGGCGTAACTGAGCGAGAGGGAGTTGAGGCTACGACACCTGGCACACCACACACGAGCTGGCAAGGAACGAGGACGACAGCAATGAGGGGAGCACACAGCTGACGATGATGATGGCATGCAGACCACGCCCTGAATCGACGGGGCCGGTGGTCAACTCAGCAGCCACGGAGAGGTGAGATCCAGCTCCTCTGTGTACAACAAAGAGGTCGGCCCTGGTCTCTGTACACAGTGCATATCGGGGGCAGCAGTGAAGAGGTCCAAGAAGGTTTCTATTTTTATTGCTCGCCACGTCAGGTGGAGCGACAGCCCAGCTGACCTTTTGTGCCTAATGACACCAACTTTGAGGACCTGAGCTAAAAATAGACTCGCGACTGATCACGGTCCCTCCCTTGCCCTAAAGCGTCTATAGAAGGAGCAATGACCTGTGGCTGAGCTGCGAGAGGTCACCGATCATAGATGCACCGATGGGATCTTGGGCCTGTCGGACAAGATGTCAACAACGAGATCTTCGGTGAGAGCCATCCTGCCTCAAGAAGTTGCGGGTGCCTGTGGCGCCATCTCGGTAATCGACGTTGCTCTCTTCTCAGCCGCTAGCCATCCCTCAACTTGCTAGTCAGAACTAATGTCACTTCCGTTCCTGCAAGAAACTTGTGCCGTGTGTGAGAGTGTGTCAGTGTGGATTCAAATGAATAACATGTACCTCAGCGAACGTATAGTACTCATTTGTTCTGTTTATGAATTACGTTATAAGAAGGTTATGATTTTATAAATGTGCCATTTGTTAAAACGTCATATATTTGTCATGCCACGTCTCTTTGTGTTAGAATAAGATTTCATACTTTTACCTTGTTACAAATACACAACAGTGGTTGCTCAGTACCAGAGACAGTGACACACAAAAAAAACCTTTATTTATAAAATGTCAAATGGGCGTTCTGATATAATTGAATGAGAGCAACCACTATCAACTTCACAAAACGTTACACGAATATTGTTCATGTATGCTTTTAGTAATTTAAGTCGAGTAGGGATGCATAACTGAGAGTGAATGGACCTTATGTTATAATTGCGAGTCTTGCCATTTAAATGACAAGCACAGAGGTGCTTAAACATGTGTATTTGCCCTTTTCGACCTGTGTCCTTATAATATAATTGTAGTTTTTTGTAGTTTTCTTTTGAGTACTCTGACCAATAATTGTCTCAGGAATCGGCAGAGTTTAAAGTAAAATTAATACTAAATAATGACCACGTCCTTAACAGTAAATCCAGTCACTGAAGGACTGGAAGGAATGAATGAGAGTGTGCATCAGAGAGGAGGCAGTGGTAATCAATCGCCCATAACTAATCACGCAAACGGATTAAAAATACCAGTTATGGAGCTATTAATTTTGTACCACATGTGGTAACACCATAGGAGTCATCACCTGTTCTACAAAATTGATTTGAAGAGAGGGGCTATGTAAGATGGCAAGAACTACGCCCCTTACATGAAGTCATTAAAGTTCACCTAACTCACGTTGAGCGAACAGTAGGGCGGAACAAAAATGACTGACAAGGCAAAATGCATCTTGTAGAGGGTATAGTATGGACGTATTGGAATAATTAATGTCGGGTGATGGTTTTAAAGTAATTCACACGACATGAAAACTTTGTGGAAACACGTCAATTTACTGGAGGCTACTTTATCCCAGGGAAGTATTCGAGTTGACCATGGCTGGCTGGGGAATGGCGAAGGGAAGTAACAATAGGCAGCTTAGGGCGGCTCAAGCTCTGAGAAAGCAGTAACGGGGCGCGGCCTCCAGCTGCCTTAAGATGGGTGACAGTGAGTGGGTGGTTGACCACATGCTGGTGTACCGGGAAGCAGACGGAGAACTTGTACGCCTATTGATAAATGTCTGTCGGCCCGTTTTCAGTGAAACATGCGAGTAAGCCGCACAAAGCTATGGTGGAGCGGTCAACAGAGGCCATTATATGCGTGTACGTGACTATAGCTACTTCACGCTGAATTCACGGTCCTCAGAGTCTGAAGTAAATCAGGTGAAGAGCGACAGAATGAAATACGCCGGCCTCCGATGGGAACGTAGGACCAAGGAATTTGAAGTACTCTCTTGGGAGTCAGAATTCTGGAAAAATTGGTGTTTTGTGCAGACGCTAACCTTGATGGGTGGCCTGGGAGGAGCTAAATATCAGAAGTTGAGAGGAAGGGAAATTTCATGGGAATTCGTTCACTTCCCAGAGCAGGCATTGGTCAGCGCTGGGAAGCGACGCATAATTATCGCGACTTGCGCTGCAATTGGCGTAAGTGATTTTGCTGGAGGGGAAACCGAGGGCGAAGAGTGGACTGGGAGAAGTCCCCGTAGAGGTCTTACGTTCTGAGCTTGCCTAGAGTGCGGACGTGGCGTTCTCTACTCAGCTTTCCTGAGAAAGAGTGAGCATCTCTGCAGTTTAGGACTTAGCAAATGGAACGATTGAGCTTGGAGATACGAAGTTTTGGTTCACCTATGTGCTGAGCAAGATAGCTAGGAGTGAATAGACGAGCGCAGCCTTGTGGCACCACGAGGTCGGCCGACGTCCGCACAATGACACCGCTCCCCCACGCTGTATTCGGTGATATTGCGCCCGCTCCGGCCACTGATTAATTTGTTGGATCACGTCGGTAAAGTTTCCACGAGGGTTCCATGGGCCGTGTGTTATAGAATTCTTCTAGCACTTCGCTTTACGCCTGGATCAGTCGATAGGAATTACTTTTGATTTATTGCGCTTTGCTCCACGCAAACGCAATTTATTACC